>NC_138951.1:21217500-21817500 GCF_965226115.1 Aulonocara stuartgranti
TACCATGAGTATACAATGACAAAACCTCTTATTGAGAGGTTTAGCTAAAATGCTTTCCATGAAGGAATGTCTTCTAGATTGTAGTCTAGTCAATTTAAGAAGGGGACACATCAGAAATACTTGCAACAGCTTTCACTTTCATAGGGCATGTGAACTGAAATTTAACCATTCACAGATTAAACCAGAGTTTTTTAATCAAGTGGTACTGGTGGGTAAACGTGCTCTGATCTTCACCAAAGACATTTTGAACTTTTGAAATGCACATCTATTTAGGAGAGCAATATAAGAACAAAAGAACAAATTAGCAAAGACTCAAATGGACCAGCTTGTATGACAATAAAAATCATATTTTATTTTGTACGTCTGGCACTTCAGAAACTGAAAACTTTGTACTTACCTCATCACAAATGTGAAGTGCAAGAATCAAAGCCATAAAGCCAGTGGATGGATAACGTCCCTTATTTCCAAGCCAAACCTCATGTACATATTTCATAAAAGCTGGATTTACCACCATGACCTGTTAGAAATTAGAATGAGCCTTTAAACAGCTTTTATTTTTAAATATTACCATTGCCACCAGGAAGCTTTGCCATTGACGCTACTCACCAAATCCTTGTTAGTTTTGATCTTTGATTTCACTGGCATATATGACCTGTTGGAAACAGCATGATATTGAAAAATATGAAGTAGGTGTTTAACAAAAACAAAGCTAAAAAAGGCATGGTCCGTCTTGAACATGGAGAAGGATCAGAGTAATGGTTTGATACAGAAATTCACCTTATTTCATCTCACACTACATCCATCAGCCAAATCCTTTTAATCTGCATACATGTTGAATTCATGCAGTGGCATTCTATTTTTGCATTTGATGTAAATTCTGTACTGCAAGACAATCTAGGGGAAATATTTCGAGATAATTTGCTTAGTAGCAGGTGTGGTAATTTTAGCAGCTGGGAGAGAAGAAGGTAGTGTATGCTGACTGTAACATCTAAACCTAAGAGTGTTATTTTTTCTTTTAATGGGGTGGCATTGGTGGGACCAAGAAGAAAGCTGGGCAAGCTCAAATGAAATCAGAATATTTTATCTGAAACAAAATAAAGTACAAAATGATTGTATGATTTTCATGTGCCCAAATTAGTGGCTGCACAACTGCCTAAAAATGGTTTACATAAAATAACTTTTCAACAAGCATTAAGAGTCTTTATTTAATTTTTTAATTTTTACTTTATATTAAGTCACAATCCTAAGAACAGTACAAAAGCATACGTAAATGAACTACAGTAAGATGAGTTGTTATGAGGACACTTCATCTGTCTGCATGTTGCATAAAAATGTAGTCATAGTATGATTTCAGGATAATCAGTTTGTAGAGAGCTTAAAGGTGCCGTCATTTGAAGTCTGTCTTCGTGGAATACATTACAGAAAGACTTTGAGCTCTCTCGCTTAACTGATTTTGCTTGTAGATTTAAAAGACGTCCCAGTGCTGATTTTCATCACTGGGAACTTGATCTTAATGAGGCAGATTTTGCTATTTTATTTTTTCTATTTTATTATTTTCATTTAATTATGTTGTCTAAAACAGGTCTCTCTTGTAAATGAGACACTGAGTCTCGTTAAATAAATGTCAAATACATGTGCATGTAGCCCTGAAAAAGAGAACTCACCTTCCAGTAAATCCTGTTGTAGAGGCATTAATGAGCCACTCAAAGTCCTGTATCTTAAAGGGAAACAGTACAAAATGGGTGTTGTCATCCAAATCCACAGCACTCTCTGGATACATGACATGATGAGTTGTCTTGTTTCCAACGTCTTTTTCAAAGCCTCTGGTAATACCAGTGTTCATTCTAAAAAGCACAAAGGGATATATTTCACATCAGTTTGGCTCTTTTGTGTAGGAGGGGATATTTCACTGCATTTCACTGCATATCATACTGTGTATGACTGTGTACGTGACAAATAAAATTTGAATTTGAATTTAATGGTAAAGAAAAATTGCTTTAGCTTAGAAAGTACCTTATGACAACTTCATGTAAATCTATCAGCGGTCCATAATGCGATCTCCTTAAATTACCAGAATTACCCACCACAGCACAAGTCCTGCAGTGGTCATATTTGGGTTGTATAACATCTGGATTCTTTGGGAAGATCTGAAACAAGTTGGCCACTGTTGTTTCATAAACTCTGAAGCTACGGCTTTCAGCCTGCAAATCCTGTCAGACATTTCAAATAAACTTTGTTGTTACACCAAATGAGCTGAGGGGGGGGGTGTAAAAATGTCATCCTTTCCTGGTGACTACTTACCTTCCACCAGTTGAATTCATTCTGTGAGAGGTTTAAGTTTGCAGTCAAAAATGGTTGAACACTTCTATTCGATCGATCCAGAAGCAACTGCTTATCCTCTGATAAACATTTTATGCAAGCACACAGCTTTTGGTCCACAGCATAATGAGTCAATTGGTAGCCCGTTTTGACATACACACCAATACCAGTGAAAAACAGCAGGAAAACCAGCACCTTTGATTTTGAAATCATTCTAGATGTTTGACTGGGAAACATTAACAATCTGCAGACAGAGTGTGTGGTGATATAATCAGCAAAGTATAACAAGTTATAGTTTAGAAAGTCATCATATATAAAGCAACATTACAACACACTTAGCCATGTCTCATTTCTATTCACTTATAAGATAATAAAAAAAAATAACATCAGCGAAGATTAAGCTGTTTTTACCGCATCATCTGGTAAAATATGATACTTTTATAAATGACTTACCCGATCTACGAGGAAATCGCTTTCTGGTTCAGTTTCATATAATACACGTACAAACGATGCGTAGACTCTATCGGTGAGAGCTTTTTCACCGTTTCACTCACAGGTAACAAGCGTGACATACTCGTTTGCTACCAGGAAACGTGATACCGTCATCTCTGACAAAGGTGTGGAGAGGTGTGGTTTGCGCGGAGTTCCTCACGTACCCATGTTCGCGTTTGGAAACCACCCATTTCGAAATCAGTCACACCAGGACAAAGCTTGTTTATTGCATCATAGACTACAGATTACACAATTTAAGAAAACACATTTTCTCTGTGGATCCTTTGGTTTCCATACCATCGTTAAAGTGTGAGTAACCCTCGGATGAGCTATATTTAAATCATTTTTATTGAACAACGGGAGGGCTGTTAGTTCCGCTCTCTGTCACTTATTAATGTGGACATACCCCGTGAAGGAAACGGTTTCCAAGGTCTAATCCGTGGATCGACTTCCTTCGAGGCGTGGACGTCTATCAGCAGAGAATGTCCCTTAGTCTGTAACACAGTCAAATATATTCTCAAGTAATATTCAAGCATGCCATTCAGCGTGTTAGTACGAGCTCGGGAGCAGCTTGGGAGAACAAGAAAACAGAGACTGCTTTAGATTGTCTTCCCAAAGTGACTCAACTTTATTCACAAGTACAACAGTTTATATAGAGGGTAAAATTCATGAGACAGCAGATTTATCAGTTTAAACCAGTACAGACCAAGATAAGGGAGCGTCTTCCTGCCCTTGGGTGAAGAAGCATCCTTTGTGTAGTTTATTAGTTCAGCTACAATTGTGATTATCTCAGCGACATATTTTCAAGGCACAAAACAAAGAGTTCTTACATTAGTGAAATCTGAAACAAACCATTTGGCCTTCAACAGGCGTCTAAAAGATTAAGAAACTAATGTAGCTGAGGGAGTGATCTCTGTGGTATTTCAACCTTGTACCAGCCTGTGATTCTCACACATCAATTCTTGGGTCAAAGAGAAAAATAACTAAAACAAAGGGGCCTTATTGAATGACAGAGTTTTCCTGCATAATGTCACTATAAAACAATATCCAGTAAATGCTACCATGGTACTAAAATACCTAACACCCCGATTATGATCTTCCCTGATTATGAATCTTTTCCTTATAAATGTGACTTACACAGTAAGCCACCAAGTTTCTGTATAGATAGAAGTAGCATGTTTGTTAAGGGAGGACAATAATCTAGCAATATTTAAATAGCTTTACAGAGCTCAGGTGATGATATTACGTCTCATAAAGACATGATCCAAATTATTTTCTGGCGTTCATCAATTTTATTCCCAATTAGCAGTATAATTCAGTAGTGAGCAGTACTAGCAGTCGTGAGCATAGCTGTACTGGCCACGGGGCATACTGGGCATTTGCCTGGTGGGCAGATGGGGATTTTTCGTTTCGTTTTGCTTTGTTTTTTGCAACGGTATAAACAATGACAGGTGGTGGCCAGATTGGCCAGATGTTGGCAGATGTGTAAAAAGAACTCAGTTGTTTTCTATGGCGGAGCTTCCACAGTTTCAGTAACATTAGCAAGTGGTGGAGGCCAGCAGGTGGATCAGGGATAAGGGAGGCAGGAGGAGGAGAGACATGAGGCGCGGCCGGTCCGAGGGGCAGGTGAGAAGTTGGTCTGAGTGGGTCAGATATAAACCAAGTTTAGTTGTAGTTTATTTTCACATTTTTATTTCCTCCCAGTTAAAATAACTTGTACTGCGTACCAGCTAACATGACGGATTTTTTATACTGCTAGACGGGTGCTATGATATTACTGATAGTGAACTTTATTTTATTCACAAATAGTTATTAGAGTTGCCAACCGTTCTGTAAAAACGGAATCATCATGTATTGAGAGAAAATATTAATATTACTTCTCTCATTCTCTCCCCCTCCCTCTCCTGTTGATACTTCAATCATGAAACTGATAAATGATCAGCTGATCGGCTTTTCTCTCTTGTTTGTTTATTGCCCACTTTGCCCAGAAAGAGGAAACCAGCGGATAAACAACAGCAGCACGTTTAAGCTTGATAAGCTGTTGTTAGAATGTATTTAATATTAATTTCTAGTATCAACTGATGTTTGCTGGAGCCAAAGCCTTAAAAGCTGCTGGTCATGATATTGTTTGGATATCTGGAGACAGGGAAACATGAAGATGAATCCAGGAGATGTCCTTACTGAATCATCAGAGCTGAACAGGTGACGGAGAAACAGGTTTACCTTTTAGGTGACACGAATGAGTTGAAGGGAAGTTATGAACTGTTTCTGAGAGACAAATAACACAAAGATCCTTTTCTAAGTAGCTGGCAGCTGGTAACTGTGCAGGCGCGGGTCAGACAAAGTTTTGCCAGGGGGGCCAGGTAGGGCATTAATAGGGAAAGGGGGGCAGAAAATATATTTTTCTTTCTTATTCTCATTTAAACTGTTTGGCTTTTAATAAATCATTATCTGAATCTTACAACCAAAGTCATGTTATGTCACTTTTTAAAGGTTGCCATGTTAGAAAAAATATTTTGCCCTGCCATGCTGTTTATTGATGTGGTAAATGAATAGTTTATGAAAATATCACTAAATCTGTCATTTATTATTTTTAATATTCAGTAATGGTCATGTCTCACCTTTAGTCTTCTCTGTCAAAGGCTACGTTCACACTGCAGGTCTTAATGCTCAATTCCAATTTTTTGATCAAATCCGATTTTTTTGTCTGCTCGTTCACACTACAAATAAAATGCAACAGCAAACGCGCTCTAGCGTGAACGCTCAAAGCGGCCCGCATGCGCAAAAGAAGATGTCACACACAACGCGCTCTGTTTAGACCCAGAGCAAACAGTATTGTTTGACTGATGGCCCTTAATAAAGACTTCGGACTTTACGTTTCCCAATTTTTGCTATAAGTTATTTTGTTATTTACATAATAATGTAAATAACCTAATAATGATCCTTATTGCTGTTTTAGAGGAGCGGTGCTTCAAATGATAGTTGCACATTTCTGTCAGAATCTGCAGATTATGCAGTCCAAATCAAATGTTAACGTTTCTCCAACGTTGTCTTCCCAGCAGTTTCACCGGATGGCCAGGAAGCGTTCGCGATGTCTTATCAGGCGCTGATAATTGGTGTCTGTCTTGTGTCAGTGACGTAAAAGACGGATTTAATGCGACTTGACCATTCACACAGCAGTCGCTTTCTGGAACATCGGATATGTTTCGGATTCAGTACCACATACGAAAGTGACCCAGATCGGATTTGAAAATATCGGATTTGTGCCGTTCACACTGTCATACCATGATCGGATATGGGTCGCATAGGGTCAAAAAAAATCGGATTTGATGCGCTTTCGCCTGCAGTGTGAACGTAGCCTTAATGTCAGGTTTCCACCATGTGTTGTAGATAGTTTAGGAGGTTAACTCGACCAAGCAGTCTTTTGGTTTCTGCTAAGTACGATTTAGAATACCAGAATATGGAGGATGGTGTAGGTTTATTAGACTTGTGCATATATACCAACAAGACAGTGTACATCATTGTCACAACAACGTTTGTTTTCATTCAAAGGCTTTATGGTTTTTCCTATAATGCCTGGTGGGCCGATCTCTAGTCAAAATGCCCGGGTCAATTTTTTGTCCCAGTCCAGCCCTGGCAGTGAGTAATTATCATTACTATAATTAATAGCCAAATTAACTGGATTTGAGTTTCCTGGGCAAAATTCTTCTTTTAGGCTCTTCATCTGATGCTTATGAAATAATAATAAAATACAAGTTAATTTAGCAATATCTAACACATCTATCTATGTGGACACAGATGTCACCTTAATGTATTTTAGACCATTTCAAATAGCTTCAGTAAAAATTAATGTTTCATACAGTGATTGCCTCTTTCTCTCAGTATGGCAAACAAAAAAGGTGTCATCGGTCATCTGCCAGGCCGCTTGTTGGGCATCTCCGCCACCGTGGACGCCCTCCTGAACGCCCTCCTGAACGCCGCCACTACCTTCCACGTGGCCGGCCTCCGGACTTGTTTCCACACCGCTGTTGCCGTCCGCACGGTCGGCCCCCAGAGCTGTTTCCACGCCGCTGTTGCCGTCCGCACGGTCGGCCCCCAGAACTGTTTCCACACCACTGCCTACTGCGTGGCCGGCCTCCGGACCTGCCCCACTGCCGCTGCCTTTCACACGGTCGGCCCCCGGAACTGAACTGTTTTGGCCTCCGGGTCGGCCCCCTGACCTTGTCCGTCTGGGCCTTTTCGGACTGTGAGTCTGCCTGTCAAGTTCAGTGTCCTGTCTGGTTCTCTGTCTGTTAATTTCCTGTTTTATTCTGAAGGTTCATGTCTGATGTGAGTTCAGTTTACATTTCCCCTGTCCCGTCAGCTCTGATTTCTCCCAGCTGTGTTGCCCTCCTGTCTCTTATCCCCTGATTACTGGTGTGTGTATTTAAGCCCTGTGTGTTCTCCTGCCTGTTGCCGGTTCGTCTGTATTACTCCATGTAAGTCCGCGCTTTTCTGCATTCATCTGTGTCTCTCTGCGTTTTTGTATCCTCCGTCAGTCTGCCTTTCACCCCGTGTCCTGTGGATTTCTAGTTGCTCTTTAGTTTTCCCAGTTTAGGTTTCCGTTAGTTTGTCTCATTATTCGTTTTCTGTTCCTGCCACTGACACCTTGTAAATAAACTCCACTAATCTTTTCATACACTGCTTGCTCTTGGGTCCTTTTTCCAACTCCACACGGCTCGCCTCGGCAGCCGTGACAAAAGGTCAGAATTATAACTAAATAAATAAAATTTATAATACGGGTCAGTGCTACTTTTTTCTCTTGTTTTGGACTGGGCTCAGACTATCTGAACACTACAATGACTCACTATCTCATTCCAAGATCCAAATTTGTATGGCAAGGTGGCTGGTGCTTTGTGGTTCCCATGCTGAGTTAATTGTAGAACTTTGTATCACTGTGTCTGTCAGGGTCCCTGTGCCTACCCGGTCAGCTCGGTATGGCTACATATGTTTTGTATTCTTTGATTTTTTTTTGCTGCTCTCTCCCTTCCCCTCTTTCCCTCCTCCGTCTGCCTGGGCGGAGCTCACCTGTGGGCTCCTGCCCTTGGCCCACGCACCTGTGGCTCATCACGAGTGATCCAGCTCCTTTATAAGATGGCAGCCCTGTGTTTCTCGTCGCTGGACCGTTGCCGACCCTCGTCAGTGTAACCCCAGCTCAATTACTTCTGAAGTGTTTTCACAGCGATTTACCTTACTATCCCTTCGTGTCTCTGTGTACAGATTCCCTGGACCTACCCCTGTGTTACCCGAGTGAGTGGAGTGTGAAGAGGAGTGGACGGTGTGTGTGTGTGTGTGTGTGTGTGTGTGCGCGCGCGTGCGCATCACTCCTCATTGCACAAGCGTGTGCATGTGTATGTGTGTGGATCACTTCTCAGTGAATCAGCATTTCGATTTAGGTATGTCTGTCATTTCTCACTCAATCAACGAGGGCACATGTGTTCAGGTGTGTGTTTCACGTCAAGCTGAATCAGTGTGTTTGTGTTCATCACTTTCCTGTTCTGGTGTTTTGGCTAAACCACGGCCTGAAGCGTGCCCTGGGGTCCTGCCCTCCTCCTCTTCAGTCTGTATGCGACCATTGCTGCTGCTGCTGTTCAAAGTTTAGTCCATCCTGGTTCTGGCGCCCATTGGGGCAGTCCTTTCTCCAGTGTCCATGGTCACTGCAGGTGAAACCTGCATCTTCTTCTGTGTTTTGTCCGTTCTGAGGTGCCTTTTGACCTCAGTTGCTCCTCCTGTCTCTGACACGCACTTATTTGCTGCCCGATCATCCGTGTTGGTCCATCACTACCCTGCACAGTGTTAATGCAGAGTTATCAAGGTCAGCATTATGTTGCTCGGCCTCACTTTTCATTCGGGCTTAATGGGCGTCTCGTCACAGCTCTGTCAGCTGAAGCTGTCTGGGAAATTTCCCCCGTGTAGTGAAACGGGCCTTAGGTTTAGCGTTCTCCGTCTCTGCTGCATGAGATCCTTTCCTGCAGCACTGTTGACATTTTCAGGTCGTTGTTGTGGGTCCAGCTGCTGCAGCATTTGGTCAGGGTCACGTCAAAGATGATAGAGGGGAGAGCAGGAATGCAGGTCAGCCTCGGCTTTCAGGGCCGGCAAAGCAGCCTGTAATCAAGCAAAAAGAGAAAAAAAAACGAAAGAAAAAAAAAACAGACAAACAGGAGAATGATGTTGTGTTGGCTGTGTCACAAAGAGAGGGGAGAGACACCGGGCCAGGCCCTGTGTCAGCCTTCTCTCTCTCCCCCCCCCCCCCCCCCCCTTTTTTTTTCTCCTCACGATATAGTCAACTCATAGCCCATCAAGTTGACAAGACAACACTGGTAGATATTTAAATTCTTAAGATCATGTTTAAACTCACAAAAGAGAATTTTCCTTCCTTCAGTAACTCACTAGTGGTGTTCAATCAGCAGAAAACATCTCACAATTTGACTCTTAACCACTAAATTTATTGTTTCCTCACTGGTTGGTCATACCAGTCTTTCTTTGCTGAGTGTAAGCTGCTCTTCATTGCATGTGTGTGCATTTGTAGGCAGGTTAATTTTATGTGTGTTCAGTGGAGCTGCAGATCCAGCAAAGTCTCTCTCTGCCTTAGCTTTTTTTTTTTTTTTTTTTTTTTTTTTCAAACAAGGAGTTTCCTTAAAAGCTGCCTTTTCTCTCACATTTCTCTGCTTGTGTGTGTTTTTGTTTCACCGTTTATTGCGATGCTCTGGACGCCTTCCCAACCTCCACAAGTCCATTGGCCCCAAATTTCAACCCAATTTTATGTGTTACAGCTTCTCTTAATTTCTCCTCTTCCCTCCTCACTGCTGTCGGTTCCACAGCTGCTGATTCTTGCTGATTGTGGTTCCCATTACTATCATTTAGCTTCGGCCGCTGTGCTTGTGGTGGGCGGTTGGTCCAGGGCCGTAGCCACCTGTATTAACACACTAAGAGATCTATTTAATATCATTTTCATCACAGGCAACACGCCCAGCTTTACAGCGCAAACTGCCTGCCAGTCTCACAACACATTCCTCTCTCTGCTTCTCAATAATTCTCCACTCTCACTTTATTTCTCCATTCTCTACGTCAGATTTAAAACTCAACATATTTCACACCACTACTCACCTCTTACTGCTTTGACTCCTCTTTTTTCTTTACACCACAGAGAACGTCACCCAATTAAGCCTGTCTATCTCTATGTGGCTCCAAATTACCTTCTTTTCTCTCTTTCTTATTTAAGTTTACACACTCGTCAGGGGACAGGCACAAAGCAATCAACAATTTCTACCACTGAAACGAGTAATTCAACCTTTTTTACCTAATATAGAACTCAACCTTTGATGTCAAAATATCCTCTTGTTCGATTCCAGAATAAATGTAAACCCGTGATTACACAGCGGTTTCAGTGTTATTCTGTAGCTAATGCGGGAGCCCTCAGTTCCCAAGTCGCCACCTCAGCTAACCAAACGCCGTTGGACCGGCCTGTGCGTCCACAGACAGGGGGGTTGCCACACCATGAACAAAATCAATTTCCACAGGCCGACTGTCACCATGTTCATATTTCACACACTGAAGCACACAGAGCGTGTCTCACACACAGAGTGCGATCGGTTGTTAGGTTTGGGAGTGGAAGTTTTTTTCAAAGTGTGCAGCATAGTTGTTGTAGTTAGTGTGGGTTTGGGTGTAAGGTGTGTTTGGTTGGTGGTTTGGTGCGTGAGTGAGTTAAGTAGGAGAGCCGGCCGAAGGCCTGAACAGGTCCGGTAATGGTCTCCTGCAGACTTCTTCTCATAGACCAGGGTTGGCACAGTTGGAGGGCGGAAGCAGTGAGTGGAATAGTATGGATGGTAGTGAAGAGGAAGAGATTGGCGGTCAGGGTGAAGAGAATGAGTGGGAAAAAGTTGGAAAGGGGGGAAGAGGCGCAGAGCTAGTGAAAGGAAGAGGAAAAAGAGAAGTGAGGGTAGTACGGAAGGAACTGATAGTGAAGGTAATGAAGAGGGAACGAATCCAAGTATGAATGTAATTGTCAGGTTTGAGGAAGAGGGTGTGAAGAAAATAGATCCACTTAAGTTAACAAGAGCACTTAAGGCACAAGTTGGGGAAATCAAATATGCTAAGATACTCAGAGATAGAAATTTACTCTTTGGTTGTAACACAGAAGTGCAGATGGAAAAAGCACGGAAACTTGTGGGGGTGTGCAAAGTCAAAGTGAAGAATACTGTAAGAGTAGGGGAAAAGTGCAAAAGGGCAAAAGTCAGAAGTACAATAAGAAGAACAAAGAGAACATACTGGAGAGATTTCTGCAATACAATTCGTAGGAATACTCAAATAGGGGATGTGTGGGGGATGATGAGGGGAAATGATAAGAATAATCAAGTAGCTGTAACTGATAGGGAAAAAGCTGATTTCTTGGCAAGTACTTTTGTTGATATACATAGTGGGAGAAATTTATCAGAGGAAAGTAAATGAGGAAGAGAGGGGACTAAAGGAAGAAATCTTGAAGCTTTAGGGAGGAAGGAGAGTACTGAAGATGTAATGAGTTGTCCCTTTTCTATTGGAGAACTGAAAAGAGCTCTGGGTAGTACCAGGAATAGTGCTCCTGCGAAGGATGAGGTATGTTATGTTATGTTGAAACATCTAAGTGACAAAGCGTTGAACATATGAACATAGTTGCAGGAAGTATCTATGTCACAGGAGGGTGATGAGGTGGTGGAATGGAATGTGGTTAATCAGTTAAGTCATGGTGAAGGGAAAGGGGCGGTTCTTCGTTTTTTGAGAAATACTGGTCTCCTCAAGAGGATCTGAGGATTCGGAAGTGAAGTAAGAATAAAAGCCAGGAGATGGCAGTAGTGCAACATCTTTGGATCTAAGCTGCCGTTAAACATGAAAGAAGAAGAAGCGGTTTAAGAAGATGTTCTTTATAAGAGTAAGAACAGAATGTTACAGTAGAGTCATACATGGAGCTATCAGCAGATGAGGTGGAGGAAAGCCCAACATTAAGGAATGAAGATGACAGCACAGACGAGGACACCAAAGCTTCCGAGGAGCATCAGAAGGGTCAAAAGGAAGGTAAGCTAATAGTCTCAAGTTGTGGGATCTGGTTTTCAACTGTCATACAGGACACCAGCCTGTGACCTTTCCTTCCATGGCCTCGGCAGATTGAGACAGCCTCTCCGTTTTAGTGATCTCCAGATCATTTGTGACTCTGGTGGACCTCCCAATCTTGAATAATCATTATCAACTTATTGTATACTATATATAGTATACAATAACATCAAATCTGAGATGACCTGAATCATGGCATCAGGACAGCAGGACTCTCACAGGTTACACAAATGGAGCTTGACATAGAGGTCTCAGACCGCAGCAAAGGACAAAAATTAATTTGGGGCTGGCCTAAATTTACTAGGCCACCTGTCAGAAAACATAATGTCCTGCAGACGTAGGAGGCAAAATTGGATCTTAACAAAAAGTGAGCCATTTTATTGCAGCTGAATAAAGATACAAAACAAAGGCAAAAGGACGTCAAGACAACTAACCAAACTGAGTGAAACTAAACACTGATACTGACACTGATACATGCTGATGGATTAACAATTACAGAAACATAAACAATGATTATGCTCATTTGAATATTGAAAATTTTG
Source organism: Aulonocara stuartgranti (assembly GCF_965226115.1). Classification (NCBI taxonomy): domain Eukaryota; kingdom Metazoa; phylum Chordata; class Actinopteri; order Cichliformes; family Cichlidae; genus Aulonocara; species Aulonocara stuartgranti. The sequence continues at coordinate 21,229,977 of NC_138951.1, forward strand.
GGCATGTGGCATAAACTTTACACTGGCTGGTGTTAGTAAATTTGTAAAACACCATGCATGTTTCACATCAAAGATTATGTTAATGCACATTAAATGCCCTTGCTCTTAATCTCGGGCTCTCTTCCACACCTGTCTTCCTTCTCTCACCCCAACCGGTCGTGACAGATGGCCCTGCCCCTCCCTGAGCCTGTTTCTGCTGGAGGTTTCTTCCTGTTAAATGGCAGGTTTTTCCTCCCCACTGTCGCCAAAGTGCTTGCTCATAGGGGGTCATATGATTGTTGGGTTTTTTTCTGTATGTGTTATTGTAGGGTCTACCTTACAATATAAAGCGCCTCGAGGCGACTGTTGTTGTGATTTGGTGCTGTATAAATAAAATCTAATTGAACTGAATTTAATTGAATTGTGCTTATCATAGACCTGAAACAGTTTTTTTTTTTTTATGGACTGCTTATTATAGACAATGGACTGCTTATGGATTATGGATTATGGACCGCTTACTCTTCCTTAACTTCATAAATTATTTGATTTAAAAGAAAGGACACGTGAGACATTGTTTTCTTAATTCTTCATTCAATACAATAAATCATCTATAATTGCATTTTTTCATTGTGTTTGCCATGTTGTACGCATATGGTAGGAGGAAGGAGCACTGTCCACAATAAAAATCACCATAACTCACCTAATTTATAACTAATTTTCAAATAATTTGTTTTGATATTTATCTCTGATGTCATATTCTGATTTACTGGCTTCTGATCTCATCCTATTAAAAAAAAAAGTCTGGATAAATCTCCTGTGATCTTTTATATGAAGTTTCTGTCAAATTGGACCAAATATGGGGTTTGACCGCTGGGCTTGATTCATGCGCTACACTGAACACGCCACAGGATGACAGCGTAGTCCAACAATCTAACCAGGAACATATTCTGTGGCAGAGTGTGAGCAATGGCGATTATATAAATGAAAATGATGCGTGCCAGTTCATGTAGAATATGAGATAATAATATGCTCTTTTCCCCTGTGAGATTTGAGTCACTATCAAGTCACTCACTGGATATATATATATATCTAATCTCCAATGTTGGTCAATAATAGTATGTCTAATATTAGTGAAAGTCTTACAGTTCACTTAGGGTCACATGGCTATCTCAGGTACCATGGGGCAGGGTAAACCCTGGATAGGTGTCTATCACAGCCTTTCACTACTACCATGGAATCAATTAACCTAAAATTAAGGAACAGGTGTAGGCACAGGGAGAAGATGCAAAGTATTTTTAAAAACGTCCCACCCTGGATTCAAGACAGTACCTTCCTGCTGTGAGGCAACAGTGCTTACTACTGTATCAATGTAGCAACCCAGTTAAGAAAGCCAGCTAAAAAATTGCAGTAAGTGCACAGACCAGGAACAGAATGGGTTAAATGCTGTAGGTCTCCAGAAACGTCTGTGGCTATCATTTCTCACATCCTGAAGATCTGAATGTTACCAAATAATTTTAAGAAACATATTCCTCATAATTACAAGAAAGTGTGTCCAATTTTTAAAATAAAGGTTAATTGCTTCTTGAAAGCAAACATGATACTTTGAGTTTGTTCTTCATCAAAAAGAAACGAAGCTTTTCTTTAAAACAGTAATACGTTTAGCAGGTGATGCATTTTGTTTTTATTGGCTTTTTAAAGGTGAAGATATTAACCAATCAGATTAAAATACAAGCTCTTTCAGTAGTTTTTAAACACCTCTGAGGATCTTTTTAAAAAAAAATTGATAAGAATTGAAGGCACACACATGAATACACGTTTTAGGTCTTACTGGACCTAATTAAACATGGTGCACATTTGAACAAAATCTCATATGATAAACTCCTCCATTCCAAAAATAGTGGTCAGATTTGGCTTTAAAAGCCGGTCGAGCTGTGGTCCTGAAGCACCATGGAGGTGATCCAACACAGCACAGATCCTCAGAGGTGGCGCTCTGCCATTTCCAAAGAGACTCATCTCTTCCATCTCTTTTGCTTTGTGATGGTGATGCCAAGTTTTGGAGTGCCTGGCACCAAAATGCATCCTCCTCCTCCTGCTGGTGTGTGTGTGTCTGTGTCCAAGCTTTACCATCAAAACACACACATTCACTGTACAAACACAAATGGTTGGAGATTAACAGTGATGACAGACAAGTCACGGTTTGCAACATCGCTTCAGGCAAAGATCAGAGTAAGGAGGTCATCCATAATCCCAAACCCGAAACACAGCAGTCACAAGCCAAACAAAAGAGCAAACCAAAGTGTTCCAATGCATTTAAAAGCATGATATCTGCTGTTTGTATCTTATAGGTTGCTGCACATTTAAGTGAGAATTTGTTTTTTTTGTTTTTTTTTTTTAATTAAACGAAGGTCAGGCACTCGTGGTGGAAAAAATCCTCCAATCTGTGTGAACCTGTAACATTAAACACTGTCTTTGTTTCTCTCTTTCTTTTTGCAGGATCCATCGAAGTGACTGGACAATACATCTGGTTTTGATAAGGTTCTAAAAGGATTTAATTGCAACCTCAGATAGCAACAAATATTGCAGCCGGACTTGTATAACAAAAATTTAGACAAAATGCAAAAGCATTGTAAAAAAGGCAAGTACTGTACACCCCATCATTCTTTAGCAGGAATTAAGTAATAATGTCCTGAATGACTTTATCAGTCCCTCACATCCTTGTGGACACATTTTGGTCTATGATTCTTTACAGTGCTTTAATGTGTTGATGCTTACAAGCATTAATTTATGCACAACACTCTAAGGTTCTGATATAGAATTTCAATCAGTTTGAGGTCTGGACTTTAAGTGGGTCATTGCAACACCTTGATTCTTTTCTTTTTCAGTCATTCTGTTATAAATCTGTCAGTGTTTTTGGAGTCACTGTCCTCTTCCATGGCCTACTTTCAACTTAGTTTTGGCTAGCAGACATATTTGACTCTAGAATACTTTGGTATACAGAGGACTTCATGTAGCACTGCAAGGTGCACAGATCCTGTGGCAGCAAAACAAGCCCAAATCACCAGACCTTCCTTCACCACTGCGCTTGTGACAGTTGGTGTGGGGTGTTTGTGTTGGTATGCTGTGTTTGGTGGCACTGCGCATTATGGCCAAACATCTCCAATTTGATTCCAAAGGACAAAGTCTTGTCGTTTGTTCAGATTCAGCTTTGGAAACCTAAACTGTGTTGCTGCATTTTTATTTTTTTGAGAGGGAAGAGACTTTCTGATAGCAGCTCTTCCAAACAAGCCGTACTAGTTCAGCGTCCTTAACTGAGTTTGCTGAGATGTAGCTCTTGGGTTTCTCTGACCTCAACTCCTGACAAGAATGGCAACTATCTTGAAAGTTTTACACGTACAGTATGAATAATCTTTCTCACTGCAGAATGGTCAACTAAATTGTTTGAAAATGACCTTATACTGTAACCCTTCTCAGACTGATGGTTAGCAACAGTTGCTTCTCTAAGGTCACTGATGTCCATCCTCTGTGGCATTGTGTTAACACACAACTGAATCCTCCAGACCAGCAAACTGTCAAAGCTTTGGCTTTTATAGAGGTGCTCACAATTAGCAGCAAATACTTACCCTGTTAGCTTCTATGGAAGCACGCTCCTGTATTCTTGGGTTAATTTCTGTTAAATAAAAGATGACACTCTGTAATATGTTTGTGTTGTTCAGACCTGTTAAGTTTCTTTCAGCTGTGGAATGGTGAGATTTCTTTACCTGTAAAGAATGACTCTTATCTAGAAAAAAAAAAAAAAAAAGCATGTGTAGTATACACACGGGGCAGTGTAAAAGTCATAAAACACAAAAGACGCAGCAAGTTCTCAAGCTGTTTTATTCCTTTTAGTCTTTAGACAGCAGCCCACTCTCAAATATGTTTTTAAAGGAACTTAAGCAACAAACGTATAATTTTCCCAAAGCAGTTGCAAATTATAAGAGCTGATTAAACAAACTACTACAGTGAAAAAGCACTCCACACACTAACAATTCTTAATGCTGTGCAGGATTTCACTGCTCTCTGACAAGATTTCATTTTAAACACCACCTTTTCAGGATGCATGAAATTACTCAGCATTTCATCATTGATTATGTGTCGCAGAACTTTTTTTGGACTACACCTTTTTCAAAAGATTTTTTCAAAAGACTGTGAAGAGTCTTTACTGGCTTTCAAAGTTTATGTTGTGTCAGAGGGTGACATCTGGCAGGTACTGATCCTTAAAAAAAAATCATCAGATAAATGTGGACTATAATCCGATGTAAAAAAAAAAAAAAGTCCATAAAATATGTCAAATGGTAGGAATTTAACCATCTGAAACACAAAACTTTTTGCATTAGTGAATATTCTCTTTCAAATCGATCCATTGCGGCATCCTTGCAGACAGATCAGAGATATTTCTCGGCTGTTTTTGGCTGTCTAGGCCTTCGTCTTGATTCCCATCGGACACGCGACACCTGTGCCTCCCAGTCCACAGTATCCATCGGGGTTTTTGCTCAGGTACTGTTGATGGTAGTCCTCAGCATAGTAGAATTGCTTGGCCTCAGCAATTTCTGTGGTGATGGAACCGTGACCTGCCTGTGTTAGTACCTAAAAGACAGAGGGGAAAAAAGAAAAGAAAAAAATCACAAATTACTGGACAGGTCATTATGAAATGAAAAACATGAATATATGAGCAGTCCAAGGCTAATCCACATCCTGCCCAAACTGATGGATCCAAATCAGTTTGTGATCGTTTCTTGAAAACAGCAAAGTGATCTCTGCCGGTTTTCTTTCTTTTTTTTAAAAAAAAGACAAAACAGACAAAACAGAACCACTTGTACAACTGAGTGGTTTCCAAATCTTCCACCTTGAGGCAGCTTTTATCTGACCCAAACACTTACTTTAATTCATTACTTTTTGGTTAATTTATTTTAAATAGTATATCTATAAATCATGTTCTTACTGACACTCCTTCAAACAGACTGGGGATGTTAACTCGGCCTTCAAACTTGGTGCACGCTTTGTTGGGTGGCGTTAAACGACACTAACGTGGTACTAGGGGAGCTAAAGAGGAACTTAGAAACCAAAAGTCCTTTCTGAAAGAAACTTTGCCTGCTTCAAAAGAGCAGTGAAGACAAACAACAGGCAGAGAGACGAGGTGACGGAGAACATCCTGCAAAGGAAAAAAAAAGTTTGTAATGCTCAAGAGTGCCTTTATCTGACCATGCAAACAAAAAAGCATATCTTTCTAGCTGCTCAAGAGATTCTTTTCTGCAGATATGAAAACTTGTGTACTCAGAGACTTTGGTTTGCCCTTTTGTGTGACATGGAAACAAAAAAGTTGAAATTCACTGAAATAATCTCATATTAGCAGTGCAAATCATATACAGTACATTACCCCAGAGACACAATTCAGTTCAGCAAAAACAGATATGGTGACAATCACACACTGACTCTAATAAATTCGACTGGATTTATAAAATAAGTTAGAGTCATCAGGTTCCTCAAACTCAGGAGGGATAGATGCTGAGACTGAGTTTCCCACCATTCATCAATAAAAATATTCTTGTTAGTCTGCACCGAACCAATTTAACTGCAAGAATGATTTGACTTTGAGCAGAACTCATCTTATCAAGGTTGTTTTCTGCAGGTACTTATTAGCATCTTGTCTCTCTCAAATGTGTTTATTCAGCTCCAGGTGGGGCGGTACCTACAAAACAGACAATGCGCTCACACGCATTCAGTGTGTAATCATTTGGTGATGACACCCTCTCCTCCTTGTGATAAAAATTACTCAACCAGATGGCGTGTGGGTTAAATAAAAGACAGAGAAACGGTAGGCATGAAGACGATGAAACTTTTGCTTCTGATGGAGGGATGTGTGTGTGTTTTTAGCATGTGCACAGACATCATGAGGCTTTTTATTGGATCGCACCCTACGGTAGATGTTGGGAGACATAAATTTGGCAGAACATTTACAGGTTTAGCCTTTTATCTGCGGAGCTGCTGTTATTCTTCCTGACATGAAAGCTGCTAAAAGGAATACAAACCCAGAGCCCCTGTAGCCACTGCACTAGGTTTATGCTAATTAACCTAAATAATCATAAAACAGAGCAATTTTTCATGGTTCAACTCGGGATCTTCACGAAGGCTGGATTTGGTTTATTTATGTCAAACTCCCTCCATGTTTATTTGGTTAAAATTTTATTTGAAAGCCACACAATGAGGTTAATTATTTAAGCACTCAGTGCTTCAGAACATTCTGAATGGAAACATACTATAATCCACAGTTTGATTATATGCTCCATATCCTGTGATTTTATGGCTTATGTGGCTTTTTCTACTTGATAATGTTATAAACACAGTGAAATAAAAACACAAATCTTTTAAAAAATCTGTATTTTCCGACATTTGTAATTAATGATATTCAATGAAAAAATGCGACAGTAAAATGTTTTACTCTTGATAGTTTTATTGCTAATATAACATCTAGTCCTTTTACTGAATATTATATTTCTTATTTAAGTACCATGAGCTTCACAGACATATTGATACTTATTGGAAAATAAAGCACTTTGATTCAACATCATGTAACTACACGCTTCATCAGTGTTTAGCTTGGCGATTGCATCCATCGTCCTTCCCTGCTTTTATTCCCCCATGCAGTGTTTTTGTCATTAGCCAAAGACCCAAAGGCCTCAAATAGGTGACCTGGACCTGAAGCACAGCAGGGTCCTTCTGCTCTGGTCTGAATGCAGTTTCATTGATACTGGGCCTTGACAAGCAACAGCCAGAGTGTAATGGTACAAGATTGGTTTAAATGATTGGGTTACAGTTCCTGAAAGCCATCAATTTATTCTGATTCAAGTTAGTTTGGGCCTTTAAAACCAGGAATTAGAAAAAAAAACTCATCCCAAAGAAATTCCCAATGACATTTGTGTTTGATAAATTGAAGTCTAGCCTTTAACATTTTGTCATGCGTCTCTTTTTATGTGCTTAGATGAGGAGGGTAGGTTTTCATTAGCCTTGACCCTTTACTGCCAAGTGTATTACATTTGCATACATTTTTAACCTCTTAGCTGTAAAAGGCTGGTGGGGTATTGTTGTCACCCGGCTGGTGGGTGGGCAGGAAGTGTGGACACCCAAATTTGTGAATGCAATAACTCAAGAATGAGGTGAAGGGATGTCACCTGGAATTTTCAAATTCATGTGTCCATCTAGTAGGTTGCTGACGGGTAGCCCTCAGGAATTTATACTGTTAGTACCATACAAACAAGCAATACTGCAGATAGTAATTAATGGCTATCTCCAAGGCCGTCTTACAGGGTTCTTCGGGATGATTTCCAAAGCAGCTGCCAGTTTTATATCACTTGGTAGGAGTCATGTTCCATGTTTTTGAATATGGTTCAGTAAAAAGGTTGTCCATCAACTTGATTTTCATTTTCGGGAAGAAAAAGCAAAACAGGGATAAACTGGCACTCGTGTAGCTCTTTTCTAGGCCACATCAACAGCGAGTTTAGAATCCCAATATACCCAACAAGCATGTCTTTGGGAGGAATCACCACACAGGCACAGGCAGAGCATGCAAATTCCACACTGAACTTTCCAAATAAGGGTTTAAACTCAGAATCTTCTTGCTGGAAGGCAACAGTACTACTCAGTAACCCACCATCACACCCAAATGAAAACCAGATCCAGGTGGTAAGCAGACATTGTGTTGGTATAGCAAAACAAAAGCATCTACTATTTAATGTACTACGTGGTGGTATATGTGCATTAAAATACTTCTCCTTTCAAGTTTCTCCCTGCAGGATACATTCACGGTGCATTCAATTCCATGAATGCTGGAAAAACCAGCATGCTCACAGACTCTACAGCTTGAGATCTCTCATCACGACCACATGACCTTCAGGTTTGTTTGTGCAAGCGGTCAGAAAGGGATTGGCTTAAAAATAGCAGCTGCAAAGGCATCTGCCTGGACACAAGATTACTTTGAATGTGAAATCAGCCAAATTCAAATCAGGTAAGGTTTATGATTTTATGGACATAGTGTCATGACTTTTTTTTTTTTTATCACATATCTTATATGAGAGAAAATAAAGAAAAACACAATAGTTCATTTAATAGGTCCTTAAGGACTATTCTTTCTAGCAGCTTCTGTCTGAATGGATATATTGGTGCGCTGACATCTACCAGTCGATTACTTTGATGATATGGCAAATAGGTATAATGTGAAGCCCCTGTTTGGACTGCACTTCCAGTTTGAACACAAAGAACTCTTTGGGGAAATACTAAAAAGTTCTCACTTTATTTTTAGTACAAAAACAATCAAACTAAAGCTGCAATTTCACACATTGGTGCCTCTAATACTTAGTGAGAGGTAATTGTTTGCAAACCATTTTAACTTCATTGACGTCAGCACTCGGCAGTTGTTGAAGAAAATGTCAGCAAACATACCCAGAGGGTTTAAGCAGCTTTTATAGCAAAAAACAAAACAAAAACAAAGACACAAAAGATGTGACGCCGGCAAGTTCTGCTCTTAATGCAGTTTGCTCACTGCTGTTTGATTCATTGCTTCCTGTGAAGATTCCCCACCATGACTGCACTGACACCACAATTTAATTTGAGTAAGAAGGGTGGAGGTATAGCACAGCAGCAGTTAGTCAGAACGGGATTCTCTTTTCTGCTGCAGCCATTCGTGATTCAGGCTGGTGAGCTGGATTCACAAGTACAGTAGGCAGGTTTATTTTTAGAAGCTTGTAATTATCTTTTGAGTGTTTATAGTTATGTCATATCAAACATAACATAAGATATATAGGGGTGGGATTCACCACACGATATCGACAGATTGTCTCTGACTGTTTGCTGTCTGATGCTCTCCAGTTTATTTTCTTGCTGTGACTTTCTTCTTTTCTACAGCAAGCTAGTTCAGTTTTCTTCACATTACTGTCACTCATGTGATAAGAGTCACCACAAGGAGTCATGACACAGTCGCTCTGGTCAGTTAAACTGGTGAGATACAAACTAAAAATATCAGTATTTGCTGTCAGTGAAACCAGAGTTTTATGGATAGATTCTACATCAGTATATGCCCCAAAATACGCTTTCATTGACTCCTTTGAAAATCATTTATTTCCCAAGTAATTTGTGATAAAATAACTAGCTGCCTCTCTATCCTATCATTCATACGAACTCAAACTCCACCATCTTGAACTGCAATAAGCACTGGTAGTCCTTGTTCTGCCCTGCATGAACCAGATCTCCACCTGCTCCCGGTTCTTCCAGTTTGGAGCAGACCTCTAAAGCAGAACAAGGACTACCATTGCCAGATGAAGTCCCAGATGGTGGAGTTGGAGTACATCTGACTGCAGGACGAGAACCTCTCTGGGAGAGCAGCTGAATAAAACTGAGCAATCTGCCCAGTGAACCAGCCAGCAGAGAAAAAAACAGAAAGGAAGTGTTATCAGCATCAGAACTTTCAAAATAAGACTACTAAATGAATCGTGAATGGCGTTATTCTTTCACACAGAAGGGGAAAAAAGACTAAAAGAATAATATTAAGTAAGCTATCAAGTATACTTGGTGGGGAAAGACAGGCTCAAGTAAAACCATATTTTGTCACACCTGTACTTACATATATGGATGCATCAAGCTGCAGATTCGGGAAAGTCTGGTTCTTTTACAGTAACCCCAAATATCCTGATTTTAAATCTCAGCCACGTTCAGAAATAAAGGAATTACCTTGAATCAGCAAGTGGAGATCTTGGAATTGTTATTTTACTTACCGAGTGTGAGATTGTATCTCGGCGCCTACAGTAGAATTACAAACACCAAGTGGATTAAAAGCTCTGGCAGCTATCAGCCTCTCAAACTATGTTTTGTTTCTAACACTGCTTCTGTTCTCCACAGGAACAATGTGCACATCAATATTCATGAGTGACTTGCATTGACCATTGGTTGTGGGAGTGTAGTGGGCGGACTATGTGTGAACATTTTGAAGTTGATTGTGATCTGTAAAGGGAGCTGTGTGCTCACAGTTCCATAAATTCGATTTTTTTTTAGGTTCTGACATTTTTTTCAGGAATTCTTACCATGACTTGGTCGTGAGACATGACTGACTGCTGACCGATCACAGTCTGACGTCTTTCGTGACCTTTGTTAAGTGATTGGGAAAGTGTTGCCAGGACAAATGATTCTGTATATGAATATGCAGAATCTGTAGGCAAGAGGCAAATGTTTTGTTCCAGAAGCTTTAAGGGTTGTGTTTGTAGTGGAAGTACTATTGACCAGTTGCCTTTGAGCAGGCTTTGGTCGACTGCTGGCAAACAATCTGTGTTTAGAGAACAAGACAGATGGCATTTGCCAAGATGCATCTGACAACTATTGGCTATCGAATGACAATGATTTAGCTTTTAATTATTTATCTGCATTTGTAAACAATGACCAGTGGGTGGAAATGGAAATCTTGGCCCAGATATCTGCTGGCTACACCGGAAACTCTGAAAAATTGGCTTCAGCCGAGGGTGACCAGGTGTCCCACTTTATATACAGCATTTTTATTCTTTATCCAACTGCCGAAGGTAAACAAACGCCTCATTAGAAATGTGTGGCTCAAAAAGAGAAGTGTTGATATATGTGGGGATGATGAATGCATCCCTGCTGAAACCCAAACAGAACAGCACAACAAATAACAGATAACAACGTTAACAGTTACTGTGATAGAAAAAGGGATGAACAAATGTAAAAGGACAACACGACCACGTTTCCCCTGAGGTTTCATTCATTCTTGAACACATTAGGAAATTTGCAATCAGATAACTGTTGAATGGAATTGATGCAAAATACTTTTAAGTGTCAAGTTTTAGTAATCCTCCCACATTTTACCATACAAATATACTCTTTGACAATATCTCAGCCAGCAGCACGGCCCCCCAGAGTGGGCAAGATAAACTACATGAAACAGGAGGAAAACACGGTGGGTGACAGACGGAGCATGATGCCGGCTACTTTCCAGACTTAGTTAAATGGTAACTAAGTCTGGAAAGTTCATTTTTAAGGTGCTTTTCAAAGACATGTAGTCACAAAGCACTGTGCAACAAAACAAACAAACGTCATTAAAGAACCACAAAGAGAAACAAGACAATGAAAACCACCCTGGGGTCCAGCTGGTTCATGTCCTTGCTTTTTGTTGATGTTGTTATATTAATGTTATATATTATTAATTTTGATTTTTGTACTGACACTGTGATACACTACACACTGCAAAACAATTAGCGTTCACATTTAACTCACATGGTAACAATGGTGCTTATGGCTCTTTTTCTGAGCTGGTGTAAGAGCTGTCACTCATACTCTGCTATGGAGACCAGTTGAAAAAGAGAGTCGCTGTTTGTTGTGCGAAAGCGCCGATCAACTATGGGGGTACAAGACAATCCTCCCGTGTGATCTCTGTGGTGAATCTGAACTGTTTGCGATGCAATCTTATCAATAAGTGTGTATATATTTATGTATGCATATATTTATGTGAAATCTTTTTGTAACCATGGTAACATGGTAACCATGAGTTTCAGCACGTCACAACCAGACAGTCAAAAACAGTCAAAGCTGGAGTCTGCTGTGTCTGAATTCTGCACTCAAACTGCTTTACATCATCTCCCTGGTATTATTATAACCTGTGGTTTATGTGGGGTCAAATAATACTAATAGAGCTCACAATGAATCATTTCTGTATGAGTTATTTGCAAAACCAAATACATTAGGGGCTTTAAAGTGCAACGAAACCTGAAGCCAATAACCAGATTTTCATTTCTCCACATCAGGTCTTAATGATGCTCGATGACAAACTGTCTAATCAGTGCTACCTGTAAGGCTGTGTGGCTTCCTGTTTACCTCTTGCCTGCTTTGTTAAAATTAAAAATGTTTCCACACATGCACTGCAACCCTGAACTACGCAAGACATTTTCTGAAGGCGCTGTATGTCAACCTGAATCATTTTAGAATCACATTGACACACTTATGTGTGTAATATCACATTACCATGAGCAGAGTAGGAATGTAGTCAGCTGAAATAGTGAGAATTATGGGGGGGAAATGACTTGATCTTTAAGTAAATATAAAATGATAAGATAAGACAAATCTTTATTAACATAGTAGCTTTTTGAAATTTGTACAATTTCCAGCACAGTCAATCATCAAACTATCAGAGTGAACATTGACAGATTTATATGTTTATATAATTTTGTGATAACAGACCTTATCAGCCACTGAAGAATGTATGTTAAAAACATCTTCTGGAATTGTCCATCATGTTTTCAACAAATGAAGCAACAGACAGTTGCATTTTTAGACTTTTTACAGGTTTTGATTACAGTAAAACACCTTACAGTGAATATTAAGGATGCACGGCACCATGAGCTACTTTACAACTTCTGCCAGTTTCAGATGACGAATGACGAAATGAGCATCTGTGGAGAATTTCGAGCAGCCGCTAACTCTGATAGAAGTCACCATCAACCACCACAACCAGCTGTTTCTTATGCGAGCTCGGAAGTTTCTGTTGTGGTTTAACTACACTTCGAACATCTGTTTTCGTTTTCATTCGGAAATGGGTGCTATTGAGGGAATTGTAAATATCATAACTGATCAATCAGCATGCATTAGGCAGAATGCTGGTGTTTTATACGCAAAGCTGGCTTCACTGTAAGAAAAACTAAATGGGCATGAGGTTGTTTTATTTCAAATCAGAAACACTTATATTGTAATTATGAAAACTCAAATAAAATATGGGCTATTTTCTGTAGAAACATGTAAATAATTACTTTAGCCATTTAGCTCCATTTACTCCTACTCATTGAGCATGGGCTCTATAGCTCTATAGCACCCCCTGCTGAACCCCAAATGGGATTAATGGAAGTGTAATGGCTCTCCTAGAATGGCTCTGGTTAGACAAAGCAATCACCATCAGATGAGGATGAGGTCAACATGTCCTGCTTCCTGCACACTTCACGTAAACCATGGACGATATATCCTTTTTGTGCTCCATGAGAGGAAGATAAACCTCATAAAGACCTAAATCTCCTTCTAAGTAACCTTCTATCATGACTCATTGTGATATGTTCTTTTCATGATCTGCTGGTTGAATTTTTTTAAAGTCGCTTTTCAAGCCAACTGTGATTATTTAACACGCACACACACAAAAAGGCAAGCTTTCATCTGAGATAATAAACACTGGTTACTGGACAAAAATATGCATGCTAACAATAACTCGAGGAGGAAACCTGTAATACCCAAAATGGCTGCATTCTCCATTATGCTGCTGTAGTGGCATCTTTAACTGTGTTTCATTGCATTTGTTTGTGCTGGTCCTGCTGCTGTTAGCAGCCTGCTATAAATGCATAATTCACATCCATTAATTTGCATGTCAGAGAAGTAGATTGCTCATTTGGAATGCAAATACCTTGACTGCTCTGGTAAAGCAGGAAAACGTGAACAACACTGATAAGCACCCATGAAACAGAGAGAGGAATGAAAAAAGGTGAAGCTGGCATGTTAAAAGAACTAGAAAGGGATTTCATAGACAAAGAAGAAATGGAAAGAAAAGGAAATAGGAAAGGGGAAAACAGCTATTTTGTGTTCAGAAGTGGATATATGAATGTTCATGAAAAGAAAATGTAGCCAGAGAGGTGCATCAAGAGAGAAAGAGGTGCCAGAACAATGAGTACAAACTGCTTTAGCACCCATGCTTGCACCCACAGTCCGAGCACACATTATTACATAAAGCGAGCATGCAAGTGTGCGCGGGTACACACACACACACACACCACTTCCACCTGCCATTTTAGACGCAGTGCACACCCTAATGATGGGTAGGAGGCAAGAAAAGAAAGGGGAGGCTCCTTTCATGCTTTCAACCACCAGCCGCCTGCAAGGTAATTTACTGCAGTGCTGTTGTACCTTACACACACATATATACACACCAAATTCCCCAATCACTCTCTGTGTGAACAATACAATCAAGCCAGGCGGCGAAGCGAAAGTAGTCAATACCCTGACACCAAATTAACCAGATTCTTTCTTCTCTTTTAACCCTCTCATCTCTCTTTATCACCAGTCCTGGCCTAAACTTTATCTCCGCATTGCTCTCCCCTCTACATTTTTTATACTTGCACGTGTAGAATAAGGCAATAAACATTCAGTTTGTGTCTGAAAGGCACGTCCTGGGAAATTCCTCAGTGCTGTGATGCAGTTTGCATTCTCGCTTTGTTTGAAAGAAGAGAGAAAAAGTAGGCGGTTGGCGTGAGCATCCACAGCCACTGTGGATGCAGAGACAAAGACTTTAACAAGATTTTTTTTTTTTTGGTGGGGGGGGCATAAATTCATAAATATTTTAAAGACAGCACTGTACCATTGCGTGCCAATTTAATGCACAGAGGTAAACACTGGAATACGATGCATCTACTATCTCAAAATGAGGAGGGGGGAAAAAGACACTAAATAATTCAAATTTAGCCTGATTTTTGGCAGGGGAATCCTTAAACTTAAAACTGTTGCAGCTTTATGTAAAACATTACATATGGAGGACTGCAGACCCAATACCTAACCTTCAGTGTATGTATACGTGTGTGTGCGTTATTTTGCAACTAAAGGGATTTTCGTGGAGGACAGATTTAAGACCCAGATGGTTTGGCATGGAGTCTGTTTGCTATAGGCCAACTGCTTGCACACACACACACACACGCACGCACACACAGATGGGAGAGGTGGGGTGGCCAATCTGGTGAGAAAAAAAATGAGAGAGGAAACAAAACCTAAAAGAGATTTTTATAGAGGAATCTATCCATCCATCAAATGTCTCTGTAATTACGCGACAATGTAAATGGAGGGAGGAAGTAGAAAATAATATAAAAATGCTATTAATAAGACATATTATTAAAACAGGGCTTTTTGAGAGCCTAAGAAATACTTCACATAATGAAATAAAATACAGGAAACAATAACCTGAAACATATATTACAGGGCAGGTGAAGTTTAAGTTTAATATCAACATTGAGTATAGTCTTGGATGTGTAAGGAGTTCTGAAGGAATTGGGGAAAGCCATGATGAAAAGTCACAACAGGTCTTGTGCTTAGTGCTGCAGCAGAGAGAAATTTCCCACCCAGCAAAAGCGTGTCTATAAAGGACAACTTTGTTAACATCTGGTTCAAACTAAAGGGTGAAAAAACATCGTCTCCCAATGACACATATGAAATATCTGCCTCCTCAACACTTCTGCAAAATCATGTGACAGCCAGCACGACCTAACGCACATTCTTGTTGCTGTGAAGTAACAGTGCTAACCACTGCACCACCATGCCACCTCAGCATCTGAGAACAAGAGCTTTTCAGTGTCACAGAGGCTCAAACAGGTAAGTTCACCATGCAAGACACAGAAACGTAATCCTATGAGAAACATAATTTATATCTATATATATGTAAATGGTGAAACCAAATGTTTTCTTAAAAATATATTCCTGGCTGGGATGTTGTGTGGCTGTCTGATTTTAACCATTTCAGTCAAATAAAATGTCAATCCAAATGGTTAATTTTTTAAATCCAAAGATGTCTAAAACACATTTACATTTTTGGAAGAAGTGGGTGCTGAGAAAAAGGTCACACAGCAACAGATAAGAAAGAGCTTCTGGACATAAGTGGAGTGTGTAACACATTAATGCCGTGGCAGACGGCTACATTTTGATATATCTGTGTATTAGTGGAAGTGTTGGCATCGAGGTTTTTGTTTCCCGCCTTGCCAGGTGGGGGTTGTATTTATTCACACACAAGTTTGCAAACCTATGTTTGAGCATTCGAAACAAAGAAGTTAGCTTGGGAATAAAACAAGGAGACCTCACCATAGTTTTATCTCTTTTAACAAGGACATGCCCATTGTATTAGATCTGCAAAGAAAAATGCATCATATACATATTATCTTGAATGCAATTGTGTAATATCGAAGAGGGAGTCACATTAAACCACAGCCAACTGCATTTTCCCACTGGTTCTGCATCCCTCTGGAATCCATGAAATATTAGGATCTAAAACTTGTGTTTATAACATCTGGCATACAACAAATCTTACATGTGTGAAATATCCATAAGCTGCTCTAGTGATTCTGTTTGACTCGAGTGAATATTTGCAATAATGTGCTAAAAGCCTGCAGGCAAACAAGTCACCATCTACCTGTTTGTCACTCACCTACAATGTCTGTCCATTGTTAAAAATGGTGACTCAATTTCCACAAAATAAATAAATAAAAAGTGGGCTGGCTGGGTGTTCAGCCCATAATAAGATTTTTTTTTCTCTAGTGGAAAACCACTTGACAAAAACTTCATTTCATTTTGTTATGTGCCTCCAGCCTCACTCCAGCAAATGTTTTGATGCAAGTTGAACCATTTTCCACTCATATCTGGATCAATTTGCATCCTGCCCAGTAAAATCCTCATTTAACTGAATCTTTGCAACGACTCTGTTATCTTATTCAACACACACTGACTGTACAGAATGGTAAGGAAATACATAGTGATCACATTTTGATTTATTATTCAAATGGACACAAAAATGTTTTTATTGCACCGTCGTGTAAAAACAACACTAATTTCTGCTTTTGAAAAACTATACAGCCGGTAAGTTCACTATGTTCCTGAAGCCTTTGTTACTCACCATGTTTATTGTATACATAACTTTGGTGACTGGTTAGTGATTTCAATGTGTCCTTGGTTAACCTCGCTGGCCATAAAGCCAAAGCATTTCCAAACAACTGATGACGATCTGCTTTGAGGGACAAACTCGCCGCCTCTTGTCGTTCCAGACATTTGAGTTTTGTTGTATATCTGTTGTTTGATGTCGTGTTCCTGATTGCGGAAACTTTATGCTGCAGGATGCAGGGAACCACTGTGGTTAACACGTTAGATCTGCAGTCTATTGGCAGAGCATGCATTTTGAATATTACTCGATCGTGTTCACTTAATTGTGGAAAGCCAAAGTCTTGATCAAGATTCAAATTCAATTAATCGTACGGCCCAAGTGTGCCTGTCTCTTGCAGCCCTGTCTCGTCTTGTCCAGCTGCATTTTATCAGCCTGCTACACAAAAATCTAAATCAGTTATTAATTTATATGCAATTATTTTTTCTTTCTTATAGATCCCGTGTTTTTCAGCTAAGTGTCTGAAGATATGTGACAGCAATACTGTCAATTCTGCCCTTTTATCAGCCCTTACAGACATTAAATAGGTTTACTTTACAGTGGGGCAAAAAAGTATTTAGTCAGCCACCGATTGTGCAAGTTCCCCCACTTAAAATGATGACAGAGGTCAGTAATTTGCACCAGAGGTACACTTCA
Source organism: Aulonocara stuartgranti (assembly GCF_965226115.1). Lineage (NCBI taxonomy): Eukaryota > Metazoa > Chordata > Actinopteri > Cichliformes > Cichlidae > Aulonocara > Aulonocara stuartgranti. The sequence continues at coordinate 21,247,345 of NC_138951.1, forward strand.
ACTGTGAGAGACAGAATGTGAAAAAAAAATCCATGAATCCACATGGTAGGATTTGTAAAGAATTTATTCGTAAATCAGGGTGGAAAATAAGTATTTGGTCAATAACAAAAATACAACTCAATACTTTGTAACATAACCTTTGTTGGCAATAACAGAGGTCAAACGTTTACTATAGGTCTTTACCAGGTTTGCACACACAGTAGCTGGTATTTTGGCCCATTCCTCCATGCAGATCTTCTCGAGAGCAGTGATGTTTTGGGGCTGTCGCCGAGCAACACGGACTTTCAACTCCCGCCACAGATTTTCTATGGGGTTGAGGTCTGGAGACTGGCTAGGCCACTCCAGGACTTTCAAATGCTCCTTACAGAGCCACTCCTTTGTTGCCCGGGCGGTGTGTTTTGGATCATTGTCATGTTGGAAGACCCAGCCTCGTTTCATCTTCAAAGTTCTCACTGATGGAAGGTGGTTTTGGCTCAAAATCTCACGATACATGGCCCCATTCATTCTGTCCTTAACACGGATCAGTCGTCCTGTCCCCTTGGCAGAAAAACAGCCCCATAGCATGATGTTTCCACCCCCATGCTTCACAGTAGGTATGGTGTTCTTGGGATGCAACTCAGTATTCTTCTTCCTCCAAACACGACGAGTTGAGTTTATACCAAAAAGTTCTACTTTGGTTTCATCTGACCACATGACATTCTCCCAATCCTCTGCTGTATCATCCATGTGCTCTCTGGCAAACTTCAGACGGGCCTGGACATGCACTGGCTTCAGCAGCAGAACACGTCTGGCACTGCGGGATTTGATTCCCTGCCGTTGTAGTGTGTTACTGATGGTGACCTTTGTTACTTTGGTCCCAGCTCTCTGCAGGTCATTCACCAGGTCCCCCCGTGTAGTTCTGGGATCTTTGCTCACCGTTCTCATGATCATTTTGACCCCACGGGATGAGATCTTGCGTGGAGCCCCAGATCGAGGGAGATTATCAGTGGTCTTGTATGTCTTCCATTTTCTGATGATTGCTCCCACAGTTGATTTTTTCACACCAAGCTGCTTGCCTATTGTAGATTCACTCTTCCCAGTCTGGTGCAGGTCTACAATACTTTTCCTGGTGTCCTTCGAAAGCTCTTTGGCCTTGGCCATGGCGGAGTTTGGAGTCTGACTGTTTGAGGCTGTGGACAGGTGTCTTTTATACAGATGATGAGTTCAAACAGGTGCCATTCATACAGGTAACGAGTGGGGGACAGAAAAGCTTCTTACAGAAGACGTTACAGGTCTGTGAGAGCCAGAGATTTTCCTTGTTTGAGGTGACCAAATACTTATTTTCCACCCTAATTTACGAATAAATTCTTTACAAATCCTACCATGTGGATTCATGGATTTTTTTTTCACATTCTGTCTCTCACAGTTGAAGTGTACCTCTGGTGCAAATTACTGACCTCTGTCATCATTTTAAGTGGGGGAACTTGCACAATCGGTGGCTGACTAAATACTTTTTTGCCCCACTGTACTTTGTTATGACCTCGAATTCCAGCGTTCACCTAATGGGACTCAACTCCTAACATTTAAACTCAGCGCTCTGTGAAACAAAACATTAATTTAAAAGAAAAAAAATTCTATCAGTTGACAACCTCTTACATTTGTTTTCAGCTCAGCAAGCTTCAACTATTACTCCAGTTAATGCTAAATGTCCAGTAAATATAACACAAGATACATTTTATGATTATCTTCAACTCAAGATGCTTTTGGGGAAAAGCTGCCTAAGAAAACTGGTACAAACACAATTTCTGACATGAAACAATAAAGACAATCACATTGGCCTTCTCTGTGTATGGACGAAGCTTAACTTCGGGACAATTTAGTATCATTACATGTCCATTAGTTGATGTTTTTCAGTTGTTATGGTAAGAGTAGGGTTCATCCCCCACCTCTCACCATGTTCCCAATCCACTCTGATGTCTTAGGCTCTCTACTGGGTTGTTGTTAATTAATGCTCCCACATTATTACTTCCCCCTTCTGCTGGACGAGCTGTTTTTGATATTCATGTTACACGCACAAAGCCACAGCATAACCAGAACCATTATGAAACCCCAACGACTGCACTCCATTCAGCCCATTCAAGTGCTTGATTCTGAGACAAATTCTGCTGAGAGAAAAAAAAAAGGTTTCTGAAAGAAAAGGAAGGGCAAACAGGGTGAAAAAAGGCCTTTAATGAAGACCAGACTACACTAGAATAGAATAGAGTAGAATAAAGTAACCTCTTCTTCGTCAGTTTCCATGGCAACAAGCCCTTTGGTGGGATGGTGGTGGAGAAGCCTCAGCAGGAGCGTTTGAGAGAGGCAGCGTGTGAACATCTTCTGTGTGTGCAGACTTTAAAAGCATATGGAAATATATGGAGAATGCTGCATGTACACACCGACAGGTCCATTATGTTTCAGTATTCACACACTGTAGTCAAAAGTCTCTGATACAGACGGCAAGAAAGAGGGCTGAGAAGCAGAGGGGGATGCTGGTAAATGGAAGTTAGTAACAAGGAGGAAGAAAAAAGAATCCAAATGGAGGATGAGGAGACAAAGGGTGCGCTTACATGGATGCAGGGCTTTACTGGCTTTACATCATATGCTGGAGGGTTTCTTTTAATGAATGCATAAAAAATTGAAATGTTTCTGTTTCTTCATATCTGTGCAGGAATACGAATACAAATGGTTAATCTGACTAGTTTGTGTTGATCTCAGCCACAATCCCGGCAGATCAGCTCATTTCAGTGCAAGCACACAGCAGCTGACAACTCATGGCTGATGAGATGCTTCTACACATCCAGTTATCAAATCTCACATATACCATGTTGCTTAAGCTGTTACTATAGTTATTATGCATCTGCAATCCTCTTTGCAACCCACTTCAACAAACATTCTGACATAATCAGTGTTATATATAGCCATTGATCTGCCATTGATCTGCTCTGTCTGCCTTTGGCTTTCCATGGAAGCACATGGAAGGAGAACAAGCTAACAGAGACTTGAGACTTGAGCATTGTGGGCATGAGAAGTAGAGTAGTTTTTATATAGACAACCAGAGGAGTCACCACCTGCTGACCATAAGACCATTTAAGACTTTTACTTTTAGTTCCAGATATGCTTGAAATAAAGTCTGTTGTTTCACTTTACATATTGGGAAACGGGCCTCTAGTCACTATCTATCCCATATTTATGGGATGTCTCTCCGTGCAGCCTTTTTCATCATTTAGCATATTTGGGTTTTTTTCAAATCCAGAATAAAGGCTTCTGAAATCAGCATATGATGTTTAAAGGCAAAGAGACAAAAACAAGGCATTTAAAATCACCCAGTCATAAAAACAAATGACAGATATATTCGTGTACCTTCTGGTATTGCTCTTTGGAGGCCAGAGCTTCCTCAAGCTGCTGCTTTGTGTAGGTGTAGATGGCAGAGCGGTATGTCGTCCCAATATCGTTCCCCTGACGCATCCCTGCACAAAAACAGACACGCAAAAAAAAACAGACCAAAAAAATAAATACAAAAATCAAGATTTGACGATTTCAGCTGACGCAAGGTGCCGTTGTCCTCAGTTCTTGGCAGAGGGAACGTCACATCATCTGAAAACAACAGCTGACAACATTTCCAAAAATATGACTTGTCTGTCTTGGTGGAACTGAATGCTGTTTTTGACTGATTTGATCATCTCGCCGTGCATCCTTTCATCATTTAACTGTCATCTTGTCAGCCTGTCGACAACCGCGTCTGGTTAACTCAAAGGTTTCTAATGATGGCAATGTGTGTGGGTCAATCTGTGACGCACACGCAGGTGCAGACATTTATGTTCCAATGTGACTGAAGATATTTCATCCACCTACTGACAGCAAATATCATCAGCTTTACCTGCACCTGCGCTGCTGACATTGGCATGCATAACAAATCTAAATCAGTACATTAAATGTGTTTATCGGGAAGTTTTATGTGAAGGGATTGCCTAAACATGTTATGCCTCTCATTCAAAGCAGCAGCAGACAAAAAATGACATGTTTCAAACTAATTCAAACTAATGCTGGAGCAGCTTTTTCAGGACCCCGTGGCTCTGAAGGGTCTCGTTTATTTAGACGTGACTCACAGTTGCAGCCAGTAAAAAGATAACAGATGCATTCAAAAACATATTATAGAAATTATAGAGTTATAGAAATATAAAGGAACAAGCCTGTATACATGGAAATGTGACTCCTAAAGTGCATTTACATGAGTTATTTTAACATTTAGACCCTTCTGCCAAAACGACAGGATAAAGTTAATAGTAAATAATTAAATGTGATGATCATAACAAAAAAAACAAGAGGGATGTTAGATTATCAAGGAGACTGCTGTGTCTCTATAAACAGCAACACTGAGGACCACATAAAGCAAGCATGGAAAAACACCAGCTGCAGCAGCTCCCATTTTTCTCTCAATAAGATGAGGATCATTACAGAAATATGACCTTTTACATGCTTCATTACTTTTCAGTATGCTGACATATTATAATATCTTTTTGTTGTAATGTATGTTAGATAAAATAACATTTATCCTATATGTGAATGAATGAAAACCTGTTTCTGAAAACTGTAATTTTTTTTGATACTGTGGGAAGAATTTACACTATTTTGTGGTGGGGTGATAAAAAGAGAGGACAAAAGCACTTAGCTTGCTACACATTATATCTAAAGGAGTTGCAGGGCCATGGAATTAGGGATGGGTATCGAAACCCGGTTCTTGTTGAGAACCGGTTCCCACTGTTTCAATTCCTTGGAATTGTTTGCCATTTTTGCAAACGATTCCCTTATCGATTCCATTCGCCCCGAATGATGTCACCACATTGCGGAGCGTCATTTACCTGGCAGGGAACACGGCGCCTAAGCGGCTCAAACGCTCAAAAGTTTGGTTATACTTTACGAGAACGGATGACAACAGGGCGACTTGCAATACTTGCAAAGTAGAGATTTCCTTTAAGGGAGGAAACACTACGAATATGCAAAAGCATTTGCTCACAAAACACGCGAAGACCTTAAATGAATGTTGTGTTTTTAATTCCGCTCCGGACTCGTGAAGCTCAACCCAGCAGCAGCGGTAACGTCTGCACATCCTCTTCCATTAATGCGGCAGGTAAATAACCAACTAACAGTGCATATTATGTTAGCACGATCTGCCTTGTTACAAAACCTGCCATTACTGTGCATTTAGGTGACCATGATGAGAGAGACAGACAGAGTCTGGCTGGCTCAGATGCTGGCAGTTCTCGCTGCAGTCTACCGGTAGCGTCTCCTTTCAGGCCAGGATAGACGAATGTCACCGAGCAGTGACTAAGTTTGTGGTAAAAGGCTTGCACCCATTTGCCACAGCAGATGCCCCCGATTTCACTTTGGTAAGTGAATGTGTTTAATTGTAGGCAGGGACATTACTGGATATTCTTGTGTAATTGCTACTGAATAATTTATGTTATACTTTGTTCTTGCTACAGAAGAATATTTATTTTATTATTTTACATTTACAATTTTTTTTCCTGGGGACTCTGTGTTACCCCATTGAAGAGCCGTGGGCTGTGGATCTCTTAAGATCTCACTGCTGGGTTTGTAAGGCCATGTTACTCCTAAATTTCTATCTTGTTCAAAGAGAAGATATAAAACACAGTTCTAAGCTAATCGACCTTAGTGCTCTCCTTTTTAAAAAAGAATCGATAAGAGAATCGAATCGTTAAACAGAATCGGAATCGTGAAAATCTTATCAATACCCATCCCTACATGGAATACATGCCACGAAACTCGTGGTGCACGATTTTCTGCTGATGTTGTAACAACCGTAATTACAACATAGCACCACTAGGGAACTTCCCTTTATTATAGTAGGAGGGGAGACCCCTAGAGTTGTGCATGGCCTGTAGCATTACCGACAGCCAATCACATTCATCTCTTCATTGTTGTTGTAATGGACTAACCGACTCCAGGACCTGTATGACCGTAGAGTCGACAGCTATGGATTAGTGGTCTACCTACCTGACTAGCCACTAAGTTATCTGGTTAACTTCCAGACTGCACACCCGCTAGACCTGCTAGCTGCTCCTCCCTCCCCAGATTTCCATTACAATGTTAACGCCAGAGTTAGCGGAGTTACCGCAGTCAGCAAAGCATTGTCGACTTTTACACACTATGAACCTTAGCACTCGATGACCTAGACGCTTTCATTTTCTTTTCTTTTTTTTTCTTTTTTTTTCTTCTTTTTCTTTTTTCTTATAATTTTATATAAATGCAAATCCAGATGTACCAGATTTTTGTTTATACACAGATCAGTCTTGCTAACATTAGGCAGGCTATAAGGCCTAAATAAAAGGCTAAAGGTTTTTGTTTCCGTCCTGTCTAGACCAGCAAACCAGAGACACTGCATCTGTTCCAGAATCATAGATCTCTCATAAAAAAAAAAGATTAACCTCTGCACTCTACAGGCATTTCCCTGGGTCCATCATTACAGATGCATGTTGTGCAGCTGAGCTTTGTTTAAAGTCAAAGAATTTTAATTTAAATTCTAGCCAACAGTATGACTTTCCAAAGATACCAGATATGTCAAACACAGTCAGGTTATAAAATGATGCAACAGGGAGCTTGAACTTTTCCATGCAACTATAAGAAACTAGAATTACCGCCCCACACTTGTATGCTTCTGCCAAACATTGAAATTGTAGTGTAAATCCAGCATCGGTCCAGACTCATATGAGGTAAAAGGCCACAGAGACATTTACCTTTGACCACATAACTCCAATCATATCATTCTTAAGTCTCAGAGAATCCTAGTCGCAGCTGTAAAGAGAAATTCCCTCCAATTCTTCCAGAGGTCGTCATCTCACAGTGGAGCTTTGATGACAAAAATCATTTGCATTTCAAGAGGTTTGTATGAAATGAATAGATATTGCATCCATTAGAACTGAGCCTACATTTTGTTTCTTTTCACTTTGCATAATAGAGACATGAAATTTAAGCATATAATAACAATCTTCATCAGTTTGTCTTCAAATCAAGAAAAAGTTTCGTTTAAACTCATCAAACTATGTGGGGGGAAAAGGAGAGGATGAATGAAACTTGTAAAGCCTATGTTGTGCTCAATAAAGCTGTCTTCACACAGACGCTGCAGCCCTGAACCTTTTTAGACATCACCATTCAGAGCTGCCTGTGAGAATGTGGTATTTCATACTGAGTCAGTGAGTCAAAACCAGGTAACATTGACAGTGTGGAAGGACACTGTCAATGTTCCACTATCATTTTCAGTTGATAGTGGAATATCTAGGAGGGAAGAAATATCCTGAACTGGCTTGGTGCAGCTGTGGCATCCTATTACAGTACCACACACAACCCAATATTCCACAAATGTTTGTAAGGGCAGACTACACGGTTAGGCTCTTGATTTTATACACGTGTGGAAATGGGACCAAAAACAGCTGAATTCAAAGATTAAGATGTGTGCCCTGATTCTTTTGTTCGGTAGTGCAGGGTGATGTCATTTGTTGCAGAACTGAAGTGGTTCTATTGATTTGCTTTGCTTGCACTGAAAAGTCAAGAAAAGTTCAAGCATCAGCCAATCACTTTCTTTCTCTTAGCCAAGTCAGTGTCACGGGTGGGGGGTTGGGATCTATCCCAGCTGCCACAGGGCAAGCAGTGGGATACACCCTGGACAGGTTGCCAGTCTGTCTCCGGGCTAACACACAAAATCACCAATTAATCTAACTCTACAAACTATATTTCTCGGGACTGTGAGGAAGATAGAGTACCCAGGGAATTCACAGAGAGAACATGCAAACCGGCCCAAATTCTGGATTCGAAACCAGGCCCTTCTTGCAGTGAGGCAACAGTGCTAACCACTGCACTACCAAAAAGGTAACCAGAACCAGAAATAGCTGCTTCTGCAGTTCACCATCAGAAAGAAGGAGAAGCCAATCACTGAAGTGAGTAATCATACTTTACTACATGAAAAGATTAGCACGTGGCAGTGAGCCTGTGTCATGTAATTTGCTCATGTAAGCTTAGTTAGGTTTCATTGTGAGTGATTGGTTGCAGTCTCTATAGTGAAAACCAAGTCCCAAGTTCAGTTAAATGGGAAGGGCATCTGGTGTAAAATCTTTGTCAAATTAAACATGTGGATGATCTTTAATTGGAAACAGACATTTTGAAGATGACACTGACACTGGAGATGAGGAGAAAGACTTTATGAAATAAACTAGCACCGTAATTGTCGGGCTATAAGCCGCTACTTTTTGCACAAGCTTTGAACCCTGCAGCTTTTAGTCAGGTGCGGCTTTTCTATGGATTGTCCATAATTTTTGTGATATCGTAAGACGATTTGTTTTGTTTGTTCCGCTGTTGTACGGCACTACGTTGCCTGGCGGAAGGGCATGTGATCAGACACACAGTATCGGGGTTAAAGAGTGGTATGTTGGTCACGTGTCCATCCGCCAGGCAACATAGTGTCGTACAAGTAGTGCGAAAAACAAACTTCAAAGTAGCGCTACACGTTCAGCGGGAGTCGTGGATGACGAGCGGCGATAAACTTGCGAAAAGCAAGTTATGCTCAACTCCACCGGTGGAATCTGACAGCGTGGAAAAGTGTGAAAACATCCATGATCACCAACGGATTTCGAAGGGCTGGACTGCTGCATGATGGAGAGGAGGACACCGCCACGGCCCTTCTGAGGGTGTTCGACTCCGACACTGACAACGACGATTTCTTTGGTTTTGTAAGTGACAACGAAGGAATGAAGCTGAGAGTGGATGACGAAGCCACCCTGAGCCTGTTCGTATCCGACACTGGAGAAGAGGACTTTGGTGGTTTTAGTGGTGAATGACTGACTTTTCTTCTTGTTAAAGCCGTGTCGCTACACCTGAGCCTAAAAGGTAGGCCGAATCTATTTTTCTGGTGTGCTGTAGGTTATTGTTATGTACTACATTTGTTACTCATTTATGAAGCACAGTACATGTTTCGTACTTGTAATTACTGCTACTTGTACATATACCTAAAAAGTTATGCAAATATGTACCCGTAACTTGTTTTTCAAAATATTAATAAAAGGGGTGTGTCTCCAAACAGCCATCTCTTTCCTGACAATTCCCTTTGTGCATATTCTCTTACATATGATAAGTCAACACTGAAACACCTGCAGCTTTTAGTCAGGTGCGGCTAATGTATGTACAAAACAGATTTTGAGCAGGGGATTCGATACCCATCCCCTGATTTTAGCTTGTGCGGCTAATATTCGGGTGCGCTTTGTAGTCCAGGAAATACGGTATTCCTACTTTACACTTACTCGGAGATGAATGTAAAGTAGGTTAAACCAGCTAAATGCAAAAGGGTGGATAATTTCTGGTAATGCAAATGTACTCTGTTACATTTCTCAGGAGGTAGCTGAAAATGTAATATATTATTTATACTAGAAGTAATGTAATGCAATGTAACAAGTTAAAAAATAACATTAAAACTAAGCTTTAAGAAGTTGGCAAATAGCAGCTAACAGTTGAGCCAGCCTGAAAAAACTGAGTCTGTAATTTTGAAACAATGAGCCTAAAACATGCTTTTGTTTCAAAAGGCTTTATTAGCTGTTTTTTTTCTGTTGCCATCTTTAAACCAAACACTTTTCTTTCTTTTTTTCTCATCAGTTTTATCCTCATAATAGTTCCCTAATGGTATTCTAAGATACATACGATGATAGATGATGCTTCCTGTTCTCACTCAGTTTAATAAAATCTTGAATGTATTACAAACTGATATTACTGTTAGTGCGGGTTAATAGAATTTCCTGGTGAAAATCAGAAGAAAATGAAGCATAATGGGGAAAAGGTAAGAAGAAAAATTACACTTTTCAGTATTCACTGCATTAGCCACTTTTTCATTCTGTTTATCAGTTTTTAAAAAAAAAAACCTCAGTGTTTTCCTTTGGGGCCAAAGTAATGAGTTTGTTGGTGAATGATGTACCTTGAGTTGGGTTGTGGCTTTCCCAGAAGACTTTGAGGAGACTGGCAAAGCTGATCTGCTCTGGTTGGAAGACAACTCTGACCACCTCAGCGTGGCCTGTCCTGCCTGCAAAATACAACATTTGTGAGCAGATGAATGATACGGAAAGGTACAGCGTGTTCAGCTGATGAATCATTCCCCCTAATTCACTGCTTATGAAAAAACATTTAGATTTTTTTTCCTTTCACATTTTCCACAGCTCCATTAAGAGCTTTTTTTGGTTTGGACCTGGGTTGTTTCATTGCATTGCTCAATGTGAATGGAGGTTAAGATGGCCCCAGTTTGGAACTGAAGCAATGTGATGCTATGGACAAGATCACCCGCAAAATTGTTTTTAGCTTTTATGTAACACATTAAATATTTTCACCATATTGACTTTCCACTAGAAAGCCCTTTCTAATGAGGGACTTGGGAGTCACTGGTCTACATCGATTTGTTGTGCATTACTGAACAAATCCAGCTACTGATGAAAATACAGTGAAAAGCTTCAGAATAACAAGTGGACTGCAGTTGATCCAATTTTATTTTAACTGCTGGTTTGCAAGCAAGCTATTACCCATAATCCAGAAGTACTAGCTAAATAAGTACTTAAGTCATGATGAGGACCAAGCGAAATAGACCAGTAAAAGGACCTTGAGTTAAGATTATTTTGTTAACTTCAGCCTGACAGCTTATCACTCTTCACTTGCCATTAACAAACCAGCCTTGAAGGTCTTCTTACTGTTTTCCTTTGGATCCTTTGCTTGCATCACATGGTCTTCGTCAGCAGCTGTAAGTGCTTAGCTGTATTTTAGGTACCTCATCCATACTGTCTCTCAATTTGAGCTTAATATTTTAATCTAGACTTCACTGTCATTGACAGAAGAATCTCAACTCAAGGTTCACCTTTTCACTGGTTCTGGAGCTTTTAAAATCAAGAGTTATTGATCCCTCTAGTAGATGTGAACAAAACAGTCATGACTAAAGGGAAGCTTTTAGAAAACAAGAAAAAGCACACAAGACTTATAACTTACAGTATTCACATAATATATTTTAATATCCAAAGCTAAGGAGTTCTAAGGTAGATATTTGTATATTTTCTGAATGCCTCCAAAATGATCATATTTTACACCTAAAAAAACAGATTTTTTTTTTTCTTAAATACTGGTTCAAAGCCGATTTCAACATTCAACCACTACAAACAATCGCTGTTACAGACAGTCAAACAGCAGCTGGTGCTGGTAATGAGCGTGACCCATTACGTGACACCTCATCTTCCCCCGTCTCTTATTCTGCCTCCACTCCTATGTCTCTCTCTGTCTTATTACTTTTTTAATATCAGGAGTTATGGATTCCTACGGAAAGATATTGGCGAACAGAGACAAAGCAGCAGTCGATATTAAATTAATGCTTCACCAGGCCAGTCTCACAGGAATTAATTCATCTTGGACAGCACGAGAAATACAGCAGTGGTTGGAACCACAAAAAATAATGCTGCAGCTGTTAGCTTAATAGACATTCAGCTGCAAAATAATCTGATAATCTATCATTAATTCAGAATCAACCTGCAATGACCTGAAATATTATTTTTCTCTTATTTTTGTTAAACTAAATGAATGAATTTCTTAAGACTCCTTTGCACCTGTATAAACAGCCTTTACTGGTAACTGGTGTTTGATGGCAGTGGAACAATTACATAACATCATTTTATAAATTCCATACATGTAATAAGCAGTTGCATGCTTTTACAGATCAAGCAGACATTAGGCAACATTTGCATTCATTATAATGTTTACTGACAAGTAAGAAGGTTATGTGATTACTTCAGTTTGTTTTTTGAATTACTCCAAAGGTTATGAATGGATTTGCATTAAAATTGTATCGGAGGCGGGGGCCTGGCCCAGCTTTGAAAGATTTCACTTTTGGATTTAATCTGACTCAGGATACTCTGGATTTTTCTTTTCTTTTTTTCCCTTTTCTTTTTTTTTTTTTTTTGGTAAAAACTGATCCAGCTCCATATATTCTTCTGGTTTAGGGCGTCAAAACTCTGGAGTTAAGGCCTAGAAACAGGCCCCAAAACAGGCACAAAGACATGACGAAAGGGGAGGACAGGACTATATAATGAGACACAGGGGGTCACAATCAAGTCAAGCCAGAGTCTTGAGCAGACACAAGACACAAGTGGAAAAAAATCGTTCGAGTTCCAGTGAAGTTACGGGGGGGGGACATGACTGGAGACATGGGGAAAAAATCTGGAAAAATCAAAACAGGAACAAAAACTCAACAATAAACAGGCATTGTGGGAGCAGGACAATACACCGGAACGGAACAAAAAACAGGAACACAAAGATTGTAAAACAAAATGTGCACAAAACACTGGCGCACAGGGAGCAGTTCATCAATAATTCAGGGGACCAACCCGGAGGATGGCAACACGGGAGTCCAAAACAGTTTGGTTCCGGAGGCCGACCGTGCGGACGGCAACGGCGGCGACGTGGAAACAGTTCAGGGGGCCGACCGTGCGGACGGCAACGACGGCAATGACGGCAATGACGTCTAGAGGCCCAGAAAGTGCCCGCGATGCTGAGGTGCTGGACGTACCTTGGACGGCGGTGTAACAACCGCAGGACCAGAAGCAGAGGCCGGACCAGGCGACGCCGAAGCAGAGGCCGGACCAGGCGACGCCGAAACAGCTGCGGATGGTGACACTGCAGGTGACGGCTGAACGGGCCATTCGGACCCTCCAGCAGACATGAGGAAGGGCTGGCCGGGCTCACCAGAACCCCCAGCGGACAAGGTAGATGGCGGCGCGGGAGCCGCAGAGTGCTTGATCTACTCACTCGAGCCTCCAGCAGGAGCAGATGCAGGGCCAGAGGGTGTCGGGACCCCTGACTGAACATTAGGCTGACTAGGTGGGTGAGTGTGTAGCTGACCAGGGAACTGAAGTACTACAAGGGACTGAACTGAAGTCTGAACTGGCACAGGGGACTGAACTGATGGCTGTAGTAACGATTGTGGTGAGAGTGGAGTAGGTGGTGGAGTAGATGACTGCACAGGAAACTGAACTAGAGGTGACTGCACAGGAGACTGAGCTAATGGTTCTGGTGCAAACATAGCTGCTGATGACAGAACCAATGGCTGAGCTACAGGGAGAGGGGACACTGAAGACGGAGTTATGGGTAGCGGGGATAAGGGCTGTGCTGCGGGCAGCAGTGACGATGTGGAGGTGTAACGGGTGGAGGAGTGGCTGAATTGGCTGCGGGCCGGGCGGTTAATGGCTCAGCTACAGAGTGCATTAATGGCAGGGCTATAGGTTGAATGACTGACTGAGTAGCAGCCTGAATGGCTGAGTGTAGTGATGGTTGTGGTGGAAGAGAAGCAAGTGGTAGTGTGGATGATGGAGCTAAGGGCGATTGAGTGGAAGACCGAACGGATGACTGAAGTGATGGTAGAGGTGAAAATGGAGCTTGTGGTGGAGATAACGACTGTGCTAGCGGGGACACAGGAGACGGAGCTAGCGGGGACACAGGAGACGGAGCTGCTAAGTGAGCTTACCACAGTTCTTTGCATTGTTATGGCGGGAGGAGCATGAGGAGAACAGTCTTTTAGATCACCCAAATGGGAAATTTTGGTTTCAAAGGAAACAGTCTTTTTCTTCTCAGCCATAACATAATCAGACCTTGGGCCTTCAGACCCAGTAAACTGTTCAGTATCACTTACACTCACCTAAGGCGTTTGCTCTGGTGAAGTCCTGGGTTCCGTCCGTGGCAATTTTCGCTGCCTGCGCTGCTGCTGCTTCCCCCTGGAAATGGGAGTGGAGATAGTGGTGGTTGCCGGTAATGGCAGAGAGGTAGAATCTGACTCCTCCTCTGACCATATTGCTGTGAGAAAAGAGGCAGGTGAGCGGTGGTCAGAGCTGGACGTGGATGGTGAAGAATTCCGCGACAGTGGCGTGGAAACCCCCTTGCGCTTTAATGGCCGCTGCTGCATTGCAGAGAGCTCCATCTGCTGCTGCAGCGGTGGTGGCTTCGGCGCTGAATACCGGGAGCGGGCGAGAATGGCTAACTCTCGGGCTTGCAGTACCTCCCGGGCCTCGCGCACCATGTTTATTGAGTCCATAAATCCTCCGAGTTGACCAAAGCGGGCGTTCCTCTCGAGGATGGCTTCAATGGCTTTGATTCCTACTGTCACGGCACGGACATCATCAGTGTGGGAAATCTGCTCTACCAGACCCTGGATGCAGGCCAAATCAATTTCCCGGGCGGAGCCTGCTGAGTCCATGTCTGGTCGCGTCGTTCTGTCATGAAGCACTGTGTGGCAGGCAGGAGTTGGACCCAAAATGCAGGACTCAGACACAAGGGATGAACTCAAAACCACAGCTTTAATTGCTGGCACGGAAAACGAGTATACAACGCAAACTAAACTAAACTGGGAAATAACAAATTAACACACAGGGAGATCCACACAGCATGAGGGACGACGCAATACTGAGTCAGAGAAACACAGGGTTTAAATACACTGGGAAGTAACGAGGGGAATGAGACACAGGAGGGCACAGCTGGCGAAACAAGGAAGCAAAGCAGGACACATTCACATAAGACATGGACCTTCAAAGTAAACAGGAAATACACAGAGACACAGACCAGAGGTGGACAGAAAAGCACAGAGAAGCACGAGGGAGAGCACAGACATGACGGGCTGGGAAAACATGTAATGTAACACAAGCAGGGGAAGCTCAATAAACTAAGCAACTTAGGACCGATAAATTAACTCCAAGAATAACAAATGAACTTGACATGAAACAGGAACACAGGAAAACTAAGAGCGCTGGGTCGAATGACCCAGGATCCTGACATAAACCTTCTGTTTGTGGGAGCTAGACAGTCAAGGGGGAGGTAAAGATGATTGTTTCACACAGGATGAACTCCTCAATGAAAAATAAATAAGGACTACTTTGAAGTGTAAATTATACAAAACTACTCCAGCAGAATCCAGGAATAATAAAAACAGAAATGAACACAGCAGCTGCCATTTAAAGACACAAAGACAGTGGACCTCCAGCAATTTTTGGACATTACTTAACAGTACCGCTGAGACAACACATATATGTGTCTCTTTTTTTTTGTTGTTCACTTAAGCACAGAATAAGAGAGAGACAGAGACCAACTAAACATAAAAGGTGACTGAAAGAATAAATCTGTTTGTGTGGGTATTTTACCAAATTGGAACTATGGTGTTATAAGCCCACTGGGACTGCACAGCTAGACTTGACGAGCACTTCCCCCGAGTGTCAGCTGTGTTATTCAGTGTGTGACAACATAAGAAAAACAAAAAACAATTAAAAGAAATGATATATCATGTTTACTTTGTATAATTACAGCAGTGGCAGCACTGATAACTAGGGATGGGTACCGGTATCGTTCTGACATAAACGGTAGTAACCAGACCGAAAAGCAGCGCACATTTCGGTGCTTTATTTCGGTGCTTTTTTTCCTGAGCTGTGATACACTTTAGATTCTAGCCAATCATTTTACGTTTCCGAGGATAGTAGGCGGGTCCAGGTACGTACGTTCTTTTAGAGCAGAGCTACAGATTAAAAATGCCCAAGGCGAAGCGGTCAAAAGTCTGACTGTACTTCACAGCAAAATATGCAAACTCAGCAGCAACAAGTGCTTTAAGCTGATACTGTGATACTGTCAAAGGAGGTAACACCTCAAATCCGATGAAACACCTGGCGACGCATAGTGGGTTTTTTTTTTTTTTTTTTTTAAAGCTGAGAAATGCGCCGTATTTGATAGCTTGCTGTGAGACCTCACACCGAGCACATCTACTGCGGGTGTGGTGCCTGTTATCGGACCCGGAGTTAGCAACATCCCCCAAAAACCCGAAGAGGAGAGTCCTGGCCCCTAGCCCTGCCAGTGTAGCAGAAATGATGATGGATGATGATGCAGCAGCAGCCGTTCTTCTCTGCGTGAGTAGCTTAATGCTGTTCGTGTGTAATTTACGTTGAGCAGGCTCACCACGTTATTACATTAATGCATGCAAGGTGAACTACCAAACACCGTAGTAGTTACATGCGGCTGTCCTCTTGTTTGATGGCAGATACTCCCTTCACCCTGGCCAAAAAGGCTAAAATGACCAAAGAAAAAGTGGAAAACAGTTAAACATGAGAGTTTGTGTTTGTCCATTGTTTAAGCACTGCTTCCAGCCAAGAGTGATACCATATATGCCCCATAGCTGCAGAAAAGGCTAACATTGTTATCTTTTTACAAAAAAACAGCTAAACATGAGAGGTTTTTGGACCAATTTTGTGTTCTCCATTCTTTAAGCACCGGTTTGAGCACCGTTTGAGCACCGGCACCCTTTCAAAAGTACCGATTTGGCACCGGTATCGGATAAAACCTAAACGATACCCATCCCTACTGATAACCCCCAAGATAAAGAAGACACTATTTTGGCAGCTCTCTCATTCGCAAGGGGTTGATATTCCTCAGTAGCTGCTTTATTCAGGTGATGAATGCTGAGCTTGTATGATGTCAGCCGTCAGAGTTCAATGGTTAAACCCTTCTCATCGAAATTTCTGCACAGAATGCAGAAACACTCTCACAAGATGATTCACGTTTTTTCGCCTACTGCTCCCTAGCAGCAACTTCTTTAAAGGCTTTAAAAGCCAGAAAAGTCCAGAAACCAATGATGATGTTGCAGTGGATGGCTATATCCATCCCTTACACATATATAATGATGTTGCTCTTATTCGGGACCGCTACATCGATCACTACGGCCGTCTTCTTCTTTTTGTCTACCACCACTATGTCCTGTTGGTTAGCCACCACCATTTTGTCCGTCTGTATCTGGAAGTCCCACAGGATCTTAGCTCCACCACCCTTGGGGGCGTCTCCCATTTTGACCTCAGGACTTACAGGCCATATTCAGCACAGATGTTTCTGTATACTATGCCGGACACTTGGTTATGGCGTTCCATGTATGCCTTGCCTGCTAGCATCTTGCACCCTGCTGTTATGTGCTGGATTGTCTCAGGGACATCTTTACACAGTCTTCACCTGGGGTGCATGGTGTCTGGTGTGATAGACCCCAGCCTTTATGGATCTTGTGCTCAGAGCTTGTTCCTGTGCTGCCATGATTAGTGCCGCTGTGCTGTCTAATATTACATTACGATATATATATACACAGGGCTCTAGAGTGCGACCAATTTGGTCGCAAATGCGACCAAATTTTTCAGTGGTGCGACTAAAAAAAATTTTTTGGTTGCACCTGTGCGACCAACTGTTCGGGTAGCAAAAAAAAAAAAAATCTGCAACCTTCCCTGTGGTCAACAACAGACACACATTTTGCCCCTATCGTGGACTAAACCAATCAGAGATAGTCAGGGGCGGGACCTCTCTGATTGGCCGTGGTCCAGTTGAAAGTGCAGGTGGAAGTGGGAGGTGAGTAGCTTGAATAAAGCGATATCAATTCATTAAATCCTGAATCGACTTTTAAATATAACTGTTTTGCCAGAAACGCCAGATTCTCAGATTAAAGCTCACAAAACCATTTCAACAACAACCAAACAGCAAATGAGAGCAGGTACACGGATTCCACACAAAGACGTAAACACAGAGCGGACCGACGCATCAGAATCAGCTTTGTCTTTCTCGGCTTTCTCACCCGACGGCCCGTAGACGGACACGCTGTCGGAGCTTAGCGATTCTGATGCGTCCGGTCTGCGCTGTGATTACGTCTTTTTGCGCTGATTCTGAGCTGCAGGTTTTGTCTCTCTCCAACCAAAATTCACCGAGCCAGCAGCAAAAGAAGCAGCAAACTGCGCTTCACATTTGATCAATGCGTCATGAATTTTGCTGTTTTGCTTCCACGACTATTAAAATCACATTCATGCACAGCTAGCTCTCTCTCTCTATACTTCAAGAACAGCTTCCGTCTCCAATCTCTGTTTTCTGTATTATTCATTCGCTTATTACCCAACAGTCTACCGTTGTTCACAGCGCTGTGGCTGCTGTCATTTTCTTTTCTTTTTTCACTTAAATGACCTCGGACAAGAAAGCCTATTTTTTCTGTTATTCAATACTGAAGAAATGGATGGATTATAGAAATCAGTGATGATACCCAGCCCTAGTGAGCAGCCTAGGCACGACAGACGTGGATGTAGCTGTAATAGGAAAAGAACTATTGCTAACTTTTCTGTTAAGTTAAGGCCTGATCCTTCTGAAATTCATAGCCAGTGCTCTGACATGGTGTCATCAATCTTTGAATGCTGAAAAAGCACAGTGTATCCAGAAAAATACATTATATTATATAAATTATTATAAAATTTGTGTACGCCTAACTTTTGTGCCGTTACGCCTAACTTTTTAAAGTTAGGCGTACCGGTACGCCCATGGCAAAAAGTTAGTCTAGAGCCCTGATACATATATACTACTGGTCCATTCTTGTAACAAACTGACTACAAGAAACATGTAAATTAAAAATATGCTTATAATCAGCCTTTTAAATCAAGTGTTATTTCATTATAACTTCACAAATTTGAATGTGATCCATCTACATAATAAGACGGCCCTGTGTAAAAGTCAGAGTCACCAGTCATCTCTTTACATTTTGATAGTAGAACAGGAAATAGTTGCAGCGATTTATTGACACATCTGCAAACACAGTATATATGGCAAAAGCACAGGTTATACAATTTTATCAAGCTTGAAAGTCATTTTTTGTGTAATCACCTTTTAATTCTTCAACATAGCCTGAACTTTCTTAAGAAAGCTTTCCTGCAATTTCTTTAAGAAGTCTTCAGGAATCGTTGTCCAGGTTTCTCGAAGGACATTCAAAGCTCTTCTTTGGATGTTGGCTACCTTTTGTTCTGTTCTCTGTCAAGATGATCCCACACTTCTTCAATCATGTTGTTTGCACTGGCACTGTGTTTGGGACCCTGAGCCATGCCGGTCAGATCCTTTCCAGATGGAATTGCATGGCGGATCAAAATCTGACAGTGTTTTTCAGCATTCATAATTTCATCAACTTTGCCAAGATCCCCAACACCACTGGCTGAAGTACAGCCTCAAACCATGACAGACCCTCCACCATGTTTTACAGATGGCTGCAGACACTCTGTTGTACCTCTCTCCTGACCTCCTCCACACAAACTGACAACGATTTGAACCACAAACTTCAAATGTGGATTCCTCACTCCATCAGACCTATTGGCACTGATTTTCAGTCCAGTGTAGCTTGGCATACCTCAGCCTTTTCTTCCTGTTTCCTTTCCTTAGGAAAAGCTTCTTGACAGCCACTGTTCCACTGAGGCCATTTCCGACGAGGCTTCAGTGAACAGCACCTGGATCAACTAAAGTTTCAGCTGCAACTCTCTCGACTCTCAGATACTGTTCATCTGCTGAGGATAAGTTTTTAACACCTGCCACATCATCTTTTGTCCTCCACTTATCCAGTTTCCTCGATTTTTTTTTTAATGACGCACTGCACAACATGGTGAATAGCTCTTTGGGAATCACCTTGTTGGTCATAAAATAGTATTTCATGTCTGTTTCATTGGTTCAACTAAACAAAATGTAAACAAAGTATGTACTTTTGCAACAGGCTGCAGGTAACAGTGTGTAAATATACCATTTAAGTTTGGATATTTGTAAAGTTGTTATGTGCTGACACATCACAACACTGGTGCCTTTTTTACTACTAGAATGAAAGAAATGGGGGTGGATGAAGATTTTTGCCCAGTACTATATAAGAAAAGCCTGGAGGAGGAGCTAAATGATTCACTTTAACAACTGATTAAATTCCTTTTTAAATACCATAATTTTAATTATCGCGGTGTCTTTATAATATTCCGGGTTTATGTACAATTAAAAAATTAAATCCATCCATTCCTGATTAACTGCGACAAATAAGCTGCAGGCACAAGCACTCATCTTCACGGCAGTTTTTACAGCTTCAAACGGTAAAAATAAACACACATTCCTTTGACCGTGTATGAAGATGGCTTCAAACTCAAATAATGACGAGCACACAGTGGAGTGAGAGAGTCAGAAACAAAGACAGCAAGTGAGAAAAATAATGAAGTGTGTGGGAGTGTTTTTACATCTATACTAACTCAGGTGCTCTATCTTAAAAAAAAAGAGAAAAATATGCTAATATAATCATCACATTTTGAACCTACGCAGATCTGACTGTAAATATTTAACCAACAATGAATATTCAGATCAATCTTTTTTTTCCCCCTCCGGTTGTGTGTGTCTCTTGAAGATGTGAAGGTGTGAGGAGCACTTCATTTAGCCAAGTGCCCTCTTTTAATAGTCTGCCAAGATACCGTGCTAATTAAAACACACATCCAGCAGTTCAAACCAGGTTCGCGGTAGGTGTTTTTGTTTCAGAAACAGTGAGAGCAGTTAGTTAATGCCAGTTTAGGACTGTCACTGCGCTGCATTTGAATATGAAAGGTGAATTTTAATAAAAACTCACAAGATGTGCCTCTGCTTGAAAGTGTATCATCAAAAGTATTCAGCATACAGATAAGATATCACTCTATAACATGAATAAATGTAAAATAGCTGTCAGTCTGCTTACAATTAAAGAAGGACATAAATGAGCTGAAACGTGAAGCCAAATGTCTCAAAAGTATCCCAGAGTTTTTTTTAACTAGGACTCCAAGTCCAGAAACACAAACACACCTCTGGGTTTAGCCTCTGCTGACAGATAAATCATGCTACCAAACTGTATACTCATGCATGTCAGAGGTATCAATGTGCTGTTTTCCCTTTGACCTGCCGATCAGTCTCTGATATTTTTCATATGATTAAATTAGCCCTCATGCGCCTCCCCAGAAATGTAGCATGGTCACGATGCAGACTGCAGCTGTGAATGGTTACTGATGTGCACAACCCCTCTGTAGAACATAATGTGATCCATTATGGGATGTTATTCTATCTAGATTCCACATAATGCTAATGTAATTTGCCAGTGTAATCTGCCATCGCCTTGTTTTCATACCTCTGCTATTCTGTGCATGAACTCCGTCTCTTGTCTGCACTGCAATAATTAAAGTATTCATTTTGTTCCATCTCAAAAATGATCTTCTCCGTTTCACTCCTAGTTTTCTGAAGTAAGAGAATCAAGTCAGCAGCATGGAAACCCCGCTACCAATTTGTGTTTTGGAGGTGTAATTACAGAGCCATGCCCTGTCTTAGATAAAATGAAATAAACTGCAATTCAGCTTCGCTCGGATTTTATTTGTGCAAAAGAAATCTGTGTCCAGTAACCTGGAGAATTTTGTCTCAAGACTTGTTTGAAGGCGATAGAGGGTCCAGTAGGCGCTGCAGAAGGAAATGTAAAAGCTATTAAATGCTAGTCATTTTATTATAGACATAAATTGAATTTCCCATTAAAGAAAAGTTAGAAATTATAGTTCAGTCAGAACCCCTGTAGTTAGAAGTTGCCTGTTATTTCCTTCTGCAGTCATTTTTATATTTGTCGTCATTGACTTCATTCTGGGATCTTCAAATGCATTTACGAAAAAATTGCCTAAACTTACACCATCAAATCTCCAGTCGGGCCTCCTTTTTGCTGCTATGTTTATAATCACTATAAATAAAAGGGTACTTTCTATTCAAATGCTGCTCTCACATTTTTTTTTCCAGAAACTCAAAAGCCAACTGCTCTCTTTCATTTTTGTGTCTTTAACACGCTGCACACACAGACAGCATGAAAAACACCAACTTATCAATTAATCATCTAAACTTTTCTGCACCATATCGATGCGACTGTTTGACAGAATAAAACCAAGTTAAAAAGTAAAAGAGACAGATGGTGATGCAGATCTAATGATGGATTCACTCTCTACTGGCCGACTGAGAGGTCTGGACACACATCACACACACACACACACAGCTCCTCCTCAGAGTGGTCAGGCATGAATAGCAGCCTTATCCATGCCCCAGTATAATAGGGCCTGTGGGAAATGATTCACTCTTCTGTTTATGTGTGTCTTGTTTTCCACAATTTATTGAGTCACAGTAGAAAACACATGATTATGTGTGTGTTGGTAAGCAGAGGGTACCTGTGCAAACTTCCTTGTAGGTGGGGTTAGATGTGTAACCCCCAGAATAGCCCACTTGGGTAGAATAAACTCCTTTTTGCCTCCAAAACTCCCTCTCTGCACCCCAGAAGCAGCCCATACCTTCGAGGGGAAAAAATAAATAAATAAATAAAACAAATAAAACAAATAACAGCAGTCTTTAACAACCAATCCAATTTAACAAGACAGTAAAGACCAGGTCACACCATGCATCACATCTGTGGGAGTATTTACTGACTTGAGTCCCTCATTACCTTCTGTTGGCAGAGAAAACTCACAAAGATTCAGATGTTTGACTTTGATGTGAGCATTTACATGAAGAATAAAGGCAGACAAATACAGAAAATGAGATGCCGTTTGACTGGGAGTCGAGTTTGTACGGTGGATGGTAAATTACTTATTTTCTTCTTTCTACATTTGTTTCTTTTAATTGTTTTTTCATGTGTCATGTAATACGGTTGGAGATCCATTTAGTGTAGTCAATAGAAAATCATAAATCTCATGACGTGGATTTGATAGGAACTGTTTGCGTGCTTTAGACCAAACTGTGGATGATGAACACAAACAAAAAGAAATACAGAAATCAGAAATAAACTGCAGGTTACATGCATAACCCCGGTTCTCAGACTTTTATAGTAAACCCATATTTACAGAGTCTTATATCCACAGCTAAAAACTACAAACTTTATTTTACTTGCATAACTCCAGTTTTCAGATTAGCATGATACGACGTCTCACTATGGAAGAGACATCCACTGTGTAGAAATGGACAAAAGTGAGGGGTGAAAAACAGCTTTTTCTGAATGTGGAAAGAAAGACACATTCAAGTAACTTTGAATACGGCATGATTGTATGTGCCTTAGTATTTCAAAAATTGCAACTAGGATTTTACCCCACAACCATCTCCAGGGTTTACAGAGAATGAGCTGAAAATAGGAGAATACCTAGAAAATATCCGTCCAGTTCTCTAGATAAAAATATCTTCTTGATGCCAGAGATCAGAGGAGAATAGTCAGATTGCTTTGAGCTGATCGAAGGGAACGGTAAGTACAATAATCCAGTAGGATCTGGTGGAACCATCATCATGGATTTGTGGCCAACAAATCTACAGAAATTGTGTAACGTGTTCGTGTCAATATGGATCAAATGAGGAAAACTTCCAGCTCCTTGTTGAATCTGTGCAATGAAGCAAATCTGGTACTAGCAACATGAAACAGTATAATTTATATATGTATGCATGTGTTTTATTTTTATTTGCAATGCTAATTTTGTAGGCTAACCTTATATATGTTTTGTCTTATTCTGGAAGGTGAATTACACAAATTATAAGAGAAGAGAAGCAGAGTGTTTGCAGTTATAGGTCTAAAAACAACAGTGCAAGAAGAATAACTACAAAAATTGAATCTGGTGTTATATAGCTAACTTAAATTTCACAGATATATCCAGGAATGGTAAGGATGCAGCAACTAACCCCGTGATGAAATATATTCAGATTAAAAATGCAAAAATCTGGGCGTAACATACAAGCCTATGGCTGTGAGTTTTAAAAGCAAGCCTGGTTCATAACTGGAGTTTATTTTTCAGCATGTTTTCAATTAATTTTCAGCATTACATTGGGTGACTAGTCTAATATTACATGTAGAGAAGAAGTAGGTAGCTAATGCTTCATTTATGCTTAAGTTCATGTGAGTCAACGTGACCATCAATAGGAAGCCCTCCACTTTCTGTTTGTATGTGTACATGACTATATTTTCCCCTTTTTGTGGCTTGTGCATGTACAAGAAATACTGAAGTTAACAAGGCAGTAAAGACTGAAATTGAAATCACTGAAATTACAATTACAATAAGCTGCAATGCAGGTTTTAGGTCATATCAGCATTTAAGCTAAACTGCATCAATTTCCTTGTATGTGTTTGGAGACACTTACCAAACATGGCCATCTCTGTTCCCTCTGGAAAAGGTGGAACAGTCCTGTTTCCATTCACATCATGTTTTTCTGCAGGAGCAAGTGACAAAGAAAGAGAAGGTATGAGAATTAAAAGATAAGAACCAAACGGCTGAAGACCAGCTCTATTCTCTGCTTCAGTTATGTTGTTATCTGCAGTGTGGTCATTGTTTACAGACACTGAGAGGATTTATTCATTAGATTTGCACCACTGGTACATGTTTCCCAACATGTTAATGTCTTCCCGAATCCAGTATAGGAGCAAAGACCACTCTGCGTATGCCAAATCAGACTTTATCTGTAAATGTAATTAATATTCATGCCAGTATCATTTTAAAATAGCTGTTAAACAGTTTTTATTGTAGCCAGCTATCATCAGGGAATTTCTTTCCAAACGTACAGCACAATTTCAATAAAAAACATGCTTTTAACAAGACTGCACCACCAAAATACACAAGATGTAGTACACACACACACACACACACACACACACACACACACACACACACACACACACACACACTGAGTGACCCACTTAGACAGTGGCGAACAGATCTACATAATTTCATAGCAGCTGCATTCACTCCAATCAGCACAGAGCCAGAGGTGCACAAGGACCCATTTGAGGCCACCCAGCCACCTGGCTGGGCTAACACACATTAGCATTAGCATGCTGGAGGCTGCATGTGTGTGTGTGTGTGTGTACAGATGGCTTGCTGTACAATGCTGTGGGGGAGGGAAATGGATTAAATTAAATGTGATGATGGAGGAGAATGAGAATAAACGTAACATCTGGATCCCCCCTTCTTACACCCTCCCCCGTTTTCACAAAAACACGCAAACATACATGCACACACACACACACACACACACACACACACACACACACACACACACACACACAGTCTTCACGCGTGATCGCATAATTGACATGAGGGGCAGCATGCCTATAGACAAAAGCAGCCAGATGGACTGCCAACCAATCAGCAATGCGTGCGCACACACATCAGAAAATGATTTTTGATTATCAGTTTTTACATTTTGCACTTGGTGTTCTCAGATTTTTTTTTTCTTTTCATTTTGTACAAACACAAAAAGACACACTTTATCACAATCTGAGCGAATGAGTCGTCCTTGTTTGTCTGATTACATGAGCAGCTTTTCATCCTGTGTCAGCCCAACAAAAATCTTCAGACACTTTCTCATCTTCCTCTGGATTCTATTCTCTTATATATGTTTTGTCTTATTCTTCTGGAGGAAGGTTTGGAGCTGCAGCCATCTCCTGCCCTGACTGGGAGTTTGGAAATGACTGCACCTCCTTGCCTTTACTCCCTTTACTATCCTACTGTTCGATTAGTATCCCATTGCACAATATCCCTGTTGTTCCTAATGTCCAACTGTGCACAAAATTTGCAATTGATACAAGCTGAAAAAGCTGCTGTGTGTACAGTGACATAATTATTTGTTCAAATGTTTAAATATGATGTAAAGTGAATGTATAATAAAGAATAAAGCGAATAAACTATTTTTTTGGATATTTTCTATGTATTTCACAAATCAAATCCAAATTGATCCGATTTAATTACCAACCTTAGAATATTGACAAAAAAAAGAATTTTCTAAATTTGAATGGTTGACTATAATATATATATAGTCAAGCAATCTTATAGATTTTCTTGCATATATCCACATTTCTATCCTCTGCTATAGCCACAAGCTGTGGGTAATGACTGCAAGCATCAGCCTGCAGATGCGAGTGGTGAAAATGAGCTTTCTCTGAAGGGTGCCTCGGCTCAGAAAGGGTGAGGCGCACAGTCAGTTGGGAAGGGCTCAGAGTAGAACTGCTACGGTAATTATTAGAGGTGGTTCAGGCTTCTGAATATGATGCCGCCTTGGTGAGGTGTTTCAGACATGAACAACTGGAAGGAGAGCCCAGGACACTCAGCTGACCTGGCACCGCCTCATTTTCCTCACAGAAGACCTGAAGGTGGTATCTGGGGAGAGGGAGGGCTGGGCATGTCTGCGTTGACTTCAACCTCCACCACCCCTAACCCAGATGAGGAGCAGAAAATGAATAAATGGATAGATGGATATCAGGATGGCTCAGAATGGCTCTTTGGGTGTGTCTACAAAATTATATTACACTACAGTGAAGGCAGCAAGACTGTATTATATTATCTTCACTAATATCTGTATATTTTTTGTCATTATTGGAAAAATAGATGATGATGATGGATGATGGATGCCTGACTTAATAAAAGCCCGATTATCAAAACTGCTTAAAAAATAATTTCCTTTGGGCTCTCACTAAAACCTTTTTGGAAGATGTGTAAATTCCCATTGTGAAGGAAAAACCCTAAATATACAGCATTTTGCCCTGCAGGAACCCAAACGTTGTCTGTTGGCTAATCCACAGTGTAATCCAGTGTGCTGATACTGGGTGCCTTCTTCTGTCTTAATTGGACAGATGCTGAGAGATTTTTCATCTGAGATGCCCCAGTTTCCAGACACCGGAAAACTGGATTTAAACTCTAGAATAAACGCTGGTAACGGAATGATTTTTGGCACAAAACCAAGGGAGTTGAAAGTCATAAAAATCATCACAAATGAAGCTTTAATCCAAAAAGCATCAACTTTCAACAACCTGCAAATCCCTGTGATTTCAAATGGAAATTTAAGATCCTGCACCTTAATACTGGTACACATTCAGCATCCCCTTTCCTCCTCCTCCCACATTATCCTGTGTGTGTGTGTGTGTGTGTGTGTGTGTGTGTGTGTGTGTGTGTGTGTGTGTGTGTGTGTGTGTGTGTGTGAGAGAGAGAGAGAGAGTGTTAGTAATGGCTGCCTTCAGGGACCAGCAAAGGCATGTTCATTACTGGCTACACACAAGCACACACAGATACATGCGCGTGTGTGTGTGTATCGCACACGCATGCCATACACACACACACACACACAGACAGACACACACACACACCAAGACACTGAAAGATAAACAATTTAAATGTAAATGTCAGTGGGAAAGACAATAAATTCAGACAGAATACTAATGAGAGTAAAAGCTCACTGTGTGTGTGTGTGTGTGTGTGTGTGTGTGCGTGCGTGCGTGCGTGCGTGCGTGCGTGTGTTTGTTTGCGTGTTATAGAAAAAGAAAGATAAAGAAAAAACAAAGCTCTGAAATGTAAACACCTTTCTTAGTAACAGCTGTTGCAAACACACACGCACACACACACACACACACACACACACACAACCACACGCACACACAACCACACATGCACCAGCCCATTTGTTTCTTGAAAGATTTGAACAAGAGCAGATAATAATGTGTACCAATAAGTTTGCAGGATATATTTAAACTCAGATGAGATAGGAAAAAAATCCGTTATTTATTATAAAATTGCACTACAGCTTTTATAATTTCACTGCACAATATTTGTTGTTTGGCCTGAGCTCTGCAAAAGGACTGACTTGAGTTTTCACAAAATCGGTGCAGCAATTCTGCTCATTTTAAAAAATGTATTCTGCAGTGACAAATCAATTGCACACTGCTATTTAAGCTGCTTTTTTCCACACATTTCCCAGGCAGGGCTGATTTTTAATGCTCACAAGGTTCATGTTTTAGTTCAAATGACACCCAGATACAGTAACTGCGCACACTTCAAAGTATTGTTGAAATTATGCTCACTGGTTTGCTTTCCTGCTTCTGCATGCTGCACTTCAGAACCTGAAACAAAGCCCCACACCCTACAATTTCCATCAATCCTTACCATTAAAAATAGAGCCAAGTTGCCACCAAGTTCGTCAACAAATTCCTGTTTTTTAATGCCAAAAATATATCCATTCAACTCAGATTGACTTCACATTTTTCCTCTCTTCATCTTTGCCCCACTTGCAGTAGATCCAAGCCACAAATGGGACCTGTCTCCTAGTTTCAAATCCACTGGTACCGACCATCCAAGAAGTTTGTGCTTTAGTTCTCATGGGTGAAGTTGCAGCATTGTTACCAAACACTAATTAGCAGATGTGTGTCTGTGTATCTATTCAGATTAGTCAGCTAAGAACGACGGCTGTTGTTAGCTGATAAATTACCAATCCATTGTCTCATCCAAATATGTTAATATCTGGCTCAAAAAACTAATATGATAGCAGTCAAAACACAGAGGCTTCAAAATGAGGTTACAGTGGCTACACCCACCTTATATATGTAGAATCTTTAGAAATATAAAGTACCAATAGAGTAACTACATCAGTTAGTCTATTGTTTTTAATTAAAATAATTCAGGAACCATAGTTTACCCTACAATACCTGCTCTGCAGCCTTTAAAAATATTTATTATTTCTTTCAATGTAACCTTTATGATCTTGTGAGTTTAGAGCTTTACCACAGCATTTATAATACCGCAATTTATGTTTAAGATATTAATGTGTATAATATTCCCAGTCCCACACAATAATACAAATCATTTGACATGCCAGAATTAAATTCCTCTTCTACTTAGTGCCAGCCATGCCATTTCAATTCCAGATTTAATATGAAATCATCTCAGAATGCAACAGCGTGAAAAACAAATGAAAAGGAATGAAATCTGGATCGCCCCCCCAACAATTTCCTTTCTAAACTTACAGGACTGCGGGGACACTCAAAGTGAAACATGCTTCCTGATTTAATTGTTGTTTGTGCTGTAGACTGTTTAGAGATGAAGAGCTAAAAACTAAGGACATTCCCCCCTGTTTCCACCAGCCAATCGCACCCTGGGCGTATCTGTCGGGACTGAAAAAGAAAACATAATAAGAAACTGCCTTAAGTGTGCATTTTTTGTAATGGCTATCAGAGGGCAAGAAAACGTATAGTCCTATGGAAGTCTACAGACTGACCTCAGCAAAGACTTTCCTGCTGGGTTTATGGTCACAGTCAGTAATTTCATACTGAAACACTGAATTTATTTTAATTTTTTCTCAATGTAAGTATCAGAAAGGAGGATTATCCCAGATATGTTCATTGGCTAACCACTTCTGACTGACCAGTCTGACCGCTTGTCACATTCAGTTTCATAACACCAGGACAGTGATGGCTTCAAAACGAGACTTCAAAAACTAGTGGGTGACCTCACAATGGCAATTTTCATACTGTTACTGGAATCAGTATACTGGTGTGTATAATCACAGGTGCGTGCACCAAGGAAGAGCTCATCAATGCTGTGGTGCCCAATATGTGTTCATGTATTGCATTTAAAAAGTCAAGCAACAAGCAGTAGCAGACATATTATGGGACTAAAAACACACAGACTATTTTCATTCTCATGCTTGCCTGACTTTGCGCGCTGATTTAAAGAAGACAAAACAGACTGCAGATTGTTTCTGCTCCGCATCTTGTTTCTGTGTTTATTCAAGACAGTTTCTGACTGTTTGCACTAATTTTCTTTTATTTAGTGGTAAAGAGCAGCGAAAGAGGTTAGAAAGCACTTCAGGGCCCTTCACATCAGAGACCCACTTCATTTTAGGTTTTGTGTGTGTGTGTGTGTGTGTGTGTGTGTGTGTGTGTGTGTGTGTGTGTGTGAGTATGTGTGTGTGTGTGTGTGTGTGTGTGTGTGTGTGTGTGTTTGTGTGTGTGACTAACCAGCCTGCCTCCCGGTCTCTTCTCCCGCTCCCTAAATCCTGTCACAATAATAAGCCTGATCTCAGGACAGGCGTTTATCCATGGTGACATCTGTGGCACACACGTTCACACTCTCCATTAGTGCTGCTCTATTTCAGCTCAGGCCTACGTGTGTGTGTGTGAGTGAAGGCAGCCAGAATCAGCCAATCAGCACTCAGTACATTCCAGTTTATCTCCATGGCCTTTCATCACGCCCTTCATCGCTTTTTAATTTTCTGTAGTGCAGCCACAGATAACAAAAGAGAAACTGATAAAATAAGAAAGAAAAGAGTTAAATAAACCGATCAGCACTGAATTTATTGTTGTGTAATGAGGCTATACTGCGTCATTAAAAGATAGTCACCTCAATCCTATGAATCTGCATGATTTCCATCAGCCTATTCTGTAGAAAATGATGTGACTTTCAATAAATTTCTGCCGATCCGAGATAAACGAGAGCAGAAAATCTCTTACGTCACCCTGCACACAGAGCTGACAAAGTGCTGAGTCAGGCTCTTGCGTCATTGTCTTATATTTTGTAGCTATTTCATCTCCCTTTTTCCTTTACTTGGTTTTCTTTCACTGTTCATCAGCAGCACAATAAAAACCATTATGCTTGAAGGAAGAGCAAACTCCATGTAAACTGAAAGGATTAAAACTTTCCTTGTGTTAATTGAAAGCACGGGAAAAATTAAGACGCAAAATAACACCCAACAAACTTGTCAGATGTTTGTTGGGTGCAAACTTTTTCCAATCAACCACTCAAATCTGTGAGAAACATCCAGTCAAACTTCCCAGACTTAAGACTAGTAGCAAACAACAAAGGAAAAAAAAACTTCTGATCTATGAGATACAGACGTGGAGGTAAAATAGTTCAAGAAGATTCTTGACTCGATGCTGCCTAAAGCTGAGAAGTTGAATTCTCTCAGGATCTTACTGAGGGATCCTGGGATGGAAAGGTGGAGCATGAGTTGGACTGGTTAAAAGAGCTATGCCAAAATCACAGTGTGGGTAACACAGCACAGTTCTCAATTTTAGTAGTTGCCATTAATGGTTAAACAAGCGGAAAGCAGTCAGTAAACAGTAAAGTGCCAAAAACTCTAATGGCCACTTGAGGCTTGCTCCAACAGAGAATCAATCCCAAATCACATGTTAAAATGTCCAAATTAACAGGAAAAACAAACATGTTTACAGCCTGATACAAAATAGTTTTGGTTTATAAGCGTAGTTTTACTCTTCATAGCAACCGAATGTTCTTTTAGAACTCGTCCATGTGAATGGTAGAGTTAGGGGCGTGGCTACTCTGACTAACAGGTATGCAGATGCAGGCAGCTGGAGCCAATCAGCATCTGCTGGGCCTCACCTCTGCTAATCCAAGTGCATCAACTGGACCTTTGCCATGGAGCATGTAATCATCTGACAATTAATTTGAGTTTCCTATGTGTGCCTATCTACCGAATTTTTCGGACGATAAGGCGCCCTGGATTATAAGGCGCACTGTCGATGAACGGGTCTGTTTTCATACATATGGCGCACCGGATTATAAGGCGCATTAAGCAAAACGAAACAGTCAGATAAGTCACACTTTACTCAACTCATTCTTCTTGCTTCCTCCACTTCGGTACCATTGATTCATTAATGCTGAATTCTCTCGTAGCTGCTCTATTCCCATGTTGTTGCAGTACATTAATGACTAACCTCGTATTGTGGATGGATTATCTCAGTTGTTCTCCTGACTGAAGTTTTGGTCCATTTACAGCATCCTGCCATGCGACTGCAATTGTTCCTAACCACTGGGAATCACGTTAACTTTTATCGAGTGGAAAAAAGTTAGCATTCATTCTCCAGCTTTACTGTGTTTATAATAATAATGGATTGGATTTATATAGCGCTTTTCAAGGCACCCAAAGCGCTTTACAATGCCACTATTCATTCACTCTCACATTCACACACTGGTGGAGGCAAGCTACGGTTGTAGCCACGGCTGCCCTGGGGCAGACTGACAGAAGCAAGGCTGCCATATCGCGCCATCGGCCCCTCTGGCCCACACCAGTAGGCGGAAGGGTAAAGTGTCTTGCCCAAGGACACAACGACCAGGGCAGAGAGCCCGGGAATCGAACCGGCGACCTTCCGGTTACAGATACACTTCTCAACCCCCTGAGCCACAGTCGCCCCACGTATGTATACGTAGCACATCATTATATTGCCCAGAGGTCAGCAACCTGCGGCTCGGGAGCCCCATGCGGCTCTTTAGTCCTTGTAGTGCGGCTCCGCGTGGTTTGGGAAAATAAATTAGAAGTATTTAGCTGAAGTGTATTTTATCTATGTTAGTTCTTTTTTAACTTGTAGTTCTAAATTGGAAGATTGTTGTGATATTGAAATATAAAAATAAAATTATATTCTATTATTTTTTTCACTCAAAATAAGCGTCACACTCGCGGAAGCCGGTGTACCCTCCGAAACGCTGTGCATTTATCGAGACTTTCAACCCCAGGTAGGCCAATTATGGATCTTTGTATCCACATTATGTCAGCAGCTATTTTCAACCGTGAGCTATGTTAAAAACAAACACCGCTCACGCCTCACAGATGACAGCTTACAGTCCTGCGTAAAGATGAAAGTGACTTCGTACAGCCCTGATTTGCAGGCGCTGTGCGCAGAGGTTCAGGAGCAGAAGTCCCATTGTAAACATATCACGGCAGACCCGACGCTGTTTGCATGAACATGCTTTTCACACACAGTTGCTGTACGCATACAGCCAGCTGTAGCTTTGCAGCTCACAGCCCGACACACGCCAACACAACAGCAGAGAGAGCACAGACGTAAAGGCGGCGAGCCGTGATTGCGGGTGTCGCTCAGGTGCGTCCGCCTCCCCTGCAGCGGTGCTGCAGACCACGCCAGGTCTGGTCAGGTAAAATACATATTTAGGCAGAATTTTGCAAATATCTATCTTTCTTTTTTTAGCAGCATAGTGCTTTTTTTCCAATTATTTTTTAAAAGCCAGGCCAAGGCTCCAAAAGCCCAAAGGCGATATAAGGGTGGCGGCTCACAACAGTTGTTGTTTGCTACATGGATCATTTTAGTTCAGCTGGGTGTCTTTCCGTTTGTTATATTTCGTTCAAAATGTGTTAATTACATAAATAAAATATAATTTTCTCTGTAGCACTTCATGGGTTTCATAAGCAACACACCTTAGTTGTTCACACAAAGCATAAAGATAAAAAACAATAATTACAGTGTTATCTTCATTTTAGATGTCAAAAAGTATTTGCAGCTCCCGGTGTTTTCTTTTGCGTGGAAACCGGGTCCAAATGGCTCTTTGGGTCTTAAAGGTTGCTGACCCCTGAGCTTGCCCAACTTCAGTAACCCTGCAAAAGTACAAAAGTTACTGATGTTTGGTTTTCTGTCTTCATTTATGTTGGAAGTGGTGGCAGAGCTGTATGTTTTAATTTTATCACAAATCACTCAGTCAGAACATGCTATATCATGCTTAGGTAACTAGCGAAACTAACTTCCTGCTAACTTCTAACTCCATTAAATTTAATAAATCTACCTACGGCAGATGAATGGTATCTCAAAATAATGTGACGAGACATGGCCTTCACTGGATCCATCTACTGTTCGTGAAGCCTCATCAGAAATGGCCTCCATGGAAGGGTGGCTGTTAAGAAGTCATTCTTAAGGAAAGGAAGAAAAGGCTGATGTGTGCCAAATTACACAAGTGGACAGATGTTTCAATGAATATCTGCATCAATGTCTGATTTTCTGCGCAAAATATAAAGAAATTAGGGGTAATTCAACACTTTAGACA
The DNA here is from genome assembly GCF_965226115.1 of Aulonocara stuartgranti. NCBI lineage: Eukaryota > Metazoa > Chordata > Actinopteri > Cichliformes > Cichlidae > Aulonocara > Aulonocara stuartgranti. Next base: position 21,280,845 of record NC_138951.1, read on the forward strand.
TTACTATATGTACAAAAATTCCCACATATGTTTGTGGTTCTACAGAAAAAGTCTAAAGATCACTAAAGTATGTCTTCTTCCATTTTAACCTGTCTGAAGAGTGTCTATGCAAAATGTCATGGTAGAAACTTCCAATTACTGCAGTTATTAGCATTTGTCATGTGGTCTTCTTTTTTGTATTTCCTCCAAAATTACTTTTCTCTTTAAAAATGCTGCTGTTTAAGAAATGATTAGTATCTATATCAGTAAAATTGTAGCTAGAAATATTGATAACGCATCAAATTGAAAAAAAATTGGTATCGCCCATCATCTCCATGAAGAACCCCGCCTCCTCCCCCCTGGAGCTCCCGACTTGACAGTGATAAATGAAGCACTGCAGCTAATGTCTAGCTTGGGGAGATTGGAGTCCACACACACACACACACACACACACACACACACACACACACACACACACACACACACACACACACACACTCACAGTGAAAAGATTGCTTCTACTGCACTGCAATTAAATCTACAAAGTAACCTCCCCCCACCCTCGCCTCCTCTGATTGCCTGGTTTCTTCATCTTCCTCCTGCTCCCCCTTCCTTGCATCCTCTCTTTACCTCTCCCTCCTTCGCCCATATCTCTCTTTCCATTTATTTCTCCCTGCTAAAGGATTTCTCTCTCCCAATCTATCCGAGCCCCTCAATCAGCTGCTCTGATTGCCGTCATCATTTTTTATAACCGCCCATCATTACAAGCATCAGCGTTACCGTTATTGTTCTGCGGCTCGCAGACATACTGGACATGACAAGGAACCTGTACACTCACTTATTTTTAACACAAGGTTGTTGGAGTCCCCTGTGTATAATGGGGAAATATTACATTTTAGAGGGTAGAGTTTCGCCAGAAGATTATGTAGGCATTGAATTTGTCACGGTCCCAGGTTACAGTGTTGTGTTTATTGAGTTTTGGGTTCCTGTTTTGATTTGTTACTCATTCTTCTCTTTCTAATGTTCTCATTTTCTGGGTTCCTATGTGTCTTGCCTCTCTCTGTCTTCTCTGTGTGTCTGCTTGTTTATCCGCATGTGCTCTCCCATGACTGTCGTCTTTATTAGTGTTGATCTTCATGCATCAGTTTAGTTTTTTCTCTACGTGACTTCCTGTCTTGTTTTTCTGGGCCTCGCTCTAGTTTCACTTCCTGTTATTTCATTCAGTCGGGATTACCTGCTCCACAATTCTTAATTTTATTTGTGTTTGTTTGCCTTTACCTCGTACTAATGTACGAGGTAAAGGCAAAGGAATAGGTAAAGGTAAAGGAATCACAGTGTTTTCCCTGCATCCTGTGTAAAGCCATCTGATTATGTTCTCTTTTCTCCTGGTTACTTCTGCTACTGGTGTCCCATTTTTGGGATTTTGGTTACAAGTTTCCCTTCTGAAGTTTAACACTGCTATCAGCTTTTTGTTCGTTTTGTCTGGACGAGTTCTCAATTCCCCCAAACCCAAGAGAACCAGCAATAAAGCAAATGTTTCGCTTGAAAAATTACAAATCAAGCTTCATATGGAGCAAATTTTCAAACCTGATGTGCAAATTAAAAATATCACAAGCTGATCTGATGTATCGATATCAAAAGTACAGCAATCCAAATTCTGACACTTTCTTTGTTGTATTTTTCTTTTATTTCAGGTGCTTAAAATGCTGCTTTCCTTTATTAACCAATGTTTCATTTATTACTTTAGTTATTTTATTACCATTAATAAATATTCAGGTTTTAACCAACATTTAACGGGGCTCGGCAATTAATTTAATTCTCATTTCAATTACTAATTTGCCTTCTTTATTAAAACAAGATAATGGAGGGAAAAAATAATTATTATGCTGCATTTTGATTTGCAATGATTCCTTCATTTCACCTTTCAGCACATCCTTTTTTTTCTTCTTTTCTTTTACTGCTCCAAAAAGGTCGGCACTGACTCTCCACTGGACTGTGGCAGGTTTGGCTCAGTTCAGATTTATTTATGTGGTTCGTTTTTTTAGTTGATTTGTATTTAAAATTAAACGGCATCCACTAAATGAAAATGATGTCTTATAAATCATCACTTTTCCCAAAGTCTGAGTGACTGCGTTAAAATAACGTTTGGTTAGAAATGTTTGATTAATGCCATAATAGCCTCATTATTTGAATAACTGCAGGGTTTCTGTTAAAGTGGTCACCATAAATGTTTATGGTTTATAATGTGACAGTTATTCAGTTCAATTAAGTTAATTTGCATTAACTTTTTTCTTTAATTGCAACACCATAAACTAGAAATGGTCATCGGAAGTTTCTCTATTCGAGGTTCAAAAACAGTTAAAACTTCACATCTGTCACTGTAGGACAAAACAAGCATGTCCATCTTTACATATATGGATCAAAAGTGGTAACGTAATTGTAAAAAAAAAAAAGAGTTTAATGGGTTAATTGCACAAAATTAAATGTATGTGGTATATGCCAAACACACAACTCAATCAGCCCCAGCAAAACAATTTCTACACCTGAAGGTCTGTTTTCTGTTTTGCACTAATCTTCTTCTTCTTCTAACCTCTGAATCAGTGGATTGACAGCTATGAGTGTAGTTAGAGCGGGGGTGTGGGTTAATAAGCCTCCACAGGGCTCATATATGCGCGTGTGCACCTTCCTGACGGTTCGACTCGATCGATCGCTCAGAGCCATTAGTCTAGAGACAGTGTATGGTGCAGGGAAACTTGAAGCACTTTGCACTGGTGGAGTGCTTAGTGTTTTCCAGACATCTTTATGTCATAGTAATGGTTCTTTGCATTCATACATGCTTTAAGTACATGCTTTGGAGAATTTTGACTGCTGGTTAGAGCAATAATACAAACATGTAGCACACAAAATTAGGCTTTAAATTATACTTTTTACTACAAGATGTAAAAAAGCTTGATTTAAATCAATACATTTATGATATACAGTTATAGCCTGACACAAGCCTGAATTGGATAAACAAAATAAGATGGATGGATGCTGATGATGTAGTGCATACATATTTTATCTTATAAAAAGTTATTTTATTTAATACTAAAACTATTCCTACACTACTGTAAGTACAGGCTGGGTTAAAGCTTTAGTATATCTTCATTTACTGATAAAAGATTGGTGTGTCTACTGCACAAAAGGGGATGTTTTGGGGATGGCTAGGATGGGAATGAGGGACAGCTCAGGTTGAGCAGTTTAGAGACAAAGTTAGAGAGGCAAGGCTGAGATGGTTTGGACATGTGCAGAGGAGGAATAGTGGATACGTTGGACAAGGATGCTGAACATGGAGTTGTCAGGCAGGAGAAAAGAGGAAGACCTCGAGGGAGGTTCACTGATGTAGGGAAAGAAGACGTGCAGTGTGTTGGTGTGACGGAGGAGGATGCTAGGGACAGGGTGAGACAGAGGCAGATGTGCTGCTGTGGCAACCCCAGAATAAACAGCCGAAAGAAGAAGATTTATTCGTAAACATAAGCTGCCGTGGTGATCCACAAACAAAATTTTAATGGAGATGGTTACTGTAAGAGGCATCTTCTTAGCTACATCTATATCTGCATCTTATATCAGTGTAAGGCCAAAAACATATGACATGAAAAAAATCCCGGATAACTAACAGTGTGCAAAGCTAAACAGAGTTCTAGTCTCACAACAAGCCGACATCAGCTCATGATTTCTACATATGGTCATCTGTTACAACATCAAGTTGAGTCAAGTTGAATCAAATTGAATCGATTTGTTTTTATATCAGCACATAAACCAACAGCAGGTGTTAGCCAAAGTGTTGTGCAGCTAAAAAACTAAAAGAATAATTAAATAATAAGGAACATTTTTAAAAAATGCTGGGATGGGAAAACCACAAATAAAACAACATAATAACTCTAGGTTAAAAGTCAAAGATGGGTGTCTATTCTACAAATATACCATTCCCACAGAGCGCAGGAGTACTATTCACAAACTCCTCAGTAGTCTTCCATAACTTGGCATATCAGAAGAAAATGGGCTTTTATGGGGGTGGGTCTTAAAGAGACGAGAGGCAGAATGGCCTGTTTATGACAGATAATGAAATTATAGGCTGGATAAAAGGGCAGTAAAAGTCTTTTTTTTTTTAATCCTACAACAATAAACAAGCAAATGAGCAATAAAAACTGACAGTGATACATTTTTACAACATTTCAACTATCTTTTGTTTTAAAGATAAAAAAGACAAAAGACATTACTAAACTATAAATACAGGTACTCACAATGCCAGCAAACGCTAACTTGTGTCAAATGAGGGGCTGCATTCGGCTTACAGAGAGTGGTGTGAAGAAACAAATTTACAAACGTGATATCTGCTATTCAAAGCCTCATTAGCACAATATCACATCAGACATTTACATCACACTCAAAAAAAAAATCCCTGGAAACATTTGCTGTCAGAGTTATTATTATAGCAAGTTGCAATAATAATTATTTACACCTACAAGCACACCTGGTAATTAAAAGACATCGACACACCAGCTGCTGTGTGTCTGAACACATCTGACATTAAATTCTTCATTAGTCTTTTTGTTACTATTTTCCATCTGTGTGTAGGTGGCGAGAGCGGAGCTAAGACATCTGAGATGAGTCAGGTAGGAGTAGTAATGTCCAGATAACACCATTAAAAAATATTTAGCTCTAGACTTCTGACCCCAAACACGAACATCCCAGTAGGGATTCGCTTTTTGGACAACATATTGCAGGGCTAAGGTTACTAGTGAAGGTAGAGCAGATAAAGAGCGGATAAACTGAAAAAGTTGAGGAAAAGTTAATTAAAATAAATGCAAATATCAACTAGATTGATTAACCTCTAGACACTAGCTGTAAAGAAAAAACAAAGCCAATGCAGTGCCAAACAGTGCAGTTCCTCAAACGGCCTCATGGGCCTGTCTAAAACTCCCACATTAAAACGCTTCATAACTTCACAGCATTAAAAAGCATGTTTACAGACTGGTACAAAAATGTTTTGGTCTCTATGAATAATTTTCCACCTTCATAAAAACTGTACAGGCTTCCTTTTGATTTATAAATTTTTTGAGGGATCTTATTGATCTAGGCTCCAAAAACTTGGCTTCAGGCAAAACTCCAATGTTTTCCATGTTTTATATGTACCTTTATAGTAGAAAGGTACATATACCTTTCTACTTGTATGTATGTATGTTTAAGAATTGTTTGGTGTTTATCATAAATGTTGTGTTCAGCGTGTAAGAATTTCAAATCATACGTGTGGTCAAAGTTTGGAAATATTCACAAATGTGCACGCTACTATGACAATTACAGTTAAATGTTGCTATTATATGTAGACAAGTTGTTTGTTTCAGTCGGAGCCAACAGCTCTGGCCTCTATGGACAGTATCCCCAACAGCTCTCATTCACTCATCAGCCTAATAATTTCTCAGTTATAGCCCAATGAGCATATCTGGGATAATCCTCCTTTCTAAATCTAAAGTTGTGTCCATGCTGGATGCAATTTGCTCGTTGCACATCACTTTGAAGCTGATGGCTGGTGGATTTTCCAGGCACTGGGCCATGTCAATCACAGGTACCCTTTACTCTCATTGGAAGTCACTTAAATCCCTTACCTGGAAGTTTAGAAAAGTTTATCTAAGATTCCTGCCTTCATAATGTTAAAAGTGGTTATGCCACCCATAGTCACTCAAAGTCGCAGGATACCCTTGAATTTCTGTCATCTCTGGTTGTCACATTGCTGCAATGTTCTGCTTTAGAATGTCAAAATTCTAATTTAAGGTGCTGGCATGTTGGCTTTATTTTCTATGGGTCCAGATCATTCAGTTAGTTTATGGGGAATGGAATTTCCCTGTTTTTCTGTCTGTGTTGATCATGCACAGGTATGGCTGCTAACTGAGCTTCCTGATAAATGAGCACTTTCATTGGGATTTCTTAAATTATAAATTATTAAACCGTTTTATTTATCTGCAAGTATTTTATTTGCCTGATCAGCATTATTTAACTGATCAGCATAATAAGCTGCCTCTTAGGCAAGTTTTCCGTGGATGAACTCTACTTCCACGGTCATTGACTGCAGCTGTGAGCTCGGTGTAGCAGCACATAAATGAACCAGTTCTGGGCAGCTGGATGACGAATGCTAGCTGAAGTCCAAAATGGTGAAACTGGAGAACTTCCAACACTGCAGGATGAGACTGTCTCTGTGGACTGCCCCAAGAGCTAGCAAGCCAGCAAAACAACTGATGGGAAATGAAACATGGCGTGGCGGGAAGCACTGGGTAAGCAAGTTAGGAACAGTTAAACTTTCAAAATAAGAGCGAGGGGATTGCCAAATTTGTCATTTGTAAATCAAACACAGATGGTGCCATTCTTTCTAAGGGAGAAAGAAAAAATGCGAAATACACCTGTAGGGCCACACCTTTCAAAGTCTGTATGTAGATGAATGCAGATTAATGTGCAGATTTTACATTATTATATACATCTAAAACTAGGCAGATTTAAATAGCTGCAATTGGTAACTGTATTAATTGAGACCCATCTTTCTAAAGAAAATACCTGCAACCATCACTTTTTCTGGCCCTTTATGCTGAACCTTAGAAAGTCTGAGAGTTTAGGTGAGAAAAAACCACTAGTTAAAAACGACAAAGGAAATTTCTGAAAACTTAAAAATCATTATAAATTATTTCAGTCAAGGTTTAAGCTAACATTCCAAACAGTCCCAGGCTCCAGCTCGACTAATGTCACAATTTGATACTTTTCTTAGTCCTCTATCATAATAAAGCAAACATCTTTGACTTTTGACTTTTTAAAGTATTCTTGAAAAAAGAAAAGGTTTCCATGACTTTTATCACTATTGCAGTTTTGAACAAAGTCCCATAAGTATTCAAGTACTTATTTGAACCCATTATTTCTGATCCTACTACTAGGCACACCTGGTCAGACATGTTAACATGATTAAAAATAAAGTTATAGTCCTACTTAACATTGTAAATACATAGTTCTGTGTAAAGTCTGATTGGATTCACTGTTAACCATGCAAAAGCCAACCAAAAGATCTTGGTGGGTATTTTGGTCTTTTTCTTAGGCTTCTGGCCCTGTTTTGCCTGCTTTGTTTCCTCAAGCTTGATCATCAAACACATACCTGGCTGCTCTTTTTGTGTCTACTCCCTTAAGCATGAAACCTCTTCCCCCAAACAATTACTATTGGTCTATGATGTTTCAAAGCCCAAAAAGCATTGATACACAAACCTCTTGCGCTGCACACAGATGGCCTTCCTCTGGCTACTATGAGAGTCTCTGAAGTCCAGTATCTGGCCTTGTCCAGTTCACAGATGCTGTTTGGCGCTCCAAGAAATACGAATGCTTTATAAACTACTTTTTTAGCATTAAAATCACAGGTCGACCTTTTGAACATTGTAGTCACGCTACACTTTGTCTCCAAAACCTAATCGCGTCCAATTGGTCCAATGCGGAATTTCGTTTAAATAGAGAAAAGGGCTTGTTTGTTTCTGATTTCCATTGACCTCAAAGACGCTTCAGTCCGTTGAAAATACTTTTTCTCTCCCGTCTTTTTGAAGCCGATGCAAAGCTTGTCCCCATCCACCACCACCTTCACCACCACCATGCCTGGACGTTTCTTGATTTCCTCTGGCGCTGCATCTCTGAGCCAGACAGACAAAGGAAGGGAAGTCCTGCCAAGTCTCTCGACTGCAGGCATGGCTTTTTCCTTTCCTCTCTGCTCCCTCGCTCTTTCTTCGGCTCTCTCTCGATTGTGGCAGTGTTCCCGAGGAGCCTTGGCGATGCTCCAGCATGTCTGCCACTCCGTCTGAACCTTTCCATCCTACCCTCCATCCCGATCGTCCTTTCGCTGTGGACCCCCGCCCCGCTAACCCCTCCACTCCCACATCCTCCTTCCCCAGTCCAACCCCCTCCAGCCTAACCAAAACATTAAACACACTCCAAAAAACAAAACAAAAATTTACATTCAACTCATTTATAATCAGTCAAATATTTGATTCCGCATCTTTTTCTTTCTCTTCAACCCTTAAACCAAAACTCACTCAGTATTCCGAAAAACTGTTGTCGCCCAACAACCTTTACACTTACCACTAAAAGGAAGTGACCGCGTGTGTCTCTGACTGTGTGTGTGAGTATATGTGTATCTCAGGTCTTTTGTTTAGTGCCAGTGCAGATCTATTCATCATGTGCCAAGACTCTGTGCCCTCACTTGTAGTGAAGAGGGGGCAGGTTGGTGCCAAGTGCCCTGACTGCCAGCTTAGTGCTGCTGTCGGTCTGTTTATGCTCACAGAAAGCTCTCTATCTCACACACACACACACACACACACACACACACACACACACACACACGTATAAGCACAGTTTTCTTTGAGCCATTTACAAGCAGGAGTGGCAAATATATTTGTAAAGAGGGAACAAAATAAACAGATGTATGGAATATTAAAAGCAAGTGCTAATATGTATAAAATTAAGCTGATATTATCTGATGCTTAATCGGAATATATCTCCCCTTAATATCCTCAAAGTATAGTTGAGCAACATTATTGTCTTATGGTTTATTGTATGAAATATTAAAACGTTTTAAAATTCTACAACATTATTCGGAGGAAATTGTGACATAAAATGCACCTTTTTTTATATACATGAACATGTAACATTCTGTTACATGATATCTAATTTTGCTGTAATTCTATAAAATTATACCTGAATTTTACATACACTACATACATTATTTAAATAGTTTTCTTAGATAAACCTTGCTAGTAGCAGGTTTGACCCCCTTTTCCTTCAGAACTGCCTTAATTCGCCATGTTAAAGATTCAGCAAGGTGCTGGAAAAATTCCTCAGAGATTCTGGTCCATATTGACATCACAGCATCACACTGTTGCTGCAGATTTGTCAACAGGACATCCATGATATGAACAACCTTTTCTACCACATCGCAAAGGTGTTCTATTGAATTGGCATAGCACGTTATCCTTCTGGAAACAAGCATCGGAAGATGGTACATTGTGGTCATAAAGGTGTGGACACAGTCAGCTACAATACTCAGCTAATTGGTACTAAGGGGCCAAAAGTGTGCACAACGCTATCATACAGTACCACCGTCAACAGCCTGAACCAAGGCTTTCACATAGTTTACGACAATTTCTGACCCTACCATCTGAATTTTGCAGCAGAAATGGAGACTCATCATACAAGCCAACGTTTTTACAATATTCTATTGTCCAACTTTGGTGAGCTTGTACTAACTGCAGCCTTAGCATCTTGTTGCTGTAGCACTTGTGTTCAAGGTTCAACATCTTGTGTTTACATAGATCAGGGGTGTCCAACTCCAGGCCCCAAGGACCGGTGTCCTGCAGGTTTTAGATGCGTCCTTGATCCAACACAGCTGAACCTCCAGGACACTGGCCTTTGAGGCCTGGAGTTGGACACTCCTGACAGGAATATTCTTCTGCATATCTTTGATGTAACTAGTAGTTATTTGATTTACTCTTGGCTTACTATCAGCTTGACCCAGTTTGGCCATTTTCTGACCATTCTCTGTAAACTCTGCAGGCGGTTATGTAGGAAAATCCCAGCAGATCAGCAATTTCTGAAATACTCTGCACAACATCGGCACATTCAAAATCACTCAAATCTCATTTTCACCAACAATATGTAACTATCAAAGGGATTCCCAACATTTCTAACTTAATCATTTTTAAACATGCAAATATCAGAAAATATTTTGAGAATTAAATTGATTATACTGATACTAACAAGTTATCCAAGTTAAGTTGTACCCCAGCTCTTGCAAAATGACAGCTGAAACAGGCAAATGCATCCACAACACTGAATTTGGGCAAATGGTTGGAAAAATTGATGGATGGGTGAATTTTATAACACAATGGATTCAAACTTAAACCAAATATATTGCATAATGTTTAACTGCTGCAACTATCAAAATGCAGTTTTGCTGCAAACTGAATGCAATGTTTGGTTAGTCACTAATAAAGCATCATATTTTATATGTACTGTACTTAAAATTTGAGGAGCTGTTATCAGTTTAAGCAGTGGTTTATAATCTTTGGACCTTGTCAGATTAAAAAGGTAAAGGCACAGCAAGCTGCAACTGTTAAATATTGTTTACTTTACAAACAATAACTTCACAATGTAATAATAAATCAAGCTTTTTTTTCCTGGCTCAAAATGGGCCTATGAAGCATGACTCTGCACATAAGCATGGTTTACCCGCATACAGTAAAAGTGTTATAAAGCAATATAAAGATATCTTTTGTGATTTCTGCCCATAATTACATGAAAATCTCGATTTTTCCATCACAAGGTTAAATTCTCACACATATTTTTCCTTTTTTAAATTTTACTTCTAATACTTCAGCATTTAAGTTTCCTTATTAGGTGCTGAAATTTAACCTGTGACTGAATATGTTTACATTCATACATTGGTATTAAATAAGTGAATTATTTACAGACCTCTACATTTGCGGATATTCGTTTTTTCCTCTACCACTGTTAAGAGACTGGGACGCGCATGCGCAGTAAAAGCATACTTTAACTGGGTAGTAGCAGGTGTAGCATCGGATAAATTTGCGATTGTTTAACTTAATTACATTCTTATAACTGAAGCTGCTTTCTTCGTGAATGGATGGAAACACCTGGGAAGTAACCCACAGACCATTGTAACACTAAACAAACCAGCAAACAGCTCGTTTCATTTCGCTACATAACGCGGATATGTAGTAAAGTTATATCACAAGGCTAACTTAAGCTAGCCTGCTGAAGCTAACCGGGTCCACTCTTACCAGAGACTTTCATACTCTCAGTCCGGCCGGGCAACGCTGTCTCTGGGGTCGGCATCTGTGCTTTGGAGGCCATATCTCCCATCCGAATGTTGACAAAGTGACGCCAAACGAAAAGGATCCTGGATGGAGAGACCATTGACCCTCAGCACCTCTCACACCCTGCTGCTGCTGCACTAGCTAGCCTTACCTAACAGACACATGGGTTTGCGTAACTGTAAGTGTCGCCCCTTACACAATGATGACTGTAAACAAAACACATTTTGAAAATGTTTTATTGCACACTTACAACATAACATAGTGCATTTCCTCATTGAAGACAAAGTACACATTTTGCCACACACGATGCAGAAAGTGAAAGTTAACTACAAAAGTTTTTCATTGTTTTTATTTGTATTTTCTTGTAAATAACTGGGACCACAATAAAGACGAATTCACCTGCTGGGTTTGTTTTTCATTTCGTCTTGTTTCTGTGAACACTGATGAGCTGTATATTCACCAGTGGCTAAGTTAACATACATATACATATATATTGTACATATATTTATTAGTTTCAGGTTGGCCATTCTTGTATTTTGCTCGTTTGTGTTGTTGTGTTTGCACATCTCTGTTGCTTGTGGGGCTCGCACACAAGAATTTCACTCGCATGTGCTGTGCCAGTGTGCCTGCACATGTGATGTGACAATAAAAAGTGATTTGATTTGATTTGTAACATAAAAATTCCTATTATTTTGAATGGAGTTCAGTCGTAGTCTCTCAGATGTGAGCTGGTTTGTAGTTTTATATGACTGGTGCTCCGTCGCTGTTAAATACTAATATGAGAGATTTATGTATAAAGCTGGGGAATTCTTCTGTCACAGGAGCCAATCCACAAAAGTGTAACAAAACAACTTCAATAAGGAAGAACCACTGAAAAAATAAACACAACATGACAAAAATAGCTCAGCAAGTTTAAAGAAAATGGTACAATCAGAGATTTTTTAAATAAAAGTTCAAATATAATACAATAAGTGGCTTAAGTAAAAACAAATGCATTGAGACAGCCTCCACACTGAGCTGTTAGCTGTTATTTACTGATTCCACTCAGTTAAACTGGCCATCTGTCATTTTACCTAAACCTCTGTGTCAGTTTGAACTCATCAACACCAAACTGTCGAAAGAAACATTTGTCTTTCACACCATTAAAAGCAATGTTACTTAGTCTGTTTGGAGTTTGAGTTCCCTGTGGGTTTCAAAGATCTTTTTCTTCTTCTTTCAGCTGTTTCCTTTAGTCACTACAGCTGATCATCTCAGTCCATCTCACCCTGTTCCTACCTCCTCCTCTGTCACACCAATTCTCTGCATGTCCTCCTTCACTACATCCGTCAATCTCCCCTGTGGTTTTCCTCCTTCCTGGAAGCTTCATAATCAACTTCCTTTGGCAAATATATCCACAATGCCTTGTCTCCAAAACGTCTCAGCCTTGCATCTCTAACGTTGTGTCTAAACTTGTTTTTTTGCTGTTGTTTTGGCCTTGGAGACCCTGATGTCTGTTTGGTTCTGTATATTTTTTCTAGCTAACTTTAATACTGTACATTAATTAAATAAATGCTTTGTTGCTCATTCAGCAAGCTGATTCTAAGACTTGTGGTTTGTCCTCCCTAGACTTTTAGGTGAGGGGCAGTAGCACCCTATGGCAGGTACCCCTCTTGTGGGACAGATGGGATAGACCTCAGGTCCCCTTCATCGCCATGGTGGACAAATGGTTTAGAAAACTAAGAGACACATGATCAAATATGACTTATTTAATACATCTACATAAATACCATGACCCTGAAATTTACCTGAAGCTGTTCATAATGTAGATTTATGTCTACAGTAGACTAGAAGACTTTAAAAATGACTTTTACAAAACTAATGTCTGACACTGTCTCATATCTAAAGGCAATCTGTCATAAGTCAGGGTTTTTAGTTATAGACTGTAAAGGCTTCTTTAAACCCGCCAAAGCTTTTTGCAGACAGACTATGTCAACATTAACTGCCCTTTAAACAACAGCATCTCATTTGTACATTTGTCAAATACGAATTAAGCTCTGTCTCAAATTATGCATTTTAATACTTTTCTCACTGTTTTGTGAGCATAAGTGTTCACACTATTACAAAAGTATATACAACTACACAAACCCCAGTGGTGTACTCAGGAGGGTCAGAAAGTAGTCAGTAGAACACTTTTGTTCGATGTTATAATCACAAAGCACCTGAGGCAGTAAAGTTTTTCTCAGCTATTCAGGGACAGTTTTTTCATGCCAGTTAAATTACAACATACATTAATATGTAGATATAACGTACAGTAAGACAGCACTCTGAACTTTGTGCCAATGCTTTGGGGAAAAGGGTCCTTTCTTTACAAAGCTAGATCCTGTGTGACGTGTTTCACCCTCCACCTTTGAAGAACTCCACGAAAACCGTCTTTATTGCCCAGTGCTGCACCTCCTGAGCATGAATGGTAGCGCATTTCTGCAGAAGCCAGAGGCTGATTAACAGGCCTGGTTTGGGGACTACATCATCATAGAGCCACATAAAACGTAGCTTTGGGTGTCCACATCCTTTAGGACACAAAAGCTAATTGTATTGTTAGTTAAAACTATCTGGATTAAATTAACAGTTTATGTTGAGGTGGAAGGGGGCTCATTTCACCCTGTGTGTTTGGTGACGCAGTGGTCCTCAGAGGAGGACGGAGCATCCATGAGTGGTGTACTCATTATATATTGAACATTTCAAAGACTGTGGATCTTACACTTTTACTGCTAATATGATATTATTTCCCATCATGTCGTCACCATTATAAGAAGAAAAACTGCTGATCAGTAAGGCAGAGGCAGCTTTTGTCACTGCTGGCCTAAGAAGAAAAGACGGTGCAGAAAGTGGACACGGCATGGAAAGAAAGCAGAGGGGGCACTTATTGGTTACTGGCAGTGGTCACGGGATTGAACTTCACTGGTTTTAATTAAAAGCTTGCCCTAAAAGAGCTCCAGCTGAGTTTTGTAACCATTTTACACTAAAGAAACAATGTGACAGGGGCGCCAAAACATTAGAAAAATACAGCCATTAAAACGAACATGCACACAATATTAAAATGGATACGTTTTATTCCATACCTTGAAAAATGAAAGCAGAATATGAAAGATAAACAATGAAAATTGTAATTACAGGGAGTTAAACACCACACGGGTATAATGGTTTGAATTATGAAAGTAAACTGTAAATATTTGACATTTTAATAAAAATCCAAATAGCAGAACAGTTTAATGTAAGCTGTGAACACTTCAGCCCTGACAAGAAATGAAAAGTAAATATTAAATGATCACAAACATTACACAATGAATTAAAACAAAAAAATGTTCAAGAAAACGATTTGTGTGTTACTCAGATGGTTCAAATAAGGTTGTAGGGATTTCTTGAAGAAAATCAGGCTCCGTGAGATGGAAGATGATGATTATTTCATAGTCGGCAGCTATAATGGTGCAGTCAAATGAGCACCGAACAGCCTCCATCAGTCAACTGGTTCCCAGTACACTAGGTGGTGGTGGGGGGATGGATGGAAAGAGGACAGATGATGAGCCATATGGAAGAACCCAGGAGGAACGCTGCTAATGCTGGAAAAAATGTTAATTTCGGTGTCTCATTGTTCGTGTATGAAGGTGGGAATCATCAATAATTCAGATGGCAGGTGCACAGTTTTAGTTTTCACTGGAGAAGAAGACTTTTCTAAATGTACACTTCTCTGTTAACTCTTTCCATCCCTTGGCTTCTTTATATTAGAACCAAGCAATGCAGCATTTCTCCAAACATTTCTGAACATCTACTGATTGGAGCACATTAAATGAAATGTCACCTGGTGCAACTCTGAGTGAAAATAATGTGCTGCATTTCAGCTAAAGTTAGTAGATATATTGAGTGGTTCAGGTGGGGGCAAAGAAGGCAGGGGCCCATTCGTACTCGAACTTTGCCCTGTCTGACTTTTTGAGGCAGGGATCGTGGCTGAATTTGTTTGAACATAAAGGGGGAAAAAAAGTTGTGCCAGTCTTCATGATGGCAGCACTGACAAAACTCAACCACAGAGACAAAAATCAATACTTTATCTGTTTAATGCAAACCCAATTAAACTGCTTTCTCATCCATAAAGAGCCTGTCATCTAATTTAACTTTTTTGGTTTGGTTTTTTATCCCTGTTGTTCCAATCACTTTAGGCTGGAGCCACAGAATGGAGATGCTCAGTATCTTTTATTTATACTCAGAAAAGGGAAGAATAAAGGGGGAAATTCTGAACATTTGTGAATAATGGTGTTTATGTAGCCTCTAAAGAAAATTTGAGCACCAAAAATGAGAAAATTGTATCCAGCAACTCTACAATCACCTTATTATTGTGCATCTCAGCTGGGAGGCCATTCAAAATTCTACCAAAAATCTCGTCATCAAACAGGTATATAATTATAAATGTCAACCTATTTCTTGAATGGTTTGGTAAATATGATGTTAATTACATACCCAACCATGATGTCAACATATCTCCTCTAATATGAATGTATTAATCCTATAATTAATCAGTATTCTGATTCTGATTCTGAAAATGTAAAAATAAAAGCCTTTACTAACTAATTTAACAAATAAAACAAAATAAACTAAATTATTACGGCTTTATTTCCCATTATTCTACATGATAATCACAAAGCACTTTTATTTATTTATTTATTACAAGACTACACTTTGTGGTATGGCTTTGTGGTGAGCACTTTACACATTCAGCGTGGCACCTTTTCATTTTTCTAAGCTATATCCGGTTTGGTTGCTTCATCCTGCACCTTTGTTGAACTCCATGCAACCCGTCGTCATTGCTTATTTCAAGTACAATAAGCAAATCTCTGTAGACGAGTTTATAAATTCTCACAGCAAGCCTGAAAACACGAGAGCAGAGGCTGATGAATGCGCCTGGTTTGGGAATTACATCATCATTTAAAATGTAGCTTTGGGTGTCCGTATACTAGCACAGAGGCTAGCTGCATTGTTCCTTGAAGCCATTTGAATTAAATTAATGACAGTTTATGGTCAGATGGAGTGGGGCTTGTTTCACTCGGTGTGTTTGGTGAGGCAGATGCTTTCACTCCCCCCTCCCTCCTTTCTTAGAGGAGGACGGGGCGGATGAAAAGCGGAGGGAGGACGGAGCTGGAAGCTGAAACTGAGGATGTAAAAACCCGGCTTCATCTGACTCCCTCTCTTTCAGAGGACCACCCCCTCCCCTATCCTCTCTCCATCTGACTGCGCCCAACTTCTCTCCCTCCATCCTGCCGTACAGCTACACGGACTGCACCCAGCACGCACAAAACCTGATTTTGATGGGTTCGGGATATTTGCTTGACTCTTGTACTCTTTATGGGTCTGGACTATTTGTACTTTAAAGAGTGTTCTCTGGAAAGAGAAAGAGAGAGAGAGAAATACCGCCTATTCAGCTCGTGTGCAGAAGAAGGACGGTCCGACCTCCGCATCCCTCGCAACATCCCTCCGCTTCCTCCGCATCCTCAGCATCCCATCCCTGGGAGGACCTCCAGAGAAGAGGACCGCGGACCAAGCTGCAAATAAAGCCGGTTTACATCGTTCTCTCACCGGGCACACAGAGCCTCAAGAGTCGGTGTGTTTAATGGAGGTCTGGGCTGCCTTTTTATTTATTTATTTTTAAACATCAAACAATAAGAACGTGCTCTGTAATGGCAAAAGAAATAGATACCTGCGCCATTTATCCTGCACCCTGCCGCTGAAAGGTATTGTTGTTGTTCGGTGTTACACACTTTTACAGCACATTTGTTCGTTTTAAAGCTAAGGTATTATAGGCGTTGTGTGTGTGTGTGTGTGTGTGTGTGTGTGTGTGTGTGTGTGTGTGTGTGTGTGTGTGTGTGTGTGTGTGTGTGTTTAAAAACCCTTTCATCTGCGTTTTGCTCCTGCGAACGCCGCAGTGTGCTGTCGTGCTCTGCGGAACTTCTCTTTTTTTCTGTTTCTGTTGCGAAAAAAAGAGCCAAATTCTGCATTCACGCCCAAATCCATCCACAAATACTGCACCAGATGTAATATTTAACTCTGGCAGGCCGTGGTGTTTTCTGGTAAATTTGATGTTATAATTGGAAAAACGCAAAAACGGAAATCTTTATTGTGTTTTACTGTCTGTTAGACCAGTTTTTACAGACTGTAATTTGACTTATTCGGTGCCTGCAGTCGTGTATTGGTTAAAAATGTTCAATATAAGCTCTAGCACACACACACACACACACACGCACGCACACACGCCCGACCCCCACAAAGGCAACCATCCACCCCCTCCCTCCTCTCTGCAGTTTTAGCCTACATGAGCTATCTGGGTCATTAGCATTTCAGCGGTTAATGAGGCTGCAGATGGGTCCTCCTCTCTGCCGGAGAGCCGCTGAGCAGCACAGATGATGCTGATGCTGCTGCTTTTCATCTGCACAAATCAAAAGAAGAGGCTACATGTCCTGATGCCCCCCTGCCCCCCTCCTCTTTTTTTCTGTTTAGCTGACAGGATGGTGTACTCATGTGGGATGAGAAGTAAAATTGCAGCAGCAGCTTCCTCCCCTGCAGCTGTGTCACTAATGCAGTGCTGTATAAGAACGTACATTATGGCTGCTGCTGCCAGATAATGGAGGATGATGCTTTAATGGTCCGCAGTGCTGCCGTGTTTTTAATGATTTAAAACTGCACATCTCTGCAATACTTTTTACACATATACTGTATTATTTTAGATTTTTTATTTTTTATTTTTTGGCCTCTTCCAAATGCATTTTCCCCTCCAGTCTTCCAGTAAGCCATTATTGGTTTCCACTCATCCGGGGGTATGAAAATCAATTTGCAGAGATTTTTACACTTGCTCCATGCGGTCAATCAATTTCAGTGAGCACCATGTCTGCGTTTAATGCAGCTGAAGATGCATTACTGTTGCATGCAGCGCAACTAAAAAGCAAAAACAGGGTGAAGAAAAAAAACAGAGGGAGGTCACATGATGTAAAAAAAAAATCTTTTTACATTGAACAAATGTTAATCTTTTTTTTTTTTTCAGGCCACCAGAAATCCTTCAGATGACACTTTTTGTGGAACTTCTGCCAAATTAAGCCAATGAAATGACAATACCAGTAGAGATGACATTATTTCAAGTATGCTAGAAGCCAAAGGAGGAGATTGAAGCGATTAATATTCAAATGATTTGGATGGATTTTGACATAATTTTTAGTCACAGGGCTAAAATCTGCAAACTGTCCATATACACAGCGGATAAACTGATTGTCACTGAACCACTTCTAACACTGCACCCATTTACATCTCAGGGAAAAGAAAGATATGCACACACAGTCACATTTACGCCTATGCATGGACCACTACAGGGTCCTCCTGAGCTGCCTCTCTGTGTGTGGACTGCAGGAGGAGACAAAGCACTGCAGAGGAGCAGAGCTGAGTAAAAAAACCTTGCCGTTATTGTAACGAACCACTCTTTTGCTTTAACAATAATGTATTATAACGCTGTCAATAGATTGCATTCACAATATCTAGTACAATCAGCACCAATATCATCATAAATGTTGCTGTCAGTGTAATTTGATCAGCTGTATTCAATTTGTAAGGCAGTTTTAGCAGCATGCGGAGGCATGATAAATAATCAGTGCAGTCATAGTCAATATAACCCAACGGTGACAATAAAGCGTTCACTATATTGATATTTAATACATTTATAGCCCACTGAGTGTCATGGGAGATTTACAAGCTCAATATATTGAAATTTGTTTATCTGTTTATAGAAATACATTAAAGAGGAACCCCCTCAGCGCTTGATAACTTGGCAGCAATTTTATTTTCTGGAGTGCTGCTGTTGCAGAAAAACTACTGAGACAGATAAGGACGGGAATAAAGTGGAAGTGATTCAGTCAAGCTGGACAGAGAAAGCTCTAGTAGGACAGAGCAGTGCTGGGGAAAAAAAGAAAAGAAAAACAGTGGTAAAAATGGACTCACTGGAAACGTTAAAGCGAGGTGCACAAGACCACAGCTGCATTGAAAAAAAAGCAATAAATGTATGAAAACTGTACAAAATCACGATGTTGTGAGTCAGATGAGAACAAAGGGGAATAAGAGAAATATGGGTTGTCACTCCTCGTGTTCACAGCGGACCTTGATTTAAATGTCCATACAATTAAGGCACGCGGTGAATGCCAAGAGAGCAACCAAATATCAGCCATTACAAACACTTATTTGACTGTTCATGTCATGCAAAGATGTAAAGATGCATTTCCAGTTTCCAGTTTCTCTAACATGGCTGTCTTGACGGTAGACTGGGTAAGACGCTGCAGTACCACCACGGACCACTAGTGCACACACATATATATATATATATATATATATATATATATATATATATATATATATATATATATATATATATATATATATATATATAAATGACTTTTTTGTTCCTTTATTATTTTTTATTAAAAATTATTAGATATAAGATTGTCCTCATATTTTTCTTTCATGCCGTTACAACCCTATCCATATTTAAGAGTTAACTATGACAGCGCCTTCTAGTGTCTGAATTACATGAGCTTATATTTAGTCTGTGTGTAGTATTATAGCACCAGTATTAGGAGGAGGTTGGGGTGGATGGATAGGTCTACGGTTCTGCTTTTGTTCTCCGAAACCTGAATCAAAAGATTTGAAATAAGTGCTTTTTGCCTTTAATCTCAATTGGAAATCAGAGAAACTGGAGTAGAAATAAGTAGAGAGTAATATTAATTGATTTTCCTATCAAATTAAATGATTAAATACAGTTTATCATAAAGTGCTATCATTTCCAGGCTCTTGTAAGTGTCTAATGCCACATATTGCAACTGTTTTCAAAAGTCATATTTGTAGCTAGCTGAGTTGTGCCAATTGGGGTTAAATATCAGCATACTCACATGTGCCAAATTTGGAGTAGTATTATATGTGCAGATTTGGCCCAGTTTAGACTGAGAAATGACATTTATTTCTACTGGCTGGCAGAATTAGGACCATTTCAACCATGGGGAGCTGCAGGAAGGGACTAATATTTTGTAACTGAATGCCAACCACCAGTGAGCATTCAAAGAATCAGTATATACAGAGATTGGTCCAGAGATTGTGCCCAATTAAATGCTCACTAATAATGAACTTCAAGATCAAACTAGTCAGTAGTTTTATTTACAAAGGCCTAAATCCAACCAGATCATTTCTATCCTCAACTTCAGGTAAAGGAAAAATCCTCAAAAACTAATTAAATGAACGAGATAACGCTGAAAGACGCGAGATAAACACTTAAAATGTCTCGTTAACATCAGCAGAACACATCAGTTCATTCTGCTTTCATTACCATCGCTGCTCTGTTGCGTCTCGCTTACATCAGCCTCCTAAATCCTAAGAAATCCACTATAATTTGTAGTCTTTGAGACTTTGAAAGCTGTCTGACATGCAGGTCTAGTTAATGTCCTCACTGAAAGATCTGATTAATTATGTTCTAAAATGAGATTAGATTTAAATGAGATTGGAAGCACTGATTTGAAAAAAATGGAAAAGGGTGTGAGCGGCCGGGTTAATACCCACCACTAATTAATGCCCTGTGTTTACAGATTAAAATTCGAAATGGAATTAAAAGTATGGACAAAGCGGGTCTGCTGGAGGCTTTAATAATGTATGCTTCACTCACATGCATGTCTATAACATGTAGCATGTAATATTAATAAGAACCAAGTGCAGCTACGGTGTTCCTGTGCTTCCTGTTAATTTCCTGTCAGCCTGTATGAATCCACCCTGGCATGCTTTGCTTCAGTGCTGCAGGATTGTGATTAAAGTAACTGTGTTTCACATGGGTCTCATTTGTTATGGTTCTGACATGCAGACAAGGCCAATAAATACTATACAAGAGGATAAAGCCTTCTGATATTGGATGGAAAACAGCAGCAGAGCAACTGCAAGTAATGCAAATAGGAAGAGATTTTTAGGCTTAAAATCTTTCATAGAAAAAGGATATTTTTGGACTTCAGCACAAAAAAACGGACTCCCAGCACCTCCAGGCTTTGTTCCCAGTATAATTAATGCTTGCTTGTATAATTATTGCTGTCCAATAAGCACTTTTTGCTCTGTGTGAAATAAGAGAATACATTACATGGATGTAGGTGAAGATTTTCTGATTCACGGTAGAGACAAGGATAGCAGCAGGACAGGAAGTCTCCCGAGTTATCACTTACTAATGCATTGTCCCCAAACACAGAGTGTATCGATCAAGGATGTATAGTTCCTCTGCTGGGAACGGAGGTCGTACACTGGATATTTACTGTATGCTGTTCTGAACATGCACAGAGAGTGAATTTAATCACTCTGGTGCATCTTAATGTATTTTCTTCAGACTGTGAATTTTGCAAATAAATTGATTTCAGCTTGTTAAATTATTTAAAGAACCACGTTTTTGTTTTTTTCTGTCCCATACAGCTACTTTACTTATACTGGAAATTTGCTTAACTCTGGGCTTTTCTTAGATGAGCTAAAATATCTGTAAAAAACAAACAAACAAACAAACAAACAAAACCTTCTCCTTCTTCAGAAACTGCCATGTACGTGGGAAAATACGGACGCATGGATTGTGAGTGTTATATGAGCACATATTAGATCTTGGGTTTGACAGCTGAAAGATGAAACAGATGATTAATGTACACGCACTGCAGAAAAAGACACCACGATTGCATTATAGTTTATCCTCTGGCTGAATTCTTTTTATCCCAGTATTTTTTTTTTCGCATTTGATTAAATAAAAGTAACCAAATCAATGTGATGCAGTTTCCCTCCACCCTTATTCACAGCTTTTGCACTTTTCTGCTATAGACGTGTTTTATTTGTTGGCTGCGGTATAATTTTGCAAGATTTATATACTCGGATCAACTGTTCAAGCACTGTGGTTAAATAATCTCAAAGCAGTCAGTGTTATGTGTCTGTGCGTGCTGTTTGTCTATTGTATGTTCTCAGGGACATAATGATACCCAAGAGTGTCTTATGAAGATGCTAAACAATAAAATACAATTTAAAAAATGACCTTGTTTTTGTCTTTATTCTTTTTGTTTCATTTTTTATATATTTAATGAGAACCTACCTTAACTTCTGTCACACAGTTTTAGTTGTGGATCTCCATATTAAATGGCAAAATCTTCATATAATGATGTAGGGACTTCCTGTGAGCCAAAAGCTCAGGCTTCAAACTCCTCTAAATGCTCTGTTGATTTTATTTTATTATTTGAGAACAGTGAGACGCCCTAATATGGTCATATTAGCTAGTTATATAGCATAGAAGCCCCACCCACCTGCAGGCTAAATCTTGTGTTTGTGAAGAAGGTGGTCTTAAAGGGAGAGGAGCTAAAAAGAACTGAGGGCTCGCTTCTTCTCCTCCAATCCATGTCCAAGTGTCCTTTGGCAAGATACTGAAGTCCAAATGGGTCCCAGTACATCCATCATAGAGTGAACATGCAGTAATAGAAAGCTCTTAATGGTGTGTAGAATAAAGCACTTTGAATGCTCAAAGTAGAAACATTTATAAGTACCAATCCAAATACCAAGACCCAGTAAAGGATGAATAAGTTTGAACCAAAGCTACTCCAAAACAAAAAATATGGAGCTCAGTAGGTTGATTTGAGCTACATTAAAAAAGAAAACACACACACCTACACACACACACAAACACACAAAACCACATAAAGCTGATTTTAACATATTCACAGTAAACCTTTGTGAAAGAATCTTAGCAATAGACTGTTTTTTCCAGTTTTGAGCTGATATTTATTGTATCATGCGTATGAACTAAACTAAATTAAACTAAAGACTCATGTTGAGGTCTAACTACTGATTTATACAATGTTTACAGAGAACAGCAGAAACAAACTGGTGTTTTTGTAATCACCAACCAGAGAACTAATCAGAAACGTAACGTCAGAAAGATGAACAAATCTTTCTGCTTTTACAGCTCTGAGCTGCTTTTCAGTCTTCTCACAATAAAAACGAATAAAAGAGGCTGAGAAACACAGGACTCATTGTTAAAACCCTTTCTCGAGTGTGATCCTAATAAGCCGAACCAGAATAATCCTGTTTCCTGAAGAGCCGAAGATCTCTCTAAAGATCCTTTAAAAGAGGGAGACAAGCAGCTGGTTTAAGTCAAGACTCCCCATAATGAAATGTCACTGACTGTAGTTGATAATAGTTGAATGTATAAGGTGTATAAGGTGTTGAATGTACAGTGGGATGCAAAAGTTTGGGCAACCTTGTTAATAGCCATTATTTTCCTGTATAAATCGTTGGTTGTTACAATAAAAATCGTCAGTTAAATATATCATATAGGAGACACACACAGTGATATTTGAGAAGTGAAATGAAGTTTTTTGAATTTACAGAAAGTTTGCAATAATTGTTTAAACAAAATCAGGCAGGTGCATAAATTTGGGCACTGTTGTCATTTTATTGATACCAAAATCTCAAACCACAGACCAGCACCAAAGACTTACAACATCATCTTGCAGCAGATGGAGTCGCTGTGCATCGTTCAACCATTCGGCGCACTTTACACAAGGAGATGCTGTATGCGAGAGTGATGCAGAGGAAGCCTTTTCTCCGCCCACAGCACAAACAGAGCCGCCAAAGCACATTTGGACAAGCCAGCTTCATTCTGGAATAAGGTGCTGTGGACTGATGAAACTAAAATTGAGTTATTTGGGCATAACAAGGGGCGTCATGCATGGAGGAAAAAGAACACAGCATTCCAAGAAAAACACCTGCTACCTACAGTAAAATATGGTGGTGGTTCCATCAGCTGTGGGGCTGTGTGGCCAGTGCAGGGACTGGGAATCTTGTCAAAGTTGAGGGACACATGGATTCCGCTCAGCATCAGCAGATTCTGGAGACCAATGTCCAGGAATCAGTGACAAAGCTGAAGCTGTCCATGCTCGGAAGCCATCAAACCTGAATGAACTAGAGATGTTTTGTAAAGAGGAATGGTCCAAAATACCTTCAACCACAATCCAGACTCTCATTGGAACCTACAGGAAGCGCTTAGAGTCTGTAATTTCTGCAAAAGGCGGATCTACTAAATATTGATTTCGTTCACCGTATTTTTTTGTGGTGCCCAAATTTATGCACCTGCGTGATTTTGTTTAAACAATTATTGCACACTTTCTGTAAATCCAATAAACTTCATTTCACTTCTCAAATATCACTGTGTGTGTCTCCTATATGATATATTTAACTGACATTTTTTATTGTAACAACCAACGATTTATACAGGAAAATAATGAGTATTAACAAGGTTGCCCAAACTTTTTCATCCCACTATATAAGGGCTTGGTAATTATGGTATGAACATGGTAAAAAAAAACATCTGTATACTGTACATCTGTATTTGCATATTGTGCTAGGATTTATTTGTTTGTTGTTAAAGGTTTAACACCAAGCTTGGATTTCCAGACTGAACTCAGCTGGAACTCATGAAACCTAAATTTGAAGTCCCAGAAAGTTGATTCTGCTGATCCTGGACAGGAGGAACGCTTTTTTGAGCGGGAGGTCAGGGAGGCCATTTACGTGAAAAGGGGAAGACCGTCTCTGAATCGAGGAGGGGGCCTAAGGGTACATCTTTCACCATCTTAAAATGCTGTGATTGCAGCCATTCCCCTACTCTCTGTGAATGGTACTCATTGATCAATTGTGATTGATCAGTGGTTGTTGATCAATGGTAATGACAGTTTGAATATTAATGATCAAAAAACTGACCTCACAGCCCATTGTTCATCAATGGTGCTAGTTTCAGTCATTATACACGTGTACTGTTTGTAAGGTTGGGCAAACCTGCAGACACTGAGGCTGAAGAAGTCACTTGGATTTGGGATTTCTTGGTGCATGCTCAAACATAAGGAAATTCATATTTCTGCTGCAATGTTCAAAATTATGAAAAAGAGTGTTTATATAAGAAATAACTAACTTCAGAAGAAGAGTGCAGTAAAAGAGAAGGTCTAAAACCAACAGTATGTGCCACCGTTTCTGTCATTTCCTCGTCTGTTTTGTAATCCCTGAACCTTTCCCAACTGGTGTCAATCATCCAGGTGCTCAACTGTTTGTATGTACTCCACAGTTTCTTTTTGCTCCCTGTCTGACTGCAGTGGTCTCTGTTCAGTACTCTTTGTGTTGCCACTGTTTCTAGTTTTTGTTCTCTTAGTCTCAGTTGCCTTCCTTGCAATTTGTCTAGCGGCCACTTAAGGTTGGCTCCAAAAATAAGGCAGTCTCCACAGACTCCTGTGTTAAAATGGTTAACTTTACAGCATCAAAAAACATGTTTAGAAGCTTATAAAAAAATGAAATTCGAGTGCTTTATTAGACTGTTACTTGGCGCTAATTAGCAGATATGTGTGTCTGTGCATCCATATGGTATATGAAGACAGCTTGCTAATTAAGCCTGACAGTTAGCTGATAATGTATTGCAATAAGTGCAGGATAAAATGCTCACGGTTGTATTTTCAAAACTGTAGTCTTCAAATTTTTGTGCAACTTCTATGAATATTTTACTATTCCTGTCAGTGCACCACAGTCCTGTAGGCCTGCTTCACACTATGGTTATAAAAGGATGGGCATGGTCAGCAATAACATACGGCAATAAGCTGTCACATTTAAATAATGCTTTATTGGTAACAAGCCCCAAGAAAATATTCCACACATCCTCACACCACCACCAGCATCCTGAACCTTTAATCCGAGGTAGGTAGGATGGATCCATGCTTTCATGCTGTTCACACTAAATTCTGACCATCTGACGGTTACATTTGCTGTGGTTTTGTTGTGGTTTTAAACTGAAGTGCATTAAAATGGAATTAAAAATTGAATAAATTTCCCAACTATGTCTGCACATATAAATTTTGTACTACAGAATTAGCATTTAGCATTATAGTTAGTGGATAGCGCTACACTGAGCATTTAAAAGAAATAAAATTATATTTTATTTATTCTTAAACTAAACCAAACCCCTGGTTTCAAAAAACCTTTCCTACTCCTCATGATCTGTAACTGGTGGCGTTAACCTTTAAAACACTAAAAACACACTCTTGAGCTTAATGTATTTAGTTTCTGACTGGCAAAGAGATCCAAGATCAGTCTGCCAGCATGAGTCAGCGTGCCCTGAAGGAAAATGGCAGTATCCATCAAACCAATTACGCTAACACAGAGGAATGAAATACACCCCTGGTTTATTACAGCTGAGCATTTAGAGGAAAACCACTGAGAAAGCACCTCCCATTCTCTGACTCACTCAAGTTATTATGTTTCCACTGGAAGGAGACGCACCAGACATAACCTGCACCTGAGCGGGGTGGTGGTACAGGGAGCCAAACTGGAATACTGCAGCCCGAGTGAAATCACGACGGGAAGTATTGCTATAGAATTAAGCGAAACACTTTTGGCAACCTGCTCGTTGTGTTTTTGGCTTCACTCAGAGAGAAAATGGCCTCCGGATCAGAGGCCAAACTCCACTGTCCTGTGTGCTGTGATATCTTTAAAGATCCAGTTCTTCTTTCCTGTAGCCACAGCTTCTGTAAAGTCTGCCTCCGGAGATGGTGGAGAAGGAAAGAAGCACTCGAGTGTCCTGTTTGTAAGCGCATATCTGGGAAGAAACACCCACCTTGCAACTTGGCACTGAAGAATCTGTGTGAGGCCTTTTTACTGGAGAGTGATCAGTTCAAGAAGCTTCACAAGTTTCTAGAAGAGGAAGAGAAGGCCAGGATTGCTGCTGTGAGTGCAGAAGAAAGGTGGAAGCGTGAGGTGCTGAAGGAGAAGATGGACGTTCTGAGAAGAGAGATAGCAGCTCTTTCGCAAATTATCAGAGCAACAGAGGAGGAGCTGAGAGCTGAAGAAACCTTCTTCTTAAACAACTACAAGGTGTTGAAATCTCCCAATTCTTTGAATCTTTGGGCTGAAGGAGGGACAATACTCGGTGTATAAATGCTCAATCAACAATCATTTATTTCCATACAATTCAACAGTCAGAGCATTACAACGTCCGGACGGGAGAGATGCTACCAGAGGGTCAGGCACATGTCTCAAAATGGTGACGGGTTGCTCAGCTTTTTATACTCTCTAGTGGCCCCCAGCTAGTCGTAAAAGCCAAAACATCACATTTTTTCTCTGTTACAGCGCCTAAGTTATGACCTCGGCAGTTGTTTCTCTGCTTTCTGTAAGGTGGGGGTGTGGAATGTGGTCTGTCTATCTCCCCTGTCTTTAGACACAGAGTCTCCTGCTTACAACCTTCTCTTCATGATTCAACAATTAAGCATGTCAAGAAAACAGTGTAACACATTCCCAGCAGATCAAGGATACAGAGTGATGCACATTTATCTAATGAACTAATATGTGAATATGTTCTGTTAACTCAAAAGTATAATGAGAACTAAACTACATACAGCTCACACACTCTATATTAAAGGGTATAATATGATCTACAGCAGTATTCTAATTCAACTACTTTGATTACATATATAAGGTAACATATAATAACAGAATAATCTAACAAAGGCTACAGCAGAACAGGTCCAGGAGCAGCCCCTGATGGGTGATCCAGAGCTTCTTCTAGGAGTTTTGCTGGACCAGGCCAAACACCTGGGCAATCTGACCTTCAACATCTTGAACAAGATGGCTGAGGCCAGCTCGTATACTCCTGTGATTCTGGATCCAAACACTGCCCACCCAAGACTCAACCTGTCTGAAGATCTGAGTGGTGTTAAACGGGGACGGACAGTAGAGTGTCCCAACAACCCGGAGAGATTTGACAGCTTCTGCATCACCCTCGGCTCTCAGGGATTTAACTCAGGACTTCACAGCTGGGAAGTTGAACTTGGACACAATTCACACTGGATCCTGGGCGTGGCACCAGTCAGTCAAAAGGAAAGGACATTTAGGCTCGCACTCTGGGTTATGGACAATGGAGTTTTGTAAAGGTAAATACAAAGCATCCTCACCATCAAATTCAGTCTCTGTTCTTTCAGTGAGGAATAGGATCAAGAGGATCAGAGTTTGTTTGGACTGTGACACAGGGGTGCTGAGTTTCTCTGATCTCGACAGTCTCATATACTCCAACTCATGTACCTCCACCGAGGCCCTGTTCCCAGTTATAGGCACAAGTGATAAACGCCTATTAAAGATACTACCTGAAACAATATTACTAAATAATACCTGTTAGATTCCAACAGAGAGGATAATGACCTATTGGTTTGTGGACTAGTATTTTAAAGCCTTTAGTATTGCGCTCAGATACGGTCAAAATATCCATATTTGGATGATGGTGGAGTACCAAGTTATCAGCTAAAGCTAGTTAGCTTGGTTAGGCTTTGGACAATGACATATATTTTCTAGTTTTGCCTCTGCACACCACCACAGTGGCTTTTACATCTAAATAAATCAACATCAACTATGCTTCAGATGATGAGCTGTTTTTATCTTTCTAAAATGCTAAAATTGCTAAATCTACATCTTAATGGCTTAACATAAAGCTGAATGTGGGTCCACTCATTACAGTCACAAAGAAGCATGAAGCAGGATATGATGAATGCTTAGAAAACCACTGAACATTTTTATATTGCAACTTTATTAAACAAAGTATATTCCATATTGAACACTCAGTAAAAGCTTTGCCAAACATTACTGGCCTCTGAAAAACATTCACAGAGAAAATAACTCAATTTAGTCCGCAGACATTAAACAGTCCTAAACCGCCGCCACAGCATTATAGTGTCAGGTTATTAAGTATTGTAATATCTGCTGCAGGAGAAAGCCTTCACAGATGGAAACCTGAGACAAAGTCCTTCTGATGATGAGAAAATACATAGAAACAACTAGATGGATGATATGTGTTTCCATGGTGACTGCACCTTGGGATAAACTGACCAGTCAGAGGATAAAATAAATAACAAAAATGAAACATCGTGGAAAAAACAAAAGCAAACAGCATCACTTCATCCCGATGCATCGGATTCCTTGGTGCTTTAGAGCTCTGATGTTGAGTTTGTTCTGATTCTGCACCGCTCTCAGTAGAGCACCAAACAAGGATTAATCCGCCGCTGAAATTATTCCCCAACAAAGTTTATTCATTTTTAACTTAAACTACAGCACAAGAGCTGCTTCAGGAAATCACTTTTTTGTGTGTTTTTGCTCAGGGATTCAAAGGGCTTGTGGTTGGGGCCAACACACACTGAGCATATGAACAGGTTTTTGTTTTTTCTTCTGTGTTTTCAGCACTGTCTATTTTTTTTGTTGTTAGCTGTTTTATGAAACATTTTCGAGCTCCTTACTGATTTTCTGAGGTTGCTTCAGAAATATGTGAACCTGAATTCTAATAAATACTTACGAGTTTTTATCTTGTGCTTTTGCTCTGACAGTGGTCAAATTCTAAGACTAGTAATGTTAGAAAAATGCTTATTGACTCTTGTCAGCCTGGTATCTTACTCTAATGACCAGAAACGAGCAGAAACTGCTAAATCGGCTCAAAGTGCTACATTTCTCAGTCATTTCAATTTTCTAACAGGCTGCTAGCTGATGAATGAGAAATGAAATCAGAAAAATGAATCAGAAAAAAGCACTAAATATATTTCTTGAATTCTTAAATTGTCAACTGTTAAGGTTCAAAGTCATTTATATGTACTTTTATTATCATGTTACCAATTTACAGTTTAACATACAACGGTTTAACATATAACATGTAACACATAACATTTAACAGTTTAACTATACTTTTAAGGTGCCTTTTAAAGAAGAAAATCATGAACTGGTTTAAACTGAAATGAAGGGATTGTGTATTCTCCTCTGGGCTTAGAAACTACTTTTAAAGTAAAAAAATGATAAAGTTCTGGGGACAATAAAAGAGTTGGTTTCCTGTGAAATGTTTGAATTTGCGGAAAGAAAAGATGAGGAAGAATAGAAGGAAGAGCAGGTGTTTCAAAGTGTGTAACAGAGTAATAAAAAGAAAAGGCACAGGGCAGAGCTGCAGGTCGTTCTATCAGTGGAAGGAGAATCCGGACGCCGGCAGGCCGCCACACCACTGCCTGATGAACTCGAGGACGTCCTGACACTCTGGACTGTGAGTGGTCTGTGGGGAGGTGGAGGAGAGAAACACAAACAACAGCCCATCAGGAAACACACGTGAGAAGGGAGGTAAGGATGCTATGTATATTCATCTGCTGATTCAAACTCAAATAAGCACCACTGTTTTCATTTCTCTCAATGTGATGAACTAATTCAGTATTGTAAGACTCAGAAAGGTTAGGCCTCAGTTTCATGCTTTGCCAGTTGTGAACCACCAGTCGCAGGGGAAAAATTTGTATTCCCAAGTCAGTTAATGAGTAGCTGCTAGAAGTTGCTAAGTGAACTCAAACGCTAAAGCCCCATTCACCCAGACCTGGTCTCTAGCTGGTGGCCAGTGGCCCCAAGTAACCACTGATTGCTATGATAAAATATGTATTCTGCGACCAATTGGCAGACCATACCAATGTCAAATAGGTCTCTGGTTTAGCGCCTTCTTAGTGACCGATTTTACCTAGCAACTAGCCAGCAGCCTCCAGCAACTGCCTAATGACTGGTGGTGGTGCCCAGCCAATCTTATTTTTTGCAGAACATCTTGAAGTAACACAAACATGCTATAATCAACAGTAAAATACAATTTAGAGTTATAAGAAGCCAAGAAGTGTTGAGCTCTAACTCATGCACCATTATGTTTTTTTTTTCTAGTTATAATGAATCCAATAAATTACAATCCAACATTAGCATTTTCACTAAAGATCAGCGCTGTTTCAAAGAGAGTTGAACCTGAAAGAAACATTTTCTTCATGCCTTTGCTTTGAAAAAAAAAAAAACAAAGAAAAGAAAAGCTTTGAGTACTGCTCCATGATGGGAGTTCCTTTCTCTCTCAACCAATTTTAAGTTGAGGACAGACGATCTGGGTAAGTTTTAGGAGTTTTGATTAGTTTTGAGTTCCTCAAAACTAATCAAAACTCTTCAAAACCTTGAATGACACTGCATTTAATTACAGTCCCTGTGGAGTCAAATACACTCCTGAGTGTAGCAGGGCGATACGACCAAAAATATTTATCACGATATACATTTGAAAATTTGCGATAACGATATAACTGATGGTATAATTGACACTAGATAAACTACTTTACGACTCCACAACTTTATTAATGTTAAACAAACCCAAAAAACCCATCAATGTATTTTTGCTTAAACTAGCAGCTGTTTTTTATGTGCAATAAAGTTATATAAAAATGTAACAGTGCAAATGCAAATTCCTTGCTGAAAATTTAACCAAAAGGAATTTCCAGTGGAAACTGGCCGACATATCCTCAGCATAACCATGTATAATATCCACAAAACTTAAAAGAGGTTATACACACAATACAGTAATATTATGTTGATGCACAGTATGTATCTCCTGCCTACAGTAGCCATAATGCTCCGACAATCCATCAAGCGGTGCGGCTTCATAGCTTAGCAAAGTCGTACTAAAACATTGGACAGATTTTTGAGCGGCGTGTACGACATAAAATCGTTTCGAGGTCAGTAAACACAACCAGAATTCATACATAAGGCACACGGGATTATAAGGGGCACTGTCGATTTTCAGAAGAATCAAAGGATTGATTTTAAGTGTGCCGTATTTTACAAAAAACACGGTAATAACGACGGCCCGCTAGCATGCTCTACCAAAAATAGTGCTTTGTTGTGTATCTGATGGATGAAAGCCAAACCAGTTCCACACCACTGAAGTTGCAGCTTTTTTACATTCTGGTTCATCAGTTTCATTCAACGATCCTCTTTCGCCCTTCTCATTCTCCGTCGCCGAAATGCTTTTCCCGCCACGTGTCTATGAGAACAAAGGCACTGCGCATGCACGTTTTACCCATATTCTATGGGTATCGTGATATTTCATTTTCTTATCGTTGCCCAACATTATACCGGTATTACCATGAACAGTATGATATGGCCCAGCCCTACTCCTGAGGTTTTTCATTCAGAAAGAAGGAGAGATCCGTTTGTGTTGTTTTTATATGCACGGAAATTTCTCAGCTTACAAAAACCCAGTTTCTCTGTTTGATCTCACCTTCGTGGCCATGAGGAATTTGTTCCAGTCTTCCTTGTTGGCTGCTTTCCCCGCAGCAGAGAACTCGATTTTATTCCTCAGCACGGGGTAGCCTGAAAGCAGGAACACCACAGAGCGAGACTACATGCTGTGTATGACTGCACAGTCACGCAGCAAACTGGAGAATCAACACTTACAGCAAGGCCACAGCATGTTTTGTGTATGATAGCATTCTATTATACAGTAGCTATCATTTCATATTAAAATTTAAGAAAGAAAATCGTTGAATGGTCCATTAGGTTTTAAATGAAGGTTCTTGAAGTGGACCTGTTATACATTTCTTTCTCTGTCACATATATACTGTTTTATTGCTGGATTAATATTACACAAGGCCACAGTTTCATGTCAGTGCTGTTCACAGTGAGAGAGGATATGCTGATCAAACCTTCTGTTTTGTGACAGGTAGCCAATCAAAAGAACGTTGGCTTTATGGTTGTGGAACTAGAAAAAAGGTGAATTGAGTGGCTGCACTAAGGTTCAGTATAAGATATATAAGAGAATAACAAAAAGCTTCGCTAGTAGAGACCAAGAGTAAAAACATGAAGATAGAAATGAGCAAAATAGGTCTCCCTTAAATACAGATTACCTTCTTCAAATAACACAGAGGTGAAAATTAAACATTTATTTGAGAACAAATCCATCTTAAATCTCCAAAACACCTCAAACAACAGCTCTACACTTTCCTGAAATTAGATTTCATTACATCAACCTGCTCACGTTAAAGCGTGTGTGAAATCTCGTGCATTGCAAAGTGGATTAAGTGTAAATGTCAGCACTGTATGCAAACATCATGGGTGTGAGAAGAAAGTTTAACAACAGGTAAACTATAAAAGCTCCAAATAACAGAGAACATGTTGCAACTTTATGGTAATTACACAATTTTTTATTAAATTATTATTATTTTTTATTTCATTTAATTATTTCATGTTTTCCACAAAATAAATGATGAAACGTTTCTTCTTGCTTTTTGCTTTTCTCTGTTGCATCACATCAGTTTGCAATTTTTTTCCCCTCTGATCTCTTTTCAATCTTTGAAATTAACAAAACTTTGATAAGTCTTGGACATGCTTGAGTGTTTCTGTGTGTGTGTGTCTAACCGGTGAGGACACAGGGCATCGAGCGAAGGCCGGTGTTGGCGGCCACCAGCGAGGCTTCGTATGTGTTCCTCTCGTCACGTGGCAGAACCTGCTCGAGCCGATGGTCCATGGACACCATAAGCACCCAGTCGCGCATCTGGTCTCGCTGGGCAACCTGTAACACACACGCTGTTTTCAGACAGCTTTTCTAAACATTGCTCATTGCAACTGAGCTGCATGTCAGGTTGAGTTTGATTTTTTACATAAAAAAAATACAGTTTGTGTGATGTCAGCCTGCAGTGATAAGAGTTTCCTACACAGAAACTCAGTGACTGTGTCATAAACAGGAATAGGTTGAGCTTGTTCAGACAAAAGAAGACTTTTGGACAAAGTAATCTTAAATGGGCTGTTATATAGTTACTATTATTCTTTTCAATTTCTCTAACCCCAACTCCTAAACCACCCCAAATTTTGGTCATCATATTTAAGAAGCTATAACCAAGGTAATAAAAATAACTAATAAAAACAAGCTTTAATGTGACCTATAAACAGGAAAATGTGAAGTATGATTTTTGTTAAGAGGGCCTGATTTAGCCCACAGGCCACCTGTTTGCCTGCCGATACTTTCTAATTTGCAGCTACAGCGACCCTGCAGCTTAAGACTGGGTGCTTAAATGGAGCAATCTGTCATCTGTGCTCATTTGTAAAGAATATCACAGAGGAATGTGACACTAACTGCACCAGATCTGATTTGTAGCACATCACCAATATTGTCTTCATCTATCAGTCTGACCGCAGCATCCGGTGGGATATGTGTTTGGTGGGCGGTGATGATGTCTTACTGTGACGCAGAGTTTGGTGGGAACTGGAACCTCAAAGGGAATGTCGGTGTCTAGGAAATCGGTGTGGTCCAGAGTGTCCAGAGTCCCCTCGTCAATGCCCTGGACAACAAAATTAGCCAATCACAAATGAAAAGATTCAATTTTACACCTGTTTTACACATTAGAAGTTCAGATGGTGTAATGGTGTTATAATAGGATTTTGCTGGTATTCACGGAATACATAACGGAAAGGTCACAAATAAAGATTTCTACAATACATACATCGCACAGATCCAGGAAGTGGTTGAGAAAGATGAAGGCCATGTTTTCCCAGCCAATAGCCTGCCAGAATTGAAAACATAGCACGTAGAATCAGCACCAGAGAGAGAGTATCTGCTCCTTCAAAAAGATTATCCTCTAATGGCCAATCACCAATAGAGCAGAGTTAAAGGCTTGTAAGTAGTCATGGACTACCTGAAGTGTACAATGCATTTTTAAATGTACTTCAATCATTGAATATCTGGGAATATTACCAACTTTGTGGAGAAAACTCATTGAATTTTGTGGTCTAGGAGGAACATTTTAGACTATGAACATGCACCTGGAACTAAAAAAAAAAACAAAACATCAGCACTACCAAAGCAGAACAGCTGCACCTCATCCTCTCTAATTGGTGGACTCACCTTGCAGGCCAGGCCCGCCTCATAGAAAGCCTTGTCCGCAGCAACAAGCTCAGTGTGACGCAGCAGAGACACGGAGAGCTTGGTTGCTATACTGATCTGAAAATGCACAGCAGAAGAAGAGAACACTTAAAAAACCCCAAAGTAAAGCTTCCTACATATCATCATCAGTTACCTAGCAGAGGTTTAGATTTGTACCATGACATGGTCTTCTTTTTTGTCTTGTTCCCTGTTACAATTTAACTGATATTCATACTCGTGTTTCTAGGTGTTCACATTTTTCTAGAGTCTCCTCCTGTTTCGTCTATCTGTTTGTTTGTCTTCCACTGTTTTCACTTCCTGTTTTATTTTGGTAATTACCTCTTTGTGCATCCTTCCTGTGCTTTTTTAAGACTGCCTGGCCAAGTCTCAACTATGTTCACCTGTGCAAATTGAGCTCTGTGTATTTTTAGTTTCTTTTTGTTTGTCTACTTGGTAACTCCCCTCATGGATTCCTGTTTAGCTTAGGTCAGACTATCATCACTGAAGTCTTCTATAATGTCCTGTGGTGTCTGGTTCCTGGTGACGTTGTCTTCTTTCCCAAAATGAAAGGCAGAGATCGAGTATACATCACAGATGGTAATGTGCAGGTGGTCAGAAAGAAGCTTACAGGAGGACATCTAAAAATAGAAGAAGCAGTACTGGTAGCATCCAAGGTGTACCAGGAGATGACCTTGGGACCAAAATGAAATCTGGTCACGTTTTTATTTTTCTGAGCAAAGACACAGAACTTTTGGCAGGCAAATGTTGCCTTGCTGGTCACATTTTCTGCAGTTCACATGGTTGTTCTACCCACAATACAAGGTGTTTTCACATCCGTCAATTCTCTAGCCCAACATCATCTATGCTGTTACCACAAGACTCCAGGCTTCACAGTGCTTTGTTCTATTGTTGAATTCTCACCAATTATGAGCAACTTTTACAAAGTCATTTTCAAAGATGTCCTCATTCTTAAATATTCTGTATTTAGGCAGGTGCTGTTTGCGTTTTCATACCAGCTGCTCGACTCCTTTAGCAGCAGATCTTGTGGCGTAGTAGTGAGAGATTAGCAGCATCTGTTCAAAATCTTCATGAGCCGGAGTGTTTGCCTCGGTTGATTTGGACATGTTCTCACACTGAAATCACAGCAAACAGAAATTAAAAAATTAAAAATTGATGCATTTTATGAGGACAAACTTATTTTCATGTTTTTTAAAATGGATCGATAAAGGCATTTACTAATTTTGATTTACCAGTTGGAAGAAGAAATTGCGGAGGTCGGCGAACATGCGGTAGGACTCTGGTCCATCGGTGTCGGGAAGGTTAATCAGGTCCAGGAACAGGCGTTTGTAGATGTTAAAGTTCTGATTGTAAAAAATGGCAAAGCTTGTAAAAAATAATAAACAAGAGATGTCTCTTTTTAATCATGTTGTTAAGGCTGTAATAGAAATCAAAATATCTTTTTTTTTTTTAAATAAAATACAGCTGCCTTTTCACAGTCAGTTTGCTTTTTATTTGTGTAAATATAATTTCCGAAAGTCACTGATATTATTGTCTATTGAAATAATCTGGAACTGACTGACTCAAGAACCATAAAAATCTGTAAACCAGGGCTCCAAGCTCTTAAGGTAACATAGAGTTTTGTTGTAAATACCGCTTTATAGCAAACAAAAATACTGGCAGTGCCACCTGCTACCCCTCAGCCTTCTAATAGATACACCTATGGTTTAATTAGAAAATCTTGGGTAATTTTCAGAAAACCTGCTGTCTGACCTTTACTTTCAAACTCGTCTGAGAATTTGCACCTATGCTGTCAATTTGAAAATCCTATATCGTCTCATTCTCAAGCTATTGCATTCACAAACTTAGGTGTCAACATGCTCACTTTGCAGCAGCTGCCTGCCTGCATGCTGCTATGCAGGCAGGTGGCGTGGGTAAAAACTGGAGAAGAAATTGGTTTATTATGCTTAAGAACACTAGCTATTTGGCTTTTGTGGTGCTAACTGAGACTCACACTGTACATAACAACAAAGTCGACAATCTTGGCAATCAATGCAATCTTGTCAACACTGAACTGCATAAAAACATGTGGGTTGTTTGAAACTATGCAAACATTCCCATCGTGCCAAAATCTTGCACAAAATACACCACACCCCAATCTGTTTGTGGTCTCTCTATGCTTACTTTATCTTTTCTTTGCCTAACTGGCCACAGCAGAGAGGCAAAGCGTGAAATGGACATGGTGGACTGGCATGTCTATAACACATTTTGCTGTGATACTTGGTTGGAATATTCATATAATTTCACCTTCTATGAAGACTACAAAAATAAGAGTAGATATTCTACATTAAAGAGGGAAACTTGGGTTATCACGCAGTGAAAGAAGGATAATGTACCTTTAGGGTACCCACTAGGGGGGAATGGAATTAGCTATAAGAAGTGTGTGTGTACCTGAGGGTTTGGTGGTACTCCGTGCTGTATGTAGAGCTGAACAGCCTTTGGAGCTTCCTTATCCTTGATGAGATGTGTTGCGTACAGAGCAATGTACTTATGGAGGATCTGAAAGGTCTGACAAAACACAACACAAAAATTATGAAGCCTGACAGAAAAAATGAGGTCAATGAGGCCTGTTAACGAGCAAACAAGACCAAAAAGCACGAGAGAAAAAAAAAAGTGTTGCCTCAGCAGAAATAATTGTCCATGAGCGCCCGAATATGCTTCATCTTGTGTGACAGAAATGCCCATGCAGGCCTTATTTGTCTGAATATTGCCACAGTGCGGGGATGAGTTTAGCTAGTTCATAAAAAAAACTGCACATTAAGGCCCACTGGAGGGAAACATAAATCAACATAAACTACTTAGCTGCTGCAAAGTTGCTTTTCTGTCTGATATCACCAAGGTTGAATCAGGGGGGACTTCGGATAGGACAGAACCCCCACCCAAAACAAGAACCACCCCCTCAGTGCCGAAAAGTGTTCGATTAATGTCTCAAATTAACTTGTAATACAATTTCAGAAAGCTCCAAAGTGGATCATCTCATTTCCAGACATGGACACTTTGGATTCGGCTCTAAGAAGGATTGGAAGTGCTTTCCTGGAGCCTTGCAGCACATTTTTACTGGAGGTAACAACAAATTACCCTTAGCTGCAGCTAGGACATGGTTAGTCCTCTTTGTTTCTGTTGTGGAAAATCTTAAATAAAATTGCAACCACCAGGTGAGCGTTTCTTTGAAGTGAGGTTTATTAAGGAAAAAGAACAAAAAACACTGCAGTGGAGAAAACATTCAAGTCAAACACCAAAACAGTTTTCTGTGGAAGGACGCCCCCTTGAACTCTTTTATACCTTCTCAAACACTCTCAAACAAAGAACACTTCACATCAGATCATATATTCCTATACCTTCAGTCCGGCTCATCCTTGACCCTCTCTCACTCTAAGAAAAGTTATAACCACCGGTCACCGGTCTGACTGTACATGTTGTTTTTGTCCATGCTTTTACAGCTGGGGCACCTGCTCATCATTATCACCTACCTGCATCATAAAGCTCCAGACCTGAACTCTGCTCAGTGATTGTTTCATCCCCTAGTGTAGTACTGGCATCATTTAACCTCTAGTTTATCAATTGCTCACTGCTTTGTCTAAAACTCTAACACCTTGACCTCACCTGGTTATCTGCTTTTGCTCTAAAATTGCCTGGGATTTTAGCCCGCTGCCTATATGTGTAATACCTTATCAGAATCACCGGATTCCCTGTAGATTTCCCAGCATCATCGCTCCATCCCTACTTCCCAACAAATTCGCACAAAGTTCCTGGTTGTTTGAAGTAACGATGAATGACTCTTTCCCCTGTGCCCTGCTTTAGAGTTCACTTGTTTTAGAACTTTAAAACCCTGATTTGAGCAAAAGCTGTTTGCTTAACAACCCGAAAAACAAAAGAGGTGACAATATAATATGAACTCTTAATGACATCAAACAAGACATACCTGTTTGGATGCTGTCTCCAGGCACTTCTCCCACTGGCCTCTTTCTGCGTAGATGTCCAGGGCTGCCATGACATCCACTCCCACCAGCTGAACGAACACAGTCATCAAAAATAAAAACAAACAGTTTTTTCAGCTCTAAGAAACACAGCATGAAACTTGAAATTAGACCATTACATTTTCTGTCTTTCTCTGCTCATATTTATCAAATGGCACTGGCAAAGTAAACAACTCGGAGGACATGTAGGGCTCCACAGAGCAGTGAAATGGTGCAGGAAATACAGCAATCACTGTAAAATCATCTCAGTGAAACTTAACAAATTCTTATTCTGGGAGGAACATGCTGCTGTTTACTACAGAAATGGATCAAATGAGAGATATTTATCTCTTTTTGCTTTATATAAACGTTACAAAAAGTTATTTTTCTGGACCAAACTGCTTGGAGTGATTTTGGAAGCTGAATTTTGTCATAATTGGGTCAATATTAGCTTGATAACATGTCAGCTTTTCTTTTTTTTTTATTTGTTTGGTTCAGGGTGTCATAGAGTGTATACTTGTACTTACAGACTCCACTCTGCCCTGGTTTTTAAGGTGCTCCTTGTACTTCTGGTCCACGTAGTCCTCATACCTGTCAAATATCAGATTCATAAGAAACAGGGCAGAGAGGCACGCATGCTTAATAAAACTGATATGACATTGAAAAAATAACCAGCATGTCTTAGCCTTTCTGTTCACTTCTTCTATTCTGAGTTTTAATTCAGTGTCGGCCCTTGTCTTTGTTGCTGTTCTGCCCGTAATAACTATGATACACTTGAGTGTTTGTGTGTGTTTGTGTGCTCTCAAACCTCGGCTCCAGCTCCTTGGCGACTCTCTTGGCTTTGTTCCACTCCTCACCCTCAATAAAGACATCGATTGCCTCTTTGATGAGGTCCATGTTTAAGTAGAGCTCAGCAGCCTTCAACAATCAAATACAAACAGGACACAGGAAAGAGGCAACCTTATTATAAGAGCATATATATTTGGATTGTGTGTGTGTGTGTGTATTGTTTTATTAACTGAATCTACGTGTGTTTTCACTCACGGCGTTGAACTTCCTCAGCTGTGCGAGTCGTGGTCCGACCACCTGGATCACCTCCACTGCTACATCTGCTGTCAGGAACTTGATGGACAGCTCTGCCGCCTGGACATATGCACACAGCGAGTGCACACGCCAAACAGTACAGGACACCCAAAAAGACACAAAAAGGAAAAATCAATTCAAACCATATATAGAAATATAACATTTAGCTTTGTCATTATTTTGTTATTCAAGTCTGCTCAAGACGTTTTCTTTTTTTTTTCCTTTTAGGGTTTATTTTTGCAATTATTTCATGAAATAGAATCGAGGTAGGCAACGTGTTTTTGGTAATAATGGGCAACAAATCCATGAAACCCTTTTGATAGATTCTGCATTTCCTTTTCAGCAACCTTTCTGTTTTCTGGTTTGAGAAAATGTAGCTTGGGACAAGAGAGTTTATTCTGGATAGGAAGACAGAAAGAGTGGGTACCATATGAAGATAAAGCCAGTACTGATTTATTTTATCTTCTTCATATGGACTCGGTATTAGTGGTATTTATATAGCACTTTTCTGCACTTACTGAGCACTCAAGGCACCCGACTCCCACTCACACATATACACACATCCTGGTCATGAACACATTTACACATGTCATCATGCAGATTGGAGAAGCCCGGGATCGAACCACTGACTGGACATGCAGCTGAACGTCTGTTTCTGCTCCACTGCCATGAGGATAGACACAGAAAAGCTTTACCACTTCCACAATATTCATTATGGACTTAAGCTATTTCCTATTTAACTACTATAGTTTTCTGTTGTTTTGAATCTGTTCTGTGATATTGATTTTAATGAACTACATTTTTTTTAAATGTTGTGGGTGCCGTAGCACAATATTTTCCCAACTTTTTCGATAAAAAATATTTATTGTGTCTTATTTTTCCTACTTCAAGTGTATTTTATTCTAATTTTTTGCATTTTATTCTCAGTCACACATACGTTTAGTATGTGTGTACACCGAGACATATAATGTACAAAATTTTTTCTCTCCTTACAATATGTGTCTTTGGCATTTTTGATATTCTATACAGCAAAAATATTATAAAACCAAATTTTAACAAAGTAGCAGTTCTTTCATAACCTTTTCAGGACAAAGTTAAGAAAGTAGGTGGGGCTATTAATAATAATGAATTGCATTTATATAGCGCTTTTCAAGACCCTCAAAGCGCTTTACAATTCCACTATTCATTCACTCTCACATTCACACACTGGTGGAGGCAGCTACAGTTGTAGTCACAGCTGCCCTGGGGCAGACTGACAGAGGCGAGGCTGCCATATCGCGCCATCGGCCCCTCTGGCCATCACCAGTAGGTGGTAGGTGAAGTGTCTTGCCCAAGGACACAACGGCCAAGACAGACAGAGCTGGGGATCGAACCGGCAACCTTCCAGTTACAAGATGAGTTTCCCAACCCCCTTAACCACGGCCGCCCCCAAATTGATGTTATTCCACCAGTTTCTGAGCCACCGCAGTGTAAGAAATGGCATATATTTAAAAACTGCCTCTTATTACCACTGCTGTTTTGCCCTACCAGTACTGACACTGATGATGTCATACTTCGAGGGAGAAAGAGTTCAACTTCTTCAACTGTTTAGCTGATGACATTAAAAAGCTATTAACAGAGATCTTTGCAATGATGATAATATAAAATTGTCATGATCTGTCATCTCATATTAAATCCGTGACCCGCTCCTGCTTTTTTCACTTAAGAAATATTGCCAAACTCAGGACTATTGTCTCCACAACCGAGGTGCCACTTCACAAGCGCATGGCACAACACAGAAGAGCCACCTCCACAGGACAAGACTCAGCAGTCCATCTGCATCTTAAGGATAAAGGACACTCTTTCGAGGATGCCAATGTTCACATTTTGGACAGAGAGGACAGATGGTTTGAAAGAGGAGTGAAAGAAGCCATCTATGTCCACTGTGAGCGACCATCTTTGAACAGAGGCGGGGGTTTACGACACCAACTCTCTGCCATCTATAATCCAGTTTTGAGATCCCTTCCCAGACGCCTTAACGCCCACTCACATCCTGGGCCATCTGATCTCAGGAATTCGCATGATAAGGTGGGGCCAGGTTTCACAATGAACGCACCCGAAACTCTGGCTGATTGGGACCCACACCCAGTTTCACACCTTGGCTCAGGCGATTAGAGGATCATCAGGGGTCCTTTTGTCCCTCTGTGGGGGGTTACTCCCACTAGGTTTATATCTGGGACTCTCCACCATTTGACCTTAGAACTGAAGAAGCTTCTCGGATGAGAGGTGAAACGTCTTCAAGCAACTTAAAGAAGTCCAGACGCTTTTCTTTCCAAGCTCCTTTGACTACGATGACCTGGATGACTGAGAACCTTCACAGACAGCTTAAAACTCATCTGTTTAGACAGGCATTTGGGTAATGTTAATGCGTAATATGTTGTTTTATTTTATATTTATATTGTACTATTGCTTGTTTGATATGCTTTTATATTTCCTCTATGTTGCTATATTGTTTGTTTGACATGTCTTCATGTGAAGCACTTTGTAACAGCGTTTTCGTCTTAAAAAGTGCTATATAAATAAATTTTACTTACTTACTTACTATCTCAAAAAGCAATATAATGTCACCGTAATCATTATATAATCCATTTGATTCTGATTGTGGGGATAGTTGGTGATACATGAACTGACTTTGCTGTTTGTGTCTTGAAGAAAAAGTCTTTAATTCTTCTAATGCAATATTTCCAATACGGCTGTACCTTGTATTTCTATCTATTTTCATTCATAGTTAACTAGTTAATTTATAAATATATTATATAAATAGCACAAAATAAATGTCCACATTTCATTTTCACAGGTTTAAACAGAGAGTCCACAGTAATCTAATTTAAAAAGAAACAAAACACCATAAAGCAGGAAACGTGTCCCTTTTAAACCACATCTGTGTAATCTCTGATTTAGCACTTCTACATTTAAATAGACTAGAATCAGCTACTTCTGTGAGTCATTTGGCATGTTTGATAGCACTCACTTTCACCTATTAAATATAATGTGTCTTAAAAAAACAGATAATTGGAATAAAGGTCATTATGAAGCGCACTACAGGAAGGAATCAAAAATTCAAAACTTAAATCAGTGTATCGCCTGACTCATCTGTAATGCAGATGCAGCATTTTCTGACCTAATGAAACTCACTTGGGGAAAAAAACTACCTATTGATCTCTGTGATCTCTTCAAGACCGCTTCTTTACAATCACGGAGATTGACCATTCCCATTTCAAATAATCTGACCTCTGCACTTTAATCAATAACATGCAGTATGTGCTGCGTATCTTCATACTCACAGCAGAAATCACCTATTGATGTTGGTGACATGGTGACCTTTCGCCCTCCTCCACCTTTAGTGGTACTCTTGACTACAATTAAACATCTATTCTGTCCTTCACCCACTACAGAGCTTAAAGTAAAAGTGAAAAGTAATTACTGATGCTGTCTAAATATAAGATCTACAGTACGGCCATTAAAGGTCATGGTGGGAAGTTTTCTTTTATTTCTGGATTATTTTTGCAGAACCAGAGAATAAGTTACTGAATAATTTCCTTCTTTAGGGAAATAAACACTGTTTGAAATGGTTATAAATCACTGTCTGTAGTTTTATGTCATGAAAGTTCAAACAGTACAGCGATGCCAAAGATAAAACGAACACTCCAGGGAAAGCGGCTCAAAGGAAGACAGAGAAAACTATGAAGAGTGGACAGACCTTTGCAGAGACCTCAACCCTCGGCCGCAGCCTTGAAGCCAAACTGTCAACTTACTACAGATTGTGATTTATTTTAATTCAGACCGCCTTTTAAGATTTGACACAATGTAAGTAGATATTTTCGGCAGGTTGACAAATCGAGTTAATACTGTTAATCTATCTGAAAAGGGGATTCTCACATTCTGAGCTGCAGTAATGTTTTCATTTATGGCATTTCAAAATATGAATAAGGTTTCTGTATGCATCTAGGACAAAGATCTGAAAATAATTCATTTATCCTTTAGATGGTTTCGACCTTTTTGAGTGTTTGTGGTGAAAAAATAAATTTTGTGAATAATATTTAACTGCAAAAGCTTGTGATGACTGTTGTACTAGAAGGTTAAACCTCCCACTCACTATCTTAACCCCTTATGTCTAGTCTATCATATTTGTGTAGTTTTTTTTGTGAGTTTTCGAGACTTCTACATCAGCAGTGGGATTCCCCCCCCCGATAAAACCGAAATAAATTGCACAATACATCCATCCATCCATCCATCGATTTTCTTCCGCTTATCTGGCGACAGGTCGCGGGGGCAGCAGCGTAAGTAGAGAAGCCCAGACCTCCCTCTCTCTAGCCACCTTCTCTAGCTTCTCCAGGGGAACACTAAGGCGTTCCCAGGCTAGCCGTGAGATAGTGTTTCCAGCTTGTACTGAATCTGCCCCAGGGTCTCCTCACAATGTATATATATGTTTTTAATTCTATAAGACATTTTAATCTATATTCAGGGTAAGATCTTTTTAAATATGCCTAGGTTAAAGGCTAACGTTTTTTTCAAACCTGCCTCTCTAATAAACCCATAACAGACTTAAAAGCTCTTCTTTATTCAGTAGCAACTACACGTGTAAAAGACTTACTATTAATTTCATATTGTTAAAAAGAACTAATGATCATGTGAATTAACAGTTCTATGCAGTTGTTTTTCCTTTTTACCTTCATCCAACACTTTTCCATCAGCGCTGTGTTTGAGTCATCCTTAACCTTCAAGTAATACTCCACGGCCCGGGAATATTCACCCGACTGCTCCCACTCTCTCGCCTGCTCCAAGAAGCCCTCCACACCCCTGAAACCAACAGGCAATAAACT
This sequence comes from Aulonocara stuartgranti, assembly GCF_965226115.1. NCBI lineage: Eukaryota > Metazoa > Chordata > Actinopteri > Cichliformes > Cichlidae > Aulonocara > Aulonocara stuartgranti. The sequence goes on from NC_138951.1 coordinate 21,325,471, forward strand.
CTTTTTTTTTTTAATTAAAAAAATATTAAACATTTCACAATAGCTTTATTTATTTTCTATGTTATTTTACCAGTTCATAACAATCATGGCATAAAATAGTTAATGCTATAATAATAATAACCACCATTACTAAATGGTAAATTGACAGTTAATTGTGTCAATGCTAGGGTTCCCTTACAGTCGATTTACTCCGTACAACACATAAAGTATGGGATATCCCGCCCCTGTTTGTCCTGGCTGAAGAAATCTCTATTCACACCTTTAAGGCGGATGGCCTCAGACAACATGTATAGGGCCCTGTCTACACATATACCCTCTGCCATCACAATCAGCCCTCAGTTCTAACGCTCTTCACCTCGCTAAGAGCATATCTACTGGGTTGGGCTAGCTAGCTACTGCTAGTTAGCTCCATTGTCTGCTGGCATAAGTTAACCCAACTGCCTTGTTGGTGTTAGCCTTCACTCCACAGCTGGTGTGTAGGCTGCCCACGAAGTGCTAATTTCAAATCTTCCTGTGCAGCACTTTGCTTTGCGTTTTGGTATGGATATCAAACCAAAGAGAACAAAACTGAAATTTTCTGTTTGCCACTGTCTTCAGTGGTGCAGTTTCTCTTTGCATGATAGTGACCAGCAATGACGCGTGCCCCATTTGCCTGGGAATTGTCCAAGTTAGGAGAACGCTGACTGACCTGAAGTCTGTGTGCTTCTTCACACCCTGGAACGATGGGTGACTTTGCGGAGAAAATTCCAGAGGAGGTTAACAGTAACCGCATCTTGCATGCTAGCTACCGGTGGGAGCCTGGGCTGTTGCACCAGGGATCTTGGATTGGGAGAGTGTCGTTTTACAAGGTGGTGTCCACAGATGCTTCCCTAAGAGGGTGGGGAGTTCTGTCCGATGGCGCATCAGAGAGAGGGGTCTGGACACAGAGCTTCACAATGATGTAAGGCTGCTAGCTGTGTTCTTAGCTCAGGCATTTTTGTCCAGTTCTGAGGGGCCAACATTTCCTAGTCAGGATGGACAATTCAACAGTGGTCTCTTACATAAACAGGCAAGGAGGGAAACGCTCCCTTCCCCTGTTAAAGTGGTCTCGCTCTCTGCTATTATGGTGCAGTGTTCGATGTCTGTCTCTAAGAGCAACCCATGTTCCAGGCCATCTCAACCTGGGGCCAGACCTTCTCTCCAGACCTTCTCTCCATTCCAGTGAGGGAATGGAGGTTGCACCCCTTTGATATTGGCCCAGATACGGGATCTATTTGGCGAGGCAAGTAGATCTTTTTGCCTCCAGGGTGAACACTCACTACCTCATGTTCTTCTCCATAATCGACAGTGATTCACCCGTGGGCATAGATGCACTAGCACACCAATGGCCAGACGTGCTCCTCTATGCATTTCCCCAGTTGAAGTGATATCTCCAGTTCTTGATAGAGTGCATCGGCAGCACATCTCACTGATTTTTGTTGCCCCCCTGGTGGCCAACAAGGTCGTGGAATGCAGAGATAATCAGTCTACTAGCAGCAAGTCCTTGGCAGCTTCTTCTCTGTGGGGACCTCCTCTCTCAGGCAAGAGGAGAAGTGATTCATCTGCCCGGATCTATGGTGCCTTTATGGTTACCTACTGAGAGATCAAATTTGATAGCTAAGGGTCTGTCCCCATGCGTGGTCCTGTAGAGGCTTTTATGAATACAAATGGCAAGCCTTTGAGCAATGGTGCCAGGACGGGCACATTCCCCCAGTCCAGTGCTCTATTGTGGATGTTTTGACATTCCTGCAGGAGATGCTAGATACTGGCGGTCCAGTGTCTTTTCATGGGACTTGTGTTTGGTGCTTGAGGCCATTTGTGCCTCCCTTGAGTCTGTGGATATAAAATGTATTTAATATAAAACTGCATTGTTTTTCACTTTGGCTTCTGCAAAGTAAGTGGGTGACCTTCATGCTTTGTCTGTGCAGCTAGTTGGGCATCACCGCACACTTTTTTTTTTTCCGGTTCACTCGTTTGTACATTACAGCCCCTTCGGTGGCTCATACTGTCCTTTCAGCTGGGTCTACCACACACTAAGGTGGTGGTGGTCCAACTCCAGTTTGATGGATACTCTGCAGGGCGTGTATATATGTCCCATACTATATGTGTTGTACCATGTGAATCGACTGAAAGGGAACGAACAGTTATGTGTATAACTTTTGTTCTCTGAAGGAGAGGAACGAGTTACAACACAAGGTTGTCTCTGCGCAGCTTGGCTCGATGAAGAGTGGCTATCGAACTGAGAGAAGAGGCTGAGAGAAGGGGGTATATGTGCAGGCGGGGCCATACACATATCATCACAAATAATCAGCCTTAAAGGCATGAATAGAGGTTTCTTCAGTCAGGACATGCTGGAAAGCAATATCCCATTCTATATGTGTGTGTGCCTTATTCCTCAACTTCATGGAGCATAAATTATACACATAAATGTTCATTTTGTGTTGTTTTAGAATTTTGGATTTTTGGGTTAATATATCAGAGTTTTGGTTTATCTTTAGTTGTTTTTGTTTTTTTTACAGTATATTGCAAGTTTCAGTGCTTGATAAACGACCGAGTCTGGTTCCTGTTTGGATTTCTTTATCATTCCTGTAATGAGTTTTCTGTAGTATTAAGTTTAGTTTTTTTTTCTTTAATTTTCTTTTCTTCCCTCTCTATCGTGCAGTATTAGTTCCTTTGCCCTCCTCTGCCCTGTTAGTCTTCAGTGAATCCATGTTTTTCTCTGTCTGGAATGTACTCTACATTTTCGTATTATCCACAGCCTTTTCATCTCAATCACTTAATATATTTACTTGTCCTGTTAATAATCGGTCTTTGTCATTAGCTTCCATTTCATTAGAAATTAGAGATTAGAACTGTGTTCATCCTCTACAAGCTGCAGTTCCATCACAGCTTTGCAGATGGATGCAGTGGGAGATGAGAAGCTTTGCACTTATCTGAAGCCTGAGCTGTAAAGTCTGCAAGAATAATTCATTGTTTTCTCTCTTCAAACCCTCTTTTTCATCCGTTTCCATTGGTAACTTTTGATGTTTCCTCCCACAAGTCATTAAAGCGGGAGAAACGATGGGAGGAGGGTATGAGCTGCATTCTGCTGGTTTGCTGTCTAATGAGCTGTTCCTCATCGGGAGTTGAAATTTGGGAGTACACGTGAGGTGTTTTTTAAAAAAATGAGGAAAAAAGCATCAAACTGATTCGTTGTGCATAGATGCATTTCTGGTAATGTTCAAAATATGTTAAAAAATGTCCCACAAATAATCACGAGTCAAGTTGAAAGGCTTTTGACTTCAAATGTTGTAACTAGATATAGCTTCAGTGACGGATTTGGGTTTTCTTTAGTAGGACTGTGCTTCATCTTTTACTCTGCCATGTTAGACCTAAAATATTTGAACACCACAAGAAATGAAGGTCAGTGGTTACTTATTTTATGGGCTTAATCTCACCTGAGTCCTTTCTTGGAGGCCTCCCTCTCATACTCCTCTTGGAGCATGGAGAGTTTATTGGGGATATACTCTTTACAGATACGTATGGCATCACTCCACATGTCTACATCCTGAATTTAAAACAGACACGAAATCAATTAAATAACTGACTATCAGGCAGATTGTCAACATCTGAAAAATGAAAAAGGAATCCTGCAACTTTAGACATTTTTCACTAAATTGCAAAAAATTCTACAAATACTTTCTTGTCTTTTTTCTGTATCAGCGGCAGATTGACTACACTGGTTCACCTTATACCTAAAAAAATAGATCTTCTCCTACATTACTGGAAACTATTCTTCTTCAACAGTAACAATTTCCTGTGGGGTACCTCAGGGCTCCATTTTAGGTCCCGTCCCATTCTCTCTACACATGCTTACTTGGGGTCAAATAATCAGTAAACATAATATAATTTTTTGCTCCTAAGCTGACAACATGGAATTATATCTCCCCCTCAATGCCAACAAGTCCAGGCTGAATAGCATCATCAAATGCCTTGTGGACATTAAGAACTGGATGGCACAAAACTTCCTTCAGAAATTTTCTGTTTTGGCTCTGCCAATTCCTTTGTAAGTTTTTCTGATCAACTTGGAAATCTGTCCACTTATGTAAACCCTTAGGCCAAAACTCTTAGTGTGATATATGACTCTGGCTTTAGGTTTAACAAGCAAATTAACTCAGTGGTTAAAACAGCTTTTTTCATTTCTGTTCCATTTCAAAAGTTAGGTTTTCCTTTCTGTGAGAGATTGCAAAATTGTGTTCATGCTCGCATTTTCTGTTGTCTGGTGCTGGTAGGCTGTCCACAGGTATCTTAGGCTACGTTCACACTGCAGGTCTTAATGCTCAATTCCGATTTTTTGATCAAATCCGATTTTTTTGTCTGCTCGTTCACACTACAAATAAAATGCGTCAGCAAACGCGCTCTAGTGTGAACGCTCAAAGCGGCCCGCATGCGCAAAAGAAGATGTCACACACAACGCGCTCTGTTTAGACCCAGAGCAACAGTATTGTTTGACTGATGGCCCTTAATATAAAGACTTCGGACTTCACGTTTCCCAATTTTTGCTTTAAGTTATTTTGTTATTTACATAATAATGTAAATAACCTAATAATGATCCTTATTGCTGTTTAAGAGAGGAGCGGTGCTTCAAAGGATAGCTGCAGATTTCTGTCAGAATCTGCAGATTATACAGTACAAATAAAATGTTTACGTTGTCTTCCCAACAGTTTCACTGACATCTACACTGGATGGCCAGGAAGCGTTCGCGATGTCTTCTCTGGCGCTGATAATTGGCTTCAGTCTTGTGTCGGTGACGTAAAAGACGGATTTAATGCGACATGACCGTTCAAACAGCAGTCGCTTTCTAAAACATCGGATATGTATCGGATTCAGTACCACATACGAAAGTGACCCAGATGGGATTTGAAAATATCGGATTTGCGCCGTTCACACTGTCATAGCATGATCGGATATGGGTCGCATAGGGTCAAAAAAATCGGATTTGATGCGCTTTCGCCTGCAGTGTGAACGTAGCCTAAAAGAGAGGTCATATTACACATGTTTTAGCATCTCTCCACTGGATGCCAGTGAGGGTCGGAATCAGTTTCAAGATACTCCTGTTTGTATACAAGCCATTCATGGTTTGTCTCCTTAATACATCTATGACCTCTTACACCCCTATTAATCTCCCATGTCCCTCCAGTCAGGTGATTGGAATGCTTCTGACTGTCCCTAGCGCTAGATTTAACCTCAGAGGAGACTGGGCCTTCTGTGTGTTTGCCAGCAAACTGTGGAACAACTTTTCCCTCACATTCAAATCTGCTCCCTCCATTTGATCCTTTAAAACTAGACTTTTTACTCACTGACATTTGAGTGTGTCATTGGTCTTTGTATTTCCTGTGCTGTTTTCGGCCATGATTCTGTTTATCACCCACTAATATCTATTTTTTTCTTATTTCTTTATTTATTTCTATTCCCTTGTCTTTTTATCCACTCTATCTTTTGCACAGAACTTTGGGTAGTGTTTTTTTTTTAAAATGTGCTTTATAAATAAATTTGAGGTGGAGTTACCTTGTAGTATTTAACAGCTAGTTCAGGTCTCTGTGCTTGGAGCAGGAAGGCTTCAGCCTTCTTGAAATCATTCTCTTTAAAGCAGAACTTGGCTTGGCCAACCAGAACCTCAGACAGGCTCTCTGGATCGTGGCCCTCAGCCACCTGCTGTGCATTGGCCCAGTCCTGGTTGTGGACATACCTGGAACAGTTCACACACAAATACACACAGGAAATAAAATCCAAAAATAATCTGTTTTAAGATTAACGGAAACGATTTTTTAAATGTTTTTCATCAAGTACCAGAAAGGGGACTTTGAATAACTTCAGGTTCATAGAAATTTACTTACTTAAAGCTGTGGCTATCTGGGGGGCTGGACATTAATTTCAAGACATATCTGCTTTCAGTGGCTTAGGGAAGTAATGGCACTTCTCAAACTTAAACCTCAAATCTCTACATACTTTTGTGAACCGTTAAAACTGCTTTTACCTCTCTGACGACGAAGTCATAACCCTACCTCAATCCTATATCTTGGGGGAAAAAATGAAAAAAGTTAATTATTTTTGATGTGTCTGTTAGAATCACTATTCTCCTTCTTCCATGCCTGCTATCCTTGAAAGAGAAATTAAAAACAAAGACGATATTTTCTTTGCCCAGGGTTAGTGTTAACATTAGTGTTAGCATTGGGGTTGTCACTGATCATGGGTTACTCTCCATCATTCATGAATACTCACACACTCCCCAATTTGAATATTACCTAAAATGACTTAAGCATGTGCGTACAAGAATCATTGCTGCGCAGTGCTGTGTGGCTGGCTGTGGTGTAACTTCACTATGTCTATTTTTAGAAAGCTATACATACTTAGTATTTCTACTGCTGATTGCTATGCAGGCTGTTTCCTCAGTTAACTTTCTGCTAACACTTTAGATTAGGCTTTAATTATCTTGCTATAAACATGCTTATTAGTAGCCTGTTTACTCTTTATTAGTCATTGCAAACCACTTACTAATGACTTGGGCTGCATGGTCCTATTATACCCTTATCAGACATTTAATTAAGAGCTAATTAATGGTTAATATATGTAGCGTAATTTAAAGTATTACCAACTTATCAAATGATTTTGATGAGGCTTGGTTGTTTAGTTCAATTATGGAAGAAAGAACCCCTTAAAAGAGATATGTGATTAGTGAAACTAAGCACATTTGGACTTTTTTTAATGACATGAGAAAGTTTAAAAATTGAAGTATTCCAATAATTATATTAACCAAAATTGTCCTTAAACATTAAGCTTCAAACTGAGCCTGAAACTGATATAAATCTGCTCCTCACTGATGCTGATCAGCTGGCAGTAATGATGGGCTCAAAGTGTGAGCACAACATCATCACCTCCAGTACTCACATCAACACAGCTTCTTTGGGTTTTCCTGCTTTGATGAACTCTGCCTCGGCTTCAGTGAACTTCCCCTGTAAGATGAAACCATGAAAAAATTCAGGATTAACACGACTTAATGTGTGCAGCATGCAGTGAGTTCAAGATTCTCAGTAACAGAAATTACGAACAATAACTCAGTGAGTTAGTTCACAGAAACAGCAGCAGCAGGTTTATTGTTATTCTCATATGAGCTGACTATGCTGGGCAATAAAAAGAAAAAAAAATCACATATTGATGTGCTTGGTCTGGTTGAATAAAGAAGACAGAGAATAAATTTGGCATGAAGCAGTTTTGTAGGAGGAAAACTGAAAAGTCTTCATGTGGGTAGTTGTAGCAACTTTTTTGAAAGTGTATAGAAAGAGCAGAAAACTGACTGTGTGGTAAAACTGTGATGGATTTACCTCATCTTCCAGGTACAGTGCATGCTTGAGGTGGATCTCAGGAATCTTCTCCTTACATGCAAGGCGGGCCAAGTCAAAGGCAAAGTCAAATGAGCTGGAGAGAACATGAGGACAGTCTCTGTTTATGTCACATATAAGAGATCTGGCACTCAAAGGATTTTTAGTAGAAATCTATGAGATAAGTGTGTATGCATGTGTAAACCTCTAATTGATATCATAGTAAGTAATTAGAAATGTGGATTTGACTGAGGATACATGCACGTTTTGTCCCTGTGACCACAAAAGCCAAATATATAGCTTTCTCCCCATTAATTTATACACGGTCTGGGAATTAAAAGCACAAATAACTTTATAAGATGGTTACTAAGTGACCTTGCTCATTTCCTTTTTAGGAAGGAAACAATTGATCACGTTTTACCGTTAGGATTTCCTTTCAGACAGTACAACAGATAAAAGATTCTGAATGAGTGTCAAACTTGTTTTAAAGCTCTGCAAAAGGTTTATCATATTTTAAGCAAATAAAATGAAACTCAGTATGTGAGTAAATTGAACTTAGATAATTATTTGGGTCTTTGTGTTGTGATAATGCTCACGATTTATTTGAAGCAGACTTGATGGCGTACTCCAGCAGGCCAAACTTGTTTAGCAGCTTAACAGCTGCCTCTCCTCCCAGACTCCGGGCCCACAGGTAGGCCACCTGCTTCTGCGCATCAGCACCTCCGTGGCTTTTTGCCACCTGACGAACACACAAACACATTAAAAAAAATCATTACACCAGGCCTTCACTCCTGTGGCTCCCTAACCCCCTTACAACACATAATCCCGGGGAGAAACATTTGAAAGAAGCTATAAAGCTGTGGTGCATTCCCAACGAAACTACAGCAATAAACAGAGAGCCACACACCTGTAACAATGCTGTGGACATGAAACCCAGTAACAACAAGTCAAGCCGTCCTATTCTGCATTTAGCATCAGGAATAAACATTATAATATATGCAATCTACAGTATATGCTTTAACCTAAAACAATTACAACAACAGATAACAGCTGATATAAGCAGAGTGTGAGGTGTAAACATTTGCTGCGTGGGACGACGTTCTAGACTTTACTGCTCTCTGCCATATCTTATAAATGTAATGAGATTAAACACAAGTGAACAAAACAAAACAAATGTGGCGTTTGTACCCTGTACGCATCCTCCCACATATCATTGACACTGTACATGTGGACCGCAGCCTTCCACTCTTCAGCCTCCATGAAGTGGTATTCCGCCTCCGAGAACCTCGATTCAGCCTCCAGCTCCTGCAAACAGCACATTTATCATCACCGTCCCTTACCATAACTTATGTATCACATACCGGCAGGCTCAACCAAACCACACAGCCCATTAAGGGTCGTTGAATTAGAGCTAGAATAGAATGTAGAGGAAGAATTAATGCCCCAAAGTTTGCGACACTGTGAAAAAAAAAGTTAGAAAATTGGTCCCAAAAATGAACAGATTCAGTAATGAAAAAGAAATCTAGAGCTCAGAGACTCAGTTTGAAAGCGATTATGTCGGGACATGATTAAAAGACTTTAAAATTTGTCTGTACAGTGATCTGTTGAACTTCACAATTCAGGAAAATGTTGAATAAATTATTGTTTGAGTTTAAACTGCTGCAAGGCATTTCTCCCAAGACAGCTGGACAGCTACAAACATTAGAAACAGAGAGTGGTCTCAGACACAGACCTCCCAATAAAAACCTCACACGGCTCTAGAACTGCAGCAGTTTCTGAGCCCGTGAGAGCTCTTCTGATGAGAAGCCCCAACCAGTCGTGCCTGCGTAAATGCTGAGCTGTGAAGTAATGACATGAACCAAAACGCAACCCTTCTCTCACTTTTAAACTGGTTTCAGATGAGCAGGAAGGATCTGAAGACATTGTTTTTGTTGCTCACATTCTTGGAGTTATGTTCCTCATCTCCAAGTAATTAAACAAGAAAAATAAGCAGATGAACTGCCACAAAAAAAACTTTGCTTTACAGTATAAACACTGTCACTGCAGTTTAATCCTATTTATCTTTCATAGCACGGAAAGAGAGAACAAATTATACCTGTCTTAAAGTCCTGCATTAGTGCTCTGGTACTTTCAGTGTATGAACCAGTACAATAAGCAGAAAAAAGGCAGCTTTTAGTTTCTGTGCTCTAACTGTTGGAGTAACTGAGAGCAGCTAGAAGTAAAGCTACCACTTCACCCAGTATTTTAAATAAGCAAGGTTTATAGACAGTGTTTATGTGACTGTATTTAGTTATTCTGTTGCATTATTTTATTTTATTTGACTGTTTTATTACATAAACAAAAATTTTTGTTTACTTTATTTACTACTTTTATTTGATTCATTTCTATTTAGTGTGCTCATATTATTCAGTCTGTTCAACATTATTTTATGTTATCTTATTAAACTATTCCTTATTTCTGTCATTTATTCATATGGTGACAAAGGTGGATGCTCATATAGAAGAATACCAACATTGTAGTTCCTCTAGCAGCCACTTGAAGCTGGCTCGAAAAGCTTAAAGAGGAAATAAGCATGTTTACAGTCTGGTACAAAACAAAGGTTTTAACATGCATCCATTTGCAAATCTATAGATGCATGAGGCAATTTGCAAATATGTGTGAAGAGAGTTGTTTTACACAGTTAGCATGCCCATCACCCGAACTCAGGCTCGGTTCGGGTCACAGTTAGATTTATTTGATTGTAACATGTTAAATCTGTAGGGCTTAACTCTAGGAGTAAAAACACTGTCGTTAGATTGTCACTGCAGTGTGGTGTGTACCTTGGCTAGGTGGACATGGGTCTCAGTCAGCAGGTCAGGGTGATGTTTGGCTACCAAACGAATGACATCGTCAAACATCCGGTTCTTCTTGTACATGGTGATGGCAAGGTCAGGCTGCTTCACTGTAGCAAACAGCCTGCATGTGTAAAAGGGGAAAGAGGGCTTTTTAAAACACTTCAGGTCTAAAATACTACGCCCAGACTTTTTCTCCTGCTGTTTTCAAGGTCAGAGATTAACTCAAATGGTGTCATGGTAGTTTGTCTCCCACCAGCTCGACTCCAGCAGACAATGACGTGACAAATTCGTGTAAATATGGAGATTTGTATTTACCTCTCGGCCTCCTTGAACTTCCCATCTCTCTCCAGCTCCTGAGCTCTGCTGATGTACAGAGCCATAACCTCCTCCTCCGTCATACACTTCACTGCCAGCTTTATAAGAAAAAGAATATTAAAAACACGACCTTAAATATTACATTTCTTAATTAATCCCACATTAGATTCTTAAATATCTATTCCAGGGAGATTTTCTTTAAAAGGACTCTGGAAAACACAGAATATTTAAAACTATGCTGTAATGTGTCCGTGCTGACCTTGTGAGCCTCCTCCCAATGCCCTGCTGCGGTGTACATCTCTACAGCATCTTTAATGTGACCTCCTTTCACAAACAGATGTTCTGCCATCTACAGGTCAATAAAAAAATAACAAAACACACAGAAAATACAGAATGTCACATTAAAAAAAATTATATATTACATTACTTATACAGAGCCCATTCTGAGAGTTTAATCCAGATTATTTTTGCAGCTGAAATCTGCATATTCCCCCCCTAACCTAATCACAAAGTTACCATTTTCAAAATGGGACAGCTTTAAGGATACTCTCATTGAATATATGTGTGTGGGCATGCCTGCCAGTGCAAAACAAGCAGATTGTGGGTTCAGCTAAACAACATGAGTGATATATTAAAGTCATCTGTCACAAAGGCAATAATAAAATCTTGCCCAGCTATCTTGATAAGAAACTGTTTGAGGTTTAGCGAAACACAGTAATTATATTTTCTAAGTTAGAACTTTTTGGCTGGCTCTTTTTTTATTCTCCAAACCTCTTCAAAGACCTGTTTGAGGATAAAACTTGATTTTAGGTGATTATATTAGAGTGTTAACTAGCCATCCAGAGCCTGTCGGAGAAAAAGCAATGGGCGCAGAGTAGATCACTTCCAGAGTGGATGCACCTTTAAGATTAGGGTATGGAGCTTACTGATGTTGGCTTATTTTCGGGATAAGAGGCTTTGGAGTGCATTAATGTCAATCACAAAGAAACCTGTGTGTGTGAGTCCCCTCCCCCTACACACAGAGTGGATCAGGCAGCAGTTACTACAAATGTTTATATTCCTCTCTGTATTTAATTATTAGTTATTATTAATCACCGGCTCTCTTCCACAGTGTGTGTTTGTCCCGTCTATCTCCCCTCACCTCCAAAGCGGCAGATGAGCTTGCTCATAGGGAGTCATATGATTGTTGTGGTTTTCTCTGTATTATTCTGGGGTCTTTACCTTACAGTATAAAGCACCTTGAGGCAACTGTTGTTGTGATTTGGTGCTATATAAATAAAATTGAATTGCATTTAAAAAAATGTCGGGGGAACACTAGTAACAGAGAAAGCATGTAGCCAAAATATGTGAAACTCTCATCTAAATGAACTAAAACTTAGCAGCGCACTTTGTTTAGGTTCTCTGCAATAAGACCACCAAGTCGGAACCAGACTGGGACAGATGGTATATGACATGTTTGTATTTATTTGTTTTGTTGCATCTCTGCATGTTTTTGTTTATTATATAGTTTTATGTGATCTGCCTAGGGACTGAGGATGTGAATTAGGAGTATAGATAAAATCTGCCGTGTTTACATCTCATATTTTCTTACACTGCTGTCCATTAATGTGCACTGCCCCTGTTAAATAAAGACAAGACTGGAAACTTTGAATGAATACATCAAACTATGAAAAAACTCAACTTAATTTTAATTCAGATTGCAGAGGCCTTACTCTCGTTGTTCATACCTGAGGAGGTGAGAATAGAAGTGATATATGCAGAGACTTGCACAGAGTTCACCACACTCCAAAGGCTGCTTTTTTATCTGCACTAGCTAAGGATATGCAATTTGTGAAACCAAATTCTAATTATACTTATTCTGGTGGTAGACTTTTTCAATGTTGCAACTCGTGAGTTTGGTTGTAAACAAATACTGATCTAGAAAGGCTCGTGTAGGACTGTGCCATTACATGAAACATGTAATTACAACAGTGTAATATCAGACCTACTGAATAACACTGTTTTTTTTGTTGTTGTTGTTGTAAACTCTGCTGCTGGTTGCCAGTTTATGTTGTGACCAGTGATCTGACTCTTAACACACAGTAGAGACTAAGAGAGTGAATGAAGCAATTAAAATTTTATCGCATTTTAAAAAGTATAATATAATGAAAAAAAATCCCGCTACTTTACAGTGAACAGACTTTTGCTACATAAAGCCAGATACTCATAGAATCAGTCTGTAATAAAAGTCGCTTCAGTACAACAAACAGATGAGCTGGTTGTTTGCCATTCTGATTAAAAAGTGTTTAGTCACTGTTTTTCCAGGATACTTTCTCTATAGCTACAGCAGGTGCGTGCGCTTCATTGTTTATAGCTTGCACTGAAATTCACTTTCCTGCAACAACTACCCCCCAACTTGGAGAGCAAAGAGCTTGTTATCTTAATTACTTTCTGTGAATATGCCCATGGAGCAATCTGACTGAAATAGGCTGCTATTTTCAGAGCCTGGCAGTCTGTGGAGGCCGTTTGGCTCAGCTGAGCTCATCAGAATAAGCACAGCACACTGCGCTTCGCCACCATCATCTCGCTTCCTTTTCTTTGTATTCGTACCAGATTGCTCTCGTTATCGTTTTCTTTTCAACAGTCGTGTTTTTTGTGGTATTGGGGCAACTTTTAAAAGTATTGTTACAACTACCAAACTTGTCCTTATTGCCAAAGCACCCTGGAGCAAACATGGGTTACAGTGTCCACAGAGACTGCAGTAAAGTGAAAACTGGCCACCGTGCATGTGTGTGGGTGTGTGTACGTGTCCACATGAGATGAGTGGAAATTAACTGCCAGTGGCAAAATGTCACAGCCTCCTTCATTTAGCCAAGCCTGTACAGTATTTTTATGAGGTACATATATAACACAAGTGAAAGTGTAACACTGACTCAGTTCAAAGTATGTAACCAGCACAAATATTTAAAAATGCAGTTTCTCGTTTACACGCATTTGAAACGATCTGTAGTCGTGTTTTGCTTTCTTTTTTGTTCCACTGTTCACCAGTTTCTTACTTTGCCATCTGTCTACTGCTGTGTAGAGCAGATTTATCTTTTTCAGTTAAAACACCTTGCCAGTGCTATCCCCTGAGCAAAACCTTGTTGAAATGACATTGAAAAGATGACTTTTCCGGACGTCTGAACAATGTTGATATTTGGTTGTAAAGTGAAAGGTGAACATGTTTCACGTTTTAGCCAACTTTTCCTGGCAGTTCTGCTGTTATCCTAGAGGTGCTCTGGAGGAGATGCCGGGGTTTCAGAGCTGGAGCTTAATGGAGAGCTGTGAGGAGGAAATATGAACTATGTGTTCAGCTATCATTGCGGAGAATGTGAGATTTTTGGAAAATCAAATGGGCGAGTTTTGCTGAACTGTCTTTTAGTTCCAGTGAATGGAACTCAATGTTTCAGCATACCAAGATATTTGGAAAATTTCATGCTCCCAGATTTTGGTAAACAGTTTGGGGATGCTCACTTCCTGTTTCAACATGACTGTGCACCACTGCACAAATCAAGGTACCTAAAGATATGGACGAACGTGTTTGTCATGGAAGAACTTGACTGGCCTGCATGGTTTCCTGTCCTCAACCCAAGAGAAACACCTTTGGGATGAATTAGACACAAGACTGTAAACCGGGACTTCTTTCCAAAACACCAGTAAGTGACCTCACAAATGTATTTATGGAAGAAAGGTCAAAAAGTCCCTTAAACACACTTCTAAACTTAATGAAAAGTCTTCCCAGAGGAGGTGGAGTTGTTATAGCTGCAAAGGGTGGGCTGACATCTTATTGAACCCTATGGATGGAATGGGATGTGTGAAAGCAGACAAGCATGTAAGTGCTACCGTCTCATATTATGTATAAAAAATACATTTAAACCTCAGTTCATCATTTATATCACGAAAAGAATAGTTTATATCAGACATTTTTAAAAAGTTATATTTACATCTGTAGCTTATTTTCATCTTACCCTTAAACATTCCCACAATTTAATAAAAGTCCAACATATAATCTATTATACAATAAAGACAAAAACTTGTACTTTTTGATGCCTTCCTTTTCACTGATCTGAAAGAAAACATGTTGTGGCTATACCTTCACCTGTTTTTGTTTTTCATTTAGGTTTTCCTCTTTACCTCCTACCTCAGTCCTCCTGTCTCTCACCTCATAGTCCTGCATGGAGGCGTAGTGTTGAGCTATCTTCACATAGTATTTTGCTGATGACGAATCCTCCTGTAACTCCAGGATGTGGACTGCTTTCTTCCACTGGCGAGCTGCGATGGCTGCCTCGATCGCTTTAAGAGAACAGCTGCATGGAAGACCATATGAACACGTTAATTGTTCAGATAGCAAGAGTCAGCATTAAAATGCAGATTGTGTTGGTAATACTAGTTGCATTTTTTAACTATTCTGCAGAGAGAGAACTTATAGTTAGCTTATAGCTATCTGAAATAGTGCCTGAAACTTTACTAACTATATTTAAAAGTAGTATTTTTAACGTCTTTGTTTCTGTAGAGACTTGTAGCCAAGTCAAAATTCAGTTTCAGACGCGTCTCTAAGTTCTTTCTGAGCTCTGACTACCTGTCTTATTTGGGATTTTGGGGCATTGGTATAGCGATTTTTTTAAATCTCATCTCTCCATTATCCTGGTGATGATTTTAAAGAATTGTTGGCCATCACTGTTGGACTGTTTTTCAAGTGTCATCTTTCTGCCTCTCCATCTGTCCTTATCTTTGTCTCTCCAGTCCTCTCCCTCCATCCATCCCTCCTCTACTCTACATACCCTGCTTCAATGAAGTGGTTGATGGCAGCGTCCATCTGTTTCTGCTGGACGAGGTAGTCTCCCCAGGACTCCTCCAGTTTCACCACCTCAGCGGGGAAGGTTATGCGAGCCAGCTCTACCGCTACAGGAAACAGGAAGGAGAAACTTTCTTACCAGAAAAGTTACAATTGACTTGATTTAGCTTAAACCTACCATCTAAAATTGTACAAAACATTGTAGAAGTTATCAAATGGTATATGCAGTCTAAGCTATCTAACTGTTTTACCTTTCCTGAAGGCACCTCCTTTACAGTAGCACTCCAGCGCTCTCTGGTTGTTCCTGATCTTCTCATACAGATCTCCTGCCTGGTCAGAAGAGATGACATACATTTTGCTGTCAATTGTCTTTCAACTTAGGGTCATATGGGGCTGAAGCATATCCCAGCTGTCAATCGACGAGAGATCTGGACAAGGCCATCAACTCCAGCAGCCAATTATCAGTTAAGCTGACATTCATGTCACTGGACTGTGAAGCCAGAGCACCTGGAAAGGACCCAGGAAGGCACAGAATTTGCTACTTATAATCAGGAGGTTTGAACTCTGTGACTCTGTTAACTGCCACACACCACTATGGAAATCAAATATTTCAAATATTTATATCAGATATTTATAATTGTTTCAAAATTTGACCTTATAGCCAGTAACATATTGAAACAATGGTGTGCAGCCAATCAGAAGACAGCTGTCTAAAAGAAAGAGAGCTGTGTGGGGCTATATCACGGCCCATTACAAGATGAATTGTAAAGTTACTTTAGTATAGTTTAGTAATGAAAACATGGAATGTCAAATGAGAATAATGTTTGTTGGTGTAATTAGAAGAAAGATGTTCCGATGTTCTTGGAACAGTGACTACTATCACTTTTAAATGTCTTTAGAAAGTTTGTTTTCTTATTGTGGATTTAAACACAGGTATCGATATACTCCTGGCCACTAACTGTGAATTTGGCTGAGGCTGTGTGAACTAAAGCTGCCAATTACACCGTGCTACATTTTAATTAGTTACCTCAGTTTTTTGTTTGTTTTAATGGACTGAGTGGGAACATTTTGTCCCTGTATTTCTCTGCTGCTAGGTATTTCATGATTCAAACAACATGATACCTGAATCAGATATTTGTTCCAGCTAAATATTTTCTTGCGTTTCTCCATCTGTGACTACCCTCAATTAAACATGTTCAACTCTTTCAACCTATAATTATTCTTACTTTTAAAAGGATACACACAATTCAAATGCTAACTCAGTGGGTTTTCTAACAATAAAATGCAATGAAGAATAGTGGCACTTTGTAAAATACAGAGAAGTTTTATTTTAGCTACTGCAAGTTAAATTGTAATCACCAACTTCCATATCTAATTCCAGACACCGAAACTGATTAGAACACAAAATATCAGGTTACAAAATTTGCTTTGAGGATCCAGTCTCCTTTTCCAAGCCTCTTTCCCACCTGTTACATAAACACAGATGGCTAGAGGAAAAGAAGTGAGCTTTTAGACAAAAAAAAAAAAGAAAAAGCACACAGAGAAAAACAGGCAGATGGAGGGAGACAGAGTTCAAAACTGAAAATAACAAAGAACACTTGTTCCGGCATTGAAGCTGAGGCGAGGAGAGATGGGCTCAGAGAAGCGGGAAACACAGGAGGAAGAAATGATCCACTCACTCTCTCGTAAAACTCTCCCTTGATGAGACTGGCAGCAATGCGGTCGACGGTCTCGCTGCTGTTGGTGATCTCCGACTGGCTCATGGCGAGGCGAGCGGCCTTAGCTGGCAGCCCTGCTTTCAGGTAGAGGTTTATGGCACCCTGGAAGTCTCCCTCGCTCTCCCTCACCTCGCCGGCCCTGTCTTCCTGACCCGTCTCCATCAGCCACCGGTAACGGTTTTCACGCAAGGTGTCGAGCTCTGGGTAGCCCTGCAGTTATTTTGCATTTAGAGTTCAACCAAACAGTTATCCTGTCCACAGATAACTAACCAACAACACTCTTGTGGTTGACAGCAGGTGTACATTGTAATTTGGTAATCCAAATTCTCTGAGAGGTAACGAGACTCCTGCCTCTGCTGTGGGTTCTGTTTTCAGAAAATGAAGCTCATAAGGACACTCGCTGTTCACCCACAGGCCTTTTCAGATTTGATAAAGTGAGTATTATAAAATAGTGTATGCAGGGAATAGATCTAAGCAAGACAAAGGCATAAATGGGCTAAATTATTTTGTTTTTAGAAATGCTATTTTAGGCAATTAAGAAGCCTGTGCTTGTCATATGAGAAGGCTGTCTGTTTACACATTTTGGGTTTTCCTCTGTCTTTTCCGATTTAAACTTACTGTAGCTTTATATACTTTATTAAGCAATAAATAATTTCCCTTTTTTTCTGTCTCTTGGGGAATGCATTAGATAGGGCATCAATCCTTAAAATCCCCCATAATATAAAATGTAATAAATATATAAATAGAATATGTGGAGCTACCCACTGTGCTGACCTTTCCCAAATAAAGAGGCAGTAAAAAACTAGCTTTTGGCTTTTATTCTGTAATATAAATATGATAAATAAATATTTAAAATGTGCTGAAATCAAAGTAATCAATATAAATACGCTACCTCGAGCTGATTTGCGACCACGTAAAATGACTTGATCAAATATTATCAGTAATTGCGTGTGATTCAATTCCCTTTTTTTACCTTGGCTTCGGCTACAGCAATGCAGTCATCCCACATGTGGAGCTCTTGGTACATCTCTATGGCTTCTTCGATGGCATTCTGCACAGCAAAAACAAAACAAACAAAAGCCAAACGTTGGACTTTATTCTCCAAAAATCTAGTATTAAGGATGCAGAGCTGGGTTTATTTATTCAGTTCATTTTATTCCAAGACTTTACCAATCTCAAGTGTTTGGTAAAAGACTAAAATGACTTGCCACTGCAGCCCTCACAGGGATTTGTTGGTTACCATCTTGTAAGGTAAACAATACTTTTAGCAGTGAAAGCATCTCTGTGTTGCTTGTCCTTCCCATTCTTACATGGGGAAGAAATTATTAATCTCTAGTTTGTGGCTGCTTGTTGCTCCTAAGCCATATTTTACTGTGTTGAATCCCTCTTATAGCAGGTGACAGCATTTATGTGTGCTTGTGTATCTGCATTGTTCACTGTCATCACAAGTGAAACTGAGCTGTTTATGTTCGAGTTGGAGCTAATAAATTGTGAAGGGTTACTTTAACTGAAGGAGAGGAGACTTCAGAACACACTGAGTCTATACAAGTATCATCAGAGCTATGAAAGCAAGAAAACGTGTGTGTGTATAAAGGGACACCGTATTACTGACTAAATTAACATTATATAGCAAGCTAGAAACAGTTAGTCTGTTAATATTTTGAGCTTTATATTAAAGTGGTCTATTTTTTGCTAATCTGTAGAATGAACATATTTGACTAAAAATGCCAGTTTACCTGCAGATAGAGTTCCTCATAATATGGAGCAATAGTTCCTTTTCTTTAAGGTATTACTCCTCTGTTACTAATATGTTGTGCTTAACCACAAATATTAATACAAGACGTTACTGTGATGCTGTTTACTTAAATTTCTGTGATGGTGCACATCAGGCTGTGCTGTAGACATGATGCAGTAATATAAATCAAGCATAAATACACATTTAAAAGCTTAACAGCTCTGTGAATTTTGGGGTGTTCTGTTTGTTGTAAAATCTGAAAAGGAATTCATTCTACATATTACATATTCAATCTTATTTCTAACGCTCTTTTTTTTTTTACAGCCCACCTGCTCTGTGTAGTGCATCTCAGCCAGTTTAAAATTCTTGTCCAGCATGGCCACGCGTGCTTGGACTTGATAAAATGATGTCCCATCTTCTCCCTAATAAAGAGACAAAGAGATTAAAACATACAAAAGCCAGGGAGCACTTTTGAGCTTTGCAGAGAGAAAAAACTTTTCAAGAATTGCAAAGCTGCATTTTTTTATAAGGACCACTCACAGAGATTCAGCTAAAAGGAATTTCATTAATATCAACTCCAGCAGAGACTTGCTGTACAATGAATGCTGGATTTCCAGTTCCATCATAAGACACATTTTTAAGAGAAGTGTTGAATTATTCAGGTGTCATTGCATAAAAATGTCAAATACCGTATTGCATTTCATTGGAGAATACTAATAATTAGCCAATTAGTCAGAAATATTATTGCCACCCTTAAAGCTCTTTATCTGCTATATTTGTGATCAGTGCGTTGGGCCTTTCCTCACCATTTCCTGTGAAACTTTGTCTACGATCTCGTTTGTTTGCCGCAGGAAGTGGAGGGTTGAGACATCACCCAGCGCAGCAAAACACCTACAAAATAAAAGGGAGAGAAAACCATAGAGGAACTAAGCAATTAAGCAGCAGATGGTGACAGAGAAAGTCAAACAGAAACAGAAATAAAGAGAAATATATTCAGTTTAGTGGAGGAAGAATGCATTTCTGGTCAGTGAAAACTTGTTCACTTAATGAACTGAGATAAATTAAAGCTCTTTCTCTAATTAGCCTTTAGATTCAGTGTGAGAAGCTGAGAAATACACAGGCACATCTTAGCATTTGGCCACTTTATTACCAACTCTCTGTGAACAGTTGCATCAGATTAATGAACAAGTCATGAAAGAAAAAAAGTTTAAAAACTCCTACTGTCTGACTCTTTTTTTTCTGCTTCCCTCTCTCATTAACATCACTTCCCTCCCTCATTAACATTATCCACTCCAGACAAAACTGTTTCTTTCCCCGATTTCATGATTTATGCAATTCAAGACGATGCCTAACGAACAGCATATGCATTATTAATGACAGGGAATTCAAATTTGAAAGGTTTCTCAAAACAGAGAGAACTAAAGATGGAGAGAGAGGAATAAAATGATAGAAAATTAAAAACTGTCTTTGATGATAAATGAAGTTGGGGGGGGGGGGGGGCTCTGGCAGAAACACAGCCATCGGCCGTGCGTGTGCAGAGGGTATACTTCTATTATGTTGTGGGGACATTTATCTGGTTATAAAATAATATTTCAAGGAACTATCTGATTATCTTTAAGGTACAAAAATCAAGCTGTATAAGCTGAATCTGTATATTTTAGATAAAAGAATCGGTCAGAGGAGTACAGGTTATAGTAAATGTCCAGGAAATGAATGTAAGTCAATGTAATGTCCTCTGAAGTGATGAAAAACAACTGCCCGGGAGTGCGCAAGTGTGTCCAAGAGTGTATTTCTTCATTCCAGGTGATGAAGGTGCCCTTGTTGCCTCTTTCCTCTTTTTTCTCTCCAGCCCCAGAGATAAGTCTCACTTGCAATGACAACTGATACTGAATGTAATTATTCCGGAGACAAGAACATTACTTTGAAAGGGCTTTGTGTGTGGCTGTGTGTGCGTGCGTGTTTGTGTCGTGCTGACCTTTCTGCGATGTGCAGCTGGCAAGCCTCTAGAGCCAGCTTGCTGAGTGTCTTCCACATGGCTTCAGTCTCTGGTGACATCTCCAGAGTCTCGAGGAAGGCTGTGGCTCTGGAAAATACACGCACATGCACAAGTAGAGCTGAGCCAGGTGGCAAGACAGAACATAAAGCAAGTATTCTGTGCTGCAGATACCGACCACAAATGGTGTGTAAAGATAAGGAGCGGCAGAAGAGCTGCAAATATCGAGGAAACTGTGTTACAGCAGCCACTCCCAAATTTAAGTCTGAATTGGAAAATCTTCTACGGCCTTTTCATCACTTTTAAATATGCTTTAATTCAGTTTAGTCTAAGTTTTTATCTTGTTTTTTAGTCAGACTTGTTGGATACTGGACCGTAAGACAGATAAAGTAAAAATAAATAAATAAATTAGCCTAATTTGGCTGATGCAAATGTCCAAATGGAAAAAACAAGGAACTCCAAAGTAAGGATGAAGAGAAGGTTAGTGAACATGATACCAAGAACATTAAACTGAAGCAGGAAGATGGCATTATAGATACACACGAGGGGGACTGGTGATTAGACACAGGTGACCCAAAAAAAACGTCTTTTCATAAATCTGGATCAAGTTGGTTCCTGAATGTCCCAAATTCATTCTTCAGCAAGACAATCACAATAATAGCCCCACATATAGAGCCATAAAGAAGATGTTTTGTATTACTGTATGAAGTAAATCAATGAATAAAACCTATTCATGGTCCAGTGTTTCACTATAGCATGCTCTACAAAAACATAAAGCAAGTCACAATGGACCGTGAGATGTTCTGATCTAATAAAGTCTGCTGAGGAGATCAGTGGACATGTTAGAAAGATTATTACTGGTATGACCTGAAAAGATGCTGAACTTCTTCAATGTGACAGCTGCTAAAGAGGGGCCAGGGCTATCTTCTTAATCTAATTCAATCACATTCACCAACATTAGTAAAATAGAATTTAGAAGACTTATTTGACAGATTAGCAGATTAGAAAGATCATGATTTATAAGAATAATGAGAGGAATAACAAATAGCTCCCCAGAAGGCACAAAGCTGTAACATTACTTTACAAAATAATTGCAATAACACAGTGATCTTTTAACTCAGATCATGAGTGGATGAAATAAAATGCCTGATTTCCACATTCAGTGGTACTTGTCCCATTGTAAAGTATAATTTTTGCTTTACGTGATTCATAGCTTAAAAATAAAATCTGTACTTATCATATCTATTAGCTCACCCTATGTTCATCTAATGTCTGAAAAACAGAGGTTTAAGCTCCGCCCCCTTTAAGACAACCTTCTACTTATTGGCTACCCCGCACAAACAGAAAGCTATCTTCTCTCACTGATTTAACACAGAGACAAGTGTATATAAAATGTTAGGAAGAAAGGACTTAAAACAGTATGAAACCTAAACTTATTGGCTAATGGCGATTACTGGTACATTATGGACCTGCTAATATGGACATTCACCACTATAACTGAAGATAACAGAGTATTTAAAAGAACCAAGAAGATTCCCATAAGACCACAGAGAGTGCAATTAAACTTTTCTGTCTCTTATTACCCAAAATTATGCCAACCTAAACTTCACAGCATTGTGCTGAAAAACCTGATAATGTAACCTTGACTGGAATAATCAAAATAAAACAATTGATTCCCTAAATTTATTTACATTATGCCTCTTCCAGAAGCTTTTCTACTGTAGCTGACTTTAGTGACATTGTCAGCAAAGGCCTGACGGTGCTCAGCGGAGGACCAAATGACCTCCTCCACACACAGTTCCATGTCAAAACAATACTATATTCAGTTAAAAGTTGTAAACTGTTTCTCAAAATATATGAGTTTCAAAAATATAGTCATGATTTTTCAATTCCTTATTTGGTAGTTTGAGCTTAAAAATTTTAATTCCAAACTTTGTATGACAATTTCTTCCTATGAAAGAAGACCATTAAACATATAAGCAACCAAATTCCTCCTAAAGACTCTCAAAGTGCTAGAGGAAGGAGCTGAGTTGATGCTCCTCTGAATAAGAGAGGTCAGTTATAATTATTTACTCCATCTGATGAGGTGGCTTCACACGAGCATCCTTTCGGAGGTGATCAAATCACAACACGCTGAAGGGAAGGATTATATCTCCCAGCTGGCCTGGAAGTGCTGAGGAAATACTCGAGAAGAGCTGGAGGAAGCTGCTGGATAAAAGGACATCTGGCCTGTTCTGCTCACCCTACTGTCACTGCGCCTCTGACCCAGAAAAGTGACGGGTGCAAGGAAGGACGGACGGATGTTCACGCTGCATCGTCATTTTGATAGGCTGTATGGTTTTATTTAGTGGGCTGTACTCACCTGTTATAATCTCCATCATCAACAGCCGTACCAAACTCAATGAGGCCTTCGTCGAGTGTGTATGTCACCATGTTGACGCCCTCTGTCACAATCACATCCGTCTTGCCATCGGCTCTTTTGAGATCCACAATGTCTCCCTGACAAAGAAAGGAGATACATATTATGCATAGGTATGAAACCTCCGCGCTGTGTTAATAAAGTGGAAAACGTGTTTTTCGTGCTACTGCATTTATTAGACAGTTTAAGCCAGAAAATGCTTAATCGATGAAGCTTTTACTTATAAAAATACATTTTGTCAGGTTTTTATATTCTGCAATTCTGCAGTATGCATGGACACAGGTTTACAACATCACAGCTTCATTAGTGGGTCAGTCCAGTCGACCACCATAATCAACTTGCACCCTCCAAATTCACATTATGGATGCTTTTAGCCAAGAAAAACAATGAGTACACTTAAATATACTTGCATAATTATAATGAAAGTTTTTGTTAAACCTTTATTTAACAAGATAAGAATGTCTTTCTTTTTGGAGAGTGTTCTCAGCCAATATATGCAGCATTAGCAAAGCAGGGTTTTTTTCTAGAAACCAGAGTGCGTAAAGAAAAGTTTCACAAGTACGTGGAGAACAGAAGTGCACACAGATTGGCCTTGGAACAAACATGATGGGCGTATGTTTCCCAGTTTGGCTCTTCAGAAGTTTTACGCTTTTGTTTTTCACATATTATTAGATAAAGGCATCAAAATAACGTTCCACATATATGGCTGGATGTATCACCAAGATAGCTGCTGAGTAGCAAAGTATATCAGAAATATTAAATTTCAAAATTCAATTTATTTTAAGCCAGTTTTAGTTATACTGCACCCCTTCACAACTACAGTCATCTCAAGGCACTTTGGTACCCAATAATATGGTGATTATTAATGAGGATTTCCACTAAACACTATGAAATCAAATACTTTTAAAGGAATTATGACCAGCTCATAACAGCAGCAATTCTTTGTCCATTACTACCCTCTGCTATTGTCTACAAAATAAAAATGTCTTGCACAAAGCTCAGTGCACTTTGCAAAAACATAAATCAGCCACACAAGAGGCTGCTGCGATGGTTTTTGTTATTAATGAGAACAGCAGCAAGTGTTAACGCAAGCAACTTTCAAAACCCTGCGCACACCAGGGGCGACTAACTGCCTCAGGACAGCGGCACAAAAAGCTGGTTCTCTGTTAAGGCTTTGCCAGCAACACAAAAAGGCTTGAGAACAGTAAAAATACAAAAACATGCAGCTTCAGTATAAACACTGTGGAGATATTAAAAATAAAAAGGTTTATCAAAACAAGCCGACCAGGGCAGATGCAGAGCCTCCAGTTAACGATGCCGACCATACTTAAATCACACTTACAAAGAAAACAAAAGCTCACCTTGACGGGGAACATGGTGACGGTCTCTGGGCTGTCAATGCTGTACCAGATGCAGAGGTTTCCCCGGTTTTGGGAGACCACCACATCGCTGCCAGGCACCCACTGGACGTAAGAGCAGAAACTCAGCAATGTGGTCTTCACGCCAGACTGTATGTCGTACAGATGGAGCTGCAGAGGACAGAGAAAGATAGAAAGATATAGAAATTCCTATTTTCATCATCAGGAAATGGTTTCAAGTCCAACAGTAAAGGCAAAGTCCAGCAAGTGTCACTGTACATAAGAATGGATTTCTCCAATTCCAGCTGTGACCATTAAATTTAAAGTTCGTAAATATAGAGTCCAGAGAGTTAATCTGGTTTATCTTCGCATAAAATAAAAAAATAGGTTCTATACAAAGGTAACAAAACCACTTTACAGTCCATCAAAGCTCATTTGTATCCACAATAATATTATATTTTTATTATATACTGTATAATTTAAATGTTTCATAGGAAGTTTATGCCGACAGTACTTTGCACCAGATTATCTTTTGCTATCTTTAAAATAGTCATTTCAAGAGTATTCAGAGCATCATCATCAGTGTGTGAATGGGTGAATGACTGAATGTAGTGTAAAGGGACTAAGTAAAGCGCTATACAAATACAGGCCATTTAGCATTTAGCATTTTACCATCATGGATCACCACTTAAAGTCAGGCTAAGTTGAATTTATTTAGATTTATTTTATTTGAATCATTGATTTATTTTTTGCACCTGCATTTTTTGGTTTAGTTTACTTATAACCTCATTAGCTCAGGAATGTAAGTTCCAGGCCCACTGCACAGCAGACCCACACTCCTTCCACCTGTTTGTTTCCTTTGGCCATGTCTCCATACCTTATTTTATTTTAATTCTTGAACTTCTGTAGGTACACTGACTCTTGGTTGTGACATCCTCTTTATAGCCAGTCTCTGGAATAAGCCAAGCCTTTATGTTTTCTTTGTTGTGGCAAAAATATGTAACTAGTACTTGGATTTTGGGGTGCATTTGAAGATATAATGTGGTTATTCTTCGATCTATAGAAAACCTGGTTGGTGAAGTTTGTTACCTTTAGGTAGGAGACCTTAAAAGTGAAAGAGTTGTTTCTCCTTGTCCACAGTACAAAAATAGGCCTTATGCATCTTCTAGTGTTAGGTCCATAATTTGTTGGACCTTTTGGCACATTAGGTCATTGTCAACCGTCCTAAAAATGTTTGTAAAAACTCCTTAAATTAAAGCTGAAAGTATGCACTTCAAACGCATCTTAATAGTCTTGTTTAAAACCCACTGGTTTACACAACAGGTTTTACTTCTTTTTATTCCATCCATCTGTTCTCTCCCACTTATTCTTGTCTAGGGCGAGAGGCAGGGTACACCCTGGACAGGTCGCCAATGTGCCACAGGGCTAACACACAGAGACAAACAACCATTTACACCTATGGGCAAATTAGAGTTACCAATTAATGTAACCCCACTAACTGCATGTCTTTGGACTGTGGGAGGAAGCCAGAGTACAGAGTACAGAAAACCCAAGCAAACATGGGGGGAACATGCCAACTACTGACAGCAAGACCCAAGCCTGATGGTGGAGCTGAACTCAGGACCTTGCTGTGAGGCAACAGCGCTATCTACCATGCCACCATGCTTTTTAATTCTTTCTTTTGAAATATACTACCTAAAATATCATGCTATGCATGAGAAAATGTGATAGATTAGATTGCATTTTCCTTTTCATCTTCCTTTTAGACCACCCTTGTTCTAATTGGCTGCTACTGGAAACCAAAATGTTTGAAAAGCAGGTAGAAGGGTACCCCAGCTCTGTGTGCCTGCATTTAGAGCAGTCTAGCCTAAAGCCTAAACACTTGGCCCACTCCCTTCTTTCTTTGAAAATGTAACCATGTTTGACATTCCACATACACTTTATGGCTTTATTATTACTTCCTTCTTTTATAGTATAATTTGTTGCCGCTGTACCATCTCTGGATTAACATTTTAGGTTTTCGATATATGACAGCAGAACACTTAAAGTAAAGATTCGATAGGAAACATTTTGCTAGCAAACTGTTCTTGTAGGTTGAGGTTTACATTAGCATAGTTAAACTCATTTGGCTTGAACAAAGTTGATTAACATCCAGCAGCTCCACGTGAAAACTCCCACTGCAATAATCTGTTCCACTGTGCACTTGATGAGAATGTAGATTCTATAAGCTACAGAGACTCCCGCAGCACTTAATGTGCATGTGTGAGTATGTCAGACCGCCCGCTGATGTAATCAGCTTCCTTAATGCCCTCCCCACACCCACCATCACTAATTTTAATAATGCTTTGTCTATAGTCTCACCCGGGTGCTCAGCTTGCCAACTTTAAAATGCAATGAGGACAAGCAGCCTGTTGATAAGGTCATCTGAAAGCAAGGAGCAATTAAAGAAACATTTTATGACTCTTTACTGTTGAAAAAAAAAATGGGAAAATGAAATTTCTCCCAGATTGTGGAGTATACGGAATTGCAGTTGGGAAACCACCATTAGTGCTGTAATAAAGGTAAAAGTTAATAACCACTGCAGATCAGATGAATTAACATTTACAGTAAACCTGGGCATAAAAAACATTTCACTGAAAAAAAAATCTGCACACGAGCCACAAAGTTTTTCAGTGATTGCAGAGATTTTTTTCTGGCACTAATTACCGTCAAACTTTTCTATTCTTCTACTTCTTCTTCAAGTCATTGATGGTCATAAATATTTTACAATCTCTTTCGCTAAAGTTGATTTTGCATATACTAAAAGGAAACTTGTACACTAGATTTGTAAAACTGAATTATGTGTCACAGCAAGTCACACTGGAGGAAAAAGTTAGACTCCACAGAGGGATTCTCAATTACCTGAGTTCTCCTTGTCTTTGCCCCAAGGCTTAAACATCAAACTTTTTTTTTACCCCGAGGCAACAACTGACAGCATCTCGCTGCTGCTCTCATCCTCCACACAAGGCCTCTGTGAATCTCAGCAACCTCTTACATATAACCAGAGGAAAATGAATACTGTTTTTTAAATGGGGTCTATGACAGCAAAATTAATGTTTTCCCACTTATATGACATAAGACGTAACTAAAGGAAAAAAAAATTAGTTTTGTGCAAAAAAAAAAAAAGGCTTTTAAATAGGGACAGTTCAACGTCATGAAGAATTAACATTTAAAGGCCTAGTTTGCTTTTACTCCATCCAGATTATTATATACAGTACGATCTATATAGAGATGTCTGCCTTCCCTGGAACATATCTGTACCAATTAGAGCTCAACTTGTGAATTTCTTAATACAATATAATCTTTCCCAGACATTAAACATCGTTATAAAAGCAGATTAAATGTTCACGCTACACCAGAAAGCACTTTCCAATTTTCCTCTAGTCTTATTGTTTTATTCTTTTGTTGATTAATCTTACTCCTTTGGGACTCAAAAACAGCGGGACAAGTGGGAACCGTGTCATTTAAAGGGATCAAAAGCCAAAAAAAGAAAAGTTGGTAACCTCTGATTTAAACCCTATAGCTAACATTTCATGCCTTTCATGGTTAATTTATGGCACCCCCTGGTGGCAAAGATGGTTTCACATTTATCTTGACTGTCAGTCAGAAAGGCTGGATGACCAAAATGGTTCAAAACAGAGCCACAGCGCCTGTTTTGGATGATGGACATGGCCATAACTAAAGAAATGCCCCTAGCATTGACAGCCTTTTCTACTTTCCTCATCACACTGTCTATCATTTGCCCCCTCGCTCTCTTTTTGCCTCTGGGTCTCTATCTCATTGTGCCGAGGTTTTATTCTTACCCGCAGCTTCTTGTCCCTGAACAGCAGTTTGCACCCGGTTTCATTGAGCTCCAGCCAGTCAATCTTGGAGTCGTGGCTGATGGTTCCCAGATTGTAGCCTCCGGCCAAGTCCACTGAGGGGAGAAATAAACCGACAGATTAACTGAGTCAGACTGCCAGTGTCTAGCTAACGCTGGCCTTTTATTCAAGATCACAAATCAGCTAGTTCTTTTATAATTTTCCATAATTCTATCAGGCAGAGCCTGAGCTGTTTCTCTGCTCTCAAAATGTACCTTCTTTGGGATCCAGCTGATATTAGTGTGCTGATGTGAGGCCTATACAGTCTTTTTAATTAAAATGGGGGTTATTGTCCACACAGAGCTAACTGACTTTATACTGCAGTTATTGTAGGTATATTACTTTAGGAGTTTAATATTATGGTAAGTAATCATATGGGCTGGCTGAGTTCCTATATGCTATGACTTGGTCAAATACTACCAGTTTTCACTGAGTTGTATTTGGAACAAAAAGGTGGAATTATCCTCTTTGAGGCACAGGTACCTGTGTATGGGCCTCAGTAAAGTGAAGTTCAGTTACATAATGATTTCATTTATGCCTGTTTGCTTTCCTCTTGTGAAGAGTCTCTGCAACCTGCTGTTACCCGTAACACCCTCCTCTGCGTAGCTCTGGGGAGACATTTACTTTTGCGCATAATATATGTACAATATGACTGAAAATGTCAAAAGCAACAATCTAGATCCAATTAACAAGTATGACTTTAATGTCTTATTTATAAATGCTATTAATATATGTTATATGCTCCCCTCAATGACCAGAGGCAGACTTTCATTATGAAGAACATGGCCTTATAACTTCATTTTTAGTCAGCCCATCATACACCATGCTGTCTAGTAGGCCTCCATAATATATTCACCCGCTGCTTAGAATAGTCCCCGAAAAATCTACTGTTTCGTCCTGTTTACATAATATTAGCCTAAAACACTTTTATAAGCACATTTATAAGATAAAACTTTCTTGAGGATGTTTTATGTTTTCAGTACAAACCAAAAGCCTTCAAGGTGTGGGCCAAAGACAAATAATGATTATTTCATGGGAAAATGTAATTAATTTATGAGAACATGAATTACCTTTATGTTTAACTATTACAACTAAGGGTGTACTCACAATATGCAATCTGTACCATGCTGAGCACATCTGACACCCAAAGTTTCTTTAACTGCGACCTGGCCACTGAAAGACTCAAGCACAGTATTCCAATACTTCC
This sequence comes from Aulonocara stuartgranti, assembly GCF_965226115.1. Classification (NCBI taxonomy): domain Eukaryota; kingdom Metazoa; phylum Chordata; class Actinopteri; order Cichliformes; family Cichlidae; genus Aulonocara; species Aulonocara stuartgranti. The sequence goes on from NC_138951.1 coordinate 21,355,138, forward strand.
TCAACGACAGCCTCCATTAAAATCTCTGTGGTAAATAATTAATAAATATAAAGGGAATGTGAGAGAACAGCCTGCCATAGCTCACAAAAATGGTCCAATTAAGCCACAAACGCATGAAGCCGTGTGTGCTTTTGAAAGAGACAGACAGCGAGCACAAGGGGGAGGAGCTAACATGCTGAGACTAACTGGGGTGTGTTCAGTCACTGAGCGCAGCGTGAGCTCAGGTCATTGGGGGAGTGGGGAGGGACTATGCCTACTGCAAAAGCACCCTGAGTGTTAAATCCTTTTCTGAACCTGGACAGTCACATTTTGAATAGACACAATTACAGTCTCACTTTCTCTCTCTCTCACACACACACACACACACACACACACACACACACACACACACACACACACACACACACACAGTTTTTTTCTTACCAATAGCAATAGTCTTTATGTCAATCAGATAAGCGAGCTTCTTGTTGTCTTCAACTCCTTTCTGCTTCCTCTCATTTAGTCGGACACTAGACACACACACACACACACACACACTTGGTTTAAATGACATGACTGCATTCAGCGAGATATGGTTTTATCAAGTAATAACCCAGCATTAGTGCAGCGTAACTGGCTTCAGCTGCTTTTCATTATGTTAAATCCCAGGATGAACCTGGTCATGAATTTGTCATGCTGCAGTGTCCAGCCGGAGGCGAGCAGCAGCCAGAGTATCCGACAGCCATCAGTCACAGAAAGGCTGACAGCGCTGACACTTCTGACAGCTCTGAATACATTAACATAGATGTGTGCTGACTAGTTGGTTTAGCCTCACTGACTCCTGCGGACTCCTTACTGTAATGATGCAGAGGATTTCTCCAAAACTCAATACCGCCATCTAATGGTCATGGCTGAAAGCACTTATGAGAACGCATCAGGGTTAATGTTTGTGTCTCTGTTTGTACCTTATGTATATAAATTTGTCATTTTTTTAATTGTTCAAGACAGGAAAAAAATTTGGATTTCTCTTTAGTTTTTCAGTATATTACAAATGCTGTATTCAAAAAGATAATGCATGTTTGAATAATCCAAAATATTCCTGTTTGGAAGTGAGATATTGATTTCATTGCCAATATGCAAAACTATCATTCATTGCAGGTTCAGGCTATTACCATAAATCAATTTTTGGACAATTTTGTAAATGGATGATGAAAGATGTGCTCGTGACACTGCTGCTGAATCGTTTTTGTTGCAGGGCACGGTGACATAAATGTTTGTAATCGCCTGAAATTTCTCCTAGTGTGACTTTTAATCAGAATTATACAGTTGCAACCCCCATCAGCAGATCACTAATACTGCATGCGTGGGACTGTTTCACATCTGTTCCTTAGAACCAAACAAACCGGTTGAGGTGCTCGAGTGTTACTCAACAGACTGCTTCTGCATAATTATGAGGAACGGAGCCAACCTGATGAGGTGGGGGTTCATAAATTCCGTGCGAACTGATCCCAGAATCTCGTTGCTGCTGTACTCCACCAAGCTCAACTCCCCGGCATTAAATATCATGCACACCTGAAAACAGAAACAAGAACAGGGCTGTGAATACAGCAGAGTGAAGAATGTACTTTTATGGACAACATGACAGGACCTGATATATAACCTCCTTCGCCGAGATAATTATATTTACTAAACACTAGGCCTTTGTGCTCCTTGGCAAGCCTCTAAATGTGGTTTGGGGGTTTTTTTTAATAAGAAAACAAAAACAATTTGCACACTGTCTAAATGGTTAGTGTGTACTCACTGTTTCATTTTCAAAGAAGAACTTTTCATTTCCCCCAGAGCCAGTCCAAGGCACCTGGGAGAGGACAGAGAAAGCAAAATTAACTGTAATACAAATATTACAACACTACTGCGAACATAACACAATTACACAGTGTGAAGTACGCATTTACTGTGAGAATCTGACATTAATGTTTGTGAACCACACACTCTTATTGCGCCATAATGATGTGATTAACTGATTACTCATGTTTAGTTGTTAAGTATATGTGACAGAGAACAAAAATTGACAGTTTATGACCAAAAAAATGTAACAGCATGTCAGCTTGCATATTCTCTAGCATGGGGTTGCACGCCTATAAATGTTGGGTCTCTCTAGCCCATTGAACTAAAAGACCTTTTATTAAATGCAGAGACCTAACTTCAAAGCCTTCACCTGAATTTTTGGTCACAATGTTTCCCTTCTCCTATATTATTCCCTTCCAAGAGTACCACTCCTGTTACTTCTTTGTTTTATGGTATATTCTTTTATGGTATAATACTTGAGGTCCAACCTCGCTTAATTTATTTGTCAGGAGATCTCCCAGCAGGAGAGTATCTGATGTGTGAGCCATCAGGTAGCGATCTTTCCCCATGATCTTCACTTCTTCTATCTCATAACCGTAATAGGACTTCAGGACAACCCGAGTTCCTGTGGAGAGGTTCTTTACTATCACCTAGAATTAAAAGAAACAAAACAAAACATATTCCATCTTTACTTACGGTTTTGAAATCCAGTAACAATCGATTCACACACACTGATATTTGATACTTTCAACCTGTTAATCCTGTTAAAACGACAGTCAGTTCAGTGTGGTGGTCATTCCAAGCAGCAAAGTTAATCGCAAGAGACTCCTTCTTGTGTGTGTTCATAATGTGTGTATTTATTGTATAGTTTTAATTACTACTTTGCTTTTGCAAATTAGTGTGGCCTACAAGTAATGTGGTGTGCGGCACAGACTCATGCTTATTCCTATAAAAATAAAAATATTAAATTAAAAACATGGCTTTTTTTTTTTAAAGATATTTTCTTAGAATTAGCAATTAGTGTTGTTTTTCCCTATTTTCTAAGGGTAACATTATAAACAACAACAAATTATCTATGGGAAATAATAAAAAAAGGCAGATATATTAATGTTTGATGGCTTAAAAATAATGAAAAACAAACAAGATGTGTATTTCCAGCATGGCTTTTTTTCCAGACTACTGTAAACATAATTTTCTGCTACATTTAATTTGTCAATTAAGAAGAAAATCAGATAAACAAAAAGGCTGGATGATTGTTTTCGGAGCTCATCTCTTTCTTAATCATACAGGGCTGCTTGTTGCACCTGAATTCATTAAGTCTGCATTACTGCTCTCACAAAATCAACGGGGCTGTTTTCACATCGTCTGTTAATTAGCAGAAGAAGGAGAGCAAAGAGACGTCTGAAATTGCCTATTTGGTTGTCTGTTTGTCTAATTTAGTGAAATTACAAACACTGTGGTTCAGCACTGATGATTTTCTTGTTGCCTGGCTGTTCCTACCTGGCTCAGGCCAACGTAGGTCACTTCATACTTGTTCTTGTAGATGGTTCTTCGCAGGCAGCAGTCAAACAGCTCCACTCCCCCACACAGTGTTCCCTGTTGAGACACAATCAACAATTAAACACCTAAAAAACGCAATTTACATTTTCTAATCTGGTTTTTTTTGGTCATTTTCAGATGGTAGCAGCACAGAAATAATAGTTATTGTAGAACATACATGCTTTCAGAGTCATCATAGGCTGTTGGAGTCAAGAGTTGGTGAAAAAAATGGACACCAAAAGGCATCTTAACACAATGTTGAACTTAAAGTCACACTGCAGGTTAAAATAACGTTTTTTTAACCTTTATTTAAGCAGACAGTCACAGAATGCGTTAGATCAAGTATTTACAGCGCAGAGGCGTGATCCGTCTTTCTTCCAGGCCAAGCTGGTGATTGTGTAGAGGTTGGAAATTTCTTTAGGTTTGGCTTCATCCCACATTCCTCTCCTCGGAGCCCAATTAAACACCCGCAACCTGGACAAACATCACAAAGGAAAAACAAACTTAGCAGAAACATCATGATAAACTTTCACTTTAACTGTAAAGCTGCCACACACCGACCGGTCAAAGCTGCCAAACACCACAGATTCCCCACTGGGGCTGGCGACAGCCACGGTGAACTCCTTCTCTGTTCGGTCGCGGCTGTAGTCGAAGGTCTGCAGGATGTGTCCCTCTCTGCTGTAGGCCACCACCTTCTTGTCACAGCCCCCCACCATGATGCTGTTTGCACCCCAGGCTAGAGCGTAGGGTGGGCACGAGTGTGTCAGAAGCTTACCCTGTGGCAAGTAAACAAATGTGTGAGAAGATATGTGTTGAATGGTGTAGAACTTTTAAAATAGGAATAAAAAATGCATGAAGGCAAACAATCTGTAGCTGTGTTCACTCATGCACTGAAGACCTGAACTTTTCCAGACATGCTGGAGGTGCAGTCACGTTAAAAATTAAATCTTTTCTAACCCTCCAGCTCATTAATACACACTCTGTGTGACGTCTGATTGCATCAATACGAGAACAGTGCAGGTAATAGTCTGGTAAATTTAAAGCATGTAAGTGGTCATCCTGTTTCCTGCCTCCTGTGTGCTGTATGCAGGCAATACTAGACTAAACGTGCCATGGTTCTTGTTATATCTGTGTCTGTCAGCAGGTTTATTCTTTTAAGTCTTCCTGGTACTTTCTCTGTTTGTTTTTTTCTTTTAGTTACTTCCTGTTTTACTTAGTTTTAGTTTTTTTCTTTCTTCTTTTGCTTCTTTCCCTCCTTCATCATCAGGAGTCTCTTATTTGTGCCTCCTCTTCTTCTGCTTCCACCAGTCGGTGACCTGAAATTCAGTCTGATGTTTACCATGCTGCAAAATCTCTCAATTCCCAAAATGCATCTAGAGAACAGAGGATAACAGAGGAGGCTTGTTGGAATTGCTGGAGGATACACAGGTGTATCCTTCAGGGAAGTGTTTTCATCTTAAGTGTATAAAAGAGGTGTGACACACAGCTGGAATATACGGACCAAGATTATTTAAATGCTTGTTGCACGCATCTTAGATGGGACTAAGACGTGAGCAGAGGTGTTGATGATGTGCAATTTGGGAAATGAGAAAGGGGAATTATTTGCCCCACGCTCATTAGTTCACGTGTTTGACTGTTTCCACTTGTGCCTAGGGTTGATGCGTGTGCATAGATTATCCTGTATTTCTCCTTTTCTTGGGTGTTTCCCAGTTTGCCTCATTATGCTCTGTGTTTTTTCTGTTTCATTCACTTTAAGACTTGATGTTCTTGTTTTTTGTTTTCTGTTCTTTTTTTTTAACCACTCCTTAAAGGCCTGTTTTTTAATTCATTCTGTGTGACTCCTGCTTCTGCTCATGACAAAGCAGAATTTTTCCTATAGTGAGAATGCGTCTGAAAATGATCATTTCCATCAGTGAAAAGAACAACTTTGTACAATGTCTTAACCTGATTTCCCAACATTTTCTGGATTTCATGTGTGAAAAAACAGCTCCTGTAGGTGAATTGTACCTGTGATTCCCCTGAGCCTTCATCATCAAAGAAGTACCGCACAACTGTCCCATCAGCATGGCCCGATATGATCCCTTTACCAGAGACACTGACACAGAGCAGAGATCTTAAAAATGACACGCAGTGCCCGCAGAACAAATGCAGCAAAGCAGACAATTATTTCACAAGCTATACACATGGGAAATAGCTCATAACTTTAATAAGGTCAGCCCACACTTCACGCTGGGACCCTTGTACAACTTTTTGGTAAAAAGAAAAAAAATCTTTTTGATTTTGATTTTATGGTATTTATACAAAGAAATCCTAATCATAAAAGCAGTTTCTGCACAGTAGTTCCTATTTTCAAGTTTATCAGCTCATCTTCAGACTCAGTACATATATGTGTGTGTGTGTGTGTGTGTGTGTGTGTGTGTGTGTGTGTGTGTGTGTGTGTGTGTGTGTGTAAAGATATTTTAAGCACTCACTTTGATGCCAGTGAGACAACCCAGGATTCTGTGGCGTAGATGGTTGAAGATTTGTTTGTCTGAGTGTTGGCAAGCCGAATCTGTAAAAAACACATCAGAGAACTTAAAATATCCTTAAAATATCCCAAGTACACTGCGGTTGGATTTAGAGAGGAATACAAAGACTTAACATCCCAACTGGAAAAGGCTGTGAAAATATTTCACATTTACTGCATAAAGATGAAGTAATACAGATTTTTCCCAAGAGGTTTTAATGCATCTAAATTGTGTTCTATAAATTCACTGATGCATATATTTCTTTTTACTAACATCTTTGTATTTGTATGTATGGGTACATTTCTAAATGAATTATTTATGATTCTGACAGTTTTTGAACTCTACAGAAAAAAGCTTTGACAAAGAAATCAGACCATGTGGAACTAAAATGTCTACAAAAATCTAAAGGATACAACTGTTATTCTACTACACCCATATATAATTCCTGATACTTTTACTTAATATTAAAAAAAAACGTGAAATATCCAAGACATACCTTGCCTTCAACTAATCCGTAGACAATAGCATTCTCTGCAGGCCAAAGAAGGCATGTCACAGCACTCTGCAATAAAGATAAGAAAATAACACAACCATGTTGTTGCAGGTGATGACACAAAGTTGAAAGACAGCTGAAAAATGTAATGTCATGTTTATAAGGAAAACAAAACTTATAACCCAATTAAAAACTAATACCAGAATAGATTCATCAACAGCTAAGCCCTGCAAAGTGTATTCACTTTGAACTCTACAAACAAAAAGGTTTGACAACCGAATCAGACCACGTGGAACTAAAATATCACAAAAATTTAAAGAACACAACTATTAGTCTACTACAATTATACACATGCGTAGAAAACAGAACATATCTGATCATTTTTTAATTTTATATGTCTAAATGATTTATAATAAAATATTTTAATCAGTCCTCATTTGTTATCCATGTCTTTGTTTTATGTAGTAGTAGATCGTAGTAGGTGCTCATATTAAACATGTTCAAAGTTTGAAAAAATAAAATGACCACAGTGTGTGTGCAAATAATCCCTGTGAGCCAAAAACTCAGGCTTTAGATTACTATTAACTCTCAGATTCAACAGCACAGAGACTCCATCGACATGCCCTTCAAACCTTTTGTTTGCATGCAGCAGCCAATTAAACACAGCTGGCATAAAGAGAGGAACTAAAACTACTTGCTTCAGAGGTGAGATTATCTGAGACAGGTGGACTAAATGATGATTAGTCTGAACTTTAAACTAAGCAAAGCTACACTGTGCAAAAGTATAAAACCATATGCTGAAAATGAGTTTAATAGATTCCTTTTATGGAAAGAAAAGTTTCAAGTTTTGACAAAAAGTTTTGACAAAAAGCATAGTCACTGCCACTTTTAGCGTGCTCCTCAAGGCAATAACAATGCATTAAATCACGTTTTCTTACCGTCTGAATAAATTTATTGCAGATGACTTTCTTGTCCCCCCTAGGAGAGACGAGAAAACCGATTAAAACTTCTGCTTCGAATTGTACCAAAATGTAAACTATTGAGAAAAATGGAACTAAGCAGAGGTAATTACCAGTCCTCTCCGATTCTGTAGACAAAGATGATATTGTCGGATTGGCCGATGGCAATTTTCGTGGAATCTGGTGAGAAGGCCATGTCATTTACAACATAGCTCTGCTTTCCATACTGAGAAAATAATACATATCAGTAATTATTATTATAGAAAAGCACTATAACATAATAACACACCAACAAACCCACAATGCTCCTGGCCTATAGAAATCTGTCATGGGGGCCCCGCGTGGTAAAACTGTAGGACCTGCTTGGGCAAACACACAGGGAGGCCCCACAGTGTAGGGCCAAGATGTGCCCTACATTTCAGCCCACAGTGGGCTGTCAACAGTGTGGGTTTCTCCACAGTGGCCTCACATGGGCCCCAAGAGGATATGTTTGCTGGATAGATACCCAGTTGCATTTAATATAGATTTTACAAAGCCACTTGGTGTAGGCTACAAATACAAGCACAGAGTTCAAAATAAATGGGTGTTGTCACAATGGCTACACCCATCTTTTATATACAGTCTATGATTCCAGCGACACATTTGGTTAATGGCAAGTAATTCATCATAATTTCTTTACATTATATACAGCACCTCCTTTCATACACACATGCAGCTCAAAGGACAACGGGATTTGTCTCACCTTGGCGTCCACAGGTTTTGTGGAGAACTTGTCCCTGCTCTCTCCATGCTCATCATACAGCAACACCACCCTGTCCACAGTGCAAACAGCGAACTTGATGTTGTTTGGTGCCCATGCCATGCAGGTAACTTTGGCAGCAAACTCCTGTCAAAGCAGGTAAACAAATCAGTCCTAAAGCACTTGTTTTATAGACTTGCTCTTATATGATGTCCTCTTTTAAAATCCTTCTAATGATTGTGTATCTGTTACACGTGTCTTTATGCTTCTACTCTAAATGAAAATCAGTGTTTCTCTCTGTTTTATCTTGTGTTTGGCCCTGATTTCAGTCTTTCTATAAAATCATGCTTTAACTGTCTGCCTAATTGTTGTCTATTTTTGCCAGTAGAGATACTCTTCCTTATGAGCGACAGATAGATGTTAAATTTGATCAGACACGATAGATTTAGGTGTTTTAAAATCCATTTAGCACGTGCAGACTTTTGGCCATGTATTAATCATAAACGCAGCGTTTATGTGCTAGCAAGCCTGACTAGTGCAAAAATCCGCTTTCAATGACAGTTCAGCGTGGGTCAGTAAAATCAAATTCATGCAATAAATAAATAAATATATCACGAAACTGGTGCGCAGTTTCAGCTTTCTAGTATAAACATTATTATCTGGCTTCCAGAACCAGTTATTGTTAGCTAACTCGCGCTGGCTTCCTAGCACTACTTACCGTTAGCTCACTCGTCAACTTACCCGGGAGGTTAAAAGTGTCTTGATATACTTCAGTTGCATTCTGAGGGAAGCTCGTACACAGAATGGTATTATTACTGCTGGAATATTCCTCAGATTTTGGTCATTTTGCTAGCGAGCCAGGGCTAGCGCAGAGGAGGTTGGAAGTAAACTAACTGTGATCTCCTTAGTTACCGCTGGGGCGGGACTTGCGGTGCGTTCATAACAATAGGAAATGTGAATGTTCTCGGACAGTTTGCCAGCTCTCGCGCTTTTGTTTCTGCAAAAGGATGCCATTAAATAATTAAAACAATTTTAACCCGGTAGAGTCGTTCCAGGTTACGCCACAGGCCGTGAACAGAACTGCTTCGATTATGTGATTTCTATCCGTTTATTCTGTTTACTCTCTAAAGATGCTACGATTTCCGTCATTATATATCAGCCGTCAAATGACAGAATTCCCGGAGCTAAAACATGTCCACGTTTAGTAAGGGAAGAGTTCAGTTTAGATGTGATATTTAAATAGTCACATTTTAGACTAAGATTAAAAAGTTTTGAGGAAATTTCCCCCAAAAAAGAAAAGAAAAAATATGGAGATGCCGGGGATTGAACCCGGGGCCTCATACATGCAAAGCATGCGCTCTACCACTGAGCTACATCCCCTTCCGTATAGGAGCCGCGAATGTAGTATATTTATTCGCATACATCTGCACTATACCCACACTTGCTAACTGTTTCTTCGCTATATCATACTTGTTTAAAAGACAATTTCAATTCCTCATATATTATGTACATTGCTTAAACTTTCTTCAGGCATACCAAACCGTTGAATAAAAATATTAAAGTTAAATAAATGTAAATTTATGAATAAGTCTGGATTGTAGCCCCCACAAACTCAGCCTGCCAGATTGCGCACTTGTGAAATTTGCTGTTAACATCACTTAAGATTTATCTTTTACTTTTCATAATCTCTATATATTATTAGCCATTTAAATGGTGAATACACATCACACATTTTACGTCAATATCAAAATTGTAAGAGTTATAAGAACGTTTTTTCCTGTGCACAGAACAAAATGTTAAATTGCCGCTGCAGATACGCCCCTCTAGCGTGGTGACGTAGAGGTCACGTGGAAGTGTTAATTTTCCAAAGTGTACCAAGGTGTACCGGAAATCAGCGAAACCCTCAAGTGTATGACGAGATGTTGCCAATTTTTATGTCGCACAAAATCAGAGACAAACACATGTAAATTGTTTACTAAAATTTAGGATGCATATTGGCTCTAAAACAAAGTTACTCTAAATTTTTGATTCATGTAAACAATTTACTTATTTTCATGACAATATGCATTTTGTTGACTTCTAAAGATAAGAATTTATATACTCTGAATACTTGGCATTGGAACCAACTATTGAAATTATTAAGTTAAAGTATAAAAACTTTTCAAACACCTTCTTCTTATCCCATACTTCTCCAAATTCCACAGTAATTGTGTCAATTTTGTATTGAGGCAAAAACCTTTCATTAGGTTAATAGAAACACTAACACTTATATTGTAAGGTAAATACCGTACAATAATAGCGCCTACATTTTCCTAAATCATGTTCTTTTTAAGGCATAGAGATATAATTTTTTTCATTAATATTTTTTGTAACATTTTTTAAAGTTGAAAGTTCTCTGGTGTTTGGGCGATCAGATCCCAGCAAACTAAACAGGGCACGAACGAATGTTGGACAATGTGGGTATGTCAGTAATGATAAGTGTTAGTGTAATTTATGGGGTTTATTTATTTAAATTATTATTTAATAAATCTAACTTGGGAAAAATATTGCAAACAGCCTAGTCTCAAATTCTACTAAAAGTTGATTCTGTTCATCTGGACGTAGCGTTTTGTGGGAGAAACGTTTCGTCACTCATCCAAGTGACTTCTTCAGTCTCAGCTGACTGCAGGGTTCTCCAAATCTTATAAACAGTAAATTTGCATAATGACTGAAACCAGCCCACCGAGGGAACAATGGGCTGGGAGGTCAGTTCCTTAATCATAATTATGCAAATTCTCATGACTGTTGATCAACAACCACTGACCAAAACCCATTGATCAAAGACCACAGATCAATGGCCATGACTACCATTCACAGAGAGTTGGGGAATGGCTGCAATCACAGCATTGTAAGATGGCGAAAGATGTACCCTTAGGCCCCCTCCTCGATTCAGAGATGGTCTTTCCCTTTTCACGTAAATGGCCTCCTTGACTCCGCGCTCAAACCAGCGTTCCTCTCTGTCCAGGATGTGCACATCCTCATCAATGAAAGAGTGTCCACTGGCCTGTAGGTGTAAATAGACTGCAGAGTCCTGGCCTGACGAGGTAGCTCTTCTGTGTTGTGCCGTCCGCTTCGCCAGAGGTTGTTTGGTTTCCCCGATGTATAAATCCTGGCAATCCTCCTGGCACTTAACAGCGTACACTATGTTACTCTGTTTGTGTCGGGGGACCCGATCCTTGGGGTGGACCAATTTTTGACGCAGCGTGTTTTGGGGTTTAAAAGCCATAGAGACCTGGTGTTTAGAAAAAATGCGTCTCAACTGCTCTGATACTCCTGACACATATGGGATCACTACAGGTTTTTGCTTGGGCAGTGGTTGTCCTTCTCTCCTGGATTAGCTGGAGCTTTCTTTAGGTGCCTTTCCCGCTTTGACAGAAGTCCAGCTGGGATAACCACATTTACTCAGGGCCTTCTTGATGTGCCGTTCTTCTGCCTCCCTGGCCGCTGTGTCTGTGGGGATGGTGTTTGCTCTGTGTTGTAGCGTCCTAATGACACCCAGTTTGTGCTCCAGTGGATGATGAGAGGCAACCTTAGATACTGATCCGTATGTGTAGGTTTACGGTACACGTCAGCTTTTAGATGTCCCCCATTCCTGATGGAAATCTCACAGTCTAAGAAGGCTAACCTGCCCCTTTTCATATCCTCCCTGGTGAATTTGATGTGTCGGTCCACCGAGTTAATGTGATCCATGAAATGTAGTACGTCCTGAGATTTGATTTTCACCCAGGTGTCATCCACATATCTGAACCAATGGCTTGGTGGTGTTCCAGGGTAGGATAGCAAAGCCCTCTTTTCCACTTCTTCCATGTACAAATTAGCAACAATGGGTGAAACTGGGGAGCCCATGGCACACCTGTGTTTCTGCCTGTAGAACTGACCCTTGTATGTGAAGTAGGTGGAATGAAGACACAGCTCCAAAAGCAAACACACTTGGTCGTTGCTGAGAGTGGTCCTGTTGCTGAGGTTGGGGTCATCCTGTAATCTCTTACGGACGCTTCTGTGACTGTTTCAGTCATTATACAAATTTACTGTTTATAAGATTTGGGGAAACCTGCAGTCAGCTGAGACTGAAGAAGTCACTTGGATGAGTGACGAAACGTTTCTCCCACAAAACGCTACGTCCAGACGAACAGAATCAACTTTTGAAGATTTACTTTCCTGGATGATTGAGAATGCATCAAGATGTTATTTTAATGTAATTTTCCTAACCTGACATTTAGCTATTTAGCTAAAATTTGCTTTTATATTCCTATGGAAAAGTCTATTTCTACATTTTTTTATTTTTTTATTTTAATACCAAATATGATTTAAAAAAACTTTTTCTGTAGACACATCTGGCTTCAGCTGGACTCATGACATCTGTTTTTGAACCATAAAAAAATTTCCGAATCTCGTTGTAACGCTTGTATTTTATGTTGAAAATCCCTAGCGGAAACGTGAAGCCTCAGTTCGTCAAACTTACCGTCGCGGCCTGCTGCCCGACTTCCACGCTGCTGGCGGCGCGTGTGGAACACATTGGTCTCATCGTCCCGTCTGAACAAACTCTAAACTGTCAACCTAAACATATTTTCTTTGTTTTGCTTCTCCCGGATTGAAATTGGATTCGTTTCAACATTCAAAGGTTTGTTTTTGGCCACCAGATCTCATGTTTATTGGTGTTTTTTGAAGTATTTTGTGACTCAGTCTCATCTACATCTCTTGCTTCCGCGCGGCAGAACGTTCACGTGGAAACTGGGACTCGTCACAAATCCTTCAGTTATCGGTATCTGCAGTTAGCTTCAGCTGTAATCACTACAAAAAAATGGCAAATATGGCAACCCTGATCCTGGAGGACGGGACGACGTTCAAAGGCCGCCAATTTGGTGCAAGCGTGTCGGTATCCGGAGAAGTTGGTACGTGTTTTATACTGTTTTAATTTACCTCAGACTCTCAGTTTATTATTGTGCATAATCCACCTGTGTATAATATAACTCAGCATGGGTTAAACATTTGCTTTGGTACATTGTGTAATCTGGATGTGTGGTGTGGTTTGCCCCTTTGTTCCAAGACGCTCATGGTTCAGAGTTGTAAAGCGCCAAATCCTCCTAACGTTTCCCCCCCAGTGCCAAACTCCATTGAAAAAGAGTGGAATTTAGTGACGCCATCACAGCCATGCGCCCACCTCTACCTTCAGCGCCCACCTGTGTGTATTTTGGCAGGCAGATGTGACTAGGAAACTGCTTGCTGTGTCGTAATAAGCATGCCGAATTAAAGATAAGATAATAGTGATTTTGGATCAGGTCAGATTTTGACATTCAGTATGCGTGACTGCAGAGATGAGTCACGCAACGTTAAAATGATAAATAAAAATGTAAGCGTATGCTGGATGGAGGACGTATACCCGGGTGGAATGCGACTGTATTCCAGCCAGGTGTTATAATCCCTTCAAACGTTTATTACAGAAACACAAGTAGGTAGAACACAATAAAATAATCGACTATAGAGATCGAAAAACACATTGGATATCGTCTCATGAGATACAACACTTGAGATACAAAGATATAATTGTACTAAATATGAGAGAATCATAATTATGAGATAAAAAGTCATCCAAGTCCTAAACCATAAGAGTTTCATTGTTATTGAAAGTGCATCAGTGTGCATTAAAAAGAAAAGAACTCAGTTTGCTAATATTCTCTGACTCTAAAGAAAAAACCTAATATTATTAACTGTCTGGCAGATTTAAGCTCTTGTAGTTGATATGATGTACTCAAGAATGTTTTGTGTGTTTAGTGTTTCAGACGGGGATGGTGGGATACCCCGAGGCTCTTACTGATCCATCCTACCGCTGCCAGCTGCTGACCCTCACTTACCCTCTGGTTGGCAACTATGGTGTGCCAATGGATGAAGAGGGAGAGTTCGGGCTGAGCAAGGTGAGCGGTTATTTAAACTCCAGGTGAAAATTAATTTGCAAACTTATTAACATATTTAAAGTGGAAAAGCGAGTCAGGATTTTTCTTCTTTTCTTCTGTGGGACGGTTTTATCTGAATGAAAGAAGGCTTAACTCTGATAAAACACACTGTCTCATCTGTTGTTGTCTTGTTCAGTGGTTTGAGTCATACAAGATCCACGCTGCTGCCTTGATTATTGGAGAACTGTCTGAAAGTCCCAGTCACTGGAGTTCAGCCAAGTCACTGGACCAGTGGCTCAAAGAGCAAGGCATTCCTGGATTACAAGGTCAGAAACCCAGAATAAAAATGGGCGTAATTTAATTGGAAAACTGCTCAGCATCTGTAATATATATTAATGCATAAAATAATCAGATGCAAGCTTTTCAATTTAATGCTACAAACTGTTTCCATTTTCTTCAGGTGTTGACACCCGCTGCTTGACTAAAAAGATCCGAGAGAAGGGGACCATGTTGGGGAAGCTGATAGTGGACGGGACTCCTGAGGAAAGTATTCCCTTCGATAATCCCGACAAGAGGAACCTGGTCCGAGAGGTCTCCATGAAGGTAACCCACCAGGAGTTTTGTTACAGTCCCATCGAAGCTCTGCCAGCTCTCGAGTGCTAATGGAGGGCGTTATTTATGTTACTGATAAACTAGAAACTTGGAGATTTGATCTGTGGATCTAATTTTGTGAAGGTTTTTTTTAAAGCTCTAAAACATAGGAAAAGTTTAGCGCTCACACTTCAGCTCAAGTAAGAGGTTTTAAACTAAATAAAAAGCTTTTGTCTGTAGTTGTCTCAAAACATATTGTTTAGCAGGTAGCTTGCTGCTTGTTTTGTGCCTGTCAGATATTTAGATGTTTCTCTGTTTGGTTGTCTCCAGGAGCCAAAAGTGTTCAATCATAGCGGCAGCTTTCGTATCACAGTGGTGGACTGTGGCATCAAGTACAACCAGATCCGCTGCCTGGCTCAGAGAGGAGCCCGTGTTACTGTCGTACCCTGGGACCACCCGCTGGACACCGCCGGTCAGGAACACGCGCTATGTCGGGGATTTTTCTTCAGGGGAACTCGTACCACTTTTATCAGTGGTTACATAAATAATTGTTTCTCATCTTTTTCCAGATTTTGATGGTTTGTTCGTCAGTAATGGTCCCGGGGATCCCCAGCTCTGTCAGGCCACCATCAACAACGTGAGGAAGGTGATCTCTGTGGACCAACCAAAGCCAGTTTTTGGCATCTGTCTCGGACACCAGCTGCTCTCTCTGGTCATTGGAGCCAAGACCTACAAGATGAAGTGAGTACCTCAAACTCAACACCTCCGTAACCTGAAAGATAAATTGTTAAACTTTGATTCTTAAGTGATTTTAAACTTTTACCAACGTTTACTATCAAAAAGTAATGGTGCTCCATTATAAGAAAAATGTATTCAATTATTTTCAGTCCTGTAAACTTAACATGATTACTAATTTCTTCAATTTAACACACCTCTTTCTCTTTGTAATAAATTCGAAACCCTTCCGCAGGCTTGTTAGCCAGTGCTTGCTCTGGTGTTGTTAGCTGGAGCTGGACTAAACAGCAAGTGATTTAAAAGCACAAGAAAAAAATATCCTTCATGAGCAACAACAAAAAAAGATCCAGAGTGAAGGTGGATGGTGTGAAAACATTTTATTTAAATTTGTTTAAGTTACCTTTGCTCCATCTTTTTACTCCGGCCCCACAGCTGCACTGTTGTGAGAACAGCTGGTCAGAAGCTGAATTTCATGACCTTTGGTGGAAAGGGTGAGCACATGTGAATGAAGAACTCACTGTATGTTCTAGTGTAGATGTGGACTTGTCTTAAAGTTGTGAAATAGGACGTCCTCATATTTTGCAAGCCTTCCTGGCAGGATCATTGTGTTCCTGTCGCTGACATTCCAGTCATTGCATGACTCAAGCAAGTATTAATATTGCCTTCAAACTAAGATTACGCAACACACATTAGCCAGCCTGAACGCACCTTTTAAAGGTTGAGCTGTAAAAAGTTGAGTGAATCTGTAGTGATGCGTTCACTGACGTCTGTCTTTTGCTGAGCCCTCGGGTGACTGAGGGCACCCTCTACTCTCTCTAGATACACAGGTTTTCACGCTCTCACTTTCTTTGTGAAATGCAGATTTTTGCTGTTCTCAGCACTCTGGCGTCTCCCTTATGATCACTAGAGGGTTGGATTGAGCGTCGTTGTTCTGAAAAAGGCTGAATAAACACGTCTGCCAAATTCTGTAGCCATATCTATTATGGGAGACTCAGCCTGATAAAGCTGCCATCGGCAGAGTCTGAAGGTCGGAGTGGGCAGCATGTGTCCTGCTGGAATGTGGCTGGCATCCCATCAGACAGATTACAGGTTGTTTGTGGAGATTCTTTCTGAAAGACTACAAGTGTCAAACAAGTCGTCCTAAAATGTGCTTTGTCTGTACCTGGATGAACAATCTAAAGGCCAAGTTAATTAAAGCTTCTGCTATAATAATGCCTCATTAGAGGGCACCTTGGTTAAGCTAAATGTATAATTATAGATTTTGTTAACCGTGGGAAATGTCTTTTATCCATCTTTTAATTAGTGTGTTATTTCCTCTTGTTTCTCAGGTACGGTAACCGTGGACACAACCAACCGTGCATCCATAATGGGACAGAGCGCTGCTTCATCACCAGTCAGAATCACGGCTTCGCTGTCGACCCTGACACTTTGCCCAAAGACTGGGACGTGCTCTTCACAAATGCTAACGACCACACCAACGAGGGCATCGTACACAACACAAAGCCTCTGTTCAGGTAACAGTCGGTGAAAGATGGAGTCCAGTGGTGATTCACTCCAGAAGTGACTGGTTCTGGTGCCTTAAGTGCCTCTGTACTGGCCAGAAAAAACCCAATTAAATCATTTGTGGTCCCTTTCATCCAGTGTTCAGTTCCACCCAGAGCACATGGCTGGTCCTACAGATCTGGTCGGCCTGTTTGATGTCTTCATTGAAACGGTGAAAGACCATAAAGAGGGCAACACTGGAAAATCTGGTATTCCAATTTAACTTTCATTTTTTATCATCTTAAATGTTGTGGTGCATATTAATTTATGTCTAAAGTACTTTTGTAGTTTTCAGTAGTAATTGGTATTTAATAGTAGTAATGTAACTATGCCTGTGAAGAAGAGAAACCCTTGTAAGTCTGGCTTGTGTAACAACTAATAAGTAGCAATTTGTGTGATATTTTTCCAGTGAAGCAGCGTCTGATGGACCACCTCACTTTCACTGGTTCCCCAAAGGCTGAAGGGCATGTCAGATCCAAAAAAGTCCTCATCCTAGGCTCAGGTGGACTGTCCATCGGCCAAGCTGGAGAGTTTGATTACTCCGGCTCGCAGGTCTGTGAAACAGGAGCTATTTGGTCTTATTTTGGGCTGTGTGTAAAGCGGAGGGTTAATTCAGGATTTAAAGAAGAACACTTGAACGCAGAGGACTTTTTTCTGTGCCTCCTGATGTTACTCTGCTCTGTTTTCCAGGCTATTAAGGCTCTGAAGGAAGAGAATATCCAGACTGTGTTGATCAATCCCAACATTGCCACTGTCCAGACCTCCAAAGATCTGGCTGACAAAGTCTACTTTCTGCCGATTACAGCAGAGTACGTCACTCAGGTATGGATTCTCTCTGTTGCAACTCTGTGACTGATGAAAGAAGAGAAACTGTGGACACAGTGAAATTTGTAGGTCAACTGTTTTTTGTTTGTTTGTTTTTTCGGATCAGTCAGTATTGACCCCAGATTGTGTTTGTCTAAAAGACTGAGGGGTCTCACATAATCACAGCCCACCAAAGAACACAGAGCAGTTCTGTACAGGTGTGTTTGTAGCTTTGGTGACTGTTGAAGGTAGTTCAGTCTTTTGTGTCTGTATTGTAGGAATTGGGACAGTGGGTTCTAGGACAACCTTTATTTTTATTTCTTTACTGTGGATAAGATACACTTTTACGTGGTCCATCACTTTGTTTGGTTGAATACTTGAATGCAGCACAAGTGTTTAAAAGCAAAGGCAAAACATGAGCTTTGTGTTGCAGCCCTTAAATCCGCGGCTCCATGGAAGTCATCATGTAAGATAAAGGGTGGTGCTGGTGGACTAAAGAGAGCTCGTTGCTCCACTCTGGTTTTTATATAGATGCAATATAGAGACAACAGCCAGTAATTAGTAAGAGAGGAAAAATAAGAGTGCGGATTAATAATGATAATGAAAAGAAACAAGTTTGAGGACAAATATTCCCTCAGATTTTTACCGTCTTTGCCCAGGTTTATTTAATGTAGTTTATGTTATTATTTTTATTTTTAAATTTCAGTGTTCATAATACGTTTCTGTAAAAATGTGCTGGCTCAAAGATATAAAAATCCCCGCTCAGCTTTCTACCTGCATCCATCATACGGCAGTATAGAGTGGAAACGAAGAGGCTAAAAGGCTTTTACAGTAAAAAATCAAAGATCACTTAAGCTGCTTTTAGTTCAGTTGCAGACTTCCAAATGTCTTGGACGGGATGAAATTCCCAGTGTGAAATCCACAGAGCTGTTTGTCTCATTTTCATGTGTTGTGAGTGCTTCGTGTCATTACATCTTGTTGTTACAGGTGATAAAAAATGAGCGCCCGGACGGCGTCCTGCTGACTTTTGGAGGTCAGACTGCTCTGAACTGCGGTGTAGAGCTGACCAAGCTGGGCGTTCTGGAGAAATATAAAGTGCAGGTTCTGGGAACTCCTGTTTCCTCCATTGAGATGACCGAAGACAGAAAAATCTTTGTGGAGAAAATGGAAGAGATCAATGAGCATGTAGCTCCCAGTGAAGCAGCTCTGTCGGTGGAACAGGTGAGGAGACGTGTTCGCTTATAAATTAATAGCTTCTGGATTGTTTTTTTGCCCCAGTGAAGTCTAAATTTATCTGATTAACTCTGCTGTAGGCGGTGGCAGCTGCTGAGCGTCTTGGCTACCCCGTCTTGGTTCGTTCAGCGTTCGCTCTCGGAGGCCTCGGCTCCGGTTTTGCCAACAACAGAGAGGAGATGACCTCTCTGGTAACGGCAGCATTCGCTCACACCTCTCAGGTGCTGGTGGATAAATCCCTGAAAGGCTGGAAGGAGATCGAGTACGAGGTGGTCCGGGACGCCTATGACAACTGTGTGACTGTGAGTAAAAGGAGACCAGAGAACAAACGGTTTATACTCACTAAAAAAAAACTGAGGGCGATTTAAAGTGGCTGTTGTTTCCTCTTGTTTAGGTGTGTAATATGGAGAACATCGACCCACTGGGTATCCACACTGGGGAATCCATTGTAGTGGCTCCCAGTCAGACGCTTAATGACCGCGAGTACAACATGCTGAGAAACACGGCCATTAAAGTCATCAGACATCTCGGCATCGTGGGAGAGTGTAACATCCAGTACGCTCTTAACCCCGAATCTGAACAGGTAAGCATATATGTGAAGACCTGGGTGATGAAAAGCACAAATAGGACTGTGTTCACCTATAAAGTGGATCTGTTTTGCATTTCCTTATTTTAAAGCCAGTGACATGCTGTAATGAATAGTACAGAAAGTGTAGGTATATTGAAATAAGCATGGGTGGTAACATGACTTGAAGTATATACAGTTTATATGGCTATAGGATGTACAGAGTGTGCGGCTGGATCTGCAGATAATGTAACAGCCAGGTATGTCAACGGCTTACATTTACTGTTTTGGCTCCATAACAAGGTTGTAAAAAGCCTTTGCTATGTAAATCCTAGTTCAATAAGTTTTAAAAGAAAATTGTTTTAGGTATCAATGTGACCAAGTTCATTTCATACAAACCAGGAATAGATTTGTATGAATAGGCTTTATGTATCAGAACAGGCCTTTAAACAGGTCTTGTGTGCATGGGGAGCTGGTATTCCTGCTCCTGGTCTAATTCCCGTAATGTCTGTGATTGAATTGTATCTTCTATGTATAATGTGTTGCAGTACTACATCATTGAGGTGAATGCCCGCCTGTCACGGAGCTCTGCTCTGGCCAGTAAAGCGACTGGTTATCCTTTGGCCTACGTAGCAGCTAAACTTGGTCTGGGGATCCCGCTGCCACAGCTCAAGTACGTCTCTCAGCTTAAGAACGGCGGATAATGAACTAACAGGGGCATCGCTGCTTTTACAGAATGATGACATCCAACAAAGACGTTCCAGTATTCTGCCAAACTGAACATTTTTTAAAAGTGGGGTTTAAAGTATTCAAGCTTAAAATCAATTTTTGTATATTAAACGACCAAAAAATAATTGTGATGCATAGATGCCTGTAAAGTAAGGCAGCACAGACTCTCTGCCTTCACTGCATGTGGACCCCACAGTGTCACACAGACCCAGGAAACATGTAGCTAGTCAATCATTACACTTAAAGACATCTGATCATTGAAATTCAATCATTTTTTTTTTAGTATAAACGTGCTCACAATTTTTCATCAGCAAAGAAATTTGGAAACAAGATGATATTCATCACCTGCACAGCTGGCAGTTTGGTTAATTTGAAGTTATTGTTTTGACAAAGCTGCTTTGAGCAGTTGCAGCATAAGCATTGTAGTTTTTTTATTTTTTGGCATAAATGTCTTAACTGTAAAGCGCCTTTAAATTAAGTGATTCACCAATGAAAAATATTTGCACTGCGTCTGTATTTTTGTCCAGAAACTCAGTGACAAACTCAACGACGGCAAACTTTGAGCCGAGTTTGGATTACTGTGTGGTGAAGGTGCCTCGCTGGGATCTCAGCAAGTTTCTCAGGGTTTCCACCAAGATAGGCAGCTCCATGAAGAGTGTTGGTAAGAGGCAAAAGCGAGCTTGGAACAAAAATATGTTGTAACAAATTGTAAATAGGTAGTAGATTTAGTACTGTTAGTATTCCAGAGCATTTTAAAAATACTTAGTTTGGTCTCAGTAAAGCTAACAATAAATTCACATGGTCATTTTTTGCACCTACTATGTTTTTTCTTTCTTTTTTATTCTTATTTATTCATTTTTTCTGCACTGCTATCACAGCAGATTTCTCCATGAGGGCATTAAAGTTTTACTCTACTGCTTTATTTCACAGTTTGATTATAAAGTTAACCTTTACCAGTGCGGGCAGAGAAGCCAGTAAGTCAGGTGCTTATTATGGATATTGTGCTCAGTGCTTGAACCTTTTCCTCGACAGGGGAGGTGATGGCTATTGGTCGTAGCTTTGAGGAAGCCTTCCAGAAAGCTCTGAGGATGGTGGATGAGAACTGTGTTGGCTTTGACCACACCATCAAGCCTGTCTCTGAAAAGGTAACCTCCCATAGCTGAAGTCCAGGTTAAATGGTTGTACTGGTTAAAAAATGCCTTGCTGCTGCACGACCTGTTCAGTGCACAGTGTCAGCAAATACTTTATCTCAGGTTGAAAGATTTTTAACCATTTTCAGCCAAACATGCAATGATTTGCTTCATATTTGGTCAGAACACAACATTAGTGCTTTTGCTATGCAATGCCATCGACTTTTAAGGATGAGTGATGGTGCTGCACATTAAAGCATGTTGATCTGTTTTACTACGCCTCTATTAGGATGGTGACCCTATAAATGATTGTGATAAGGACATTTTAAAAGGTCAAAACTGTATTGTTCTGTCTTAACGGGACCAGTAGATGGTGCCAGATCTCCCCTGAGCGATCTACTACTGTAATGCTTCCTGCTTCTGGGTTTTTTGAGGAATGTTTCATTGCATGCTGTTAATCATGTTCTGCTACTATGTGTGTGGCTGATTTATTTTTATTTATTTATTTTGAGAAAATAAGCCCAAATGTCTGTGCTGATGCTCATGGCTGGCAAATAACTAGCAGCACTTTACTTCACAGTTAGTATGTTGTGCTCCCTCTGCTTACCAGGAGTTGCAGACTCCTACAGATAAGCGTATCTTTGTGCTGGCGGCAGCATTCAAAGCTGGCTACACTGTGGAAAAGCTGTATGAGCTGACCAAAATCGACCGCTGGTTCCTGCACAAGATGAAAAACATCGCCGACCACGAGCTGCTGCTGGAGACCTACAATCAGGTAAGGCCGATAAGACATAACGTGAAAAAACTAAGAGCTGTTCGAAATGGATTAAGATGCTGGATTAATTTCCTTCCGTCCAGGATGAGAGCTCCATGCCTCCAGAGGTGATGCTTAAGGCCAAGCAGCTGGGCTTCTCAGACAAGCAGATAGCACTGGCTGTACAGAGGTGGGTAGGAAAGGAAATAATCACTGTCTTAGTTTAACTTAATGGTAACTTTCTCTGTGATTAGGGTATTATCAGCATGAAATGTTATTTTAGATAAAGTGCTATTAAAGAATCCAAACTTCCTTGGTTTGTCCTCTATCACTGAATCCACGTTTCCCTCTAACAGCACAGAGCTGGCCGTCAGAAAGCTGCGTCACGATTGGTCCATCCTGCCAGTGGTGAAGCAGATTGACACAGTGGCGGCTGAATGGCCGGCTTACACAAACTACCTGTACCTGACCTACCACGGCACAGAGGACGACCTGAGCTTCAACGATCAGCACGTCATGGTGATCGGCTCGGGCGTGTACCGCATCGGCAGCAGCGTGGAGTTTGATTGGTGCGCTGTTGGGTGCATCACCGAGCTCAGGAAGGTAAGGCCTACGTGAGACTTTAATACCGGATGCTCTCTTTATGACTGAGTTAGTCTTTTACCTCACTGAAATTGAATCCAGGGAGCAGGAAGAACCGCCTCCATGTTCAGTTCATCTCTTTATTTCCTTTATTAAACTATTTTTTTTTTTTAGCTTGAGAGGATTAATTTACTTATGAAAAAACATACAAATTTAGATCTTTTTTTGTCATTTATTGTGTTGATTATTACACGTATTATTACACCCCAGAGCCAGTAATCCAAATGTTATGAAATAAGCATCAAACCATTTGCAGATGGGCTATAAGACCATCATGGTGAACTACAACCCCGAGACAGTCAGCACAGACTACGACATGTGCGACCGCCTCTACTTCGATGAGATCTCCTTTGAGGTAAGTTTTAGCTGATACGGGAAAGTGTGATTGTGGTGAATGTGACTTGATTCAAGTCTCACATTTTGGGTGAAAGTAGCCTCTGGGCTCTTTGTTGCAAGTCATCCCCTCAAACTTTCTAACACTGTTATTAATTTCCTTGTACACGTATTAATCTGCAGTGTTTCGTGGTTAGAGATGAGTATTTCTATGCATCTTTCAGGTGGTGATGGACATCTATGAAAGGGAAAACCCAGAGGGAGTGATCCTGTCTATGGGAGGCCAGCTTCCCAACAACATTGCCATGTCGTTGCACCGCCAGCAGTGCCACATCTTGGGGACTTCGCCCGAGTTCATCGACAGCGCTGAGAACCGGTTCAAGTTCTCCCGAATGCTGGACACCATCGGCATCAGCCAGCCGCAGTGGAAGGAGCTCTCAGACACTGAGGTACAGCAGACTGACGATGAGCTCGTTTTATGTCACCGATGTCTCGGTCTGTAAAGTTAAAGATGTTTAACCCTCAAATGTTGCCTTAATATGCTAGTAAATTATATTTACTGTTATTTACTATTGTACATACAACACTAAGAAAAATAGTTGCAAAGCCAGCGTTCGATGACGTTTACGTTTCTTCTTTGCTCTAGTCTGCTGTGAAGTTTTGCGAGACGGTCGGTTATCCCTGCCTCGT
This sequence comes from Aulonocara stuartgranti, assembly GCF_965226115.1. Lineage (NCBI taxonomy): Eukaryota > Metazoa > Chordata > Actinopteri > Cichliformes > Cichlidae > Aulonocara > Aulonocara stuartgranti. Next base: position 21,378,877 of record NC_138951.1, read on the forward strand.
TCGCCCCTCGTATGTTCTGAGCGGAGCGGCCATGAACGTCGCCTACAGTGACAGCGACCTCGAGAAATACCTGAGTAACGCTGTAGCAGTGTCCAAGGAACACCCTGTGGTCATCTCTAAATTCATTCAGGAGGCTAAGGTAGTTAAAGACCCGATAATTACAGCAGAATTATTGATTATTATCAAGTTGAGTTGAGGCTGTACTGTTTATAAATTTCGCAGGAGATAGACGTGGACGCTGTCGCATGTGACGGTGTAGTGATGGGCATTGCGATTTCTGAACACGTGGAGAACGCTGGAGTTCACTCTGGTGACGCCACCTTGGTGACACCGCCTCAGGACCTCAATCAGAAAACCATAGAGAGGATCATGCAGATCGTTCACGCCATCGGTCGGGAGCTGCAAGTCACCGGGCCGTTTAACCTGCAGTTAATTGCAAAGGTAAGAAGTACATGGAAATACTGTTAAATGTTGTTGCTGAGGACGTGAATTTAAATTGTTACTCAATGCTGATACTTTATGTAGCTTTCTTACAGTATTTTCCAGATTCCGGTAATAAACAGAGTCAGATTTAGGGAGACTAGTCTTCTTCTTCTGGCATTTAAGGCTGAACGGGGAGTTGTGGTATAAAAACGTATAGTTTTGTAAAGTTGGCACAGTTGCTCAAATTAGCCAAGCATGATCGACCTTTTTAATCCCCAACCTGCTGGCAGAAATGTCCACCTATTAAAAAACACATATCTCTCTTCAGAACTATGACGCCTAAATAAAAAAACCTTAGTTTATATGGTGAAAAATTATTTGAGAGAATCTTGAAGAGCTGCTGCTCCTCCACATCGAAAGGAGCCAGATGAGGTGGTTCGGGCAACTGACAAGGATGCCCCCTGGATACCTCCTGGGCGAGGTTTTCCGGGCAGACCCAGGACACGCTGGAGAGATTATATCTCTCGGCTGGCCTGGGAACGCCTTGGTGTTCCCCCGGATAAGCTGGAGGAGGTGGCTGGGGAGAGAGAGGTCTGGGCTTCTCTGCTTGGGCTGCTGCCCCCGCGACCCGGCTCCGGATAAAGTGGAAGAAAATGGATGGATGAATGAATCTTGAAAATGAACAAGTCTTCCAGTACAGAGTAAAATGTGAGAGTGAAAATATTGCGTGTACTTAATAAAAACCTAGAAATGTTTGGGGGTTATTTTCTGGTGTAACAGAAATATACAAGTGCTACGTGGATTTTTTCCAGGTGACCTCATTGTTGTGCTCCTGAAGCTTTTAAAAGGCAGCTGGGGTCATTTAAAAAAACAAAAACTATGCGTCAGAGCAGCGGTCCCCAACCTTTTTTGCGCCACGCAATATGACCGACAATATTTTCACGGACCGGCCTTTAAGGTGTCACAGATAAATACAACAAAATAAAACTAGTACCGGTACCAAAAAAAGATTTATTCATAACACACATGAAAAGATCCAGGAAAACAGAGTTAACGATAAAAACGATAACAAAATAACGCTGAAAACTGATTAAAAACCCTGAAAACTATACATTTCACACCTGAGCCTCAACTCTCGCGGCCCGGTACCAAACGACTCGCGTACCGGTCCGAGGCCCGGGGGTTGGGGACCGCTGCGTTAGAGCGAGTACCAAGGACACCAGGAAAGCAAAGATTAATGCAGTGTTAGTTTTTGAGAGAAGCTGAGCTTGGTGCCAGTCGTTCATATAAGAGTTATGTCATCTTCATGCAGAGCAAGCAAACTAACAAGTTACCTCCATGAAAAATAAAAGTAAATGTGATGCTTTTGCTGTAGATTTGGGAAAACAAGCTACAGATATGTTTCTTCCCGTTTACAGCCACCACAGATGGCATTGTTTGTCCGTTACTTTAAGGTGTTTACATTGTAAAGTACAGACCCTGAAAGTCCTCATTAAGTTGTGAAAATTAAGCTGTGTCAATAATGCAAAGGACAGTTATGTCTTCTATCAACACTGGTCAGAGCATTCATTCACCGCTGTGTTTTTTCTCTCAGGATGACCAGCTCAAAGTGATCGAGTGCAACGTCCGAGTTTCTCGCTCCTTCCCCTTTGTGTCCAAGACGCTGGGAGTGGACTTGGTGGCTCTGGCTACCCAGTACATTATGGGGGAGGACGTGGAGCCAGTGGGCCTGATGAAAGGGAAAGGGATTGTGGGAGTCAAGGTAAGCAGTGTGGAAGCAATCATAAATTTCCCTTCATGTTAAATCACTTTTGTCTTCTCATCTGACTGAGCATCACGGATTGCTTCAATGTCCTCCAGGTCCCTCAATTTTCTTTCTCTCGGCTGGCCGGAGCTGATGTGGTGCTCGGGGTGGAGATGACCAGTACTGGAGAAGTAGCTTGTTTTGGGGAGAACCGGTACGAGGCTTACCTCAAAGCCATGCTCTCCACAGGCTTCAAGATCCCCAAGAAGAACATCCTGCTCTCCATCGGCAGCTATAAGGTACTTAAAGGTTTCGACTGACAAAAACACAACAGATAGGGATCCAGATGTGAACAGTGAGTTCAGCTCACAAGTGATGCAGCTGGAAGTACGAATGATGCATTTTAGTGGCACATTAAAGGTGCAGATGTTTTTGTGGCTGATCAGTCACATGGGAATAAACAACAGATTTTATGCGTCTGCTACTTTCCTAACGAGAAAAGCAACAAACCTTGATTATTTGTTTTTGCAGCAGCTGTTGATGATTCCACCAACAGCTGATAACTGTAAATATTATCACCATGAGACCAGATGTAGTTAAACTCGATCAAAACTATCTCAGCAACACAAATGGAATAAAAATCATCGGACCACATTTATTTTTCTGCGGCGTTGAAATATTATGATCTGTTTGCCTGAATATATAAAAACTATAAGGGGTGACCGTGGTTCAGGGAAGTCTAAAGATATGAATGCTGGGTTAAAAAACAGCAAATGGAACTGTATGAAAAGGCCATCGATGTCAGATAAGATGAGCTGAAACTGAAACTGTCTGTCTACCACAATAGATTTAAGAAGTTTAAGAGTGATCTGATTTTAAGGAGCACCTGCAGAGTGTTCCGGTTGTGTGAAGCATAGTAAACGAAATAGATTTTTCCAGCTTTCAGCACTGATGTTATGATTTTATTGTTCATCCAAACTATTTGCATTGACTTGTGTTTGCAGAACAAGAGTGAGCTGCTGCCCACCGTGCAGGCCCTGGAGTCTTTGGGATATGACCTGTATGCCAGCATGGGCACGGCTGACTTCTACACAGAGCATGGAGTCAAGGTAATTCTTTTAACACAGGCTTCGTTTTTTTGGAGTAACAAACTTTATTTAAATCAAAATCGACTTATTTTGCAGTGGCACATCTGTGAGTGACTCATGAATATGGTCGTGTTTGTGTGTATTTGTTTTTAAATGCTTTAATCCTGGTAACCCTTTACATCTTTATCATTCCTCTTGAATTGCACATTAAACCAAAGATTCCAGATGAGCAGCACTTATACATGGATACAATGTAGCTGTAAAAAATGTTTTATTTTGCTAGAGCTTTTGAAAAACAGCAGAAATGTATTTAGAAATGTCATTGTTCATAATTGTGGCATTCACTTAAGTACTTTAATACTTAAAATATAGTGTTATTAATCTATGACAGGATGAAATCAGGATAGAAACTTTAAGTTTGTTTTGTCTCCTTGTACAGGTGACTGCAATCGATTGGCCGTTTGAGGAGTACGACAGCGATGAATGTGCCACCAAAGAGAAGCAGCGCAGCATCATGAACTACCTGGAGGAGAACCACTTCGACCTTGTCATTAACCTCTCCATGAGGAACAGCGGAGGTCGAAGGCTCTCCTCCTTTGTCACCAAAGGCTACAGGACCAGGCGTATGGCTATCGACTACTCTGTCCCGCTCATCATCGATATCAAGTGCACCAAGCTCTTTGTTCAGGTACGCGATCTGTTTTTTTTTTTTGTTGTTTGTTTTTTGTTTTGTTAGGATGTTTGTGTGATGTGGTTCTATGGGAACATGATTAATAAAGGGTGACTCGTTTGCAGGCTCTTCGTCAGATTGGAAGGACTCCACCAGTGAAAACTCATGTTGACAGCATGGCGTCCCAGACACTCGTCCGTCTGCCCGGTGAGTGGTCGTAAACGGCAACAACAACACTAATGTCATCTTAGATGTTTGTTTCTGAAACAGGAATTCTTGAGTCTTTAAAGCAAAGTTGTTCAAAGACTGAGGTTCTTTAAACAGTAAATACTTCATCCTACTAAAAGCTTTACTAATTACTTGCACTAATAGTTCAGCTTCTCATTTTAATTCTTTTTCACATAGTACTGTTTTTTTCTAAATATTTGAAGTCGAGCTATGCAGACAAACTAGTACAAAGATACCGGGTGAAGTATTTTGGTTTTTGATTGAATCACAGGTCTGATCGATGTCCACGTTCACCTACGGGAGCCTGGCGCCACCCATAAGGAGGACTTCTCCTCAGGCACAGCAGCTGCTCTGGCAGGAGGAGTGACCCTGGTGTGTGCGATGCCCAACACTTCCCCCGCCATCACTGATGCTAATAATCTGGCTCTGGTGCAGAAGGTAAACCCACGTTTTTAAATTGTATTCACTTTTTAATCTGTTGGCTGATCCTGTTAATGCAGAAATGTTAAGATTTTTGTTGGCAGTGACCAGAAAGGACAAGATTAGAAATGAGTACTTCAGTATTCAGTAAAATTTGAAGCGATAGGACATTGACTCCTGTTATATTGTGTCACCAGTTAGCCAAAGCAGGCAGCCGCTGCGACTACGCCCTGTATGTGGGCGCTGCCACGGACAACGCTGCTGTCCTGCCGCCCATCGCCAGCCAGACCGCCGGTCTGAAGATGTACCTGAATGACACATACTCCACCCTCAAGATGGACAACGTCTCCCTGTGGATGGAGGTAGGCTGGATTTTAAGTGTTGCTGGAAGGCCATTAGAGATGCTTCAGCCCTAACCATGTGGATCTGTTTAAAGCACTTTGAGAAATGGCCCAAGCAGATGCCCATCGTGGCTCACGCTGAGAAGCAGACGGTGGCGGCGATCCTCATGGTGGCCCAGCTGTACCAGCGGCCAGTCCACATCTGTCACGTGGCCAAGAAAGAGGAGGTAAAGAGCTGTTTCTTATTGTTGTTAATTTTATGCAACTTTTACTTTATTTTAAACTATTTTAGTGGATTTGAGGTAATTTACTTTTAATTAGTTTGTTTTATTATCGATTGCTTCGGCTGTTAAAGTGCATCTTATCTTAATTTTTTGGATTCTTTCCTACAGTTTTAATACTTTTTAATGGTTTTCAGATCCTGGTAATCCGAGCTGCAAAGCAGAAGGGCATCCAGGTCACATGCGAGGTCGCCCCTCACCACCTCTTCCTGTGTGAGGATAATGTGGCGCAGATCGGCGACGGTCGAGCGCAGGTTCGACCCATGCTGGGAACACGCGAGGACATGGAGACACTCTGGGAAAATCTGGACATTATCGACTGCTTTGCTACAGACCACGGTCAGAGAGCATTCATTTTCTGTCACGATCATGCAGACAGACTTGTCTTCGACCTTCCTGAACTGTACGGTTTTTGTTTTGTTTTGCTAGCTCCTCACTCTGTAGACGAGAAGAACAGTGAGCGTCCTCCTCCTGGTTACCCCGGTCTGGAAACAATGCTGCCTCTGCTGCTCACCGCCGTCAGTGATGGACGTCTGACTCTGGATGATATTACCAGACGTCTTTATGACAATCCACGCAGGATCTTCAACCTGCCCGTTCAGGAAAACACCTACGTGGAGGTACACAGACAAACACAATTAAAGGGAATTCATTTTAAGGAGACATTATTTTGATGCAGTAATTAGCAGCCTATCCGTACTCTGATGAAATATGTTCCTAATTATTTATCAATTACGTGTCTTTCAGGTGGACCTGGAGCAGGAGTGGGTTATTCCTCAGGCCATGCAGTTCACTAAGTCTAAGTGGACTCCTTTCGAAGGTATGAAGGTGAAAGGTAAAGTCCGCCGCGTGGTCCTGCGAGGAGAGGTGGCCTACATCGACGGCCAGGTCAGCATTCGTGCGTTTTGCTTTTGAACAAGAAAACAAAGAGAATAAATGTAGTTGATCTAATAAAGTACGTGTCCTGTCTCCTTCAGGTGCTCGTGCCTCCAGGTTACGGTGAGGATGTGAAGGCTTGGCCCACTTCTTCCACCCATCCTCCAGAACCTGTCAAAGAAACTCCAATGGTAATAAAAGTGAATGCGGTAATAATGCAGCTGCCTTTCATGCTTTCTGTTGTAAGATAAAGACTCTACAATAATATTACATCACATTGGTGTTTTGGCCACCACCATGATTATTTTTGGAGCCAAAATTGACCAGATTTAAGAAGAGAGTGAAGTTATCTGCCAACACTAACACACTTCTTTAGCAGCCATAGCCATGAAGAACGTGCACACAGCAGCAGATATCGGCTAGTTGATGCTAAGTAAACGTAACTGAAAGAAAACACTAGAATTTCATTCAACAAATTGAATAAAAGAACTTCTTAGATGTAATTAGTTTAAAATGCTGTAAAAGACACAGCAAGCAAAATCGAGAGGTTCAGATCAGTGATTAAAGTTGGTGTTTCTTCCATGCCTGAAATGTCTGGTAGGAGGCAAACAGCAGGTATCAACTTGTTCCTTTTGAAATGTGGAGGAAAAGCAGCTCCTCACTTTATTCCTAAGAAAGAGGTCTTAGACGCCACCGTTTGGAGGAAGCTCTTTTCCGGTGCTTATATCCCCGGTCTTCTTTCTTATGAGCGTAGATGACATCTAAAAAGTTCACAGAATTTGGTGAACGTACAGCTAACAGAGTTTAATTACAAACAAAAACATTTAAAGCCTGTACTTAGAACTGTTTTGAGTGTTTCTTGAACTCCTCTATGTGGGGATTACTTCATGTGTTTTGTTTACATTAATTCTGCTCCATCAGACTCCTGAGCGTCGGCGTCCAACTCCACCCCGGGATGGAGTGCGGACTCGAGCTGCGAGCCCACGACGCATTGGTGGAGAAAGCCGCTACCTGCTGCCGCCCCGCATCCACCGTGCCTCTGATCCCGGCCTGCCACCAGGTATTACAGCTCCCAGAATGCTTTGGAACAGCAGTTTTTTGTTTTACCTCGAGGGTTTCTCCCAATGTTTCTACCAGTGTATTATCAGCCTGCCTGGCTGTGGTGGGGCGTGGTCTGCGGTGCCGTGCAGGGAGGGCGGACGTACCTGCACGGCATCCTTAATCACGCCCGCCTAGTTAAAAACACGGGGACTCAGGGGTTTGGGTGTGTAGTGGTGAGATGTAAATAAAGATGGCGCCGAATGATACTCCGTGGTCCCGCCGTGCCTTATTCTCGCCACACTGGCCTTAACAGGGGATTTTTAAAGCCTTCTTTAGGCAAAAGGTATCAATAAGTTGAAAGAGGGGTTAAAAAATGAAGCAGATGTTATCATATCATTTCACATGTTCAGCTGGTATGTCCATTAATCAAGTATGTCAAAACTGTTCATTGCCGTATAAAAACAAGTTTAATTAAAGTTGTTTGATGTTCTCCTGCTGATTCTCAGTGAAACACCTTTGCTGTGTTCCAGTCATTGATACACTGCGACTCTTATCCCCACAGAGATGGTCATGCTCCCACCAGCCGCTGCTGTTGACGGGTACAGCCATCCTCCCCCACTGTCCAGGCTGCTGTCCCCACAGTCTGGGTCAGGACAGGTGCCTCCTGGTCAGGTGTCACACCTGCAGATGTCTCCTCTGCTTCACCCACTGGTGGGACAGCACATCTTGTCTGTCAGACAGTTCAGCAAGGAGCAGGTACGCCGAAGAAGATGAAACACACTCTGGGAATGCTGACAGGTTTGAAACAAGATCTCGGGTCTGAACAAAAGCTTATTTTTGTGTCCTTCGTTTGTTTCAGATCTCACACCTGTTCAATGTTGCTCACACTTTACGTTTGATGGTTCAGAAGGAACGAAGCCTGGAAATACTCAAGGTATCTCCTAAACGTGCCTCATGTTACTGCACTATTCACTAATTTCAGTTATGTGCTGTTACAATGGTGGATGTTCGTATCAAACATGACCAAAGTTATAGAATGATGAGGTACCTTAAAGTAATCCCTCATTCCTCATGCCTTCCTGTTCAGGGTAAAGTAATGGCCTCCATATTCTATGAGGTCAGCACTCGCACCAGCAGTTCCTTCGCAGCGGCCATGCAGCGTTTGGGCGGCTCCGTCGTCCATTCCAGCGAGGCCACTTCCTCCTCGCTGAAGGGAGAATCGCTGGCGGACTCTGTCCAGATCATGAGTGGCTACGCTGACGTCCTCGTGCTGCGTCACCCAACACCTGGAGCTGTAGAGGTGGATTTTAGATGGATACTTTTTTTTATTAAAGGTTTTCTTTACGTAAAAGAAAATAAAGACTAATTGGTCATGAAAGTAACTGCAGCAGCACCCTGTTGTGTGTTTTTTGATGCTTGTTTAGTTTGAAGATGAGTTTTTAATATCTTATGCACGTGACTCCTTCTCCTCAGAGCGCGTCCCGTCAGTGCCGTAAGCCGCTGATCAATGCTGGCGACGGTGTCGGGGAGCATCCCACTCAGGCCCTGTTGGACGTCTTCACCATCAGAGAGGAGCTGGGAACGGTCAACGGCATGACGGTGAGCGACATGATTCCTTTTTAATTTAATCTTCAGCCAGAATAAAACTTTACATGAAAACATGTTAAAACTGTGGCGTCTGTCAGATAACGATGGTTGGAGATCTGAAACATGGCCGAACGGTTCATTCCCTCGCCAAACTGCTGACCCAGTACCGCATCACTCTGCGTTATGTGGCTCCCAAAAACCTCCACATGCCAGCAGAGATCGTCAGCTACGTGGCCTCAAAGGGCATCAAACAGGTGAGGACTAAACATGGTTACACAGCAAAGAGGAGTTTTCACAAATATGTACTAAAAACTGCTAATTTAAAAAACATGTTTGTTTGCAGGAGGAGTTTGACAGCATCGAGGAGGCTCTGCCTGACACCGACGTCCTCTACATGACGAGGATCCAGAAGGAGAGGTTTGCATCTGAGGAGGAGTACAAAGCCGTAAGTTTCATTTCACCGACGGGTTTTATTTTGTGACACAGATACTTGCATATACTCACAGCGCATCTGTAGTTAGGCCTGGTGCTTCCTGCCTCATGCTGGCCCGGTAATCGTTTTTGATATCGTTCAGTTGGTCTCATGGTGACATTTTCCCTAATCCACTATTCTGCACTGCAAACTCCACTGACTCCATCTGGTGAAGCTGGAGTTTGCCTGCATTTGGAGTTCATCTTTAGTGGAAAGCAGCTGATTTGTTCAGTTATTCGTCACAAAGTTCTTTCCAAATGAAATATTTCTAGAGGCAAAACTATTAAATAGAATTGTCTTAAGAAAACAAGAAGATATGCGAGAAAGAAGGCGTTCCCTCACCCCTCTACAGATGTAAGCGTGTGGGGAAATATGGAAGTGGAACCCTTTAGCTAAGCATTCATAGGTGCAGACAGAACCAATCAGCTCAGGTCTCATGTGACTGGATGATCCCGGAGTATTTTTGATCTTTAACTGTGACTCTGTTGTTTCTCTCAGTGTTTTGGTCAGTTCGTCCTCACTCCTCACATCATGACTGGAGCCAAACAGAAGATGGTGGTGATGCACCCGCTGCCCAGAGTCAATGAAATCAGGTGAGACGCGCTCAGTCAAATGTCTGACAACAATATCAGTTCCAGCTGTGTTGTTTAAATGTTGCTTGAGCCCTTAAATGGGCTGCAGAAATGTAACGTTTTGTGTACAATGTCTAATTTCAGTACGATTTCTTTTAACTAACTTAAATTTGAACTGAATTTTATTTTAAACCCACCTTACATTATTTGCTATTGTGTTGATTAAGTGGACTAATGATCTGTTTCTCTTTATTTCTCTCTCAGCGTGGAGGTGGACACAGACCCGAGGGCGGCATATTTCCGTCAGGCGGAGAATGGCATGTACATCCGAATGGCCCTGCTGGCCACCGTACTGGGCCGATAACTCAGTGTGTGTCACAGGCTGGGTCTCTGACCCAGCGCTCTGAGTTCATTTTGTATTTGTCTCATTTTAGATATGTGATTAGTTTGTGTCATTCCTATTTAGCTTTAGTTAAGGAAAGGCAGTTATTAATTATTGTTTCCTTGGTTTCTATGTTTGAGTTCTTGTATCGTTCATCACGTGTTAGGTCTGTTAAGCTTGTGTTGTCATGTCTAGTTTCAGTGTTTCCTGTTTTATTTTGAAGGAGTCGTGTGTTCTTTGTTCATTGTATTTAGTTTCACTTCCCCCGTCCTGTCATTAGGTTCATGTCAGTCAGCTGTTCCTCCATGTGTTCCCACTTCCCCTAATCACCTCCTGTGTATTTAAGTCCTGTGTTTTCAGTGTGTCATTGTCAGATCGTCTGCTTTGTTTGCAAGCCAAGAAGTTGCGTCAAGTCTCCTCGCGTCAAGTCCATGTTCCTGTTGTAGGTTTTTAAGTTAATTTAGCTCACCCAGTTTAGTTTATTGTTAGCCTTGCATTTTGCCTTTTGTTTCCGTCTGCATTTGGGTCCACCCTTCACTCTACACACAATCAGCCCTGCTGATTGTGACAGTGTGCTGCTTCTTTGTCCTACAAACTGTCAGAGAAACAAAAATGTATCTTTTCTGAAATCTATACATTTCTCATTTCCTGCCCCCGAGGGGTGCAAGTAGGTTTAAATACTAGATTTAATACTGAGTTAAAGTTTATAACATGCTGCTGTAACACAGAACTTTTTTTTTCTCCAGTCACACAAATGTTTACTTGTTTTCTTTCCTGCTGTATTTCAAGATTCCTTTATTTTTACATGTCTTAAAACCATTAACATAATTAACATATAGAACCAGAATCTGTCTTGTTTGAAATGGTTAAGAGATGATCAGTGTTTGTGCATCGATGAGCCAAATCGAGGAGCAAAGGGAAGAAATAGGAAGTGGGTGCTGCTATCGATGTCTCTTTTACATATATATATATAATTTGCAGCTGCTGCATCTGATTAATGATGTTTAAAGGGACCAATGAGGATGTCAAAGAAGATAAATCCTGAATGCATTTTTACGTTTAGACCAATTTACTGGACCAGCTTCATCAGATGTTTGTTTGGGTTGGCACAGTCCTCTGAAAACCAGCAATGGTGGTTTACGCCTCGAGGTTTTTCAAAAGAAAATTTCTAACAAAATACAGAGAAAAAAATATTTTTACTACACCAAACAATCCGATTGATATTTTGTTTTAAAATGAGCAAAAGCAAAACTAAGTGTCTAATATATTTCTAGGTTACCGGAAAACCTTCATCATTCCAGCTCTACATGAGTATAATGGTACGATACGACTTACTGCACATGTTTGTATCATGATTTCAGTCTGTTTCAGAGTCGTGACATCCTTGCTTGTATGAAATGGTTGTTTCCCTTTCTTCAAATGTGTTGCATTAACTGCAAGTGGAAACGCACAAATATCCTCAGAGCACAGTCTTTGATGGTTTTGGGGTAATCTCTGTAACTATCAGTAATTTCTTACACTGTTGACAAACTTTTTTTAAAATCAAAATCCAAACGGATGTTTGTAAAGTGTCGAACGACTTCTGTGTCATGTGGAGAAATAAATAATGAAAAAGGATGTTTCTCTTTGTGGTTGATTTCATTTACAGTTTTTTCTGATTGCTTAAGCACATTTATTGTAACTATTGGCTAACTTTGCAAAACTCACAAATAAGAAAACCTGTCACCTAATAATCAAAACATTGTAGTTCTCTTGCAAAAGCAAACACAGCTAGATTAACTCTTCACACCTTCGTAAAAATGGTGTTTCCGTATCAAACAGTACACACAAGCCATCATCTACTAAGCACACAATGCGCCAACTGCACACTGATGGTATGAATACAAAACACATCTGGCTTTTGCTTCCTCTGTGCACAAGGTAGGCTATGTCAGTTTGAGCTCATACTTCTGTCATAGATCCATAAGCATAGAGGGAGCCAAACTTCAAGTACTGGTGTTTATTCAAACACATCAAAACAAACACAAGTGTTCATTTCCAAGTATAGGATTATTTGCAATCGCCATAATGACTATATGGGTTACTTGGTCTGCAGTGAACATGCTTCCTCTGCCCCCAGCATCTGGTCATCTAGCAATTCTCTAAAGTAACAATTTCAGTATTTTTACATCAATGGTATTGGTGTGTTTCTCATTGGCATATGGCAGTGCTACAAATCTTTGTGCGAAGTGACTGTACTAACCGATTCTCATTTCAAGATGTCCTTATGGTACTTGCTACAGTGTAGCGGCTCGAGTTAGGCTGGACCCGTTGGCCAGCTTCCCTCAGGGTCATTCCACGGTTGATTACATGGTCCACTATTGTAGCTCTGATGTAATCAGCAATTCTATTTCTTACTCTTCTTACCCTTCCTATCCCCCCTCCTCATCCTCCTCTCCCTCCTCCTCGTCTTCGTCTTGGTCCTCCTTGTCCTTGTCGTCCTCTTCATCCTACTTCTTCACCTCCACGTCCTCTTCCTCGGCCTCCTCTACTTCTCACTCTTTCTGCTCCCTCCATTGTACTCCGCACACACAGCTTACCTGTATTATAGTGCTTAGGCTGATTGCAAAGTGAACTAATTATCTAAAAAAGTTTTGACATGTGAAAGTGTGCCAGACAGTTGGCAAAATAGTGTTAATGATAGCCATACATGTGTATACTTTGCTAGGAGTGCATTGATCATTTGGTAATTGAGTGTTGTGCAGTGAATTGTAGCTACAGGTTTGCAAAGTGTGTGTTACAAAATTGCAAACTGAGTGCAAAGCAGTGTTTGTGCTCTTAGTTTTGCAAACTCAGTGAGTGGTTTTGCTATAAGTATCAATAGTTTTAGAAATTGTGCTATAAGAATCACAGTTAGGGTTTAAGCATTCAGAAAAAACTGTAATACCCACAAATTATTTCAGAATTTTTAGTAACATAATTTAATGTCTTGTTTGGATCTTGTCGTTGTAGTTACGGATGATTGGTTGTGAGCTCATCCTGACTCAGTACTGGCAAAGGTCATGTCTAAATTGGCCACTTGATTAAGAACAAGTTTCTCACTATGTAAATTATTTTAATACTTCAAAGCTCATTTAACAGCTCAAGGATCCACAAAGGTTTATATCTTCAGTATTGTAGTTAGACTAATGGAAATTGAAAAAAATGGCCATTGGTTTGTCAATGAGTTTTGCAACTAAACTGATTTCGCTTCAGGATGCATCTAAAATGCATTCAGGCTGGCTGTGTGGTGTCGTGGAAAAGTGGTACGTGCAAAAACCTTTTTTTGTCTGTCTTTGAGGGTGGGGGAAGACGCTTAATGTTTTTTGTAAGTATGACTAATGTATACACACACACAAGAACAACAACATAGAAGAAGAAGAGGGGTATAGTTTACTACACGTCATAAAAACACAATCAATTATCTTCCAACTGCATCTTTCTGTTCTGACATTAGAGTCCTTGTTTGTTTACTGAACCGTACTTTGGAGTCATACTGTTGTGATACTGGGGAGGAAAGGGTAAGGTGTGAGAGACTAAACCCTCACACACAAAACTTCAAAAATCATGTGTCATTGTAGATAAACTGATCTACAATGTGTTAGTAAAGAGTGACTTGCACTGCAAATTTGTTAAACCATTGCTTAACGGGCCATTAAGCAATGGTTTAACAAATCTCCTTTAACATTCACAGTGACTAAACCAGCTGTCTTACCAGCTGTTATATTCTTTAAACTTAAAATAAACCCCTGAAATTAGAGTTTGGTGTTTTAAGTCACCTATTAAAAAACACGAGTGAACACTTCTTTCTCTCAGCAGCATTACTGAAGTGACATTTTGATGATGCTTCATATCACAGTCTTTATGATGGAAAAAAACATGCAGATGTCTGCACTGCCACTGTCATGAAAATGTCCAGAGCCAGGGTTCAAGCTTCCTCTTCAGTTATCATTGATCATTAATATGGAGGCCATAGAGCGTGCGCAGTGGGGACCGCGTGGCCCGGAAGTGCCACTTTTTCAGATGAGCGAACGCGCGTGCATCAGTGTGCATGTGTGCGTCCTCGTACGTGCAAAAGGTGCCCTTTCTGGCCATCACTGGTGGAGGTGTGGGGGGCATGCCTCCCACCCCCAAAGGTGCCCCTTATATTCTTCTATTGTTAAAATATGTTATGAATACATAGAATAAAGACATTTTCCATCACAGTGTTATTGCTCATCAAGTCAAGCTGTAAAACCAAGAGGGTATTTAGAAGTTCTTTGAGAAAATTCTTATACGTATCAGAGCTTTTCTATTGGGATAACAGAGACTTACAGAACGTCAGGTGGTTTTCATGCTAGTTGTAATAGTGAGAAGAGATTAGTAGTATAACTTTGTAATAAAAAATAATATTAATAAACAAATGGTTTACAAATATGAATGTTTATTTATGTGCAGAAATAAAATGGAAAACAGCAGACTTAAAAATTGCTCATATTAAAATGTAACGAAAACAAAATTGAGAACTGAATGTGGAAGGAACTAAACAAAACTTAAAGAAGAAACCCGAATCACAAGATCCAACAAATGATCAGGGAAAGATAAAGGAGGACAGGACTTTATATACATCGAGGACTAGTTGAGGTTTAGGATAAACACAGATGAAGACAATATGGGCAGATTGAGAAATAACAGAATAAAAAGTAGGACTAATGTGAGACATGAAAGAAAAGTAAACTTCAAAGTAAAACAGGAAATAAAAAACTGAAGCTAAATTAAAGTGAACAGCAAGTGTAAGCAGGGTTTAAATGACATTTAACCTCCACATGTCTTCTGCTGAACTAACCAGGAACAACTTTTTGTTGTTAAGTTGCAAATATGTTAATAATGTACAAATGTTAGCGGAAATGTTTTTGTAAAATATAAATGTATAACTATATCTTTAATATCTTTACAAGGCTTATGTGGGTACATTTAGATATTCACACTTCAATCAATCAATCAGAACTTTATTTGTCACATGTAAGTTGCCCTCCAGTGATCACATTCTGGAAACACACTGGTCTGATTTCATAAAGAAAATAAAGTTTCTATTTACATTTATTTATATAGTTTTAATGGAGGATATAAAGACGTGCTTCTGGATTTGAAACCAAATGTTTGTTATAATAATGGTATCTATCTAATAGTTTATGATAATTAGCACGTCGCTATCAATCTGTTGCATGCAAACACAAAATTAGTCTTTAACTTAAATGCGAGTCCTTTTTGTCAACTTGAACTATGTGACTGGGAAACTGAGAGTAGAGTAGAGGCTGCTGGGATCAGCAGTGGCTGCAGCAGAAGAGGAATGAGCCTTCACAGTGCTGTAGGTCACTGCATCACCTTCATCATCACCACGAACCTGGAAAAGTGACATAACACTGTGACCCTGAAGTGGATAAGCGGTTCGATGGAAGTAGTGGAAGGGCGCTTAGAGATCACATGCTTCTGTGTTCAATACATTATTTTTACTTTCAAAGAAATTGTGGATCAAATATTCTTTGTTTGCCCATGCTCAGCCTCTCCACCAACGTCTATGAAGTTCTGTTTTGCAGTTAACAAGTCGCCCATCAAATGTTTTGTAGTTACTCACATGATTGCTGCAGGAGGACTCAGTTAACTATGCTCACATCAGCATAAACAATCCATAAAAACTCTGCATGGTGTAATAGCTGATGTATAGCCCTTGACCTTCAGAGAGGGTTGTGCTCTCTGTGAGCTCTCGTTACTGATGTTACTGAGTAAATAAATACATAAATATAAATATAGTAAATAAATAAATAATACACAAAGACAAAACCTTACCTGAACTTTACAGTTTTTTTTAATTGGTTTGGTACTATTTTCACAACTAAAGTGTGCATTTTCAAATCTCTCAGTACAAAACTCACATTTGATCACATTTGTAACACCACTAGTCATTCTTTCAAATCTGATGTCATGAGTTCATTGTATTTGCACATATTTTCATTCCACTTAATCATTGTTGCAGAACATATGATCATTGTGATATATACTGAGAACATTTGCTTTACTCACCCAAACAAAACAGTAAGATCTTTTTTCAACGTAGTACTTTTACCAATCATTTCATTCAGGAGCAAATAATACAAGGTAAGCGTTTCAAATTGTCCTTGGTGATGAATGAGTGTAACTGAACTGTAAAACTTTACACAGCAAGTATTACACTTATGTTCAGGCATAACAAAAAAAATAAAAAATAAAAAAAATAAAAAATATATTCATATATATATATATACACATATACACACACACACACGAAAAAGGGAGAAAAAACAACAAGTCATTTACATAAGCACAATATATTTTTTATTTTATTTTTTATCACTTTTATACAATTAATCAAGCCGGTCATTAACATTGGGCCATAAGTTTTCATCAACATCCCAGTGGATGTCTTCGTTGTTCAGGCACCGTGGGAAAAATCTCCTGGCAAGACGAATCCAGGCTTGACATTGCTCAGCAGTTATATCACCACAAGCTCCACACATGGCTTGAAGAAGGGAGAAATGCTCATGGGGATGGCGATCATACACCTTCCACCACCATGTAGAGAAGAATTTCTCAATTGGGTTGAGGAAAGGGGAATATGGTGTGTTTGAAACCATTCCTGAACCAGCTGTGCATGGTGGAAGCTGACATTGTCCCACACAACAACATAGACGATGTCTTCTCCCTGACAGGCCTGCTCCAGTTCATTTAAAAAAAAAAAATCAGGTGTTCAGTGTTGTATGACCCTAGAACTGGTCTACAGCCTACCACACCATCTTCAGATATAGCTGCACACATGAGATGTTCCCCCCACGTTGTCCAGGGACGTGGATGGTAGCCCAATAAGGTTACGTCCTCTGTGTCTAGTTTTTGCTAGATTGAAAGCGGCCTCATCAACAAAAATATACTTGTGATGATTCACAGCAGCGTCCAGCTCCATCACCCTCTGTTACAGTAATTGCATGCCAGTTTAGTGTTGTACCTGAATATATTCTGAACGCAGTTGTTTCACCTGGACATTGTTCCTCTTAAAAGGAACTTACAAATGACCAGACAACAATCAGTCAAGTTGAAAATCCATGGACATAATGAATGATTCATTGATTAAACATTAAGATCGGTTGAATTAAATGACAGAAAAATGTATTACAGTTTTTTCCGATTGCTTAAGCACATTTTTTGTAACTATTGGCTAATTTTGCAAAACTCTTCACACAAATAAGAAAACCTGTCACCTAATAATCAAACATTGTAGTTCTCTTGCAAAAGCAAACACAGCTAGATTAACTCTTCACACCTTCATAAAAATGGTGTTTCCGTATCAAACAGTACACACAAGCCATCATCTACTAAGCACACAATGCGCCAACTGCACACTGATGGTATGAATATAAAACACATCTGGCTTTTGCTTTCTCTGTGCACAAGGTAGGCTATGTCAGTTTGAGCTCATACTTCTGTCATAGATCCATAAGCATAGAGGGAGCCAAACTTCAAGTACTGGTGTTTATTCAAACACATCAAAACAAACACAAGTGTTCATTTCCAAGTATAGGATTATTTGCAATCGCCATAATGACTATATGGGTTACTTGGTCTGCAGTGAACATGCTTCCTCTGCCCCCAGCATCTGGTCATCTAGCAATTCTGTAAAGTAACAATTTCAGTATTTTTACATCAATGGTATTGGTGTGTTTCTCATTGGCATATGGCAGTGCTACAAATCTTTGTGCGAAGTGACTGTACTAACCGATTCTCATTTCAAGATGTCCTTATGGTACTTGCTACAGTGTAGCGGCTCGAGTTAGGCTGGACCCGTTGGCCAGCTACCCTCAGGGTCATTCCATAGTTGATTACATGGTCCACTATTGTAGCTCTACAATTCTATTTCTTACTCTTCCTACCCTTCCTCTCCCCCCCTCCTCATCTTCCTCTCCCCCCTCCTCGTCTTCCTCTTGCTCCTCCTTGTCCTTGTCGTCCTCTTCATCCTACTTCTTCACCTCCACGTCCTCTTCCTCGGCCTCCTCTACTTCTCACTCTTTCTGCTCCCTCCATTGTACTCCGCACACACAGCTTACCTGTATTATAGTGCTTAGGCTGATTGCAAAGTGAACTAATTATCTAAGAAAGTTTTGACATGTGAAAGTGTGCCAGACAGTTGGCAAATTAGTGTTAATGATAGCCATACATGTGTATACTTTGCTAGGAGTGTGTTGGAAATTTGGTAATTGAGTGTTGTGCAGTGAATTGTGCCTACAGTTTTGCAAAGTGTGTGTTACAAAATTGCAAACTGAGTGCAAAGCAGTTTTTGTGCTTTTAGTTTTGCACACTCAGTGAGTGGTTTTGCTATAAGTCTGAATAGTTTTAGAGATTGTGCTACAGGAATCACAGTTAGGGTTTAAGCATTCAGAAAAAACTGTAAACTGAATGATAAGAGATGCAAATCAAAAATTTTATAGTGACAACATTATGAAAGGCAGTAACTGTGAACGAAACATTTATTTAGATGAAACACTTATTTTGTGTAGTGAAAATGATATTTTGTCATTATGTGTATTGTACTAACACAATTGAAAATATGCTGAAATGTTTGAAAAAGGTGCACTTTTGATGATCTGTTGTGATATAAGTACTAAGAGTTTTGAAAATGTACCAGTTGCTTGTGAAAACTGCGCCAAACCAATTAAAAAAACTGTATTCGTGGTTTTGGTGTAGCGTAGCGTAGGAAACTTCAGGATCTGCCTACGCAGTGAAGACGAGAAGATACATGGACAACAATGATGAGATGATGATGATGATGATGATGATGATTATTATTATTATTGTTGTTGTAGCTTATAATAGAAGGTGATCACATGTGGGGTATGAAATGCTTTTTGTTTCAGTCTTTGTGACAGTGGAACTGAATCAGCCTGTTAGAGAAAATGGCCAGATGTGGATGCCCAGATACTTGTACCTCCTCCACCACATCAACATACTCCATATATTTATTATCTTCCGCTTATCTTTACCAGGGTCACAGAGGAGCTGGAGCCTATCCCAGCTATCATAGGGCGAGAGGAGGGGTACAACCCAGAGAGGTCGCCAGTCTTTCGCAGGGGAAACAGAGACAAACAGAGACAAACAGACAATACAGTTTTTGCCCGTTGCTTGAACACTATAAACCCATGCTTAGACTAAAGTAACACAACGTGAAGCTGTTGTTACCATACCTCAAACACATGTACCCCTACCTTAAACAAAAGCGCTGCTTTGCACCCCAGTACCAATTATGCAACACACCTACTCCCTCATGCAACACACATGGTCCTGCATGCTACACTCTATTTCATACATAAGACACTTCGCTCACAAAATGAAATCTCAGGGTGCCATTCGGAAAACACATGTATCCAAAATACAAAACACATCAGGTAATTGCAACCACTCAAATACACACCTGAAGGCACCTACTTGCAAAACCGAACACCAATTAGCCAACTACAAAAAGCCCTCAGCGTAGCCATTCCAAGAACTTTGCAAGCATGGATGGAGGGAGAGCAAGAGGATATTTACCCCGGTGCCTAGCGGGAGAGGACATTGCTTGCGATGTTGATGAGGTCCTGTGGCCAGACCCCAACAGACGGCGGGATCCATGAGCCCACTTATGCACAATTGTCATGGTTTTTTGTGTTTACAGTATAGTGTTTTTTCTATTGCAGTACTATTGTGTTGTTGTTGTTTTATTTGCTGTACCTGTATTCATGGTACTGCAATGTACAGTATTGAGTAGGTCTATTTGCGTTTATGGTTGTTTGGAAATGTGTCTCCTGTAAATGTGCCTTCTGAATAAACAATGGGAATCAAGGACTGCAGTGTTTTATGTACAGCAGACTAGTGTGTTCCCCCTGATCTGTGAGTGTTTGCATATGGTGCAGGTATGTGTCATTTTGTCAACAGAGTTACATTTTGACAAAGGAATGTTAGGTTTTGACAGCAGAGTTTAGGTTTTGGGAGTAGAGTTCCAATTTGGCACAGATGTGAATGGTATATTTCCCAGTGTTGTGTCATGTGTACTTGTGTGTACAGTTTTGGCACAGCGAGCGGGGTTTTGCAAAATGTGTTCAAGCAGTGGGCAAAAACTGTAATATAAGTAAAATCACATCAAACATTTACTTAAATATTTCAAGTGTGAAAGTAGAATATTGTTTCTCATGTTTACATCAGATGAGAAACATGAAAAACTTTTGTGCTTTTACTTTTTCATTTATTCAGGTGACACAAAAACAACAAAGAATCCAGCCAGAAAAACTGAAATAAGCACAAAATCAGAAACAACCCCAACAATGAAGAGTCCTTCAAAAGCAGGACTGAAGATTAAGCTGGTTGCATAAATATCTGTTTATTTTAAATTTATTTGAGCTTTTGAAATGATATGCAAATGAAAACTCACTTTAACTTTGTATATAAATACTTTTAAATACAAATCATATCACAGAAATTTGCACATTTATTAATAAAATGCTGTTACATTTTTAAAAGAAAGGAATTTACACGGAACAGAAAACTGCAACCAAATAATTTTAATAATCACATTTTTTGTGTTTGACAGATTTTTTGTTTCTTTGAGGTTCATTGTTGTCTCTGTGGGATTAGCAGCGCTTTTAATAACTGCTGCAACAGTCAATATAAGGACAAGACATAAAGGTACATTTAAGATTGAATGATTTTGAATTTTAAAACAAAACTGAAATTGACTTTCTTCTCTCATTTTAGGGAACAAAACTCAGATGGATGAAACCACAGTAAGTACAAATCTCAATAATCCTAAGGTTGTTATTCTGATCTTGTTATTTGATATTGTCATTGACCCATAACTGTGGATGATGATGTAGAAGTGTCTTTGGATAATGGGATTAAATAAACATGAACCAGCTGTCCCTCTCTGAGGGAGTGTTAACAAAAACAAAACTGCCTTCACAGAGACAGTTTTCATCCAGATATAACTGGACTGTGTCTGTTTTCCAGGGACTGAGTTTAAACCCTGCAGAGACTCAGTCTGCTCCTCAAACCAGCTGGGACTCGGTGTGATCACACACTTCACCCAGAGTTTAGACTACTTGTCAAAGTGTGCTCTGTAAATACAAATGTGTGTGACTCACTGTGAGAGCAGACGAGAGATAAGAAAGTTGGACAATGCAAAAATGTGTTTTAGTGCAACTGCAATTTTGTATTTACAGCTCACTTGTTTCAAAATTCCATTTTTTGAATAAATTGTTTGGATGATTGATGTTTGTTTTTTTTAAATAGCCTCATATTTAAATTTGTTTATTGATCTGAAACGTTCACATGTGAAAAACATACAAAAAAAGGAAATAAGGAAGAAGCCAAAGACTTTTTCACTCCACTGTAAATCAAGTAGTTGTAATCTTGAAGGAAGATTTCATGAATGCTGTTTCAGGGTGAAGAGAGTGTCCGTCATTATCACGAGTTTGAAGCTGGAAATCAAATGGATTATGTTGAAAGTTGTCAGTTTGTCGGCCCCGAAGGAAAAGACTATTTGTGGAGTAAGATGGATAAAGATGGAAATGTGCTAAACAGTGAAAAGAGTGTGTTGGGAAGATGGAACGAGTACTCTGAGGACCTGATGAATGTAAAAAATGAGAGAAAGAGGAGGATGAATGGTCAGTTAAAAGTGTCCAATGTTGGGGAAGTCCTGACGTGAAGGGAGCTTAGGAGCAGTTACAGCAAAGGCAGCATTAATCTGTTTATCAAACATTAGATTAGAGTCAAAAAAACACTCCTAGGTTCCTTGCAAAGGTTTTTATTATTATTATTATGAATTCCTAAAGGGCCAAAGTCACAGCGGTCACAGGGACCAAACACAATCACCTCTGTTTTCTGTTCATTTAGGTTAAGGAAGTTAAAAGCCATCCATGCCATCCTCAACATCCTCCAAACAATCTAGCAAACCCTTCAGACGACTCACAGATTCACGTTTCAGTGGCAGGTAAATCTGTGAGTCGTCTGCATAGCAATGGAATGAGATCCCATGTTTTTCAAAAAATTGAACCCATGGGGAGCATATAAATAGAAAAGAGAACTGGACCAAGATTGGACTCCTTGAGGACCCCACAAGAAAGTGAGGCTTCTGAGGACGATGTTTCCCCCAATCTAACAGAAAAACTTTGGTTGGACAGGTAAGATTTAAACCACTCCAAAGCAGTCCCTTTGATTCTGACACAGTGCTCAAGCCGAGCGATAAGAATCCCATCAAATGCAGCACTGAGGTCTAACAGTATTAAAATGGCAAAATCTCCCAAGTCAGAAAAGTTAAAAGGTCATTAAAAACTTTTACAAGAGCAGTTTCAGTGTTGTGGTGCGTTTTTAAAACCAGACTGAAATACTTCACTAATGCCATTTTTATCTAGAAAGGTCTGGAGCTGAAGAAGGACAACTTTCTTTAGGAATGTCTGGACTGACAACCAAACATATCAAGCTTCTGTGTTTGAGCCAGAGACTGCACTTGTGGGTGAACAATACAAACATTTTATATTTCTTATATCAGTAATGTAACTTGCAACAAAACGTTCTGGGAAGCTTAAACTTAGTTTCAGAATAATTAAATCTGAAACTTTGTTTTATTGAAAAGGTTAATAAAGTTTGAAATTGTATCAAAAATAAAACAAATTATTAAATAACACCGGCTACAATATTGGTAACATATGTGTGTTGTTCAACAGAACTTTTTCCCAGGCTTTTGTTTATATGCTCAGTCGAAAACCACTTTAACATAATTTTCAGCATAATTACTATTTTTTGTGACTATTCAGTACTTGAGTATAATTTATTGAATTATTTAGTAATAAATATGAAGTAAAAAGTTTTGATCACAAATGGGATTTTTCCAAAACTAAGCTTGCTTAATAGTTCTGAACTGTTACTGTAAAGTTTATAATAAAGTCATAATAACCTGATATTTAGAATCTCCATATATCATTTCCTTTATGCTTATATGTTGTCAAACAATGGCAGTAAGAAACATAGTGTTAAAATAGCTCTATATAGCATTATCTAATCTTGAGAAGAGGTCAAAGGTCAGTTATGGGGTCTTGCTATATGCTATGAGACAAACATAGCACAGTTGTAAGTATCATAGTTTCTAGGCTCTAAGGCTTTGTCAGTTTAATAGTGAGCTTTACAAGATTGATTTTCGTGCTAAAAGCTGGCACAGAACTAAGTTCGCTTATGACCACTAGAGCTGGAAACAACCTCAAGCAATCCTAAGGCTAATCAGCACGGCTAGCATTGTTAAATGTTGTCATTGCTAACATATAGCTGTTTAACAGCATAGTGAGTAGCGAGAACGCTAAGTTATTGTTAGCTTTTAAAAGAAAAATGTTGGCAACCGTAACCATGGCCTGCGGAGGGTATATAAATGCTGCACAAGGTTCCATTCGTCCCTTTACACTTGCTATTGGACTTGTTTTGACCTGCTCCAACCTCAGCCTGTGGAAAGTTAAGTTTTCGGAAAATATTTACTGAAAGCGGATTTGACTTGCTCGCCACAACAAGTACTTCATCTTTGGATTGTTTGTACTTGTTTTTCATACAGCAAAGCCTGAAGATGGCTCGTCGTGGACTCGACAGCCCCCTGGACTTCGCTGCAGGTACTTTTAACATTTCTTCAGTTATTTTAAGAGCTACTAAATGACTGTAATAATTTAATAAGTTCCAGTGTGAATATCAAGTTTTAATGTTATCAAAATATGCTTATTCCAAGATTTTTCCCCGTAAATTGTTTGTATGCTTTAAATTTTCCGGGAGAGGTGTAGAAATTATTAACGACTGGTGTATGAATTTGAAAAAAAAGGTGTTACTTTGATTTGAAGGCTTCAAATTTGACACTTTTTTAATGATTTGGTTAAAAATAGCTTAACGGACTAAAATTTGTAAAATGCCCCAAAATCAGTCTCTGTGGTAACAGCATCTTCAGCATGTCATGACGTCAGAACACACAGGTGTAAACACACCAGATCCCGGTCCCTTCCTAACATCCTGTTCTTCTTGGATCAAAGGCTTTATTGAAATAAACTATAACTTTTCCCCTGCTACAAAACATGATAATAAAAAATAACAAAAATAAATGAATATAAAAAAGAATATGAAAACAGTAATCATAGTACAGTAGTAATAATGGTATCCTTATGTTATGCCACTACTATATCTTATTATATAGCAGTTAATGATGTGAACTTAGTTGACTTAGCTGTTTTTTGCTTGCATGAACAAGTAGAAGTGTCATTCAGTCTGACATAAATGTAGCCTAAAATGCTTTTCTCTCATCGTCTGCTCAAACTAACAGATGTAGCTCTGTTCCTTTAGCACTTGATGTTTATTACATTCTTAATGTTATTTTAAACTTGTTTCCTCACAGGTCGTCTCGACTACGTGGTTGAGCGTCCTGCAGAAGAAGGCCTTCCAGAGGTCATCAGGATCCTGGATGACTCTGATACCGAGCGTGTCAGTGAAGGTGAGTATGGTGAGTATATCCCTCTCCCATCCTCACCCTCTTCTCCTGAAGCACAGGATCCTGATGACAGTGAAGAGGAAGGTGAGTACCCTCCCTACATACCTGAGGACGTCGAAGAGGTGAGTGAAGACACTGACAATTCCTCTGACTGGAACAACTCAGAAGAGTGGGCCGATTGGCCTAGTGACGACTCGGGGTATGACACCATGGATGAGAGAGCTGATTCCCCTCTCATCCAGGAGCTCCCTCCAGAGCCGTTTTGGCACGATTGGCAACATCCTATTGCTCCAGGTGCTGCCCCGTTCGCCATGCCGCCTTTCGGCCAGGCCAACGCCCCACTCTTCCCGGTTGGTGATCCTTTAGCTTCTCCTGCTTCCTCTGCTCCTCCCTCAGCTGCTTCCTCTCCTGCTCCCTTAGCTGCTTCCTCCCCTGCTCCCTCAGCTCCTTCCTCTCCTGCTCCTTCTTCCGCTACTCTCTCAGCTTCTCCTTCAACCTCAGCTCTCACCTCCTCAGCAAAGAGAAGCGGAGACGACACCTGCACTGATGAGGTAAGTGCAAAGAGGTGCAAGGTAAGTGATGACAAGTTTTATGGCCCTTCAACATCCTCGGGTTCTGTTGGTGTCAGACGCTTCTGGGAAAGGCCTTTTAACCTTTCACTTGATGACAGCGACTCTGACTAGATTATGTTAGAACTTGTTTTTAAGCTTTAAATGTTTAAGTTGGCCTTTGCAGTGTTTGTAAATGACTAACATTTTTTTCTCAAGCTCTAGCTCACCATGCAGGACAAAGGTAAGTCCGTACTTAATGTCAACACAAATAAGTAGAAAAGGTTTAAAATGATGTCGTGAACTGACTGTAGTCTCTTGTTTTTACATAAGGTATAGCCTGTGGCTCAGGGATCAGAGGTAAGGTAAAAACACATAACAGAAGAAAAGTAAAGTGAACAACTCTGTGATCTGTGAATTCATGCTTTTCTCTTTGTCTTTTTGTCTTCAGGTGCTTTACACTTGTCCTCTCCCAGCATTCAGCACTTCAGACACTCAACGCCCAGGACGGAGCTAACACAGAGAGATACTCCACCCAGAAGACAGCCTTACCCCAACCCGATGAGAAGGATGGATGACCAAATGACAAACTGGAGAGTGGTGCTGTGTTCCAGCTATGTAAGTTATCACCTCACATTGGCTACAAACTGTCTTGAAGACTAAATCCTTCCAATAGCTGGTGTAAATCATCGTCCTACAGTACTGTAGGTTTAAGTTTAGTTATAGTTATTGTGTGTATATGTTGAGTTTAAAATTGCATTTTAACAACATGCTGCAGCTACCAACAATGGAAATGCTGTTTTGTGTTAAAATGACGTCTTTCTCGTGTTATTGCTTTGCAGGGCAGCTGAGAGTGGACAGAGCTGCACAGAGGACCAAAGATCCACTCTCAGCACTTCATACCTGACTGGCCACAGCACCACCCCTCTTCACCCAGGGTGAGGAGGGCCCTGACCCCACCTGCACAGAGGGAGTTGTGAACATGCACTTCTGTGTCGGTGGGTTTAGGAGCCTCCTCACACTCACACGGATGAAGACTGTCACTGGAAGATGTCTCCATTGCATCAGCAGGACGTAAGCATTTGTATAATATTACAGTTTGTGATGTTTTATACATGTTTTTATTGCTTCACTTCAAACTAGGAGATATAAAATAAACCAGTTTTCATAATATTTTCTGTGTATTTAGTTGTTTTCTTAATAAGTTATTTGGAACATCATTGCAACCTGTCAGCTTTTTATTGGGGATTTATAAAGTTGCTGGTGGCTCAAGTGTGTACAGTGGGGTGTTGTTTTTGTCACATGGTAAAAGTGACCTCATAGGGAGCAAAAAGAACAACTGAACAATTTGGGGATTCACAGACTTTGGTAATCATTAAAAGATGAAGAAAAATAGTTTTATGTGATCAGTTTTAAGTAGTGAGCAGCAATTTAATCAAATGCTGGGATGAAATGGGACAAAAGGGTCATGTGACAGCCACATTAGTTCCCTTCCCTCGTTTAACAATGTGTAAGCAGACTGCTTTAACCTGCAATTTACTGCATGTTATTAGGCTGCATGGTACAACCACAGTCTGCTAACCACCTGTGGTGAGCGAAGGTTTTGAGGCATTGTTCGAACTACTGATGAAGCTTTATCAATGCTTGTTAAGTTTCCCAACCACATTTCATCCCGATGGTCCAAGGCTTACATCTTTATGCTCACAAACGTGCTTCTGTAATTAACCAGTAACAAATGTATTACTTTAAGTTACAGTGTGAGGGGCACTGATGAACATAAATTAGATTTAACTTGATTATGTGTTTAGGTCAAGAGACACAGACCTTCATCTGTAAGAGGCTTTTCTTAAATGTCTGATCACGATGTTTGTGTTTGTCTGCAGCATCACTGCAGCAGAGAGGGTATAACACAAGGCCACAGTCACGTGGTATTCTGTCCTGCTATTAAGTGAATAAAATACTGAAACTCTGGCAGTAGACTGGAGCGAGGCAAAGAGTATGTAAAGGGACAATAAGAGGAAATGATGGGAGAAAAAAAAAAAACATACATGTCTGAGAAACAAAGGAAGAAGAAAAATAAAAAAAATGGTGGAAAAAAGGATTAGAGCCTAAATTCTAAAGCTGCAGCTTTGCATGCTGGCAGCTCCAAGATCTCACTGACATGTAATCATAGACTGAATAAACATAGGCCAGTGTGATGTCATTGATTTGTAGACTTTAATTTGTAACAAAGGGCAACCTCTGGGTACACACGACACAACACTGGGAAATATACCATTCACATCTGTGCCAAATTGAAACTCTCAAAACCTAAACTCTGCTGTCAAAACCTAACATTCCTTTGTCAAAATGTAACTGTTGACAAAATGACACATACTTGCATCATATGCAAACACTTACAGATCAGGGGGAGCACAATAGTCTACTTTATATAAAACACTGCAGTCTTTCATTGTTTATTCAGAAGGCATATTTTCAGGAGACACATTTTCAAACAACCAAAACAACAAATAGGCCTACTCAGTATTGTACATTGCAGTACCATGAGAATGGGTGAATGACTGAATGTAGTGTAAAGCACTTTGGGGTCTTTAGGGACTGAGTAAAGCGCTATACAAATGCAGGCCATTTACCATGAATTCAGAGAAAGCAAAAAAAACAAAAAACACCATAATACAGTAATAGAAAAAACACCATACTGTAAACACAAAAAATCATGACAATTGTGCATACGTGGGCTCATGGATCCCGCTGTCTGTTGGCGTCTGGCCACAGGACCTCATCGACATCGCAAGCAATGTCTTCTCTCGCTAGGCACCGGGGAAAATATCCTCTTGCATGTCGAAACCATCCATGGATTGCTGTCACCTGAATGTCGCCGCAGGCCTGTTCCATTGCCTGCAGAAGAGGCATGCGGGCATGTGGTTGGCGGTCATATACTCGCCATCTCCAAGCCGAAAAAAATTCCTGTATAGGGTTTAAAAATGGTGAGTAAGGGGCAAGTATACCACTTCAAGTTGGTTGTGGTTGGAGAACCAGGCCTGGACCAGAGCAGCCTGATGGAAACAAACCTGGGCTGATCTGGTCTGTTCTGTACAACTATGTTATGGAGAGCATCTAGAAATGTGAGTATATGTTGGCTGTTGTATGGACCTAGTTTTGCATGATGATGCAGAAGCCCTCGAAGGCTTATGGCGGCACACAATGTGACATTTCCCCTGCGCTGCCCTGGGACGTGCACAATTGCCTTTGACCAATGACATTACGACCCCGTCGTCTTATTTTGCACAGGTCGAATCCAGCTTCATCAATGAAAATGAATTCATGAGGCTGTGCAACTCCATCCATGGCCAAGAGAACATATTACTGTACTACAGTGCTACACATACAGAACCCCATCACACAGGTACCTGTGTAGCTCTCAGAATGGATCCATGTGGTACTGATATGGTACATATTCAGCTGCTACTGGATTTCACCAATACTGTATTGTACATGTAAAGGACAGTTACACTTACCCGTACATATTCAGCTCAAAGTCCTTTGACCCTGTCACTGTTCCTCTCAAATGGGACTCTGTAGAGCTGCTTCATGGTGATGCTGTGTTTACCCAAGATGCGTCTGATGGTGGTGATGCTCACATGGTTTATGCTGTTGAACACTTGCCTGTCTGCAAGTATTTGCTTTCGTAGCTGGTGGAGACGGATGGCATTGTCTGCCCTCACTAGGTCCACAACAGCAAGTTCCTGCTGTTGTGTGAACAGGCGTTGGCGTCCTCCCCCAGAAGGTCTTCGAGTCAGTCTAGAGAAATACAACCACATATTGTCATCGCTTTGCTTATTTTTCTTACAGTACTTTACTGTATGTACTGTGTCATCCACTGTACTTCAATATAAGTAATCATGCTATGTTTCACAGAAACTACCACTTTGGCTGCAAAAGGAGCCTTAGCACCCTGCAATACCCTGTACACTTGATATGGTAATGGTATATACTGTAGAACAGTGCTATAAAAACCATCTGAGTGGAGTAGAAGGTAGAGAGGTGAAGACAGACCTGTTTTCTAGTCGGAATGTTCTTATTACAGATGCCACTGTGAAGCAGCTTAGATGTGGGTGGACTCTCTGCCCAGCTTCCCTCATAGTCAGGCCATGGTTGATGACATGGTCCACCAAAGTTGCTCTTATATCATCAGAAATATGGGTCCGTGCATGGCCTCTTCGACTTCGACCTCGACCTCGACCTCCTCCTCCTCCTCCTCCTCCTCCTCTTGCTCTCCCTCCATCCATGCTTGCAAAGTTCTTGAATTGGCTAAACTGAGGGCTTTTTGTAGTTGGCTAATTGGTGTTCAGTTTTACAAGTAAGTGCCTTCAGGTGTGTATTTGAGTGGTTGCAATTACCCAATGTGTTTTGTATTTTGTCTGTGAATCCCCAAATTGTTCAGACCACTACGAAGAACCATCACGCCACAGCAGCCTTTTATTTCTGTGACACACAGTTTACACAAACACCCATTATAAAAAAAAACCTGTGGTTATAAAAGATAAGGCACTTTCATGTATACTTTCAGTTATCTCCTAAAAGCAGGAAAAGTTGATTTCAATCAATAAGAGACCCTCTGACTGAACTGTGCTTTATTTTAGGTCCCCTTCAGATATGCGATAACATGCTAAATGAAATATAACTCTCCAAATGATGCTATAATTGACTCTTGCACACAGGATGTAGGGAAGAAAAGTATTTAAACTTCAGTTTCACGTGGTTATTGCTTCAAGAACGTAAAATATGATTTTGTGAGTTTGAAAACACATAACATTGTGTGCTAAAATCCTTCAATTCAGAGCCTGGAGACATGCTTACAGCTGAGTTTTACTAAAGACATTGCCCATATTAGGAAAGAGACATGTGTTTGGCTTCACTGATTATGTAATTTTCTGGCCCTCTTTCAATGTGACAAATCAAATACAGTCCACTCCGGAGCTGCAGACATTTCACAACTCAGAAACCACAACCGAAAAAAAATCTGCTTGATTTATTTATGCACTTTGTAAAAGACATGATCCACTTTGTCTGACTTTCATTATCTGTATCATTGTTATATTATATGTAAACAAGGAAAGCTTTCCCCTCATAGACATAGAAGTACTCCTGATAATTTTATCACAGCTGTGGTAATGTAAGCCACAGCTGGCCAAACAACATGCTAACATGTGAAAAGGAGAATCCACGTCTTCATACACTGAACAAAAATATAAACGCAACACTTTTGTTTTTGCTCCTATTCCCCATGGGATGGACGTAGAGACCTAAAATTCATTCCAGATACACAATATAACCATCCCTCCCAAACAGTGGTCACAAATCAGTCCAAATGTGTGGTAGTGGGCACATCTGCTATATTGAGATAATCCATCCCACCTCACAGGTGTGCCACATCAGGATGCTGATCTGACATCATGAGTAGTGCACAGGTGTACCTCAGACTGCCCACAACAAAAGGCCACCCTGGAATGTGCAGTTTTGTCTCACAGCAAAATGCCACAGATGCCACAAGCAATGAGGGAGTGTGCAATTGGCATGCTGACAGCAGGAATGTCAACCAGATCTGTCGCCCGTGCATTGAATGTTCATTTCTCAACCATAAGCCGTCTCCACAGGCGTTTCAGAGAATATGGCAGCACATCCAACCGGCCTCACAACCGCAGACCTCGTGTAACCACACCAGCCCAGGACCTCCACATCCAGCAGGTTCACCTCGAAGATCGTCTGAGACCAGCCACCCAGACAGCTGCTGGAACAATTGGTTTGCACAACCAAACAATTTCTGCACAAACTGTCAGAAACAGTCTCAGGGACGCTCAACTGCATGCCCGTCGTCCTCATCGGGGTCTTGACCTGACTCCAGCTCGTCGCCGTAGCAGACTTGTGTGGGCAAATGCTCACATTCGATGGCGTCTGGCACGTTGGAGAGGTGTGCGCTTCACGGATGAATCATGGTTCACATTGTTCAGGGCAGATGGCAGCTGAGAATGTCCCAGTTCTTGCATGGCCAGCATACTCACCGGACATGTCACCCATTGAGCATGTTCGGGATGTGCTTGACCGGCGTATACGACAGCGTGTACCAGTTCCCACGAATATCCAACAACCTCGCACAGCCATTGAAGTGGAGTGGACCAACATTCCACAGGCCACAATTGACAATCTGATAGACTCCATGCGACGATGTGTTGCACTGCATGAGGCAAATGGTGGTCACACCAGATACTGACCGGTTCTGGGTCCCCAGACCCCCAATAGCGCAAAAAACTGCACATTCCAGGGTGGCCTTTTGTTGTGGGCAGTCTGAGGTACACCTGTGCACTACTCATGATGTCAGATCAGCATCCTGATGTGGCACACCTGCGAGGTGGGGTGGATTATCTCAATATAGCAGATGTGCCCACTACCACACATTTGGACTGATTTGTGACCACTGTTTGGGAGGGATGGTTATATTGTGTATCTGGAATGAATTTTAGGTCTCTACGTCCATCCCATGGGGAATGGGAGCAGTAACAAAGGTGTTGCGTTTATATTTTTGTTGCGTGTATATAAATTAAAGTTGAAAATAAAATAACTGTACAACAAAATACACAATACACAATATAGAACTATATAAGAATGTATGAAGAAATCTAAATATAAATAAATATATACACAATAACAGCAGCTGTACAAGTATTAACCGGAAATGAAGAATATAGTGACCAGTGTTGTGCAAAACCAAAGTCCAGAAAGTCCAGTGTGTGTGTAAGAACCACATGTGTGGGTCAGTACTGTGTGGTGGTGTGATTGAGAGACCGTATCGCCTGCGGGAAGAAGCTCCTCCTCAGTCTCTCTGTGTTGGTCTTCAGGGAGCGGAATCGCTTTCCTGACCTCAACAGAGAGAACAGTCTGTTGTTGGGATGGCTGAGGTCCTTCACCATCTTCCTGGCCTTGGTCCAGCACCGCCTGCTGTAGATTGAGTGCAGGTCAGGGAGCTCGGAGCGGATGGTGCGCTCAGCTGACCGCACAACCCTCTGTAGAGCTCGTCTGTCCTGCATGGTGCTGTTCCCGAACCAGGTTAAGATGTTTCCCGCCAGGATGCTCTCTATGGTGCACGAGTAAAAGTTCCTGAGCACCTTGGAGGGCAGTTGGAAGTCTCTCAAGCGTCTGAGGTGGTAGAGACGCTGTCGGGCCTTTTTCACCACGGTGTTGATGTGACAGGACCATGACAGGTCCTGCGTGATGTGAACTTCGAGGTATTTGAAGCTGTCCACTCTCTCCACTGGGCACTCGTTGATGACGGGGGTCTGGTAGTTCCTCTCCTGCTTAGTGCTGAAGTCCACTATCAGCTCCTTTGTCTTACTGACGTTTAGAAGGAGGTTGTTCCTCTGGCACCAGTTCTCCAGATTCCTAATCTCCTTCAGGTAGGCCGTCTCGTTGTTATCAGAGATCAGGCCCACCACGACGGTGTCGTCAGCAAACTTGATGATGGTGGTGGAGCTGGTAGTGGCCACACAGTCATATGTGTACAAAGAGTACAGCAGGGGGCTCAGAACACACCCCTGGGGGGCTCCAGTGCTGAGAGTGGTGGAGGCTGAGACATGTCCGCCCATCCTTACTGCCTGTGGTCTGCCAGTTAGGAAGTTGGAGATCCACTGACACATAGATGAGCTGAGTCCCAGATGCTCCAGCTTGGTGGTGAGTGTGGAGGGAATTATGGTGTTAAATGCAGAGCTGTAGTCTATGAAGAGCATTTTAACATAATTCCCCCTTCTAGTGTCCAAGTGAGTGAGTGATGTGTGGAGGAGATGAGAGATGGCATCGTCTGTGGAACGATTTGGACGGTAAGCGAACTGTAGTGGGTCCAGTGTGTCTGGTAGTGAAGAAATGATGAAGTCTCTGACCAGGCGTTCAAAGCACTTCATCACTACTGAGGTGAGGGCTACAGGGCGATAGTCATTGAGAGAAGCAGGGTGGGGTTTCTTCGGGACAGGAACAATGATGGACTCTTTGAAGCATGTGGGGATCACCGACTGAGATAAAGAGATGTTGAATATCTCAGTGAATATCTAATTTGTGCTTTGGACTGTCACCAGATTTCTTCTAGAAGTTTCTTGCCAGTCAGCAACTATCTTGGCAACACCACTTGAGTTTGTGTGTTGCATGCTAACATCCTTATCATATGTGTAATAATACTAAAGCGTCATCTTATGCACACACAAAAAACAAATATGGCTCCTTCGTGCAGGGTTTTCTGGTATGTTCATTTATGCTTCCCAATTAAAAAAAAAAAAGAAAAAAAAAAAAGAAAAAGCAAAGTTCTTGCTTCTCAGCCACTGCGGCCACATCCTCACCGTTTTTTAGGCAGTTATATAAACATACTGTGAGTGAGTCATAAGCTTAAATACAATAGTTGAAGGAACAAAAACGTAATGTTTAAAAATACCAGTCAAATCTGATTAAAGTAAATAAATAATAAGTATACAATGTAGTTTTAAGACTTCTCAATGTTTCGTAACATTAATGTTCTATGAACTCGTGAGTCCAGAAATCTGAATGTCATGAAAAGTATTATTCGTGTATTATTATTTTACAATACAAGGTTGTTTTTTTCCTGATACTTCATGCAAACCACATTTCTCCAGGCCTGTCCTAATCAGCTTACTCAGTATCACTAGATCCAATGCTGCTCCTCCAGCAGAGCATACAAAAGTAGGAGAGACCAGAGATGCCATGGCTTAGTTAGGAGACTGTTTGCTTCAAGGCCACTAGAGGGTGCTGCCATAAAACTACAATAAATGAATTGACCTTTTGACCTGCTCACACTCTTTTATGCAAAACCCTGCTGATGACACACACACACACACACACACACAGATTCTAGGTCTGACCAACCGTCTCCACCGTGGGCAAAAAGATGACAGTCAATAAAATTCTAAAATTTTATTTATAAACACAATGAATAGTAGTTAAAAGTCCAGTGTCCCATTTAGGTACAAAGTAAAAACACACAGTCCAAGGCCAGAGCCAGCTATGCCACAAAGCCAGTTGCACTCCACACGTTGTTCACTTCAACAGGGGTAGCAATTGTCCTCTGAGACCCACCACCCTGTAAGTAGAAAGCCTGCACAGAGCGACAAAATAAGACAATTCACTATATAATTCACAGCCCATCCCAAACATATCAGATCATTAGAGGTTTTGTCACATTACATACCTGCACTGAGAGACAAAATAACACAGCAGTGTTTGTAATGTGGGCTATAAGTAGACTAGCATATCAGTGCAATCAATTACACCTGCCTCCAATTAGTCCAGCCCTTTTACAGTCATTGACTGGGTGAGAAAACACGAGCAAATCAACCCAAGAGACAAGCAGGAAGACTCTCTGAAGGCTCCTGTGGCTGCACAGGCAGTCTTACAATTACGAGGTTGGAGAGTTGTTGTTTCAAAATGTTCACACTGATTTCACATGCTCATTAACTCACAACCAGCTGACCATATATATTTCTGCTGCTGAGCTGCTTTTTGATGGAGATTTTCTGAATTTATTTTGCTACCATAAGAGCAGACTCCATGCTGAAAGCACACTCTTAGAAAGGATGTGTTAAAAAATGACACAAAAAATGTGTTGTTACACTATTAACACATTTTGTGTAAATTTTAACATAACATGTGTAAGAAAATGTGTAAACATTGAAAAAATGTGTAAAACGCTTAACACACTTGATGTGTTGCACAGTTTAACACATTTTGTGTGTTATTTTCAGAATCTAACAACAGGACCTAAAATTAGCAGCTCAGTAATTTGATGCTAGCCCTGTGTTTAGTGAAATAAATTGTAGATTAACAATGTATTATAACTATATTAACTGAATAAATAAAATGTTTAGTTATTGTTTGTTTTCCTTAATCCTTTCCTCATTACTTTCAACACATAAAACATTTTATAATGTAATGTGGACCAAGGTGTACTAAAATTCTGAAAGAGGATTAATTTTTTCTTTCTCAATATGTATGGCATACCAATTAATGGCCATGGCTATACTATAAGCATAAGTATCCACAAAGAACAGGCTTAATTTTGACCGTAACATGTGAATACAATTGAAGCAAAAGTAGAAAATGAAATGAGTAAGAACACACATGCTTAAAATTGAAACAAATTCTGCCCAGCAACATGACATACCGGCGGCGGGAAGGGGGCGCTATCTTTCGCGCCAATGAGACAAAGGAGACAAAGATGGAGGTTACGTCGCCTAGTATGTTGTCAGACCTTACAGTAAGTATCATTTACCAGTTTATCTTAATGTACTGAAAATATGCCGGGTTTCTGGAAGAATGTGAATTTATATAAATTAAAGGAGTTTAGAGTTTAAGTTAATTACTGCTTAACTATACCTAGCTAACCTTAATGTAACAGTCTTGCTAACATATCCTACTCTTAATTTTATTATTAGTTCTTGGATTTCGTGCCATACTCCATTAGAGTTAATGTGTTTTGGTAGTATTTTTATGTATTACTTTATTCATGTATTTATCTATTTACTTTATTTATGTATTAGAGTATTCAGAAATTGCTCTTAGAACCAGTGTGGTAGTTGGCTAGCGGCTCCGACAGGCATTATGTTGTCTATGAGCAACGCCAGAGTCAGCACCTAACCGTAGCAGTGTTGAGTAAAATGACAATATTGTCGTTAGCTCTGAATATAGCAAATGTAGTTATCACCGCGACCATTCGTTTACTAGCAGAGAATAGGAATAAAGACTGAGTAACTTTAACATGAAATATACCTCATATTGACAGAGATAATTATTTTTTCAAGCAGTTAAAGCAGTTTTTGCATCTAGTATGATTAACTAAATTATGTGCACATTCTTTTTTAAGGCTTATTGCTGGAAACATGCTCTGATATAGTTTCTTTTTTATGCAGAACTTCTGAGGAAGTAATAGTCAGTGTTATTTAAAAAACCAAACAACAGCAACTTGACCATGCAAATTATCTTACTTATTTAGCCATGTGTTTCATTTTTTCAGCACACATATGACAACTTAGAATCTGTCTGTTTTTGAGTAAACTCGTGCTTTTATGCTCTGTGGAAATTTGCTGTCATGACTTTGAAGATTATTGCAGAGAGGTAAAGTGTCTGGTGTTGCCTTTACACAGTCTACCATTACCACAGAAGAACAAAGTCAACCCCTGAAGTCACTCAGGAAAGCCCCACAGATTCTTAAGGAGTATGAAACCTGTCGGTGCCATCGAGGAGGCTCCTTGTGAAGACTTGCATTGGGGATTTGGTGGAGAGGTGTGGTTAGTAAGTATCGCACTTTACTGTACTTTGTTAAAATTTTGCAATGAATGTTTTCCTTTAAAAATGTTGAAGTGCACAGAAGTAAAAAAGTTTACCTTTGTTTTCCAGTTACCCTCTTAGTGCAGAGAAGCTAACTGTAGCAAAAAGCATCCTCACCACTTTTCCACCCTTAAGTGGCAGGACAGGGGGAAGGATTTGTAAGTAAATTTAGCATTTTAATAATGTAAATTCCACTACATACTGTAAATTGCACTTGTTCCCACTTACTGTGTATCGTTTAACCTTTATCTAATTATTTATTAGAGCTTTTTTTCTCAGTTAAAATTGCTCAGCTGTTACCCATATACCTCTGTCCTTTCTTCCTCAGGAGCATTATTATGATCCAGTCTCTCATTGTGGATTCCTAGAGACTAAACTGCGCAACCTTAGACGGAATCTCGACCAGGGGCAGAGACATTATAAGAAGCGAAAAGTGACAGATGACTGTGGTGAAGACAAGAAGCTCAGGCGAGAGGATGGGAATACCAGCAGCACAGATGAGTGGGTCACCCAAGTTATTGCGGCCCTCAGATGAGAACCTTCCAATTATCATGTCAGGCATGGAGGAAACATACACCAGTCTCAGAGCCTGGAATATTCGGAGAGTACCCACGGTTTTTGGACATGCCAAGTCTGGTAAGTTGCTTGGTTCTCTGGTAATGGTTTATGTACTCCTTCTCCACTCAGTTGTGTTTTGCATACAAAGTATATAACAGGAGTGGATACATTTGGAGGTATGTTTATGAGCTCCTAGTGAATATTTTGAAAGTTTTATAACTTCAGAGTTTGATCATTACTCCCTGCGCACTGATTACAATGAGCATCACTTTTCACATGGTCCAAAATCTTAGTCGTACCACCAAATGACTATCTAATAGTAGGGACATCAAATGACAATGCAGAAAGTGCTGCTCGTGGAAGTGAAAACCCTACAAAAAATCACCTAAATCTGTATGAAACTCTGCTTTCAGCAGCACTATTTTCAACAAAAAAGCTCTACAGGACAAACCGCAGATAGACAACATAAGAAATTGTCTGCTAGAAAGTTGAACATCAGCTAAAAAGTCCTAATTTTTTCTCAGGGTCTGATGGGACCCAAATCATAGCTAAAATTAAGGAATAATGGACTTGTATTCAAATACCACTCCAAGTAAATTGTTGTTTCACTGTGTAGGTAAGCTTGATGTGGAATGGGTAACAGAAATGTGATACTGTAAAGTTTGATTTTAGCCATACAGCTACCAAATGGACAGAATGTACTTTTGATTTAATGTATTTAATGCTTCATTTTAAACTTAAACACTTCTTTTATTTCCGTA
The DNA here is from genome assembly GCF_965226115.1 of Aulonocara stuartgranti. Taxonomy (NCBI): domain Eukaryota; kingdom Metazoa; phylum Chordata; class Actinopteri; order Cichliformes; family Cichlidae; genus Aulonocara; species Aulonocara stuartgranti. Next base: position 21,416,808 of record NC_138951.1, read on the forward strand.
GGCTGGACTTGGAGTTTGGCAATTTTACAGGAGGAAAGGTGGATCTCTTTTTGCGAAAATGGGAAGCCAGTATCATTCCGAAGCTCAAATCAGTAGCTGCCCTGGAAACAAGAACCCCCCCGCCATGTGTTAACACACCTACTCCCAACAGTTGGTGCCAGTCGTTGCAGCCTTTTTTGCACTGGTATGTATTCAGTAAAGTTCTCACGGTATTTACCTGAGGAAAGCATTTGTCTACACCTCACTGAATACTATCTTTATCTTCCCCCATCTCCAAGCCTGGAACAAGTATTGCATCGCTTTGCAGTGATCCTGAAGCATCATCCACAACACACCAACCCCAGCTGATATGCATCGGTGATCTAAAGAGGGCAACCAGGCAGTACATCATTGTTGCTAAGAATGACAGAGTAACCATTTCTCTGAATGATGGCCTGACGTGTGCTGTGGATAAGCTTTTCAAACTGTACTGGGTATGTAACTTGTCCTATCCAGCACCACTTGGCTCCGTCTTCACCTTCTTTGAGTTTGTCTATGACCTGCCGCTGTCCACCCAAAGGAAAACCAAAGTACTGGAGCTGATTGCACAGATTAAAGGATGCAAGTAAAATGTTCACCTGTCCAAAATGTAGAGAGTCTCTGTTCACAGAGGTGAGAAACCTCATTTGGCATCTTTGTCAAATACACTGCTTATCAGGACTGACCATTTTTATGCCTATGCAGTGGAAAGGTCAGACAATATGAACTGATTGGCTGAAATTTTTGATTTTTGTATTTAAACCCAAGGTACAAAATTGTATAACCTGGATGCTATATTCGCCAAAATGTATGTTTTTCTGTTTGCATGCAACTGCACATTTGTTAAATGTTGACAATTTGTTGAAGATGACAATTGTTACCTTTAAAATTTTTAATTCATGTATTGTCTGGATTATATCAGAACATTATATATATATATTGAAAAAATTGAAAAATTGAAAAAAGGGCAATCATATATATGATTGCCCTTTTTTCAATTTTTTTTTGACATTTTAATGATCTAGAGAGATAGAAAGCTAGTCAGATATGAATTTTGTTTGATTTTGTAAAGTAAAAATTGTGATATAGCTTTGGCTAAAATTGCATTTAAAACATTTTAATTGAAAAGATTCTGACAGTTGTTGTTCATTCAGTTTGTAATGATTTATAATATGCCAAATAAAAAATGGAATTCAATAAGTGTATAATATATACCCATCTTTTTTCTCCTTTTTTAAAAAAAAATTGAAATGTACACATTTTAACACATCTTTGTGTCAAAATAACACATCTTTGTGTTTACATTTTTTAACACAGAAGATGTGTTAAAGGAGCAGACACATTAATTGTGTTAAAACTGACACATCATGTGTTGTCCCTAATCTGATGCAGCACATGTGTTAAAATTTAACACATGATGTGTCAATTTTAACACATCCCTTCTAAGAGTGCATGTGCACTGTCACTTGCAATGAGTGGCACTAATGACGCTAAATTTAATTACAGGTCATGGACAGCCTTCATAAATGCTCATATTACTCACCCACACTGAATTCCAGCACAGGTTCATCTGGGTCCTGACTATTTCCTGCAAAGTAACACAAACGTCATCAGAACATTAAGTCAGAGAAACAACATTTGGAGCTTTTGTACATGATAAATTATACTGCAGTAGTAAAACAAAGTCAAGCAGCAGTACATTTATTAAAATCACCTTCAGCTGTAATATTTAAACTGATTTAGTGTCAATTTAGATTATGTTTAGATTAAAATGAAACTAGTACCCTTGTAATGTCTTTTTAAATTAGAGGTAAATATTTGTATATTTTTTACATAATATAATTATATTTACTGGATTTTCTCTCTATTGTAGTTTAGTATTATAGTTATTACTTGTTTTTTATTGACTTGTCTTGTTTTTACAATGATTTGCTCTGAATGCAGCCTTTAAAGAAAAGACTATCTGTTCAGTAACTATCCATCAGACTGGGTCCATGTTACCAGCCAAATGGGTAATAATTAAAGTAAGTTTTGAATTACGTATATTTGGGTGTTTAGGTGACACTTTTGCAAAAAAAATATATATAATTAGGTTTAAAAGAACTAAACATGTATGTATTTAAAAACAATAAGTGTGTTAGAATTACTACAGCAACAGGTTGTAGCTCACTGTACTATTTTTGAGCACAACTTTGGTGCTTTTGCCTCATTTTTAAATCAGTGATCCCAGTAGCACAGTCTAAGCAGAGACCTCAGTGCTTGGCAAACAATCAATAGAATCAATATAATTATTAAAAAGAAACAAAATAAATGCCAACCATATAAAAAAAACATAAACTTAAGGAAAAAACTAAACTTGATTTTGTGTCTTTAGGCTATTGTTAACAGCAAGCATGAGGTTAGTGCATATGTATTATTATTGGAAAGGTTACTGCAAAGAAAAAAAGGTTGAACCAGGAGGGGGCGATATTGCTCTTCTTACCATGAGTTACATGCAGGCTATTACTTACCATGTCACTCACATTTATTTCACAAAACAGCTGAACCCACTTAATTCGATTTAATTGTATTTATGCAGAGCTGAATCACAACAACAGTCTCCTCGAGGTGGTATAGATTGTAAGGTAGAAAGTCTACAATTAAAAAGAAAAAACCTCAATACAGTGGGAAGGAACAACTCACTTTTAACAGGAAGCACCCTCTGGCAGAACCACGGTCAGGGAGGGGCAGCCCGCTGCGACCCTTTGGGGATGAGGAGACGAAAAAGGGGACAAAAGACACACTGTGGACGAGAGCCAGAGATGAACAAGAACTAATTATTGAATGCAGAGAGGTGTATAAACACATGGTGGGAATCCCCCAGCAGGGTAGTCCCAGGGTAACTAAGGGAGGATTCATGGTCACCTGATTCAGCCCTAGCTATATGCGTTGGCAAAAAGGTAACTTTGAAACTTAATCTTAAAAGTAGAGATAGTGTCCGTCTCCTGCATTCAAACTGGGAGCTGGTTCCACAGAAGGATGATCCCCTTCTACTTCTAAATATCCTAAAAACCACAAGGAAGCCCACAGTCTGAGAGCAAACTATCAAACTACGAGGTCTTTAAAATAAGATGATTATTCAAGACCTCATGTGTGATGGGAAGGATTCTGAATTTGATGCTGGACCCACAAATCATAAAAGAGAAACACTAACTCACACACACCAGAAAGTGCCAAGAATTATAATTATATGTAATTTAGTTTTGCGTTCCTTTATAATGCTTTCAACTATACAAATAAGACACTTCATGGGGGCGCCTGAGCCTTGTAGACACAACAAATACTGAACAAACCTCATGCGCCCTGTTGTTGACAAAACGATAAAAATGAATGTGTACTTCTGTCTTATTTAGGTCATTTTTGTAGTTTTTGTAGACAGACTACTGTAATTTCTCAATAAAATGTCGCTTATTATCGCTCACTCTCAAGAACAAAAACGTGAGTAATTTCCCAGTAGCTCACCATATTTGGGATCTTCTAACATCCACACTTCATGTTTAAACGGTGGTGCGGAGGCGGTGTACCGTCGCAGGCCGGATGTAGCATTCAGCGCGGTGTGCCTTTTTTTCAGTTGCTAAGCAACAGATTTGTCCCGCCCCTTTCGTTATGACGGGGCGGGCCAGTCCTTTGACTGGTGACGTTACAAAGAAACGTCAGGTGACGTTACAAAGAAACCTTAAACCGACCTTATATATAGACCTGGCTGTTCAGTTGAAACGCATTCACACAGCGGGACAGCAGCGCTTTAAACGTTCAAACACGGAGTTTAACACAAAACAACATTTTAGACATAAAAAACAAAAAAGTGAAATGGCAAGCTCGAACTGTAACACAATGACAAATGATGAAACAGTTCAGACCAATGGGGATAATTCTACAGTACATGCTTTGGTATCCCTCTTGAATAACTTGTTCAGTAGTTTTTCGATCAAGCAGTGGGGAGAGCTTATCTCAGGCTATCCGGATTGCTTCACTGCTAAGCGGCTTGTAGGTTTTGTAGAGGACGTAATGGACCTGTGTGCACAGTCAGTAGCAGTATCACCACTGAGGTCTTCCCAGAACTCCCCTGTACATGAAAACTGTTCTGTCCACACCACTACTGGCAAAACGGTTTTGTCACGTGTGAAATTTTTGGACGATTCTGCTGAGCAGGAGTTTGATACAGCACAGAATATAGATGCTAACAGCCAAGAAACAGCTAACACAGAAGAAAGCTGTCAAAATGCTGACCAACACAGTGCTGCAAAAGCAGAAAACAATCCAATTCCAGATCCCCAGCAGCAGAAATCCTGTGTTGAACATGAAGCCAGCATCCCACCGTTAACAAACGTAAGTCAAACGGAGTCATATAAAAAGATACAGCATCACAGATCTTCTGTAGACTGTGAGCCACCTGAAAAAACCTTAGACTTTGAAAGATGGTTAGAGACATTAATTCAGGCTGTGCTTTCAAAGCTTGGTAAACTTTTAAAGTGCCCTCATTCTCACCAAAAACGTTTGTTGGATCTACTCTTGGACAAATTCAAGGGGATGGATTTGCATTTAGACCGAAAAGTGCAGAATTATTTTGACTGCATTGCTAATGCGATTTTCACTGATATTTGTGACAAATTACATGAATTGTCACTAATATCATTGGAAATGGGGAGGAGTGGGGAGGAGGATTCAATGAATTTAATGGAACAACCAATATTTAATATCATAACTACTTCAGTATTCCAAGAACACCTGTTGGCAGTAACAGTTACTGATAGACTGGAATCATATGAAAAGAAAGAAAGATGCAGACTTTCAGTGGAAATCTTTGTGGAAGGACTGATTTCCCAGGTTTCAAAAAAATCAGGCACAGTCTTCAGCATTGAAAGTGCTGAAGCTATCTCCAACCGGCTTACCATGAAAATCTGGACTGAAATCAGGGCCAGATACGACAAAATCCCACCAGAGAAGTTCAAGAAACTCAGCGAGAGGGTTTACAAATCCCTCTGTAAAAGATGGAAGCATGCAGCGGTTATGGTGACAATCTTGCAATTAAACTTCCAAGATCTTGATGAAGATATTGTTAAAACTTTCAAAAGAAAGATATTCCCAGAACCAAGTTGCATATCTAAGTGCTTCTCATCGGTGCGTGCATTTTTTGGGAGGTGTAAGGGAAGAAACAAAGTTTCCACTTTATAGTGACATCGTGATATCAACAGCAAAATATTTTCTAAAACTCACTGGACACTTTAAATGAGCTAGTTTTACATTTAGATCAGATCAAGTCATTTTGAAATCCCCAGGAATGGTCGCGGCAGATGGCCACCCCGCCCTGAGCCTGGTTCTGTCGAAGGTTTCTTCCTCTTAAAAGGGAGTTTTTCCTTCCCACTGTCGCCTCGTGCTTGCTCAGAGGGGTTTGTTCTTTTGGGGTTTTCTTTTTAATACTGTAAGTTGTTACCTTACAGTGTGAAGCACCTTGAAAACACCATTGTTTCCTTTGGTGCTATACAGATTGAAGTGACTTGCACTGATAACATAACTAAGCTGGAACTTTAATTTAACATCAATAAAATTATAAAAATATTACATCTTGATTTCTGCTTGTTTTCATTGTCTGTGACTTAATGAATACAAATGTGTAATTTAACAGATTTTTTCTTTATGTTAGTCTGACCGGTGATTCCACGTTGGCCTTAGGTGTTGGCGCGGATACGCTGCAGCCCCTGAGCCATTAATGGCCCAGCACACTACAGTAAAAAACAAAACAACAGCCATCTGTCCAACTAGGAAAGGAAAATAATAAACTGCCTCCTTGGAGGCAACCTGACCGACTGCAATCACTCTCAGGCAGATTGATGAAGATCTGCAAATAACTGTTGTCTAATTTATAAACGCAGACAGATTGCCAACACGTCTGTTCACAATAGAGGACTGTACTTACATGGTTGCAAACTGGTTGTTATCTTGCTTATATGAAAACATTGCTTTGGAGCAATGAAACTCAAACACATTCATTTTTAAAATGCTTCAAAATGAAATTTTGAAGCATTTGGCTTTATGCTTTGAAAGTGCCGTTGTGAGTGGGAGTGTGAAATCCTTACTTGATGTGTTCCCTTTGCCTTTACTGTTTTCAGTTTTATCAGTTTTCAGTTTTATTTGTCATATGACCACAGTACATCAGGCTGAAGGACATCACGTCTGACACTGTGGTCAGCAGCACAGGAGCACCACAGGGAACTGTGCTGTCCCCTCTTCTCTTCACCCTGTACACCTCTGACTTCTGCTACAACTCTGAATTATGCCACATTCAGAAGTTTGCAGACGACACAGCCATCATGGGGTGTATCTGGGATGATCAGGAAGAGGAGTACAGAAGTCTGGTGAGGAACTTTGTCGCATGGAGTCACACAAACCACCTGCAACTCAACACCTCAAAGACTAAGGAACTGGTTGTGGACTTCGGGAGGTCTAGAGCAGGTCCACTGCCGGTTCAGATAGAGGGGGAGGAGGTGGAGGTGGTCAACAAGTACAAGTACCTCGGGCTGTGGGTGGACAATAAACTGGACTGGTCATGCAACACAGAGCACCTGTATAAAAAAGCCCAAAGCCGACTGTACTTCCTCAGGAGGCTGAGGTCTTTTAACATCTGCAGGAAGCTCCTGAGGATGTTTTACCAGTCGGTGGTTGCTGGAGTACTTTTCTATGCTGTGGTGTGCTGGGGGAGCAGCACAGCAAAGAAGGACTCATCCAGGCTGGAGAAACTGATCAGGAGGGCTAGCTCTGTGGTCGGCATGAAGCTGGACACTCTGGTGACAGTGGCAGAGAAAAGGACATTAAAGAAACTGATGGACATTATGGACAATGCCAGGCATCCTCTGCACACGGCCATTAACAACCAGAAGAGTCTGTTCAGTGACAGGTTGCTTCTCCCAAAGACAAGAACTAACAGACTTAAAAACTCCTTTGTCCCACACGCCATCAGACTGTTTAACTCCTCTCTGGAGGGGAGAGGGAGGGGAAACAGGAGGACAAAGGAGGGAACAACTAAGCTGTAGTGCCTCTTCACCTCACTGTGCAATACCTTTTGTGCAATACTTTTGTAAATAGTCAACGGTGCAATAGACTCAATACTTGAAATGTGCAATTCACTTGTATTTTTATTTTTATTCCTATTTATTCTATTTATCCCCTTCGTATATTTTATTTATATTGTCTCTGTATTTATATATATGTGTGTGTGTATAACTCTGTAACTTCTGTCGGTGCTGTGCTTTTTTGGAAATCGAATTTCCCAGAGGAACCCACCCGAGGGATTAATAAAGTTCTATCTTATCTTATCTCTTATATGCAAGTTAGCACAGGGTCAACATTGCAATGAAATGTGTTTGACGAGCAGCAGTCACTCAGCAGCATGGTACAGTAGAAGAATATATAATAAAATATAATAAAATAAAATAAAAAATAGAAAAATAGTAAAGAGCAAAATATTAGAAAGACGTGGTAAAAGAGAAAAGATGACTAAATATATATATATGTATCTATAAATATATGTACACTAGTGATTAAATAAGAAAATCTTGAAAAGAAATATGACGGGAGGTCAGATGGGATATTGCACAGGAATGAGCAGCAGAAAATTACAGTATTACTCAGACTTTTAATAGTCATATTGTCAGTTTTGGCCGACGGTCATGGGTCACTTCCACTAAAATAGCACGAGACTGGAGTAAAATGTACTTTATTAATGAGAACACATGGTGATACAGCAAAGAATCCAACCCTTCTGAAAAGCAAATGGCTTCCTGTTATACTCTACCTGATTCAGGTGAGCATCTGGAATAGACCAAGTCTGGGGGTCAGCAAACCAAAGGGAAACAAAACCCTCCCCATAAGAAAACCACTACAATATAACCAACACGTTCTCACTCCCAAAGCGTAACATTTTACGCTAGGTGACAAATCGTCACCATATTACGTTTTTGGCTACCCACCACGTTCCTGAATGACGACCTCGGAAAAAAGAGGAAATATGACAACTGTCTGGACTGAATCTACACATGTTTGCTCTTTTTCTTCAAATCGCTTAGAAACACGCTATTTAACATCATTAAAGTCCTGGTTAAGGTCAGGAATAAGGTTATGGTCAGGGCTAGGGATAAGGTTAGGTTTAGGGCTGGAATACAGGGCTGGAACGTCTATTACCGCGGGAGCGTCATTGAACTGGATTCCAGCCATAACCCGCCGCGTACCATAAGAACGCCGAAGGTCTCCTTTCACGTTCCTCAGGAACGCCGCGTGACGTGACAAAACGTCGACATGTTACGCCTCGGGAGTGAGAACGGGCTGATATAACACATCATAGACATATGAAGATTTGTAACAAGTCCTATAAATAACTCCATAACATATAAACTTCAGTCTCTTCTATATACATTAAAACAGCAGTCCCCAACCTTTTTTGCGCCACGGACCGGTTTATGCCCGACAATATTTTCACGGACCGGCCTTTAAGGTGTCACAGATAAATACAACAAAATAAAACTAGTACCGATACCGGAAAAAAAGAAGATTTATTCATAACACACGTGAAAGACCCAGGAAAACAGAGTTAACGATAAAAACGATAACAAAATAACGATCAAAAACGATAAAAACTCTGAAAACCATACATTTCACACCCGAGCCTCATCTCTCGACCAAACGACGGTCCGTGGCCCGGCGGTTGGGGACCGCTGCATTAAAACACCTTAACCACAGTTAGGTTTCAGCCCTCGCTGACTCAGAACAAAGTAAGACAATCAGAGTTCGATTGGTTTTTACTTGTGCAGGGGAAGCCTGGTCGGATTCTCAGAGTTGCAAGCTCTACACCCAAACTCAGACAACTCCAACTCCAGCCTCCACTCGCAGCCTTTTATTGAATGAAAACAGTTACACAACCGCCCATTGTAAACCCCATATGTTGTGTGGTAAAAGCTAAGGCACTGTGTGTGTGTGTGTGTGTGTGTGTGTGTGTGTGTGTGTGTGTGTGTGTGTATGTGTGTCTGTATACGTGACTTCCTGCTTACAAACGTTTTAACCGCATCTCTAGTCATAAAAGGGTCATCTCCCCTCAACCTCGTATATGGCTTAACCTCTCTAACAGTCCACCATTTACATGGTGAGCCCATAAAGGGCAGGAAGTGAACACTCCTTACCAAATAAGGAAACCAGAATCTTACATAGATTGTGCCTGCAGTTGAAAACTATAGCTAGTAACATCCCCAACATCCTACATGTGGGGGAGGAACAGAAAATATCTGAACATACAGTTCAAGACAAGGTCCAAGCACAATAATGACAACTTTTAACAAAATCACTCCAACACACACTCCCCTAGCCTGGCACATTGGTTTTCTCCAGGAGCTCATAAGCAGGTGATTGAGCTGCTTTTACTCTTTACAAAGTGAGTACTGTTAACACTTCTCTTTTTACATATACAACTAATTTAGGTTACAGACAAATGATTAAATGTGAACAGCTCTAACACAGGTTCTTTTCCTGACACAGGTAGGATGGCCAGTCCCCCTGTCTCTTCACCTTTAACGAGTCACTTAATTAACAACCCAAAAAGCCTAATAAAGAATCACAATCAACCAGTGTGTGTTTTTCTTCATTACGGTTTTTAAATACAAATCAGTCAGTCAATTAATAAAAATACAAGTAAGGGTAATGGAACCCCTGGTCTCCATTACACACATAAATACCATAAAGACACTAAGTCGTAGAGCTCTGAACTCCTTGCTTCTATGATATTTACACTTCTTCTTGGCCTTCTCCTTCACTCTGAGTCACTCCAGGATAAACGCATCAGCTCAGACATACAATAATTAAAATATGTGTAGGTGACCGTTTGGCAGAAGACGATGTCGAGGCGGTACTGCAGTGACACGTCCGTGGCTATCGTCGGGGCGGTGTCCTGCATCAGAAGGAAGTCAATAGACTTCTTGGCTTTGTTGCTCATCATGGCGCTGTAGTCTGTGGGCGTGGCCTGCAAAAAGTGTAAATAAACCATCAGAGACCAAACACAAATATGCCTTCCAACCACTAGTTTAGACAACATCTTGCAAAGAGTGTGTATTTCAGAGTGCAGTTGTTTTTAAATTTGACAGAAACAGAAATAAAGACGGAAGAGAAGGACAACAGGGAAAGCAGAAGCACCGACACACTGAAATCTTTTAGGGTCAAGCTCCAGAACTAGCCACAAATCCTGCTGGAAAGAACCTAAAAATACTTAAAAATACTTGCAGAGATCGAATGGAGCCGTTAACTCAAAAGCCTGGTGTCAGGCATGTTCTTTAATAAATAAGAAACGAGCTGATATGTTACAGACCCCAGTCTTTACGTAAAGAAAAAGCTGACATTTAGAGCGGTCTCGCAGCAGATTTTAAAACAGTGACACTGATTTGTGGGGTTTTTGGGCACAAATTTGAACCTTTTTGTTTTATCCATGTCCTTGAACACAGCTCGTGACTTGGGCGCTTTCATATGTACCGATTCATTTAGGTTTGTGCACTGAGGCCAGATTTAGGTATTAAAAACGAGTCAGTCATAACACTTCTTACATTAGTTAAAAAGCTGAGCTTACACTAAACCAACATTTAAATTTCCCCTTGTGGGACTAATAAAGGTATATCATATCATATCATATCATATCATATCATATCATATCATATCATATCATATCATTACTAAAGTATTGCTGCAACATTGTAAAGACAAAGATGACACACAGACCAGACATAAAACACTGAACACTTTTTAAAGACGAGTCATTTAAGAGTATTTTCTCATAGAATAAAGTCGGCTGATATGGTGAAGGAAAAATCTGCTCACGAATCCTCCAACTTCTTAAAAGTAAGGAGTGACCTGAGCTGGAAATCAACATGAGAGGGATGACTCAAGAAGAAGAAGAAGCAACAAGAAAAGAAAAACAGAGTTCAGAGTGTAGTTAAGATATCAAGCTGTATCCACAATGTGTGCCAAGAAACTAAGCTTGTCTGTTGTCATGCTAAAGAAATAAAAAATCTGGAATCAGAAAACAGCCAATAACTGCTGATCAACTCACCCACTCCTCTTCGTGCCAGTCCACGTGCAGTGACGACTGGCTGTTGTGACCGCTGTACTTTGCTCTCAGCGTATCCTGGTCATTGCGGAGCACTACTTGTTCAGACTCAGCGGAAGGAGAAGCTTTGGTTGCGATGTACTCGTACTGCGTTCAGGGCCTAAATAGCTGAAGCTAGCAGCTTGCAGCCGCACACTGCCACCAGCTGACGGGTCTGAAAGGAAGAGGGTATGAATGAAATATGAAGCGTCCCCACGTAACGTCAAACACTTTTAGTACCTTGTCAACCAGACTGGCGAGCGTCCACTCCAGTCCGCTGGCCGATTGGTCTTTGGCAGCTTGAGACAGCCTCTCTGCGTAATAGCTGACCTGAGTCTTCAGCGTGTTGACGTAGGCGATGATCTCTTTGGCTCGGACAGTGTCCTGGGGTATGTGGATGATGACTGAGCTGGAGAGGGCACTACTGCAGGGAACAAAGACACACCGACACATCTGTATCCGAGCTGGGACTGAGGACACTCACCAGCCACTTTATTAGGTACATGTGTTCAAAAGCTTGTGGCAGCAATTTAGTGCATTTAGTCAAATAAAGACAATAGAGTGGCCTGCAGGTGTATATTTTTGTAATGTTTCTGTCTTATGCCTGAAATATGCTTCAGCAGGAAATATACGCTGTAACTGGAAACAACAGCGTGATGGACCGGTTTAGTGTTAAGAGGTGTTACATCTGAAGTTAGAACGTAAATTTCCTGCAGAAATCTAAATCAAGCTTCAGAGGTACTGTTCCAAAAATATAGGGAGGGACGTTACCCACCAGATGTAAAAACAAACACTGTCTGCATGCACATGCCTGCTCTCAATGAGCCTAATCGTGGCTTAGAAAAAACAACGAGGAGCCGACTTCGATAAATGCGATACCACTCGCTTCACAAATTCAGACCATCTGTGTACAGTGGCGTGTCTAGAAAATTTTTGTTGGGGGGGCCAGGTAGGGGCACAGATTTGGAGAAGGGTGGCAGATTTAATTGGCAGATAATGTTTTAAAAAAAAATTCTACCAACCCTTAACCATAATTCAATAATCCTATAAACCTAATAACCAAATGCACTTTTAACTCTTATTAGAATGAGATTTTAACCACTACGGTGCAAAGTTTTTAGATACTGCGTTGATAAAGTACAAGAGATACAATCAGTGCTTTGTCAGTGTTTACTCAGCAGTCAAGGACAACAATATTTGCATAGTATTTTTACTGACATATAGTGCACATATGTTTTGGGCAAAAACATTTTTGAAAATTAAAATACGAACATTTGTAACAAACAATTGACAAATTAGCCAATGCCAATGCAAAACTTTATCTGCCTGTTAAAAAAAGAAGATAATCTTCTCACAAACTGGTGTTTGATTTTGAAACAGGAAAAAAGTGGGGAAACAACTGAAAAGACTAACATTTGAATGAAACCTGAAAGCAAGTAAATACTTTCTATGCTGCCTTATCGTAAACTTTGGTAATATTGATAAAGAACAACACTGGCTGATGATAAAATACAGTCAGCTGGCATGGTGACACTGCCAGTATTAACCTGCAGGGCTGGACTGGGACAAAAAAATTGGGCATTTTTACTACAGACCGACCCACCAGGTAGTAAAGCCATAAAGACTTTGACTGAAAACAAACCCTGTTGTGACAGTGATGTACAGTCTTGTTGGTATATGTATGATTTCTATACATTTTACGTCAGATAAAAACTTTGGTTGTAAGATTTAGATAATTATTTAATAAAAACTAGGTATTTTAAATGAGAATAAGAAAGAAAAGTATTTCTTTGTGCCCACCTTTCCCTGTTAATGCCCTACCTGGCCCCCTGGCAAAACTTTGCTAGACCCGCCCCTGCACAGTTACCAGCTGTCTGCTACATAAAAAAGGATCCTGGTGTTATTTGTCTCTCAGAAACAGTTCATAACTTCCCTTCAACTCATTCATGTCACCTAAAAGGTAAACCTGTTTCTCCATCACCTGTTCAGCTCTGATGGTTCAGTAAGGACATCTCCTGGTTTCATCTTCATGTTTCCCTCTCACCACATATCTAAACAGACATCATGACCAGCAGCTTTACAGCTGTGGCTCCAGCAAACATCAGCTGATACTAGAAATTAATATTAAATACATTCTAACAACAGCCGATCAAGCTTAAACGTGCTGCTGTTGTTTAGCGCAACATCTGCTGGTTTCCTCTTTCTGGCGCAAAGTGGGCGATAAACAAGAGAGAAAAGCCGATCAGCTGATCATTGATCAGTTTCATGATTGAAGTAGCAACAGGAGAGGGAGGGGGAGAGAATGAGAGAAGAGGCAGCTGTGCAGCATAAAGACAGAATAAATCCAGCTTTGTGTCTTTTTTCCATTCTAGCTAAAGTCCGGGACAAACTGCGTCTCTTCTCAGCTCAATACGAAACGTGTAATATTTTCTCTGAATGAGGGACCATTCCATTTTTTTAAGGAGCCGTTGGCAACTCTACTAACCTTATGAATAAAATAAAGTTCACTATCAGTAACATCATAGCACCCACCCAGCTGTATAAAAACTCCGTCAAACTGGCTAGAACGCAGTATGAGTTATTGCAACTGACAGTAAAAAGTCAGCAACATGAAAATAAACTCCACCTAAACTTGGTTTATATCTGACCCAGATAGACTGCAGGTCATAACTTCTGAAGTTCAGTTCACCTGACACTCGGACTGGTGGCTGCTTCGGGTCTCTCCTCCTGCCTCCCCTTCCCTCATCCACCTGTTGCCTCTGTGGAAGCCCCGTCATAGCCACCACCAAACAACGGAGTTATTTCTACACATCGACCTGCATCTGGCCAATCCACCACCTCTCATTGTTCATGCCATTACAAAAAAAATAAAAAATAAGTCACTGGGGATATGCCCGGTATGCCCGATGGCCAGTCCAGCTATGTTAACCTGCAACCAAATCTGCAGCTCCATACAGCAATGTTACGACTTAGATTATATCTTATAACTCATAACTCTTATGTTAGCTGCCCTCAGTAGCATACTGTCTGAAATATTCCACAGCTGCAATAATTCTTTAAGTGTTATTTTTTTCCTTGGTATTCTAATTTCACCGAAGTTTACTAAACTCAACAAACTTGATATTACTTACCGGGACATTTATTCTGTCCTCATTTTCTTTCACCGAAAAATTGTTTCCTGCAGTGCCATCTTTCGCGCTTGGCTCTCCTACCTTTGCTAACGTGATGCGCATAGCGCAGAAGCGATGCTGCATTCACTTACACTCGGATATCTGAGCGTCACCGTGAAAACATAATCGGACATTTGATATTTGATTGAATTTTATTGTTTTGCCTTTGGGGTGGCACCTGGGGTGGCCAGTCTGGTTTGGGGGGTGGCCTGTGCCCCCCCAGGCCACCCCGCTGGACACGCCATTGTTACCGGGGCACGATCACCGGGGACCCGTTTTTCCAGCACACACGCCCGATACCACGTGACAACAAATATGTCATTTCCTGTTGACTAAAAAAAAAAAAAAGCACCCTCTCACGGTCCTAGGGACCAAAAAATTGTCCCGCCTGATCAGCGGGCGAAGCCGCTGCTGCACGCCGGAAATGAGGCTTCATTTCCCGCAGGTCTATCTAAGCAGCCCGCTGTTTTCCAGCCCGGGGTCAAATGTGGAGCAAGGGCGCCACCCGGTGGACAAATAAAAAAATTACAACTGAATTACAAATGAACGCTAAACATCAACGATCCCTTTGACCGTAATTAATTTGCAGTGAAAAATAGCGTTTATAATGGGTTTCAATGGGGCACAAATCGACCACTAAGCACAATAGTGTAAGTTTGTCTGTAGCTTAGCCACTGAAGCTAATTGAAGGAAGTCAGACTTGAATTTTGAAATAAAATCATATCAAACTTTTTTTTTGGAGAATTTGGCTATAGTCCATTCAACACTGTGCAAATGGCATGTAATCAAAATTTGAAAATAGCCACAAATCGACCCAAGACCCTCCAGGGGTTTTAAGTACACGCAATATTTTCACTCTCACATTTTACTCTGTACTGGAAGACTTGTTCATTTTCAAGATTCATTCATCCATCCATTTTCTTCCACTTTATCCGGAGCCGGGTCGCGGGGGCAGCAGCCCAAGCAGAGAAGCCCAGACCTCTCTCCCCAGCCACCTCCTCCAGCTTATCCGGGGGAACACCAAGGCGTTCCCAGGCCAGCCGAGAGATATAATCTCTCCAGCGTGTCCTGGGTCTGCCCGGAAAACCTCGCCCAGGAGGTATCCAGGGGGCATCCTTGTCAGTTGCCCGAACCACCTCATCTGGCTCCTTTCGATGTGGAGGAGCAGCAGCTCTTCAAGATTCTCTCAAATAATTTTTCACCATATAAACTAAGGTTTTTTTATTTAGGCGTCATAGTTCTGAAGAGAGATATGTGTTTTTTAATAGGTGGACATTTCTGCCAGCAGGTTGGGGATTAAAAAGGTCGATCATGCTTGGCTAATTTGAGCAACTGTGCCAACTTTACAAAACTATACGTTTTTATACCACAACTCCCCGTTCAGCCTTAAATGCCAGAAGAAGAAGACTAGTCTCCCTAAATCTGACTCTGTTTATTACCGGAATCTGGAAAATACTGTAAGAAAGCTACATAAAGTATCAGCATTGAGTAACAATTTAAATTCACGTCCTCAGCAACAGCATTTAACAGTATTTCCATGTACTTCTTACCTTTGCAATTAACTGCAGGTTAAACGGCCCGGTGACTTGCAGCCACGATTAGGCTCATTGAGAGCAGGCATGTGCATGCAGACAGTGTTTGTTTTTACATCTGGTGGGTAACGTCCCTCCCTATATTTTTGGAACAGTACCTCTGAAGCTTGATTTAGATTTCTGCAGGAAATTTACGTTCTAACTTCAGATGTAACACCTCTTAACACTAAACCGGTCCATCACGCTGTTGTTTCCAGTTACAGCGTATATTTCCTGCTGAAGCATATTTCAGGCATAAGACAGAAACATTACAAAAATATACACCTGCAGGCCACTCTATTGTCTTTATTTGACTAAATGCACTAAATTGCTGCCACAAGCTTTTGAACACATGTACCTAATAAAGTGGCTGGTGAGTGTCCTCAGTCCCAGCTCGGATACAGATGTGTCGGTGTGTCTTTGTTCCCTGCAGTAGTGCCCTCTCCAGCTCAGTCATCATCCACATACCCCAGGACACTGTCCGAGCCAAAGAGATCATCGCCTACGTCAACACGCTGAAGACTCAGGTCAGCTATTACGCAGAGAGGCTGTCTCAAGCTGCCAAAGACCAATCGGCCAGCGGACTGGAGTGGACGCTCGCCAGTCTGGTTGACAAGGTACTAAAAGTGTTTGACGTTACGTGGGGACGCTTCATATTTCATTCATACCCTCTTCCTTTCAGACCCGTCAGCTGGTGGCAGTGTGCGGCTGCAAGCTGCTAGCTTCAGCTATTTAGGCCCTGAACGCAGTACGAGTACATCGCAACCAAAGCTTCTCCTTCCGCTGAGTCTGAACAAGTAGTGCTCCGCAATGACCAGGATACGCTGAGAGCAAAGTACAGCGGTCACAACAGCCAGTCGTCACTGCACGTGGACTGGCACGAAGAGGAGTGGGTGAGTTGATCAGCAGTTATTGGCTGTTTTCTGATTCCAGATTTTTTATTTCTTTAGCATGACAACAGACAAGCTTAGTTTCTTGGCACACATTGTGGATACAGCTTGATATCTTAACTACACTCTGAACTCTGTTTTTCTTTTCTTGTTGCTTCTTCTTCTTCTTGAGTCATCCCTCTCATGTTGATTTCCAGCTCAGGTCACTCCTTACTTTTAAGAAGTTGGAGGATTCGTGAGCAGATTTTTCCTTCACCATATCAGCCGACTTTATTCTATGAGAAAATACTCTTAAATGACTCGTCTTTAAAAAGTGTTCAGTGTTTTATGTCTGGTCTGTGTGTCATCTTTGTCTTTACAATGTTGCAGCAATACTTTAGTAATGATATGATATGATATGATATGATATGATATGATATGATATACCTTTATTAGTCCCACAAGGGGAAATTTAAATGTTGGTTTAGTGTAAGCTCAGCTTTTTAACTAATGTAAGAAGTGTTATGACTGACTCGTTTTTAATACCTAAATCTGGCCTCAGTGCACAAACCTAAATGAATCGGTACATATGAAAGCGCCCAAGTCACGAGCTGTGTTCAAGGACATGGATAAAACAAAAAGGTTCAAATTTGTGCCCAAAAACCCCACAAATCAGTGTCACTGTTTTAAAATCTGCTGCGAGACCGCTCTAAATGTCAGCTTTTTCTTTACGTAAAGACTGAGGTCTGTAACATATCAGCTCGTTTCTTATTTATTAAAGAACATGCCTGACACCAGGCTTTTGAGTTAACGGCTCCATTCGATCTCTGCAAGTATTTTTAAGTATTTTTAGGTTCTTTCCAGCAGGATTTGTGGCTAGTTCTGGAGCTTGACCCTAAAAGATTTCAGTGTGTCGGTGCTTCTGCTTTCCCTGTTGTCCTTCTCTTCCGTCTTTATTTCTGTTTCTGTCAAATTTAAAAACAACTGCACTCTGAAATACACACTCTTTGCAAGATGTTGTCTAAACTAGTGGTTGGAAGGCATATTTGTGTTTGGTCTCTGATGGTTTATTTACACTTTTTGCAGGCCACGCCCACAGACTACAGCGCCATGATGAGCAACAAAGCCAAGAAGTCTATTGACTTCCTTCTGATGCAGGACACCGTCCCGACGATAGCCACGGACGTGTCACTGCAGTACCGCCTCGACATCGTCTTCTGCCAAACGGTCACCTACACATATTTTAATTATTGTATGTCTGAGCTGATGCGTTTATCCTGGAGTGACTCAGAGTGAAGGAGAAGGCCAAGAAGAAGTGTAAATATCATAGAAGCAAGGAGTTCAGAGCTCTACGACTTAGTGTCTTTATGGTATTTATGTGTGTAATGGAGACCAGGGGTTCCATTACCCTTACTTGTATTTTTATTAATTGACTGACTGATTTGTATTTAAAAACCGTAATGAAGAAAAACACACACTGGTTGATTGTGATTCTTTATTAGGCTTTTTGGGTTGTTAATTAAGTGACTCGTTAAAGGTGAAGAGACAGGGGGACTGGCCATCCTACCTGTGTCAGGAAAAGAACCCGTGTTAGAGCTGTTCACATTTAATCATTTGTCTGTAACCTAAATTAGTTGTATATGTAAAAAGAGAAGTGTTAACAGTACTCACTTTGTAAAGAGTAAAAGCAGCTCAATCACCTGCTTATGAGCTCCTGGAGAAAACCAATGTGCCAGGCTAGGGGAGTGTGTGTTGGAGTGATTTTGTTAAAAGTTGTCATTATTGTGCTTGGACCTTGTCTTGAACTGTATGTTCAGATATTTTCTGTTCCTCCCCCACATGTAGGATGTTGGGGATGTTACTAGCTATAGTTTTCAACTGCAGGCACAATCTATGTAAGATTCTGGTTTCCTTATTTGGTAAGGAGTGTTCACTTCCTGCCCTTTATGGGCTCACCATGTAAATGGTGGACTGTTAGAGAGGTTAAGCCATATACGAGGTTGAGGGGAGATGACCCTTTTATGACTAGAGATGCGGTTAAAACGTTTGTAAGCAGGAAGTCACGTATACAGACACACACACACACATACACACACACACACACACACACACACACACACACACACACACACACACACACACACAGTGCCTTAGCTTTTACCACACAACATATGGGGTTTACAATGGGCGGTTGTGTAACTGTTTTCATTCAATAAAAGGCTGCGAGTGGAGGCTGGAGTTGGAGTTGTCTGAGTTTGGGTGTAGAGCTTGCAACTCTGAGAATCCGACCAGGCTTCCCCTGCACAAGTAAAAACCAATCGAACTCTGATTGTCTTACTTTGTTCTGAGTCAGCGAGGGCTGAAACCTAACTGTGGTTAAGGTGTGTGAAATGTATGGTTTTCAGAGTTTTTATCGTTTTTTATCGTTATTTTGTTATCGTTTTTATCGTTAACTCTGTTTTCCTGGGTCTTTCACGTGTGTTATGAATAAATCTTCTTTTTTTCCGGTATCGGTACTAGTTTTATTTTGTTGTATTTATCTGTGACACCTTAAAGGCCGGTCCGTGAAAATATTGTCGGGCATAAACCGGTCCGTGGCGCAAAAAAGGTTGGGGACCGCTGTTTTAATGTATATAGAAGAGACTGAAGTTTATATGTTATGGAGTTATTTATAGGACTTGTTACAAATCTTCATATGTCTATGATGTGTTATATCGTGTTGGTTATATTGTAGTGGTTTTCTTATGGGGAGGGTTTTGTTTCCCTTTGGTTTGCTGACCCCCAGACTTGGTCTATTCCAGATGCTCACCTGAATCAGGTAGAGTATAACAGGAAGCCATTTGCTTTTCAGAAGGGTTGGATTCTTTGCTGTATCACCATGTGTTCTCATTAATAAAGTACATTTTACTCCAGTCTCGTGCTATTTTAGTGGAAGTGACCCATGACCGTCGGCCAAAACTGACAATATGACTATTAAAAGTCTGAGTAATACTGTAATTTTCTGCTGCTCATTCCTGTGCAATATCCCATCTGACCTCCCGTCATATTTCTTTTCAAGATTTTCTTATTTAATCACTAGTGTACATATATTTATAGATACATATATATATATTTAGTCATCTTTTCTCTTTTACCACGTCTTTCAAATATTTTGCTCTTTACTATTTTTCTATTTTTTATTTTATTTTATTATATTTTATTATATTTTCTTCTACTGTACCATGCTGCTGAGTGACTGCTGCTCGTCAAACACATTTCATTGCAATGTTGACCCTGTGCTAACTTGCATATGACAAATAAAACTGAAAACTGATAAAACTGAAAACAGTAAAGGCAAAGGGAACACATCAAGTAAGGA
The DNA here is from genome assembly GCF_965226115.1 of Aulonocara stuartgranti. Classification (NCBI taxonomy): domain Eukaryota; kingdom Metazoa; phylum Chordata; class Actinopteri; order Cichliformes; family Cichlidae; genus Aulonocara; species Aulonocara stuartgranti. The sequence goes on from NC_138951.1 coordinate 21,436,949, forward strand.
TTTCACACTCCCACTCACAACGGCACTTTCAAAGCATAAAGCCAAATGCTTCAAAATTTCATTTTGAAGCATTTTAAAAATGAATGTGTTTGAGTTTCATTGCTCCAAAGCAATGTTTTCATATAAGCAAGATAACAACCAGTTTGCAACCATGTAAGTACAGTCCTCTATTGTGAACAGACGTGTTGGCAATCTGTCTGCGTTTATAAATTAGACAACAGTTATTTGCAGATCTTCATCAATCTGCCTGAGAGTGATTGCAGTCGGTCAGGTTGCCTCCAAGGAGGCAGTTTATTATTTTCCTTTCCTAGTTGGACAGATGGCTGTTGTTTTGTTTTTACTGTAGTGTGCTGGGCCATTAATGGCTCAGGGGCTGCAGCGTATCCGCGCCAACACCTAAGGCCAACGTGGAGTCACCGGTCAGACTAACATAAAGAAAAAATCTGTTAAATTACACATTTGTATTCATTAAGTCACAGACAATGAAAACAAGCAGAAATCAAGATGTAATATTTTTATAATTTTATTGATGTTAAATTAAAGTTCCAGCTTAGTTATGTTATCAGTGCAAGTCACTTCAATCTGTATAGCACCAAAGGAAACAATGGTGTTTTCAAGGTGCTTCACACTGTAAGGTAACAACTTACAGTATTAAAAAGAAAACCCCAAAAGAACAAACCCCTCTGAGCAAGCACGAGGCGACAGTGGGAAGGAAAAACTCCCTTTTAAGAGGAAGAAACCTTCGACAGAACCAGGCTCAGGGCGGGGTGGCCATCTGCCGCGACCATTCCTGGGGATTTCAAAAATGACTTGATCTGATCTAAATGTAAAACTAGCTCATTTAAAGTGTCCAGTGAGTTTTAGAAAATATTTTGCTGTTGATATCACGACGTCACTATAAAGTGGAAACTTTGTTTCTTCCCTTACACCTCCCAAAAAATGCACGCACCGATGAGAAGCACTTAGATATGCAACTTGGTTCTGGGAATATCTTTCTTTTGAAAGTTTTAACAATATCTTCATCAAGATCTTGGAAGTTTAATTGCAAGATTGTCACCATAACCGCTGCATGCTTCCATCTTTTACAGAGGGATTTGTAAACCCTCTCGCTGAGTTTCTTGAACTTCTCTGGTGGGATTTTGTCGTATCTGGCCCTGATTTCAGTCCAGATTTTCATGGTAAGCCGGTTGGAGATAGCTTCAGCACTTTCAATGCTGAAGACTGTGCCTGATTTTTTTGAAACCTGGGAAATCAGTCCTTCCACAAAGATTTCCACTGAAAGTCTGCATCTTTCTTTCTTTTCATATGATTCCAGTCTATCAGTAACTGTTACTGCCAACAGGTGTTCTTGGAATACTGAAGTAGTTATGATATTAAATATTGGTTGTTCCATTAAATTCATTGAATCCTCCTCCCCACTCCTCCCCATTTCCAATGATATTAGTGACAATTTATGTAATTTGTCACAAATATCAGTGAAAATCGCATTAGCAATGCAGTCAAAATAATTCTGCACTTTTCGGTCTAAATGCAAATCCATCCCCTTGAATTTGTCCAAGAGTAGATCCAACAAACGTTTTTGGTGAGAATGAGGGCACTTTAAAAGTTTACCAAGCTTTGAAAGCACAGCCTGAATTAATGTCTCTAACCATCTTTCAAAGTCTAAGGTTTTTTCAGGTGGCTCACAGTCTACAGAAGATCTGTGATGCTGTATCTTTTTATATGACTCCGTTTGACTTACGTTTGTTAACGGTGGGATGCTGGCTTCATGTTCAACACAGGATTTCTGCTGCTGGGGATCTGGAATTGGATTGTTTTCTGCTTTTGCAGCACTGTGTTGGTCAGCATTTTGACAGCTTTCTTCTGTGTTAGCTGTTTCTTGGCTGTTAGCATCTATATTCTGTGCTGTATCAAACTCCTGCTCAGCAGAATCGTCCAAAAATTTCACACGTGACAAAACCGTTTTGCCAGTAGTGGTGTGGACAGAACAGTTTTCATGTACAGGGGAGTTCTGGGAAGACCTCAGTGGTGATACTGCTACTGACTGTTCACACAGGTCCATTACGTCCTCTACAAAACCTACAAGCCGCTTAGCGGTGAAGCAATCCGGATAGCCTGAGATAAGCTCTCCCCACTGCTTGATCGAAAAACTACTGAACAAGTTATTCAAGAGGGATACCAAAGCATGTACTGTAGAATTATCCCCATTGGTCTGAACTGTTTCATCATTTGTCATTGTGTTACAGTTCGAGCTTGCCATTTCACTTTTTTGTTTTTTATGTCTAAAATGTTGTTTTGTGTTAAACTCCGTGTTTGAACGTTTAAAGCGCTGCTGTCCCGCTGTGTGAATGCGTTTCAACTGAACAGCCAGGTCTATATATAAGGTCGGTTTAAGGTTTCTTTGTAACGTCACCTGACGTTTCTTTGTAACGTCACCAGTCAAAGGACTGGCCCGCCCCGTCATAACGAAAGGGGCGGGACAAATCTGTTGCTTAGCAACTGAAAAAAAGGCACACCGCGCTGAATGCTACATCCGGCCTGCGACGGTACACCGCCTCCGCACCACCGTTTAAACATGAAGTGTGGATGTTAGAAGATCCCAAATATGGTGAGCTACTGGGAAATTACTCACGTTTTTGTTCTTGAGAGTGAGCGATAATAAGCGACATTTTATTGAGAAATTACAGTAGTCTGTCTACAAAAACTACAAAAATGACCTAAATAAGACAGAAGTACACATTCATTTTTATCGTTTTGTCAACAACAGGGCGCATGAGGTTTGTTCAGTATTTGTTGTGTCTACAAGGCTCAGGCGCCCCCATGAAGTGTCTTATTTGTATAGTTGAAAGCATTATAAAGGAACGCAAAACTAAATTACATATAATTATAATTCTTGGCACTTTCTGGTGTGTGTGAGTTAGTGTTTCTCTTTTATGATTTGTGGGTCCAGCATCAAATTCAGAATCCTTCCCATCACACATGAGGTCTTGAATAATCATCTTATTTTAAAGACCTCGTAGTTTGATAGTTTGCTCTCAGACTGTGGGCTTCCTTGTGGTTTTTAGGATATTTAGAAGTAGAAGGGGATCATCCTTCTGTGGAACCAGCTCCCAGTTTGAATGCAGGAGACGGACACTATCTCTACTTTTAAGATTAAGTTTCAAAGTTACCTTTTTGCCAACGCATATAGCTAGGGCTGAATCAGGTGACCATGAATCCTCCCTTAGTTACCCTGGGACTACCCTGCTGGGGGATTCCCACCATGTGTTTATACACCTCTCTGCATTCAATAATTAGTTCTTGTTCATCTCTGGCTCTCGTCCACAGTGTGTCTTTTGTCCCCTTTTTCGTCTCCTCATCCCCAAAGGGTCGCAGCGGGCTGCCCCTCCCTGACCGTGGTTCTGCCAGAGGGTGCTTCCTGTTAAAAGTGAGTTGTTCCTTCCCACTGTATTGAGGTTTTTTCTTTTTAATTGTAGACTTTCTACCTTACAATCTATACCACCTCGAGGAGACTGTTGTTGTGATTCAGCTCTGCATAAATACAATTAAATCGAATTAAGTGGGTTCAGCTGTTTTGTGAAATAAATGTGAGTGACATGGTAAGTAATAGCCTGCATGTAACTCATGGTAAGAAGAGCAATATCGCCCCCTCCTGGTTCAACCTTTTTTTCTTTGCAGTAATCTTTCCAATAATAATACATATGCACTAACCTCATGCTTGCTGTTAACAATAGCCTAAAGACACAAAATCAAGTTTAGTTTTTTCCTTAAGTTTATGTTTTTTTTTATATGGTTGGCATTTATTTTGTTTCTTTTTAATAATTATATTGATTCTATTGATTGTTTGCCAAGCACTGAGGTCTCTGCTTAGACTGTGCTACTGGGATCACTGATTTAAAAATGAGGCAAAAGCACCAAAGTTGTGCTCAAAAATAGTACAGTGAGCTACAAGCTGTTGCTGTAGTAATTCTAACACACTTATTGTTTTTAAATACATACATGTTTAGTTCTTTTAAACCTAATTATATATATTTTTTGCAAAAGTGTCACCTAAACACCCAAATATACGTAATTCAAAACTTACTTTAATTATTACCCATTTGGCTGATAACATGGACCCAGTCTGATGGATAGTTACTGAACAGATAGTCTTTTCTTTAAAGGCTGCATTCAGAGCAAATCATTGTAAAAACAAGACAAGTCAATAAAAAACAAGTAATAACTATAATACTAAACTACAATAGAGAGAAAATCCAGTAAATATAATTATATTATGTAAAAAATATACAAATATTTACCTCTAATTTAAAAAGACATTACAAGGGTACTAGTTTCATTTTAATCTAAACATAATCTAAATTGACACTAAATCAGTTTAAATATTACAGCTGAAGGTGATTTTAATAAATGTACTGCTGCTTGACTTTGTTTTACTACTGCAGTATAATTTATCATGTACAAAAGCTCCAAATGTTGTTTCTCTGACTTAATGTTCTGATGACGTTTGTGTTACTTTGCAGGAAATAGTCAGGACCCAGATGAACCTGTGCTGGAATTCAGTGTGGGTGAGTAATATGAGCATTTATGAAGGCTGTCCATGACCTGTAATTAAATTTAGCGTCATTAGTGCCACTCATTGCAAGTGACAGTGCACATGCTTTCAGCATGGAGTCTGCTCTTATGGTAGCAAAATAAATTCAGAAAATCTCCATCAAAAAGCAGCTCAGCAGCAGAAATATATATGGTCAGCTGGTTGTGAGTTAATGAGCATGTGAAATCAGTGTGAACATTTTGAAACAACAACTCTCCAACCTCGTAATTGTAAGACTGCCTGTGCAGCCACAGGAGCCTTCAGAGAGTCTTCCTGCTTGTCTCTTGGGTTGATTTGCTCGTGTTTTCTCACCCAGTCAATGACTGTAAAAGGGCTGGACTAATTGGAGGCAGGTGTAATTGATTGCACTGATATGCTAGTCTACTTATAGCCCACATTACAAACACTGCTGTGTTATTTTGTCTCTCAGTGCAGGTATGTAATGTGACAAAACCTCTAATGATCTGATATGTTTGGGATGTGAATTATATAGTGAATTGTCTTATTTTGTCGCTCTGTGCAGGCTTTCTACTTACAGGGTGGTGGGTCTCAGAGGACAATTGCTACCCCTGTTGAAGTGAACAACGTGTGGAGTGCAACTGGCTTTGTGGCATAGCTGGCTCTGGCCTTGGACTGTGTGTTTTTACTTTGTACCTAAATGGGACACTGGACTTTTAACTACTATTCATTGTGTTTATAAATAAAATTTTAGAATTTTATTGACTGTCATCTTTTTGCCCACGGTGGAGACGGTTGGTCAGACCTAGAATCTGTGTGTGTCATCAGCAGGGTTTTGCATAAAAGAGTGTGAGCAGGTCAAAAGGTCAATTCATTTATTGTAGTTTTATGGCAGCACCCTCTAGTGGCCTTGAAGCAAACAGTCTCCTAACTAAGCCATGGCATCTCTGGTCTCTCCTACTTTTGTGTGCTCTGCTGGAGGAGCAGCATTGGATCTAGTGATACTGAGTAAGCTGATTAGGACAGGCCTGGAGAAATGTGGTTTGCATGAAGTATCAGGAAAAAAACAACCTTGTATTGTAAAATAATAATACACGAATAATAAATACTTTTCATGACATTCAGATTTCTGGACTCACGAGTTCATAGAACATTAATGTTACGAAACATTGAGAAGTCTTAAAACTACATTGTATACTTATTATTTATTTACTTTAATCAGATTTGACTGGTATTTTTAAACATTACGTTTTTGTTCCTTCAACTATTGTATTTAAGCTTATGACTCACTCACAGTATGTTTATATAACTGCCTAAAAAACGGTGAGGATGTGGCCGCAGTGGCTGAGAAGCAAGAACTTTGCTTTTTCTTTTTTTTTTTCTTTTTTTTTTTTTAATTGGGAAGCATAAATGAACATACCAGAAAACCCTGCACGAAGGAGCCATATTTGTTTTTTGTGTGTGCATAAGATGAAGCTTTAGTATTATTATTACACATATGATAAGGATGTTAGCATGCAACACACAAACTCAAGTGGTGTTGCCAAGATAGTTGCTGACTGGCAAGAAACTTCTAGAAGAAATCTGGTGACCGTCCAAAGCACAAATGAACATGTTTAATACTCGTGCAAGACCCTGTGGGAAGGTGCCAGATTGCTGTATTTTGTGTGAATCAGGAAAAGTGCACGGTGATGACTAAAGCTTATAAAACATCTCTCTCCTTATGTGTGCATATATGAGAAAGAAAATTCTGCCAAAGCAACTTTAGCTTCTTGCAAGCATCAGTACACAAAGGATGCTAACACAAAGCTAGCCAAGAACCAAGAGTGATTTTAAAGTTGAACGTATGCCGACCCCAGCAGCCAAAGGGAGCTCCGGGGAGAGCTTCTTGGGGTCCAGTGATGTGTCCTGAAGAGACGACATGAGCTCTCCCTCCTGTAGGCCCACCCCAGCAGTAGGTGCTGTCTGTCTCATTCCGAGTTAACTGCTACTCCTCTACATCTAAACGAGCCAGTTGAGGAGGTTCAGGCATCTGACAAGGGTGCCTCTTGAACGCCTCCTGGGTGAGATGTTCCAGGCATGTCCCACCAGGACAGACAGGACACACCCAGGACATGTTGGGGAGATCACAGCACTCAGCAGAGAATGCCTCAGTGTCCCCCAAATAATGGAGGAGCTGGCTCGGGAGAGTAAGGTCTGGGTCTTCTCTGCTTATGCTACTGCCACCGAAACTGGACACCAGATAAGCTCAGAAAAATGAACAACCTGTTTAAATAAAGGTTAATTTAAAAAAAATGTTTGTCATTAGCTAGTCTGTGTACATGTACTTCTTCTCCAGTGTTGAAAATGTTAAACTCACAACCTGCACATTTTCTGGTTGCATCATCAAATAAATACCCCCAAAAGTAGTCTGAGTACTTTTACACTGGTTTTATGCTGCGATATTTTCAAAGTCTTTCACTGAACACATTCAGTCACACATTGTTCACAATTTATTGGAAGTTTATTGTTTAATGTCCTGTCTAAATAACTTCAGTCACCATTTGTATTCATTAATGAATAACTGACTTCTAATATTAAAAGAAATAGAAACTGTTGTGCTGTTGTTCACGTAGAAGGGCCTGCTGCTGGATGTCCAGACTTTGTGCGTCAGCAGGAGGGTCAGGGTACAGGGTTCGAACCTCCTCATGAGATGTCGTATCTGCTGGATAAAAGCAAGCTACATCACATCTGGGATTGTCCTAGAGCTGCCCTACAGTAACAATCAACTGACTAATATATGAAATACTTGCAGTAGCACAATAATAAACACAAAGCAAAAAAGTGTTTAGTGAAGATAAAAAACCTCATCAAAGTTTTAGTTTGGATAAAGGGAGACAGAGCACCAATCTAAACAAGTCTAAACCATCTGGCACCTCCACACTTGTAAGAACAGCATGACCAAAGTGATTGTAGGAGGAAACAACCTTGACTTCCTTTACATAGCTTAGTACTGAGAATAAAAGAAAAGCATGATTAGAATTATTTGTGCTTCTTCTTCTTTCGGCTGCTCCCTTTAGAGGTCGCTACAGTGGATCATCCGCCTCCATCTCTCTATTTCTAGCATCCTCCTCAGTCACACCAACCCCCTGCATGTCCACCTTCACTACATCCACAAATCCTTTCTGTGGTTGTCTGAAAACATCATCCACGGAGACTCTTGCCTGATCTCATCTGTCAGCCTCTCCATCACCAGTGCAAACAAGAAGGGGCTCAGAGCCTCTCTCTGATGTAATCTCAACCCATCACATACTTCTCTGCCCCTCAGGACTTTCTTATGCAGCACCACAGTTACTCTCTTCGCACCTTATCATAGCCTTCACTCCTACCCTCTCTATGCCTCCCGTCTCCATCCTCTTCAGAGTTGCCTCACTTCCTTCTCTAATTCAATTTTCGTCCAAAGTACTCCTTCTCCCTTCTCAACACACTTTCTTCACATTAGCACATTTCCATCTCTATACTTGGTTACTCTCTTCCAGCACAATTTATGTGCCTTGCCATTCATTAAAAATCATTTTCTCCTTAGTGTCCAGCCTCACATACAACTCACTACAAGCCTTTTCCTGTGCCAGTGACACCTCTCTCTTTGCTGTGCACCTAGCCTTTTAGTACTCCTTCCTTCAGCTCCCTGACTATCCCACTCTTTCTTTGCCAGTCTCTTCCTTGAATACATTCCTGAATCTGTTATTATTTGTGCAATGAAAATTAAATCAAGAAAGATTTTGCTTTTACAGTCTCACTGCAGGTTGATACATTATAAGCACGCCTGTGGTTCACATAAGCATTAAAAGCTTGTATTACTCCCTGATGTTTTGCCTGTTAGCATGTGCAGCAGCTGGAGAAGGACTCCTAGCTGAAGACAGGACAGCTTCTCGATGTGCAGATTGGTCGTCTTCTACGAAGAAGCAAAGGAGAAAAACCCCAAATTAAACAGAACAACTACTTCTAATAACAAACAGACGTCTCTCTAAAACCGTGGCAGCAGTTCACCATGTCAAATGCTTTCTTGTCGTGCACAGTGACTATAACAATCAGCCCCACTGGCTGCACTGTCCTGCAGTGACATAAGTTAATTCAGCATTGCTATAAAACAATGAGGCTATTACGTTTGACCTGTACTTGCAGAATACATTCCAAAGCTTTTGTTTCCTAAAGCATTCGTCCTTCTTTGTGAGCAGTTTGTGACAAAAGAAAAGCCCAGAAACAGGCACCAGTTCAAAGGCATTTCTCAGATGATTTGCTGTAAACTTGAATACAAGCACAGATGAATAAATGTCTTGTAAAACATTGTACTGAATACATTCTTCACTACGAATATCAAATTAAGATCACACGTTAACAGCCCAGAGTTAGTATCGTGTCTTTGCCTCACCACATCTGGGGGTTAACTGGGTTAAATTCAACATAGCAGCGTCTCTAAATGACTGATTCTAAGCCTGGCACAAAAGATAGAAATCCCTGTTGTTCTGGCATCTTATGCCTGCACACATTACCCTGCTGTTCAGTGGTGCCTGACTGCAATACCTGTTTACCAGATTGTAGTGGGTCTCGTGTGAATCTGTGCAACCCATCTGAACCTCCAGTTGTCACCGCTCTTTCCTCAGACACCAACGTAAGGCTGACAGCACTCTGAACACTTCCTGTTGATCATCTGAAGCACGACAGGGGACTGAAGGCAGGGCAGGGATCAGGAAAATAAAGGTTTATAATTTGCACAAATCTTACCCTGCTGGCTGGGAATTTCATTGGGTGGTGGGTGGTTTGGTGCTGACACTGAGCAATTCTGTGAATGCATTTTTATTTATTTATAGAGTTGTCATACAGGGCAAAATGTGAAAAAATTTGCTGTCCTTGCAATGAGTTACTCAGAGTTCTAGACGAGCGCTGGCTAAAAACAGAGGAGGGCCTAGATGGCGCAAGATTTGCCAGCTTTTTCTGCAAGGTTGGGATGGGCGGAGAGGGCTGCCTCTGCAGGACGACAACTAGATTCTTTCTTTGTCATTCTTTGACAACGACACAGCGAGCTGAAGCGCTCCTGTCTTTTCAGGCTTACTGTACCTCATAATTCGACCGTGAGTCTCTCTCCACCCTGGTGGCCTGAGGTACCTTCTTAGTCTCTTTTTCCTGCCTCACCACCTTTTCCTCCTTCTGCTGACGTGTTTCAGCTTCATGGATCCTGCCTTGGTTTTTCAGCTTATGCTGCAGAGTAGATAAAACTATCTCTCAAAGTCCACTCCATTGTGATACATATATATTTAACATTACTGTTTCTCATTTTCTAAAGCTTAAAACAACACTAATTTGCTTTAAGACCAAGAGTGCAGCAGGTCAACTATCACAGTAAATATAAGGACTTTTTGTTAATAGGTTGTTGCATTTGCTTTGTAATGCTGACTTCACACAAACTGGACGGCAACACGTTTTTCAACTCGAGCAATCTAAACATCACCACAGTTAAATCAAACCAGTCGTCGTCTGAATTTTGTTATGTTTAAAAACTATAGTGTCACCGTCTGCCTGAGAAATATTCTGCTACAAGTGGGCTTTGGTATTGTTTTTCTCTCCTTTTCTCTCCCTCTATCGCCTGGGCGGAGGCCATTGTGGGCTCCCGCCTTTGGCCTACATACCTGGGAGATGGTGAACACCTGCGTCTCATTAACCGGCCTCTACTTACGGGAAGAAGTTAGACTGCTCTTTGCTGTATTGTTGCTTGACTCATGTTAGTGAAGTCCTGGCTAGGACACTAGTAATCTAGTTCTCTTGGATTTTGAATCTTGTGCTAACACGTCGTTTCCCTGTGTACAGACACCCTGGACCTGCCCTTGTTCCTTACAGAAATTCTGGTACAAGAGAGGAGTGAGAGACTGGTGAGACGCCAAGAGAGACAGAAGGAGAGTGAGTGTGTTCCCCCTGCTTTTCCCTGCAGATTCCCTGGAGACCTGATCCCTGCACCCTTGTCTATAGCACTTTGACACTGTCGCACATTTAACTTGGTCTAACACAGGGCCATATAGGTTTTTCCCCTCTTAATAATAAACAACTTCATTTAGGAATTGCATTTTGTGTTTATTTGTGTCATCTTTGTTTAATATTTAAATGTATTCATCAATTTCAGAGAAAGCTCACATACTCAATACCAACAAGAAGAAAGAAAGAACTACAAATGACTAAAGTTGCAGTGAGGAAGTGAGATCTGACTAATGACAGGAAGTAAAAAGAGTCATCAGTTCAGAGACTGTGACGGTTGAGATCGACAACAAGAAAGACGTGAGGCAGAGAAGCACGATGGATGAATTCAGATGGATTCAAATGTTTTTATCTCTGATGCTGATGATTCTGATTCCAGGTAAGGATACAGGAAACATTTTATTAGCAACAAAACTAAATATTATCAGTATTACTATGGTCAATAAACTTTACAGTAAATAAGAAAGCTGAGCATGTACTGTTGTTTTAGGGAAATATGGGACATGTTTACAGACCCGAGTCTAAAATCTTCGCTCTGATTGTAAAACTGCTGCATTCTAATTTATCTTTCATATTTCTCATCAATCTTCTCAACAGTATCTGAAACTGAAATATCCATTTTTATGAAAGTTGGAGATGACGTCACTCTGCCTTGTCTAAATGTGATAGATGAGCAGAATAACTGTGACAGTACTGAATGGACCTTTGTTTCAAGACACAAAACGACAGTAGAGCTGATCACACTTGGACAGACAAAGTCAAATCAGACAGACTGAGTGTTACAGCGAACTGTTCTCTGGTTATTAAGAAGCTCACATTTGAGGAAGTTGGTCTTTATTCATGCCTACAGTACAAATTAGGAGAAATACAAACTCTAAACGCTCTGGTTCATCTGTCTCAGGTTAATCTTTTTATTATTAGTCATTGGGAAGCACCTACAAAGAAATCCGTCACAATGAGAACCTGTTCAAACCATTTGATTTTGTGACCAAAGGTGCTGGTGTAATGACTTGTAATTGTGACAGCCCTGACACTTTGATATAAGTACTTGCTTTTGATGAATATATTATCTGTGTTGATTAAGGGACTTGCTTTTGAAGCATTGACTACTTATTTTGAGCAACTGACTTTTCTTTTTGATGAGGTGACTCACTTTTGCGAGTTATCCACCATGTTTTGCAGTTTGCACTAATTGTTTTGAGAAGAGCCTTAGTAGTGGTGCAGAGATCAATTTTGTTGTGAGAAATGCACCAAAGCAACTGATAAAAACTGTAAACTGCTCTGTGGTGACATATGGACAGTGTCATCACACCGTGAATTGGCTGATTAAACGTCAAGATATGAACAAAGATGACAAAGAAATACTGACCTCACAGACTGACTGCTCCACTACTGTGACCCTTTGGAAGTCTCACTATATCTATCCATCAAGATATGAGAAAATGAAGTGTGACGTGACTGATGCTAACACAGGAAGTGTGCAGCTGTTTACCTTTAGCTGTCAGACCTCAGATGAGGAAACAGGTGAGCTCACGATCAGCTGTTTAAAACAACTAAAAATAGCTAAAATATTAATTAGATGTATTTCAGGTGTTTGGGCAAAATAGCTTTTGTTGTGTTTATAATTTTGGGGCGATCGTGGCTCAAGAGTTGGCAGTTTGTCTTGTAATCGGAAGGTTGCCGGTTTGAGCCCCGGCTCCGACAGTCTCGGTCGTTGTGTCCTTGGGCAAGACACTTCACCTGTTGCCTACTGGTGGTGGTCAGAGGGCCCGGTGGTGCCAGTGTCCGGCAGCCTCGCCTCTGTCAGCTTGTGGGGATAGGTTAATTGATTAATCCAAAGTGCCCATAGGTGTGAATGTGAGCGCGAATGATGTCTTTGTGTGTTGGCCCTGCGACAGACTGGCGACCTGTCCAGGGTGTACCCCGCCTCTCGCCCTATGACAGCTGGGAGAGGCTCCAGCACCCCCCGCGACCCTAAGAAGGATAAGTGGAAGCGAACGGATGGATGGATGGATGGATGGATGGATGGAAGGGGAGACCTTGGCAGTACAATAATGGTAACATTTAACAATTTCAACCTAACACTCAAAAACACAAAAGAAAAGAAAACTAAGAACTAATGGAAAGAATATAACTGAAACCACAGGTAATAATAAACACAATGCCAATTTATTTGTCTCACAATCTGATACATTTGGTTTTGGGTTTTTTGCTTGTTTTTCACAGGTACATTATGATAAAGATGATGTTTCAATAAAGTATGAAAGCACTGGAGGCTCTGGTGTTTCTGTCAGATACCACTGATCCACAACATCAGCTCAGCAGAAAAAAACTGCTGTTGTATTATCAGTATAATCTTATCTAGTTTAATAGATTTAATCCTATTGTTACGGCTCTGGCCATCTTTTGAATCACAGTGGCTGGATTTTGCTGGCAGCTGCTGATTGGTTCCATCATCAAGTGGCTGTTTTAAAAATCCTCTCCAGCAGTCTCCCCGGCAGTAGCTGACAGCAGCAGCAGGCCCGTCCTTGGCCTCCAAACCATCTATGACAGATCTGGGTGTGTGATTTCAGAGAACTGCCAAGTTTTGTATTTAGTGTGTTGATACTTTGACTTTTAACTAAGCACTGAAGCAGAAAGAGAGAACTGCCTTATTATTTTTCTATCATTTTTTTTTCTTGTTTATTCAATTAGTGAGTTGGGGGTAGCGCTCGGCTTTTGTTTGTTTTAGATTTCTAAATGACCGTTATGGGTTTTGTAGCATGAGTTTATTGACCGTTAAATACCATTAAATCTGTATCAGTTTCTTCCTTCTTATTGCTTACAATAATGTCATCTGGAGATAAAATGTTTTTCTATTCATTTGTTATCTGCCCACAACTAGTTTTGCTCTAAATGAATGCCTGGCTCATTAGGTGTTTGTCTGGTCTCTAGATTTATTTGTCTTTTTTCATTTCCTATTTTATTTTGGTTAGTTTTCTTTCATTTCTTGGTAGCTTTACTAACACCTTTGCCAACTCTGCTGTGATTGCCTTGAGCTGGGTGTATTTGCATTCACCGGTTTCTGCCTCCCAATTTGTGTCTTGTCTTCCCTTTGCCCTTTTTAGTTTACTGCCTTTGCTGTGATAGTTTCCCTAACTAATCTTATCTTCCTTGCATCAAGCTGGATTTTGATTTTGGGTGTCCTGTTTTTACTGTTCTTATTTTGTATTTAGCCAAAAGAAAAAAATCCACTGTGTAACTTGAATAATACCGACAGGCCTGTGACTGAAACACTGGTTATCACAAATAAGGTGTTCGTGATATATTTGTTGAATTTAATTTGCTGAACTCTAGGGTTTTAAACACTAGAGCATATTGATGAGCATATTAATATATTATCTATAACATATTAATGAGCATACATATTTACCAATTTCACAGATTATTGTTAAATGCTACTGCTGATAACCCCTGAACCACAGCCTCTATTCTCACCACTTACCGTTTTCTGTCAGAAACCAAGAGTGTCGCTACGAACCCAAAACATTTGGGGGCCTTACCTTCCCTTAATTTTTTTAGATTTTCACTTGTAACAGCAGATTCTTAAAAAAACAGTAAAATGAGCACACCACATTGTAACGAACACACTTCCTCTCCACCTCATCAGGGGGAAATTACTTAAGATTAACGGTGAGGAACTGTTGGGTTTCACTCCAATAGCATTATCTGCTATATTTCCTGTACCTGCAGTTGTAAAATCAATTCATCTCACTTATGTTGGTTAAGGAGTTGAGTCTGACACATTAACTGTCATGCACCTTCTGATTTAAAATATTTAAAAAAGGGGAGCTGCATTATTCCAAAAAATATCTCACATTCGACTTCTTTATTCATTATTTTCTTTTCAATGTCAAACACATCAATGTCACAAATCAACTGTGAGAATGACAAAAATATGAACCTGCCAAGTCTTCATATAAATTTCCTTTAGAAAAAATGTTTCAGAAAAGCTGATTTACTCCAGCTGTGTAACATTATCATCAACATAAATGAGAGACGACTAAAAATTGCTAAATTTGTGGTGAAACATGACAAATGACAGGAAGTACAAACCGTCCTGAAGGGTCATCAGTTCAGAGACTGTGACAGTTGAGACTGAGAACAAGAACGAAGTGAGACAGAGAAGCAGAATGGATGAATTCAGATGGATTCAAATGTTTTTATGTCTGATGCTGATGATTCAGATTGTAGGTAAGGATAGAGGAAACATTTTTATAGCAGTGAAATAATAATCGTATCAATATTATTACAATCACTTATCAATAACATGAATAAGACAGCTGAGCATGATCTGCTGTTTCAGGGAAGCATGTTTATAAAGTTGTTTCTAAATTGATTTTCACTCTTATTGTAAAAAGTGCTGTATTCTAATGTTTTTTTATTGGTTTTCTTCAATGAAGATTGTTGATGACGTCATTCAGCCTCGTCTAAATGTGATGACCAGAATAACTGTGATGGTACTAAATGTTTTTTTATTTCAAGAAACTAACAGCACAGCTGATCAACCTTCGACAGATCGGTGAAAAGGCCACAACTAAACCAGACAGATTGATTATTGAGGTGAAATGTTCTCTCTCTGTTATAAAGTATTACCCTATTTACTCAGCAGGATACAACACAGTGAAGTGTGAGGTGACTGATACAGACACAGGAAGAGTGCAGCCATTTACCTTCAGCCCTCAGGTGAGGAAACAGGTGAGCTCACGATCAACTGTTTAAGATGACCTCAAATATTAGTTTGATAGATTTTACATTTTTAAGATCTTTTTTTCATTAACAACTTGTGAAATAATGACACACTTTTTGGTTTGCTTTTGTCATTTATTCAGCTGAAGCAAACACAACAAAGGAACCAGCGAGAAAAACTGAAAGCAGCACAAAATCAGAACCAAAGACAATCAGCAATCCTTCAAAATCACGTAAGATTATGATGATTAAGCAGGAAAAACACGTTTTCTTTTAGAGTTTTAAGGAGAGTTCATACTTTAGTTTACATCTTTTTTCCTAATGAATATTATTTACATTTTGATGACAGAAAATCACTTACCTATCCTATAGGAAACTTAAGATGTAACATTTGATATGATGGTGTGGTTTTGGCAGGAAACATTGTTCACTTGAGTATCATGGCTGTTAAATGGTGTGAAACGTTTTTCAAACATTAACATGCAAAAATGTTTCAAATTTGTTATGTCTGCTTTATCGCAGCTATTTCGTGGTGTTCTCAGGAGTAAATAGTGAAGATCTTTTGCTCTCCTTCACTGTCAGAGATGGAGATAAAGTCACTTTGCCTTGTGAAAATCTCATCAACAATCATCACAACTGTGACACTACTGTCTGGCTCTTCACTGATTCAAGAGGCACACCATCAGTAGAGCTGGTTTATCTTGGACAAATCAAAGAACAGAAATCAGACAGACTGAGTGTTACAGCAGAATGCTCACTGGTTATAAAGAAGGTCACAGCTGAGGATGTTGGTCGTTACACCTGCAGACAGTTTAGAGGCAATCCAGGGAGACCGCAAGGTCCAGATGCTGTGGTTTATCTGTCTGTTGTTAGTAGTGAGTATTTGCAACACTATATTTTTGAGCTCAAACCATCCTGTTAGAACAACATGCTGACAAGTTACATTTTGAAAAAAGGAAACTTATATTTATTTGGTATTTCTCTTGAATTTCATCTTCACCAGTGACTGAACACAAGAAAGCTGTTGAGGTGACTTTAAACTGCTCTGTGTGGACATATGGACGGTGCAAACACAAAGTGAAGTGGATCCATATCAGTGAAGCTCTGGATAGAGATTACTCAAATTTAAAAACATCGGAGTCTTCCTGCTCTGCTGCTGTGACATTTCTGAATGATGCATCACTCATATATCAACTTATGACTTTAACTGTAGCGTAACAACAGAAGGAAAAAAAGAGCAGCTTTTTACCTTCAGCGCTCAGTCATCAGAAACCAGGAGAGATTCTGAAGAACCTTTCAAAATAACTTTGCATTAATCTGACTAATTACCTAAAATATCCGCTCATTTTATTGATCTGAAGCTTTACAGTTTTTTCTGATTTCTTAAGCACATTTTTTGTAACTATTGGCTAATTTTGCAAAACTCTTCACACAAATAAGAAAACCTGTCACCCAATAATCAAAACATTGTAGTTCTCTTGTAAAAGCAAACACAGCTAGATTAACTCTTCACACCTTCATAAAAATGGTGTTTCCGTATCAAACAGTACACACAAGCCATCATCTACTAAGCACACAATGCACCAACTGCACACTGATGGTATGAATACAAAACACATCTGGCTTTTGCTTTCTCTGTGCACAAGGTAGGCTATGTCAGTTTGAGCTCATACTTCTGTCATAGATCCATAAGCATAGAGGGATCCAAACTTCAAGTACTGGTGTTTATTCAAACACATCAAAACAAACACAAGTGTTTATTTCCAAGTATAGGATTATTTGCAATCGCCATAATGACTATATGGGTTACTTGGTCTGCAGTGAACATGCTTCCTCTGCCCCAGCATCTGGTCATCTAGCAATTCTGTAAAGTAACAATTTCAGTATTTTTACATCAATGGTATTGGTGTGTTTCTCATTGGCATATGGCAGTGCTACAAATCTTTGTGCGAAGTGACTGTACTAACCGATTCTCATTTCAAGATGTCCTTATGGTACTTGCTACAGTGTAGCGGCTCGAGTTAGGCTGGACCCGTTGGCCAGCTTCCCTCAGGGTCATTCCACGGTTGATTACATGGTCCACTATTGTAGCTCTGATGTCATCAGCAATTCTATTTCTTACTCTTCCTACCCTTCCTCTCCCCCTCTCCTCATCTTCCTCTCCCCCCTCCTCGTCTTCCTCTTGCTCCTCCTTGTCCTTGTCGTCCTCTTCATTCTACTTCTTCACCTCCACGTCCTCTTCCTCGGCCTCCTCTACTTCTCACTCTTTCTGCTCCCTCCATTGTACTCCGCACACACAGCTTACCTGTATTATAGTGCTTAGGCTGATTGCAAAGTGAACTAATTATCTAAAGAAGTTTTCACATGTGAAAGTGTGTGTTACAAAATTGCAAACTGAGTGCAAAGCAGTTTTTGTGCTTTTAGTTTTGCAAACTCAGTGAGTGGTTTTGCTATAAGTCTGAATAGTTTTAGAGATTGTGCTACAGGAATCACAGTTAGGGTTTAAGCATTCAGAAAAAACTGTAATTGACTGAACTTAGTTTCCTAATGAAAGGTCCACTGAATTTTATTCAGGTGAGAAATCAAATACTGCAACAACAATAAAATCAGAAACTACAACTGGAAACACAACAAAAGAGCTGGAAATCATGGATGATTCAACAAAATTACAAGGTAATCAACAATATTCAGCTTTTTTTTTTCAATATTTCTATATTTTAGAATGAAATGTTTTAATTTCAGATACATGTTTTTTTTCCTCTGTATTCATCTACATTAAAAAACAAAAACAATCAGAAAATGACATTTAAAATATTATTTTCATGCTTTTCATGCTCTGTCTCCAGGCTCATGCTGGTACAGGCTCATCATAGTGCCTCTGGGTTTAGCAGCACTTATAGCAGCTGTTGTGGTCATCAACATCTGGACAAGAGCTGGTGAGAATGTTCACACATAAGCAAGAAGGGTTGATAAACCAGACATGAAGCTCTGAAGAAGCACGGGTTTATGATTTTGTATTTTACAGGTGTGTAAAGATGGTGAACAATGAAAAAGTCCAGTCTACTGAAGTAGCTTGACCAACCCTCCAGCTTCTATCAGATCTCACTGATCAGCACATCAACAAGCTTTATATTTGCACGAGGAGCAGAAGCTTTTAAAAAGGGAATCGTTGTTTTTGCCTTAGTCACAGTTTGGACAACAATTTGAAATCTTGATATGATCTTTTTAGAACCACAGTGACTTTTCTAAAATACCTGCCTGCATCAGCGGTAAAAAGCTCTTTCTCCTTGTACTGTGTTTTTTGGAGGTGTACATTGTTTTTCATCAGTTTTCAGCAGGCAGGGGTAGCTTTTGGGGGTTTTCTGGACCACAAAAATAGAAACACGTTTGACATGTTGTTTTCTCTTTCTGCAGAAGCCTCCTGTACAGCATGGTTGTTGTAAAAAGAAATACACATACAAATATTTTTCTTTTACATCTGCATTTGCTGATCATTTCTGAATTTGAAAAACATGCTCTCACTATTATTTCCAAAACACTCCTGTTGGCACTTGGGTAATAGATTTCAAAGCCATTTTTCATTTCTTTCTTTTTCAGCTGCAGAAAGTTAGTTTAGAGTTTTGAGCTTAGTTTTATGAGCCTGAGCCTGGATACAAAGTCATTTGTATGTGGTCGAATCTGGTCTGCGCTCAAATGAGTTTTGATTGATGATGATGTAATCACACACACTGTTATCTTTAATGGATTTGAACATAATGCAATCTTTAAAATAAATAAAAATTCTAAGCAGAAAGTCTATTTTGCATCTCTCACTTCAGTCACTTTTGGTGTCTTGTTTCCAATCTTTAACTCTCATGTTATTTTAAGAACAACCACTTCTACCTGTCCCAGTTCCATAAGTACACCCTATCTTCGTTCATTTCTCTCCTTTGAACTCTTTGACAACCCTTCCCAGCATCCTGTGACTGGTTTGTGCTTTCATGACTACAAATGTAAATTTGGATTGGATTTTTGCCCTATCCTGTTAGCTTCTCTATTTGACTTTAAAGTACATTTAAATATGCCATTCAGCCACAACTTTGAGACCTGCCTGTCACAGTCAGGCTGCAAAGCTGACTGTGTGAATAAAGGAGGTGAACCCAAGTGCAGACACTCTAAAACAAAACTCAAGCTTAACAGAAAGCGAGACGTTTATTAAGGCTGGTAAGACATTACAAAACAAAAGGCAGAGGTGATGCTAAACAATAACCTAAACTGGGGAAATTAAAGATAAACATAAAAAACCCAAAACATGACGTGGATACGTGACACATGATAGATGGAACATGGTGGTGCAAAGGACAAAAGACAACCTGACACTGAACAAAGTAGGACAGAGGACTTCAGTACACACAGAGATAATGAGGGGATGTGGAACAGGTGGGAACACAGCTGGGACAAATCAGACCTAACGAGACAAGGAACACTGCACATAGGACAGGGACTTTCACAGTAAAACAAGAAACAGAGTGGAATCCAGACATGGCAACACAAGCTTGACAATATGAACAAGAAGACAAGAAACATGACAGACTAACACAGATGACTTAAGTAAAACATAAACTAAACTTAAGGTAACCAAATGATAATCCTATTACATAACATATTTAAAGGAATAACTTAAAGACTCAAAGCACTGCCCAAAAGCTTATCTCCATCTATACAAGGACAAGTGACCTCTGAGGAAGTTAGAGGAAGCATGAATAAAAACATATCTGTGATATCTGAAACAACTCATTTGGACTGTCTGCAGTGTTTATGTGGCAGCTTTGTGTATCCTATCTCATGTCAAGGCTTTCATTGGGGAGTGTGAACATTTCATTCTGTGGATTGCATTGCTCTACTGAAAATAAATCTCTTGTAAACTGGTTCATTCATTATAGAAGGTGATAATTTATACTTTGCATGTCCCACTTCTAGTAAACTTTTCCACTAAAAAGCATAATTGGATACTGAAATGTTTAAACATAAAGAATCATTCATCTTCTGCAGCTTTAAAATATCTAAAAGACACTCTGTGGTTTTTTGACCTGTGTCTGGTCGTCATTAGAGGTTAAAACCTGCAGAGTTATGCTGGGGCTGTCGTATCCACATTTGCACCAAAGCACTTCCCCTTCAGTTCTCAGAAAGAGACACTTAAATAAGATGTAATGAGTACCAATGAAGTGACAACAGTTGAGCCTGTGAGTTTGTTGCCTCTGCACATCTATGCAGATTAATGTTTCTACCCTGTTGGCCTTACTTTCAGTCACGAATAAAAAAAGAGAGAATGAAATTTACAGTAATCTTCCAGTTTGTGTTTTAATGAGACAGTCTGAGCTGAAAATTATATGATTGAAATGTTTACTATTAATAACATAGGCATGAGCCACAAAAAAAAAACAACAATATGTTGAACTTTCTGAAAGTGTAATAACCAACACCCTCAGCTGTGAGAACAGTTTGCTGTTACACTTAGTTTAAATGTCTAAAGGACATTTAGTGTGTGAAGCGTCTGTTTCTGACGGTAACACTTCTACATTCTCACCAACTCTGCCCCTTCACTTCTCAGAAAAACAACACTTCACAGACACAGTGAGGGACCAACAAGTATCAGAGCAAGAAGACATAATCTTACCTTCACAAACGGACAGTGGGATTATCATAAGTCACTGAGCAACATTCGGCTGTCTGTTCTACGTGCTCGTTTTAGTTTTACAGAGTTTGATGGCCTGCAGTGACCTTTGACCTCTTTAATATTGTTTCGTTCCCCAGCCATTTTATAAACAACAGAAATTGTCAGAGAAAGGACTTCCTGAACAGTTAGCGTGAGATAGTGAGATAACAACCACAGGAACCGCCACAGGGAGCACAACTTTAAAGTCTGCGACTGTCATTACTGTGAGAAACAGGAAGGAGAAATACCGAGAAGCATGATGGCTGAATTCAGATGGATTCACATGTTTTTATCAGTGATACTAATGCTTCAATTAACAGGTAGGAATACAGATACGTTTATAAATGAGATTACAAAAGTTTACACTGAGGACATTATTATTATTATCATCTCAGCAGATTCTGAGTTCTATGAATGTATTACCTCACTAATAACAGGGAAGCTGATACACTTATTTTTCAGAAGCTCAAGAAGAAAGTGAGAAAAGAGAGACTATGAGAAATGATGGTTAAATCGATTTAGCTTAAAGTGTTTTTATTGCTGTACCTGTGCTTCAGTTGGTAAGGATACATCCAACATGTGTATAAGAGAAAGATTTAAAAACATTTCCAGCTCAGTGCACTAGTGAAAATGAAAAAGATACAAATGCATACATGTGTGCATAACTGTGCAAAATTATCTGTGCTCTGACATGCAGTGTTACCTTTTTGATTCTTTGTCGTGTTCTCAGGAACACTAAGTGGAGATCTTTCACTCTCCTTCACTGTCAGAGATGGAGATAAAGTCACTTTGCCTTGTGAAAATGTGATGAAGAATCATCACAACTGTAACGCTATCAACTGGCTCTTCATTGAATCAAGAAGCACACCAGCAGTAGAGCTGGTTAATCATGGACAGATCAAAGAAAAGGCCAAATCAGACAGACTGAGTGTTACAGCAGAATGCTCACTGGTTATAAAGAAGGTCACAGCTGAGGATGTTGGTCGTTACACCTGCAGACAGTTTAGAGGCAATCCAGGGAAACAGCAAGGTCATCACAAGCACAACAAGAGAACAAGAAAACAATCCATGATGCAAAATTAATCCAAAACATAATAAACTCAAAATACTGGGTCCAACGGACACAGAACCGTGACAGCTACATAGTACTTCAGTTAGAGTCATTGACCTTTTTTTTTTTTTTAAACAATGTCCATATCTACTCCACTGATTAAAAAGGAGCATAGCCTCGAATGAATAGCCAATTATATGACCCTTGTCCAACATTTAATGGTTCAATTCATTGCCATTTTTTCCCCATTCGCAGTTTTTTACATATATTTTATAAATTAATGTGCACAGTTTGTGTTGTTAGTGTCTTTGTTAATTATCCCGTTTGTCTTTTAACCCTAACATGAAGCACTTTAGTCTTTCAATCAGTTTTTGTTTTCTCAATCTTATAGAATATTTCTTACACTTAAACACAAAACTTTAGGCTGCTTTGGGGATGAAGAGCCATACAGAGAGGAATTAGGCTAGTAACAAATGTGCAAAAATGACCCATACAACTCATGTGCAGTGATTTTTGTGTAACTATTATTAAAAATTGACACATCACCAACTAATTAAACATGAATGACTCAAACAGATTTTACACAGATGTGATGACTAACTGCTAAAAGGTTTTCTGTGGATACAAATGTCTACAAATATTTGTGACATTCTTTTCTTTCACTTACAGATTGGTAAAAAATGTGTGCACGGGTTACCAGACACACACAGGTTACATTATATTTGTGTGCAGTTTTAACATTATATAGTATATTGTTATTAAAAATGATCTAATTTAGTAGCCATAGCCACTACCTTAACAAAACAGACAGGTAAAGTGGCTATCAGGTAATTGCTAATGAGGAGCCAGGTTAACATTTATGTTAACTCTTCAATATTTCAACACTATTAAAACAGGAGCTTTACTCACTGCTGAAACCTCACTGTTTAGCTGCTAGTGAGGGGCGGGGCTGTGTGCCTGTCTGTGGTGATGTGTCAGTTGAAGGAGGCGCTGTTGGTCTTTTTAGTATCAATTATTATCTACTGACTTTTCTTTCTTTTAAAAATCCTCTTTTAAGACTGACTGTGCAGGCTTTGTTCAAGTGCTGTTGGAAAACTTGGACATCTGAGCTTTCCTGTGCATTTATGCATAGTGAACTGGTACTTATACAGAACCTTCCTATATTCAAGTTGAGCATTAAATAGCTTTCTACTACAAGTCATTATTCTACCAGTCACACACATTTCTGCAGTGCTCTAATCTGAGCATTTTTATCTGTTCACACACACTCACACTATAGCCTATAAAGGCAAATTAATGTTTTGGATAAGTTAAAGTAACAAGTTGTTCTTGTCAAGAGAATACAGCCAGTCCAAAATGTAGTGCACAGACCACAGAAGACAATTTCTGTTGGGGGAAAACTCTGTAAAAAACCCAGGAGAAATAAAGACACAATGAGACAAAGTTACTTTCTTTATCAAACGTGTACACGGGTGAGCTGCTAAGAACAACTCACACCATGCACAGTGGCTTGGTAATTTTTATAGGCACAGAGCACAGAGACAGTGAGAACAGGATAACAAATAATAAACAGATAAAATAAAACAACTCCATATATGGTGCTAGTCTCGTCAGCAGAGAGCTAGGGAAGATAAAACAATCTAAAACAATGTGTCCCAGAAACAAGATGTCTTTGCTGGGAAAGTCTAAAAAGATAATTCTAAACTAATCTAACCATAGGCAAAGGGCAGACAAAAGGCATCTTTGTACATTTAAAAGAAGGTAAAGAAACATAGAATCATTTTTTCCTGTAACACTTTCTGTCTACAGAGTGTAAATAGAAATGGTTGAATGAAGAAATCAAACAGTAGTTTCTCTGATAATCAAAGCAACAATCAACCAAAAGCTTCAGATAACTCATACTGACTGCAGTAAACAGAGTTACTTTGGAAGAAGAGAAAGTGGAGTGGCGGAGTCTTCATTGTTTTCTGTGCCAATGTGGAACAAACCTCTGATGGTTTTCAGCCATCCCTCTGCAGAGGAGAAACACAACAGTGAGTCAGATCACAGAGTCCTGGTAAATGCATGAAATCACATGACTCCGATTAAGGTGACTGCTCTGTTTATTTTCTGTCAAAGTATACATCAGTTCTTGTGTTTTTATCACACTAACAGCATTTTCATGTGAGGTCACTAACCTTCACAGAAATATAACTGTCAATATTACTAATGGACATGAATGTGTTCAGCAGGAGCTTTTAGGTCAAATTCTCTTATACTGACCATGAACCAAGAGCACCACCACTTGCTGCTCCAGGGTCTTTCCCTCATTGTCGCAGACGGTGCAGATATAAACACCTCCATCTTCACAGCTAATATTTCTCAGAGTCAGACTGGCATTTCCTGTAGTCCGTGGGTCTTTCTTCATCTCTGTGCGGCGTCGGAACGATTTGTTGTTTTTATGATGCTGTGTCCGACCCTGCTCATATACGATTGCCTTGACTTCTTTATCTTGGATACGTTTCCACTCCACTATGATGTCCTCTCTCTTACATTTTTTGGATTCAAAGGGCAGCAGGACACTTTCTGCACCCTCTGTCACGTCCACTGCTTTGAGCTGGCAAACTGAGAGAGCAGAGAAGAACATCAACTGTAGCAAACAGCAGCAGTAAATCACTTTTTTTTTAAAAAAAAAACGTCTTTCTATAATGTGGATAACAGCAGGCTGTGTGGCTTAGTGGAGATCACATAATCACCTATTGCACGGAAGACTGGGAGGGGATAGAGATCTGTGGGAAGACTGTTTCAGGAAAGGCGTGCCAAAAATCTGTTAATCAGATATGTAAAAAAAAACAAAATGAAAGAACCATAACCAATGTGTTAATTCATCCTATCATATATTCAGGTTTTATGTGTGAAGATAAAAGTATAGGATACATATAATGCCTGACTGGTGCTGGATTTATTGATATCTGACAGAAAATGTCTGTCTTCTCCATTCAAGGTTAAAGACGTCTTTTTTTTTTTAGTTTGAAATTTATTTTTTTTCCCACTTCATTCTACATGTCTTTGACCTCTTGTAGGAGATTTTTATCAGTATAGCATTCCTCCATGAATATGTTTGCTTCTTATCAAGGGCAGCTTTTGTTCTTTTGAAGGCAACTGCACGGACAACATTCATAACTTGAGAAACAACATCAGTGAGGAACTGAAGGCTGAGCTTTTGGGTATAAATTAGTCTTCTTCCTTTAGGGGTCTCAAAATGGATCATCTGCCTCTTACAGCGTACACCAAACACCACATCTATAGCACTCTCTCTTGGCATGAAGTCCTACTGCTGCTCACTGATCAACACTCTTCTTCTTAGCCTAGCATCAACAACTATTTCCCATATCTTCATAGTATCGCTCTGTAGTTACTGAAGCTCTGCACATTTCCATTGTTCCTGAAAGTCAGTACCAGTACGTGTCATCAGATTTTAAACTGAAACTCTCAACATCCCCACAGGAGCTGGCCAGGTCTGCAACACACAAACACACACACTACCTGCAGTTTTCTTCATCCTTTTATATACAAGGCTCATGAAGACAGCAACAGCAGCAGCCAAGAGAACCAGGGGAATCAGGACAGCTGGGACAACTTTGACCCAGACTGGAGAAGGTCCTGTAAAAAACACAAGCAACCTGAACATCACCCACAGTAGTTTCACTTGTTCCAGCAGTATTTTAGATTTCTGAAATTTTAAATAATGATTTTTCATATTCGATAGGGAAATGTGGCATCCTGCAGGATTCCACTTTGGGACCTATTTTGTTTTGTTGTTTTGACTGCCAGCAAGAAAAAGGACTGGCATGTTTTTGTCTAAACTTCTAGCTTACTTATCAGACATGTATATTGTCTGTTTGTAAATTATATCGATGAACACTGATTTGTAAATTATTATAATGCATTAAATGATCAAGATTAAATGTTCTGCTACTCTGTTCTTTTTGTAAGGCTACTGTTTTGTTTTGTTTTTTGCTTTTTATCACGCTTACCTCTTTTATTCAGAGGTAAGCATGATACGCGAGTGTCTGGTTTGAGACTTATTGCACCATGTATAAGCTATCTGAGACGAATGAGAATCCCTCCAAGAATCGACTAAGTTGAATCTTTGTGCAAACAGTCTTATGAATGAGTTAGAGTCTGAACTTCTAGAAGGCCATCTGTCTAAATAGCTGTTAAACACTGTATTAAAGTCTCCACCAAAAATAATAAAAGAATTGGGATATTTAGATAGGCAGCACGATGGCACGGTGGTTAGCACTGTTGCCGCACAGCAAGAAGGTCCTGAGTTCAATTCCACGATCAGGCCGGGGTCTTTCTGTGTGGAGTTTGCATGTTCTCCCCGTGTTTACGTGGGTTCCCTCCGGGTACTCCGGCTTCCTCCCACCGTCCAAAGACATGCAGCTTGTGGGGATAGGTTAATTGGAAAATCCAAATTGCCACTAGGTGTGAATGTGCGAGTGAATGTGAGTGCGAATGGTTGTCTGTCCCTGTGTGTTGGCCCTGCGACAGACTGGCGACCTGTCCAGGGTGTACCCCGCCTCTCGCCCTATGACAGCTGGGATAGGCTCCAGCGCCCCCCGCGACCCTGAAAAGGATAAGCGGAAGCGAATGGATGGATGGATGGATATTTAGATAACCAGCGCAGTAGGCGCTCCTCCAACCTATCAAAATATAGTTTATTCTCCCTCTGACAGTTAAAACCATACACATTGACTAAAACATAGATAGAGTGTGCAGCCTCAACTATTAGAAAAATGTAATGACCATCTTTATCTATGTCAGAATTCAAGATTTTACCATTAAATCTTCCTTTAAGTATGCAGACACCAGCAGCATGCTCTGTACCATGGGACATCCACAGATCATCTCCCCATTGCGATCTCCAAAATGTTTTTTCTTGTTCTGTTGAGTGAGACTCTTGTATAAAACAGAAATCTGAATTGAACTGCTTGCAAAACAAAAAAATAGCCTTACGTTTAACATTGTTTCTTAAACCTCTTGCATTTAAAGAAATAACAGACAAAGACATAATGATAGTAACAAAAATTAAAAGTGACAAATAAGAAAAAGCTTAGACCAAGTAAATGAAGAACAGTTGAATTGGGAACCTGGTCACTTAAGAGAGTCCTATATAAGATGAGAACTGCAACCCCTGAGTAAGGAAATTGTGAACTTGAATAATAATAGGAATACAATAGCCTAAAACAATAAAACCAATGTGGTAAAAAATAAATAAATAAAATAAATAAATGCTTCACATATGAGCATTGAAAGGGAGCTTAATAGAAATTTTCTTGCTCCATTTAAATAACTAATTATTCAAAAAAAGAATAAAAAACAAACAAACAAACAAAATAAAATAAAAAGAAGCTTATCCAGCTTGCTCATAACATTTTCAGCAAAAATATTGCAGCCAAACTGAAGACCAATAAACTTATAACAAATAAACTGCATCAGTTTAACTCTGATCGATTTATCAGTCCAACAACAAAAACAAACAAAAAAAGAACGGCAGTGAAACCAAGTTAATCTTAAGATACTTCAGTTTTCACCTCAAAATACCTTGGATCAAGTTATAGGGGTGGAAAAATCTCTTTTCCCTCCACGAATGCACGACCTCCTACGAAGAACGCCAGCTTGTTTTCTTTGCGCGCAGCTTCCACAGACGGCCAGAGTCTGTTTCTTCGGGCGCGGTCGTCAGGAGACAGATCCTCAGCCAGCTTTAGGTTGTTACCTTTCAGGTAGGTGGATTTCTTAGCAGCGCGCCAGACAGCATCGCGGTAGATCCTGGATGTAAACTGAATGATGATTCCCCTGGGTTGGTCGTTGTTGGACTTCTTGGGACCGATGCGGTGGACGGTGTCAACGACGTCGGGGAATTTATCTTGCATCTCCGGCAGGACTGATCTACAGACTTTGAGTACCTCCTGCCGCACGTCCTGCTTGTCCCTCTCGGTCAGACCGTAGAGCTTCAGATTCCAACGGCGTGAATAGCTCTCCAGGTGAGAGATGCGCTTTTCCTGTGCTTCAGCGATTGCTTTATATTTTTCGAGCTGTGCCTCAACACTGACAACTCTGCTCTTCATATCATTTAACTCAGCACAGACAGCATCAAATGACTCCTTAACAGCTGTGATATGTTCAGTGTTCTCTTGGACAGCTTTTTTCATCTCGGAGATGGCTATGGAGTTGTCACTCACCATTTTTTCAAGAGTATCCGACCTCGAGTTAATCAACATGGTAAGTGATGAGAGCTGGGAGAGAACCGTAGATGTCTCCGTATCCGCAATTTTTCTTAGCTTACCAGTGGGAGAGGCGCATGGAGTGATAGGGAGAGGGGGAAACTCTTCTTCCATCCGTGAATACTGAAGCGGTTCGGAAACTGCCTCCAAATAGTCGCGCATGGAGTCGATGAGAGTATTTTTAGTGTCGGCGGGCATCTCAGTGGCGAGAGAAGACTGAGCAGCTTGGCTAACATTAGCAAGCTTGCTAACGGAGCCGCTGTTAGCATGCAACTTCTTAGAATCGGTCTTTCTCGGTTTGCTCATTTTGGTTCACAAATAGATACCAAAATGAGAAGTAAAGGATGACTATTGCGTAGGCGTAAATAAAGTCTCTGTTCACTGTGTGTAATATATATTTTAAAAAGGCCAGGTTCGCAGAGCTCAGCGATACGTGACTGCTCAGAGCGCCATCTTGGGGGTCTCTCCATCACTGGGTGTCGTAAAAGGGGCTACACATCGATAGTAGAAACATTGATCGGCAACCCTCTGGTAGGTCGGCGAAAATGTCGAAGGAGAGCGCTCGGTATTTTTCGGCAGCAGAGCAAGAACTCTTGAGTGAGGGATTTCAGGAGTTTCAGAGTTTATTTAAAACGCAAGGGAACGCTGCAAAGGCTGCAAAAGCAAGGAGAGAGGGCTGGCAGAAAGTTGCTGACAAATTAAACACGTAAGTAATTTAATAATAACAATAATAATGGAGTGGATTTATATAGCGCTTTCCAAGGCACCCAAAGCGCATGACAATGCCACTATTCAGTCACTCTCACATTCACACACTGGTGGAGGCAGCTACGGTTGTAGCCACAGCTGCCCTGGGGCAGACTGACAGAAGCCAGGCTGCCATATCGCGCCATCGGCCCCTCTGGCCAACACCAGTAGGCGGTAGGGTAGCCTTGTATTTATCCTGTGCGCTCTCTTCTGTTTACATGATCATATGTCAGACACAGTGCCAGCTAAAGCAGTCAAATTTGACCTAGCAGCAGCTGGACTTGGAGAGAAACGGATTTCATTCCAAGGTGATGCTACATGTCATTTGTTAATATTTCAAGATTCAGTTTAACTACATTTTTACTCTTATATGTACCATTTTTGTAGTAATGTACAGCAAGTAATGTGTTTTACAGGAAGGGATGATGACCCAGAAGTGGTCAAGGCAATGATTGAGGATACCTTCCCTCAGCTGAAAGACACAGGAGGGTTTGAACTGCTGAGAATCTCGGGTACAACACGAAGCCGTAACCTGTGCACAATCCCAAGCCCAGACACTGGATATACAGTGCGATATCTCCGCAGTCCGTTGAGTGGAATTGGACAAGCTTTGATCTATATAAGGCCACTGCAGAAAAGTATTGATTTGGAAGACGTGAGTAATGACTAGGGTCACAATATGTTATTTGCATGTATTAATAAACTAGTTCAAATGGCTAGCTAAGCTCAACTATGTGTCAAATCACTTTAGCTGTCAGCTGGTTAGAAACATGACTGCATATCGTTAGCTTCATAGCATAATTGCCTAAGTCATTTGACTAAGTCAATGACTTAGGCACTTATGCTATGAAGCTAACGATATGAGTAATAATGGTTCTGAATGTGTATGTAAGCAATTGTTAGAAAAGGTTTAGAAGGAGATATGTCATTTTGTGTTTACAATTTGTTTCTGCTTCTCATGTTGGCAAATGCGATTGCAGAACTGTCAAAATATTTTTTATCACAGTATGCACCAAATGTATATTAAATATATTTTTTATCTCCATATTCTCTGTAGAGCCTGACAACCCTCCAGCAACAAGGACCCCCCACAAAATGCCTGAATTGTGACATTAACATTCCTTTAAATAAAATGAAAAACCATATCACTAAATGCACAAGGTAAGGAACATCTTTGATTTTCTATATATTTTAGTATATAGTGTGGAAACTAAGTAAGTCCACTTTATATATATTGGTGATGGATGCTGAAATCTCTGCCAATCCCTCTCACAGTTCATTGAGTGGTGCTGAACCTCAGTCTGTTACTGAAAGTCAGGCTAGGCAGACTCGTAGTACAACAGCAAGGTCAGAGGTCCCATCCTGTAGCAACAGTGATGCCTGGAATCTGTCCTGCGGGGTAGAGGAACCAGATAGTATCATCTTGGAATCCACCATAACCTCAGCAAGAGCAGAGCAATCGTCAAGTGATATGGTGGTAGTGCAGGAAGATGCATCTCATCAAGATGAGGAAAAGTCACTTCTAGGGGAAAAACCAGGTAGTGACAGGAATTAAGTTAGGAAGATACCAGACAAATGGCAAAAAATACATATATTTTATTTCTTTTGATTCATGTGATCCATACAAATGTGTACCTTTCAGAGTGGAAATGTGAACAAGATGCAACCAGAGCAGCCTGGCTCTACAAGTCCGAGTTACTTTCAAAGTATGAGACCAGAAAGGCAGTAGTCCTGCAAATGGACTTGCGGGAAAGTATTGTGGATCAACAGAGATCACTTATCTCCCTCTACAAAGCTCCAAAGGTAGACTGGGCGGGCCCTGTCAGCTGCAAACTGGAAGGTATTTTTTCTGTATTGTGAAAACATTAGAAATCCAGTGACTGACTAATCCGAAACTTCACAAGTTCTTTTCTTCTTCTTCCTTTTAGGGGATGTTGCTGTTGGAGAAGGGGTGAAGAGATTCTTCTTCTCAAAGGCAGTTTCTCTAGTACCGTCTGGTTTGCATTTGAATTTTGGTATGTATGAAACTAGACTGGGCACATGTATAGTGGATTAAATAAGAGAATATTTCATCATGTAAAGAAAATGTATTTGTTATGTAAATGAGTTAATTGTGTTAAAATTACTGCCTGGATTTCTCATACTCACCATAACCTAGCTGTACTCTTTTCAGGGAACACAGATCTTACAAGACTGTTTGACGGTGAGCCAAAACACTTGACTCCGTCCACTTCTCAGACCTTGCTTGAGAGTGACATGTTTTTGGTGGCAGGTAAGAAAGTTATGTACAGAAATAAGAGGAATAGTAATTTAAAATAATACATGTGCAGCACTAAAGGAAAAAGCATTACTTGTGTTACATTATCCTAACTGTAACCGTAAAGATGAAAACTAGATTGAATACAGTTACAAAACTGTTTGTCTTTACCCCCATGCAATGTTAGGCTAAGTGAATTTATTATGTTTTATTTTTATTATTTATTATTAGGAAGAATAATGGGACATTCATTCATTCATGGTGGACCGTGTGTGTCTGGTATAAGTCCTGCAATCATCCATGTCCTTTTTGGTGGCTCACCTGAAACAGCTACAGTTCAGATTGAGGATTGCCCTGATATTGATATCCGCAGCACTATTCAGCTGGTTTGCATTTTTGTACCATTATTTTAAAGAATTACTATTTCACTAAATATTAAATTTAGAGACAAGATTGAATAGCCATCAGTACCTACTACTGACTAATTTTTTTCCCCCTCTGTCCTAGCTTGATGGCACTGCTGAATTAACAGAACTGGAACGAAGAAATGTTCTCGAGCTAGCCCTGGCTTGGGACCTGCCAGGTGTCACACAAACCAATAGAAAGTGGCTGTATGAACGTCTGCTATTCCACGCTGTGAGTACGGACTTACTCTCCCCAATAAATGTAAATTTTAAATAGAAAAGCAAATCAAACCTTTGGATGTGAATAAGTACATTTTTCATATACATTAAAAAAATCTCTTTGGAGGCCATTTGAAATGCTTTATCAGTACAGTGGATGTTCTTTAAGTATTTAACATTTAAAGTGTGTTTTACTTTACGGACTCACACTTCAGTTTTGGTTTGGTCTCACTGTTGTAGGTCATAACACGAACAAGCCGTCAAGTCAAGCAGCTGAGGAAAGGGCTTAAGGAGACCATGGTATGGCCGCTTCTGACAGCAAGATCAGACATGCCACAGAAGATGAAGATGAGGAGGAAGAGGAATGCTCTCTTGAGGATAAATGCAGAGTGGCAGGCTACCTTCGGTCCTTCATTGAAAATGGTAAGTCTGCTGCGATAGGTATTTTGCTATTGGTTTTCTCTGATTATACTTTGGTAAATTACATACAGTCCAGTGATCTCGGGTCATTAACAAAGTACACTATAGTATAATTTTGTTTTCTTATTTGCTCCATACTGCCTCCATGCAATACATAAAAAACAGAGTGGTGGCATTATCAGTTGCATTATAATTGTATGCAACTACTTTTAGCTTTGTTACCATAAAAATATCTATGACAGCTACAACAGCAATTTGAGTGGGGCAAAAATGTCTTGTGCTCTTTATGTAATTGTTCATCTTTTAAGGTATTTCTCCATAAAAGACTCAAAATAATGAATATAGGATGTCATTATAGCTCAAAACAATGTTCCATTGCAGCGTCTTGTGCACAACGAAAAGCCCTCATCAAGTTTTGGACAGGATGGGAAGTCTTGCCGAGAGAAATGACTGTGGAAGTGGTCAACAGCAGTCTTCCACCTGTTTTGAAGTACTACGTCTTCCTGCACACTACTGTACCTATGAGTCATTTCTAATGGACATTCAGGTGTGTCTCAACTCTACTGACTCAGGTTTTGGTCTGATTTAGGATTGATTCCATAACCACATGGTAAGATTAGACCATTTTTCTTTCTTGCATCACTTTACTGTATTCAGTGTTCAAAGAAACGGACAATCTAGTGAGTTCTAGTTCCTTTAATACACTTGACAGTGTAAAATACACAGTACAGGTGAGCATTTATTGCTTTTTGTCAGTTTATATTAAAAAGAGTTTAGAAAACAAAATCAGTTCACTGTACATTATAAATTACACAGTATGTTTATTTTATTCTCGCTACTGGAAAATTTATTTGCATTAAGATTTTATACTACTGTACCGTGTGCATTGTATTAAATCTGCTCAGAGTTGACATGTACTGTACATCCAAGAAATGAATATCAAATCACTTATTTTATTGTCACTTATTTTTATTATTATTAAAGTGACAGCTGTGTAAAACAAATCCTGTTTTATAGCCACTCACTGTTTTGTTGAAAATGAAATTGGTTATGCTGTTTTGAGTCAGTATTAGCTACAAAGCCATAGATGTAGAAACTTAAAAAAGGGGTGTGAACATATTGCACCTGCTTACTTTGAAGAGTTAAGGTGTGGTATCAAACATAAGTTTGAGTGACTGAACAGTTTCACAGTAGGCATCCAAAGCTTGACTGAGTGAAACGTTGCTGTTTGGTAGCACAGCAAGCTCTCGTTCACTCAGTGCACGTGGGAGCTGAATCTCAGGAATGGTGATCTCATTTGATGGGCGGTGATTATGTGGTCCTGTCCAGTCCACACCATAATCCTCATCAACCTGAAAGACCATGCACATGTTTTAAATCTAAACTGAAGAGGTGTTTCCTGCAGCTGTTCCTAGATGGACTTATTGAGTCTGTCAGGGCCTATTCGAGTTTTTTAGGCATAATTATTCATTCACCCATTCTAGGTCAGGATTGGTTCTCTTCAGGTATAACAAATTTAACTTTGTTTAAAGTATTGCCATCTATACCTGACAGATGGAATAAAAGGAGAGAATGGCTTGAGAGACATTTTCACTTACAGGAGAAATATTTGGTACACCAACTCGAACAGTAGAACTCATCTCAACTACAGATAGTAGAGTTTTACATAGAAGAACAAATACGGATCAAATAGTCATGTACCTGTGACAAATCTTGTCCCTCCTTTCTGTGCAGCAACCAGAGTTGCAGAGGTGAATGGTTGTTTGCTGTTCTGAGTCCGTGCTGATTCCATGCTTCCTGGAATGACTGAAGATGATGTTGAATGTGATGCAAAAAGCATCTGTGCAGTGCAAACAAGTCAATTTCTTCACCAGGGTTGAGCAGTCCTTGAATCTCCAGCTGGGTGAAGATTGTGTAGAAAAGGTCAAGGACGTTTTCATATACATCCCTCCACAGGCGCTCAATGCTATAAGACACAGTGAAAACCAGTCAATTATGCTCAGAAACCATTTGTTTTATTACAATTGCATGTGTAAAAAAAAAAAAAAGTAAGACAGACAATCAATTTACTTGTCCTTACCGCTGGTTGTGAACACTTCTGCCTGTAATGTGAGAGTTCCTGTTCTCCCCCATTGTCTGCACCATGAAATGTGCAACCTTCACATTTTCCCCTCCTTTGTCTGACCTGGAAAAAAAGTAGAGAAGTTTTGATCCGAGTCAGTGAGAGTAACAATCTGAATATAACTACTGTCCAATACAGAGTTTTTTGACATACTGTATTTGTTAAACACCTCTTACCGGACTCTTGATGGTATGCCATATTGTCTGATTGCTGACAAGAAACCATCAAAAACTGTTGTAGCTTTGTTGTTGGTGGCAGCTTTAAGGTAGACAATTAACCTAGAAAAACCATCTATCCCACCATGGACAACAAATCTCCATCTGACAAGGCAGAATTAAAAAAAACAAAACAAGAAAAAAACCATTGTCATGTCCCCAGTTACATACAAGCAAGACCAATATTTCAGTTCCATATAAAGTGACAACATGTTATAACAGGAATGTAAAAGAAATAATAGAAGGGAAACTTAAACACTTTACAGAAAGATCTGTAGTGCAAGGAATCACATGCATAATTGTAAAGCCTCAGACATGACTATAGCAAATCCTGTAAATGGCCTTATATGACAGCATTTAAGATGACATTTACAAACTCAAGGCTTCATTTTACAATTTTATACATACATTCTGTTACTTCAATGGAATAGGGAAAAGGTGATGCAAGTACTGACCGAATTAGTTTATGATTTCCATCGATATGCCAAAGGTGATTTGGTGCTGGTACACTGTACTGACGACGCCTTGCAGTCTGAATAGATAACCGTCGCATCATGACCCCTTCTGGATTGACTCGTCTCATTGACTCGTTAATCAGTCGAAATCCTGATTAACAAACAGATCATGTCTTAGTACTACCAACTACAAAAAGACTGTATTGTAAACACTGTAATACTTATGAGACAGATCTTCATTGCTTCAGGTAAGTATCCAGGTGCTGTACAGATTTACTAGGGAGAGAGAATCATGTACAAACTGGTTCAAACAGGAACATAACTGCATAACAGTGATGCGAACATGCCTAGTCATTTTTGATGCCTACATTATAATATCACATCATGGCTACACTGACACATGCTTTCTGGGCCAGAAACTGGTGTTTGTATATTCAAACAATATCAGCTTACTTTGAATGTGTATGCCTCTGGATCGTAGATGTCCCATCATCATTCTGCAGCCGGCATTTGGGTGATGACGCTGAATGTCCAGCACTTTTGCATCCAAGTCCTCATTCCCAATAGAAGAATACCTATCAGATTTTCTGCACATAATTTTTTTTTTTTTTAGTATAACAGCAAGTCTCAACAAAACGTTTTCCTGAAAGAACCAAGGACGTAAATGTATTCTTGTTTTTGCTTTACC
This sequence comes from Aulonocara stuartgranti, assembly GCF_965226115.1. Taxonomy (NCBI): domain Eukaryota; kingdom Metazoa; phylum Chordata; class Actinopteri; order Cichliformes; family Cichlidae; genus Aulonocara; species Aulonocara stuartgranti. Next base: position 21,472,774 of record NC_138951.1, read on the forward strand.
GAAGACACCAGAGAAAGTATGATATTTAAAACGCTGCTGAAATAGACAAAACCATTTCAATAAACTTGCTATTTAACATCAACTTTGTTATGTGTTATCAGAGAACAATTAGCTGCAAACAGCAATGAAACATTCAACTATGTACTATTTAAAGCACTAATGACCCTGCTGTCTACCAAGATGTGATAAGTAAGTAGACTGTGGAAAGCTGGTGGGTCTACTCTGTGTAAAAGGTTCCTACAGGCTCCACTGCCCCCAGTCTCCGAGTTAACACACTCTAACAGCTAACACTGCGCCGGCTAAACGTGTCTCAACAACGAGATGGCGCCGATAGCTTTAGCCGTAGCTGCCCCGCTTATTTTAGATATTCACAATAAAAAAGGAAGCGATAATATTTCAATATCAAACGTCATAATTAAGGTCAACATCTAAATAATGCTGTGTACAGACTCACACAGGTGTTAAATTACAGCATAAACTTACCTTAGACCTTCCTCCGTCATTCTCCTCCTAATTGTGCTCGGAGACACAGAAAACATATCGGCAATTACCCCGATGGTTATCCCGGACAGCACGAAAGTCCCGAGTGCTGCAGCCGGGATTTCAAGACGTGGACGACCAACATTTGAAGACTGTTCTTCCTCGGCGTATTCCAAACGAACACGGTGCTGAATCGATCTTAAACTTTCGATTCTTAAACAATGCTGTCATCGATGCTAACATCTTGAAGAGCAATTATCATCCCAAGCATTTCAGAAACATCATCTAAACGACTCAAAACAGTATCTACAGGTAAATGATCCCTCTCTATCTGATCTGCTAAAATGAGCAGAATTGACTGAAGTTCACACCAGTCCGCCATCCTCCGTGACTTTTGACCTAGCACGTTTTTGCTACCTGTAGCAGCCGTCCGCGGAGCAGGTATCCAGGAAAACTAGTCGATAGTAAACGATCAGCCAATAGGCGCAAAGGTCAAGCCCACTCACACTGATTGACAGACAAAGTCATTCTGCTGAAAAGTCACATTATGAAATAAATAGGCCATTGGGAAAAACGGGATTTTGAAATAAAGACTGACTTTGAAAAAAGGACATTTTGGATTAAAAACGGCTGGGAATAAATAAAATGCCTCAGGAATAATCTCTGTTATTGTGAAAAATAATGATCATGAAATAATATTTCACAATAATAAGTAAATTTATATAGCAGAATGCAATATATTTCACAATAATGACCTTTTTTTCAAAATGTGTTCAATTATTTCACAATATCATTCTCACATTACATATCTGTGTCTTATTTATTCACATAGTTATTTATTTCATCATGACTTATTTATTTATTTAATTTTGAACACTTTGGAGTTCCATATGTAACACGTACGTAATCCAATTCCACAACACGATGTGATGGGGGAATCAGCTGTGTTTTGCTGCCCATTTTATTTCGAATCTGGCGCGAACCGGTGAACCAGTTCCCGAATCAGTCACGTGGTACGGACTGCCCGCGAGGCCTCGAACGTCACTGCATACGTAATCAACGTAAGCCTCGATTCGCGCTTCAGAAAAACGCCCCCGCGATTACCCGACGCGCGATTCGAAGCTTTGACACACAGGACACATCACTACTTTTAACCGAACATAGCAGCCGTTTTAGCTCGGTTAGTGTTAGGTATTTTAGTACCATGGTAGCATTTACTGGATATTGTTTTATAGTGACATTATGCAGGAAAACTCTGTCATTCAATAAGGCCCCTTTGTTTTAGTTATTTTTCTCTTTGACCCAAGAATTGATGTGTGAGAATCACAGGCTGGTACAAGGTTGAAATACCACAGAGATCACTCCCTCAGCTACATTAGTTTCTTAATCTTTTAGACGCCTGTTGAAGGCCAAATGGTTTGTTTCAGATTTCACTAATGAAAGAACTCTTTGTTTTGTGCCTTGAAAATATGTCGCTGAGATAATCACAATTGTAGCTGAACTAATAAACTACACAAAGGATGCTTCTTCACCCAAGGGCAGGAAGACGCTCCCTTATCTTGGTCTGTACTGGTTTAAACTGATAATCTGCTGTCTCATGAATTTTACCCTCTATATAAACTGTTGTACTTGTGAATAAAGTTGAGTCACTTTGGGAAGACAATCTAAAGCAGTCTCTGTTTTCTTGTTCTCCCAAGCTGCTCCCGAGCTCGTACTAACACGCTGAATGGCATGCTTGAATATTACTTGAGAATATATTTCAACATTATGCACTCCACACTGTATATAAATGCCACTTGTTTTGCACATATTCAACTCTGTATATTTTATATATTTTATTATTATTATTATTATTTTATTTTATTTTTTTACTATTTAATTTGTAAAAATGTGTATACACACACACACACACACACACACACACACACACACACACACACACACGTAGGAAAATATTTAGTATACACATCCAGAAATGCATACACTATTATATATTGTACATATATTTATTAGTTTCAGGTTGGCCATTCTTGTATTTTGCTCGTTTGTGTTGTTGTGTTTGCACATCTCTGTTGCTTGTGGGGCTCGCACACAAGAATTTCACTCGCATGTGCTGTGCCAGTGTGCCTGCACATGTGATGTGACAATAAAAAGTGATTTGATTTGATTTGATATTTGACTGTGTTACAGACTAAGGGACATTCTCTGCTGATAGGTGAAGGTACATTCTCTGCTGATAGACGTCCACGCCTCGAAGGAAGTCGATCCACGGATTAGGCCCTGGAAACCGTTTCCTTCAATTTTGGTGTCAGAAGTGGGATCCTGACGAAGGTAGGCACTCGTCTTTTATTTTATAAGACTGTGTTATGCCTTTCTCAGTGATCCACATAGAAACGGGATACGCTGACGAGGCCTTCTTCAGTGGCCCACATAGTAACAAGTGGGATACGCTGAGGAGCCTTCGTTAGTGGCCCACATAGAAACACAGGAAGTTGCCTGTTGTTTTGTAAATAAAAGCAGAAAGGACACAGGAAGTTGCCTGCTGTCATAAACTAAGAAGTTGCTCACCAGCAGAAAGGACACAGGAAGTTGCCTGGGGTCATAAAACGAGAAGTTGCTCGTTAAAAAGTGAGAAGTTGCTCACTAAAAAGATAAAATTGCTAGCAAAAAAATCAAGTAACCTCAGGTGTGCCACAGCAAAAATAAAAACTAACTTAAATCCTTCAAAGCGTCTAAACCCCTCTGGAAATCACTGACCATGGGTCAGAATAATTCAAAGACCTTAGACGGGTCCGATAAAAACTCAAAATTAACTGTAAAACCGAAAAAAAATAAAATATAAAATCACAAATAGCGGCTCAGTACGACTCCCACTTCCGGTTACGTTTAACCCACGCTCGCGAATCAATGAAGACTTCCATGATTACGTATCCAGAACATGCGGAAGTGCTTACGTGACTGATTTCGTCTCGAACTTAAGAACTGTAAGTTTAATGCATCCTAATGTATTTCCGGAGCCCTATCCCGAACGATTATCGCCAGAAAACAGGTCAGTAGAAATGTTAAATACTATTTGTGATAAGGAAAGTAGGCTGATTAAAAAGTCCTGTAAAAAATATATGATAGAATGTTGTGATGTGACCAATCGCATGCTACCACTATGGAAAAAAGGACCCGAGCCAGACGTAAATGCTTTAAATCAAGCCAGTGTAGGCTCTAGTAAATCCACTGCAGAAAAAACTAGCCTTATATGCCCATCCGTTCAACCTACGGCTCCGCCGCCTTATGATGAAAAAACAGAATTAATAGCTGCTGCGGCGGCTGCACGTCATCAGCGCGTATATCCTGATATAACAGCAGAATCCCAAAAGAGTGAGGAAGGCACTGAAATGACACCTAAATCAGAAGAAGATGACTGGTTTAACCTAGATCAAAGACAGGAACGAGAATACACTGAACGAGAAAGAGAGTTACAGGAACATAAAAAGCAAACAAAACAGTTAATGGCAGAGTGTGAGGAAATCATGAAAGATCCTTTAACTGAACTGCAGCAAGCAGTTTCCGTCATAGATAATCATGTTCAGCGCCACACTAGAGTAGCAAATGGTTTAACTGTGCCAAAAGCAATAACTAACACCAGAAATTTAATAAGGAACTACTTAAAGCAGAAAAAAGAGGAAAAAACTCAAGAGGGCCCCCACAAAAACACCCGTTATAAAGAAAAGCAGGGATCACAATTTAATGACGTCAGCCCCTCCCTTCCGTTCATGATAATAGGGGACATGTGTTGCATTCAACCCCCTAAAATTTCAGAGTTAGCAGCAACCATTAAAGAACTTCCCGATCCTCTACAAAATCCTACAGCCTTTGTTTCTGCATTACAGAGAAGTACCAGATACCACCACTTGGGTGGGCCTGATTATAGATATATATTATGTCAACGAATTCCAGGTGTGACTGAATCTCAGCTTATTGAAGAAGTAGAGGAACTAGACCCTAAAAATGACCAAGCAGCCAACACCACCTCGTTTTTGTGGATAAACGATGACAAAATCACAGCCTTTTTTCAAAATCTAAAGAAATTTCTGCTCACAATGTCTAGAGATAAAATTGATTTAAATGCAGTAACCATGTGTAAGCAAAAGCCAGATGAATCCATTCTAGTTTTTATGAAACGTTTCACACACTGCTGGACTAATGAGGCATGCATGCCTGAAGGAGGAAATGATCAGATTTTCATAACAACATTCTTAAACAATATTCATCCAGAATGTTCACAACTATTGAAGCTGACTGCCACTGATAATCTCTATGACATGAAAATAAAGAACTTTATCACACTTGTCAAAACAAAAGCTGGTGCAGATCTTTTCCCCAACAGCACGAAGGCTAAAAGTGTTAAGATTATGTTGAATTTTGATGTTGAAGGCTCAGAGGAAAGTGAAAAAATGATGTATGCAGGGGCCCCGCCCCCTCAACAAGCGCAGCAGGGAGATTTCAGAAGGAGAGATAGGAGTGGAGACGTATGTTTTTACTGTGGAAAAATAGGACACTGGAGGAGGGAATGCAAATCAGCAGCACATAGGTCTCAACCACAAAACACAGGACCAGCTCCTGCCACTAGGCGTCAGCAGAGCTCTTACAGACAAGGTAACTGGCAACGCAGACAGGAATCACATCAAAGAAACGGCCCCTTTGCACTTAGGGAGCAACCTTATAATCCACATTTTAATCCCCATCCATATGATAACGAAAGACTGGACCAACCATAGGGAGGCCCAGGTGAAGATGAGGGACAGTGTGAAGCACTACACACGATGCTGCATTTGCAATTGTCCCGTAACACAGAAAGCTTGCCCATGTTAGATATAGAAATAGGTGAAAAGATTTATTCCTTTTTAGTTGACAGTGGAGCCACTAAAAGTTCACTGTCTGGAAAATTCTATAGTGGGCCTGTTTCCTCTGTGTGCATCAACACCATGGGAATAAACGGAACTCTAGTGCAATGCCCCAAAACTCATTCTCTAAAGACACGCTGGGGCCCAAAACCAGACGAAATTACATATCATCCATTCATAATTATTCCAAACTCGCCTGTGAATCTATTAGGCAGAGATTTAATGGCAAAAATGAACTTGTGTATTTCATTTAACACAAAGGGTGAAATGTTTGCAGATACTGATAACAGCTATGTTTTCTCTGCCCTATGCACCGACACCATGGAGAAGGAACAGCCTCTGTGTCAGCTGGACGCCTCAGCGGAGAATGAACTCAATATCCATCTGACTGGTATCCCACGTCACACTCTGTGTCAAAAACATGTGCAAACACCGTTACCAGGTAGCCCCATGCCTGGAAGCCACATATTTGTTTCTCTCACACTGTTCAACAACATGATAACTGCACACACCAGTGAAGGCCGAACAGTGGTTTTGTCACATAACTCAGACATAGGCTATGACATTACTGCACCATGTCGACACACAGATCTAACCTACCCCATACACTGTACTCTGCTGTCACATTGCCAGCTGAATATCAAAACATGACATTATGGTCAAGAGGTGAGAATGATGTAGGATTTATTGACTGTACACCTTATCATGCTCAGCTGAAAAACAACAAGCCGGTATATGTCAAGCAATATCCCATTTCCACTGAAAAAGCCGCAGCCTTAGACATCATCATAGGAGATTTATTGACAGCTGTAGTAATAAAGCCCACAGTATCTCCATATAACACTCCTGTCAATCCTGTGCCAAAGCCTAACAAACCTGGCGTATGGCGTTTCACACAAGACTTAAGGCAAATTAATGCAGTCATTATGCCTCTACCTCCTCTTGTCCCAGATGTCCCCAGCATACTGACATCTATTCCAGCAACAGCCACACATTTTACTGTGGTGGATTTGTGCTCCGCCTTTTTCTCAGTACCTGTGCATGAGGACACACAGCCGATATTTGCTTTTACACATAGAGATAAGCAGTACACATGGACTCGCTTACCCCAAGGCATGGTAGACAGCCCTGCGGCTTTCTCAATGGTGGTACGTGCTACCCTGGACGGCTTCATTCCTCCAGAGGGCTGTACTCTGATCCAGTATGTAGATGATCTCCTCCTCTGTGCTGAAAGTGAAAAACTATGTCAAACTGCCACACACATGCTACTCTAGCACCTCCAACAGACTGGCCACAAAGCATCAGCAAAGAAAATGCAGTACTGTCAGACTTCTGTTCAATATTTGGGATTTACACTGTCTCACGGACAACGTTCCATGACTACAGACAGGGTCAAAGCTGTGACCTCTGTCCCTAAGCCCACTACACAGAAGGAAATGCTGTCTTTCCTAGGCATGGTGAACTATTGCAGACAGTGGATACCAGACTGTTCTTTTCATGACCACATTCTGCGTGAATGCTGCAAAAAAGACAAGCCTCCTCGAATACTGTGGTCCACAGAAATGACTGCCTCTTTCAATGCATTACAGGGAGCGCTGACCTCCGCCCCTTGTTTGGGTCTGCCTGACTACCACTTACCGTTCCACCTGTACGTCACAGAGAACGGCACAACCTGTGCAGGTGTATTGGCCCAAGAGCATGGCTGTGGCTACCGTCCAGTAGCCTTCTACTCAAAGGTGCTGCCAGCAGTAGTTCAGGGGATGCCGGCCTGCCTGAGAGCAGTAGCAGCTTGCTCTATCATGATAAGGGACTGCGAGAAGCTCACACTCTCACATGACACTATTCTACACACCAATCACCAGGTCACAACCATTCTAGCAAACATAACTACACAACACATGACCGCACAACGTCGCTCAGGTTATGAAGCTACACTGACTTCAACAGCAAATCTCACTATAAAAGCAAGCAGCACACCCAATTCGCCAGCACACTTACTCATTCGTATGCTGTGTTCCTCTGACCGACAGGATGGTTCAGACGACCCTGACGATCATGATTGTATGACACGTATACAGGAATCCACAGCACCACGCCCAGACTTAGAGCAGACACCAATCCCAGACTCAGTCATTGTTTATGTGGACGGGTCCTGTTCAAAACCAAATGACAACTCATTTCTTTGTGGCTATTCGGTGGTGACATTGCCTGACATCATACTAGAGGCTCACTCATTACCATTTCACTCAGCACAAAAAGCAGAGCTCATGGCTTTAATACGCGCCTGTGAGTTACATGTGGATAAGCGGGTAACAATTTACACTGATAGCCGTTATGCATTCGGTGTGGTGCATGACTTTGGCACATTGTGGAGACAAAGAGGATTTAGATCTGCTGATGGAAAATCGATCGCTAATTCTGACCTTGTTCAAAGACTTTTGCAGGCTATACAGCTGCCATCGGCAATTGCAGTTGTTAAAACGAAGGGGCACAGCACGGCTGACACAGACGAAGCAGTGGGAAATGCTCTTGCAGACGTAACCGCGAAAGCAGCTGCTGCCTCACAGCAACCACCCAGAAAGGAAGTATTATCTTTGCCTTTACAGCTGCCACTTGTCACGCTCCCAGACTATTTAGAAACAAATGTTGACCTAAAATTCATACAAGAGCAAGCCTCTGCCTTAGATTACACTTACTGGGAAAGTAATGATTGTACCTTAGATAACAGAGACGGCTTATACAAAAACCTTGAGGGTTTGATTGCCCTCCCATCTTCACTACTGCCAATCCTTGTCCGCCATTTTCACGGTGTGAGTCATGTCGGACAAAGAGGGGTAATAGGAGCAATAAAATCAAGATTTGTAATCGAGAAAACATCACACGCAGTAAAACGCATATTAGCAACCTGTCTAACATGTGCACGAACTAATGTAGGAAAACCAAAAGCAAAACATCAGCATTTACCACAACCAGATTTCCCATTTCATACATTACAAATTGATTTTACACACATGCCAGCACAAGGAAGCATCAAGTACTTACTGGTAATAGTGGATCAATTTAGTAAATGGGTAGAAGCTTATCCAACATCAAAAGAAACTGCAGAAGTAGTCTGTCAAAAGTTGTGCAATGAAATAATACCCAGATTTGGAATACCTCACCAAATTAACAGTGATAGAGGACCTTCATTTACATCAGAAGTAATTCAAAAGTGTGCTAAAACTCTAGCAATAGACTGGAAATATCATGTACCATACCATCCTCAGAGTTCAGGAGTTGTAGAAAGAATGAATAGGACCATAAAAAATCGCCTGACTAAAGCAATGATAGAAACAGGAATGACCTGGATCAAACTACTTCCTCAAATCCTCTGCGAGATTAGAATGACTCCATCCGCAGCAACCAAATTATCTCCATTTGAAATAATCATGGGAAGACCGTTTCCAACACCATGGTCAGCCTCCAGAGGGGCACCGCTATTGGAAGGGGACATAGACACTGCATTGTCTGACTATGTTCATAACCTGGTAGAAACACTGAATAATAACTATCAGAAAGTTTGTCTCTCTCAGCCTCTCCCTTCCATAGATCCAACCCATCCGTGGAAACCAGGAGATGCGGTGTTGGTAAAGTCGCTAAAACCAAGGGCACTCGGGGAGGCCGCGTGTTCCAGCCCCCAGACTGTACTTGCAGTGACGAGAACCAGCATCCTAACAGACGGACAACCTCAGTGGATTCATGCCAGCAGGGTTAAGACCAGCCCCACCAAACCACCTAAGGCGTCGGATCAAGTAGATGACGACTCAGGCGAGCCAACGCCCGGATCCAATCCACCTACACACACACAATCACTGATTAACACACAACGCCTGAAAGAACAACAACAAGGTACTCGAACATCCAGCAGGAACAGAAAGCCTAGAGTACCACACAATGTCTAACCTGATAAAGATAGACTCGTTTCATCCTGATAATGGAGAAAATGAAATGCCCATTGTCATCACACGACGCTTATACGGTGTCTCTCGAACCTGGGACCAGGCCAGGAGACGACTAAAGAACTGTCTTTTTTATATATTTAGGTTATTAATCATATCTACTGCATTAACCTTAGGATTTTTATTTACTATTTCGTATTGTAAAGTGCAACCCTGTTCACATTTCTGCAAGCCACATTCTCAATGATAACCCATATAGCTACTAGTACAGCTACTTCAATGTATTTGCAATTAGCACAAATTGATCCTGAGGATGTGCCAGATGTTACCAATGATGTTCCTGATGTGTATATTGAACATTAGGTTGTGAACTATTACATTTTATGATTTGCTTTTTATATTATGTTATTACATTTGTGATTTTTCCTTTCTATTTGAGTTATTATTTTTAAAAATAATAAAAGAGGGGAACTGTTAGGTATTTTAGTACCATGGTAGCATTTACTGGATATTGTTTTATAGTGACATTATGCAGGAAAACTCTGTCATTCAATAAGGCCCCTTTGTTTTAGTTATTTTTCTCTTTGACCCAAGAATTGATGTGTGAGAATCACAGGCTGGTACAAGGTTGAAATACCACAGAGATCACTCCCTCAGCTACATTAGTTTCTTAATCTTTTAGACGCCTGTTGAAGGCCAAATGGTTTGTTTCAGTTTTCACTAATGAAAGAACTCTTTGTTTTGTGCCTTGAAAATATGTCGCTGAGATAATCACAATTGTAGCTGAACTGATACACTACACAAAGGATGCTTCTTCACCCAAGGGCAGGAAGACGCTGCCTTATCTTGGTCTGTACTGGTTTAAACTGATAATCTGCTGTCTCATGAATTTTACCCTCTATATAAACTGTTGTACTTGTGAATAAAGTTGAGTCACTTTGGGAAGACAACCTGAAGCAGTCTCTGTTTTCTTGTTCTCCCAAGCTGCTCCCGAGCTCGTACTAACACGCTGAATGGCATGCTTGAATATTACTTGAGAATATATTTGACTGTGTTACAGACTAAGGGACATTCTCTGCTGATAGGTGAAGGTACATTCTCTGCTGATAGACGTCCACGCCTCGAAGGAAGTCGATCCACGGATTAGGCCCTGGAAACCGTTTCCTTCAGTTAGTTAGCTTTTTTGCTAACTTTAATAGAGACACTTGGAGAGCTTGCGCAAGACGCCTTAGCGAATCATCTCAATTGTAAAGTTCCGTTAACATCTCACCATGGGATCCATAGTGTCCAGATTACTCAGCAGATTACTCAGAGAAGAGGAAATTGAGGACATTGAAGAAATTAAGAAGGAAACTGGCTTTTCCCACAGGAAGATCACTCACCTGTACAGACGTTTCACCAGCCTGGATAAAGGGGGAAACGGCACCCTCAGTCGAGATGATTTCCATAGAATCCCCGAGTTGGCCATCAACCCTCTGGGAGATATAATCACCAACGGATTCTTTCCTGAGGGAGAGGACCAGGTAAATTTCCGGGGCTTCGTGCGGACCCTGGCTCACTTCAGACCAATCGACCAAGACAACGAGAAGAACAAGAACCCCTCAGCTACAGAGCCCCTGAACAGCAGAACAAACAAGCTGCTTTTTGCTTTCCGTCTATATGACCTGGACAGAGATGGCAAGATCTCCCGAGATGAGCTCCTGCAGGTCTTGCGGATGATTGTTGGAGTCAACGTTTCAGATGAAGAACTCGGCAGCATTGCTGATAGGACCATCCAGGAGGCTGACACAAACGGAGATGGCTGCATTTCCTTCAATGAGTTTATTAAGGTCATGGAAAAGGTGGATGTGGAACAGATGATGAGCAGCTGGTTCCTGCGATAAAGTTTCATTATTGTTATCATTTTTTTTTTGTAATTTGTTTGTGATAAAGTTGTATGAAAGAGTTAGGATAGAAAGTGTTACACAAGTTATTTGAATTTTGCTATTTAAACTATTTTGTACATTTTGTAAAGCATCTCGTACCTCTGCTTTATTGCTGTTGATGCCAAAGAAACACATCAATACATACATCTACATTCAATGCTGGCATTTACAACTTTTAAGGTGATTTTAGACCTTGTGATTATGTTTGTTTGTTTGTTCACCTAAATGAAAAAAGAAGACTCAGTGGCCCTTTCACTAATAAATTGTCTGTATAAATTGTCTGTCAGTTAAAACTTTAAGTTGTTAAAATAAGCAAATAATGTGAAGTTACTTTCAAAATTTTATCATAATCATTAAAATCTCTCCTCCTTTCTTACCTGATGAATGAGGGCTGAAGGTAAAAAGCTGCTCTTTGCCATCTTCTGTTGTTACGTTACACTTAAAGTCAGAGTTAGATATGTGACTGTATAAAGAATTTACAAAAGTCACAGTAGCAGAGCAGGACGACTGTAATGTTTTTATGTTTGAGTAATCTCTATTCAGACCTTCACTGTAATGGATCCACTTCACTTTGTGTTCACAATGTCCATGTACCTGCACAGAGCAGTTTAAAGTCACCTGATCCCTGCTCTTCTGTTCAGTCACTGGTGAAGATAAACGCAAGAAGAATTAAAAAGTATGAATACATTTCTTTTCACTAAATGTAATGTTTTATGATGTTGCTCTAACAACACAGTTTGAACTTCAACATATTGTGGTGTAAATACTCACTGATGACATCAGACAGATAAACCACAGCATCTGGACCTTGCTGTTTCCCTGGATTGCCTCTAAACTGTCTGCAGGTGTAACGACCAACATCCTCAGCTGTGACCTTCTTTATAACCAGTGAACATTCTGCTGTAACACTCAGTCTGTCTGATTTGACTGTTTCTTTGATTTGTCCAAGATTAACCAGCTCTACTGCTGCTTTTCCTCTTGAATCAGTGAAGAGCCAGGTGGTAGTGTCACAGCTGTGATGGTTTTTGATCATGTTTTCACAAGGCAAAGTGACTTTATCTCCATCTCTGACAGTGAAGGAGAGTGAAAGATCTCCACTTAGATCTCCTGAGAATATAACAGAAAAAAAAAACAATAGTTGTCTGAACGGAGACGATTTACATTCTTATTACAAAAGAACTAACAAAAAACTTGATTTGGGTTGTCAAACAAAAGCACAGCTCTCTTGGATTTCAAAATAAAGTAAAACTCAAAAGAAGAAAAAAAATCTCTTACGTGTTACATGTATCCTTACCTTCAAACTGAAGCACAAATATAAAAAAAACACAGACCTTGTAATACATCTAGATACACGGAGAGCTTCCTTTAATTAGTGAATCATAATGTCCTCATAAAGACTTTCAGCTTACTCTTAACAACCAGTTCAAAACAAGTTCAGCTGATTTGCTCCACAAAGACTCCAAAGGAGGAATATAAAAATAAATGCAGAAAGCAAACAGAAAGTATCACAGCATAAAAGCTAAAGTAGGTAAAAGAAAATTGATGTAGAAATTACACCTAATAATTGAGACAAAACAAGAGTTTGGTGACTATTGTAACTGAACATACTTATCAATATCAGACGTCTATCATTAAGACAGTGAATTATTCAAAACTACTTCATGCATCTGTTAATCTTAACAATAATCTATTCAGTAAGTTAGATGCTGATAAAGTGTTACAGTAGGAAGAGGTTTTCAAAGCTAATTAATTTTCATATCTGAAAATGTGTGTTTGAAATTTGTTGTTGAGATTAAGTAAAATAGCAAAAAGGTTTTAGTTGTAAATAAAGGTTTCCTTACCTGAAAAAAGAAGCAACAGAAACAGAGAAATGTTGAAGAATTTGTGTTCAATCATCACGTTTTGTTCTGGTTTTCCTTCTCATTTTGTCACATCTATAACTGGCAAACTCTGTTGTACTTGTCAAAGACACATGCCTATCTAGTTTACTTCCTGTCTCCTCCTCATTCAGGCTGTGGTCATTTTCAATGTTATGGTTATTTCTTGTATTTATTTTTTAATGTAGATCATATGAATTCCCTCAGTTTTTCAAATGTGTAGACCCCTTCTCAACCAAACTGACACTGCAGTCTTACTAATTTTGGTGGAGGTAAATAAGAGTAATTTTATAGGATATTAAATAATGTGTTGTAGAGTTTTATCTCCACTAAAGCCACAGCACACTTCCTGTCCACTGCCATATATCAAAGTATGTATTTGTACCAATTGTCTTGTGCAAACTCATATTGCTTGTTCAGTGTTTAACAGAATCCATGTTGGTGATGGTAAGCAAGACTTTGCTCTTAATGATTTAGCTTGTTTAATTCATTTTTAATGAGCAGCAGCAGAGCGGGGGAGGTGTTATCCACAAATGACCAGAATAAACATAAGTGGGAATATTTTGTATTTTAGATTGCTTTACTTTCTTGCAACCTAAAAAAATGTATTTAGTTCTCAGGTCCTAGTTGCTTTGGCTTTATTCCTCCCTTAGTGTAAAAGCTAGTTCTGTTCATGTGGATGCAGTGGCAGGTTTTCACATTTTCAGTGCCACTCATTCAAGTGACTGCTTTAGTCTCATCCTTTCCCCATCCTTATAACACTGGATTTGCATAATGACTGAAACTAGCACCCCTGTTTACCTTTCTCATTTCCTGTCTTATTTTGTTGAGCATGTGTTTGTATAGGAATTTCTTTTACTTATGTATTAATCACATTATTTTATTGTATAATGCCTTGGTGCCACTGGATTTTAACATGTCTGACACCCATACTGTAAGACAAATGGTGGAGGTGTTGTAAGGAAGTGTGAAGTATCTTGGTGTCCACATCTCCTCAGACCTGACATGGGCTGCCCACATTCAGGTCCAGACCAAAAAGGCTAGGCAGCGCCTGTATCACCTACGACAACTGAGGAAGTTCAGGGTCTCTCCAAAGATCCTCAGGATTTTCTATACAGGCGCTGTGGAGAGCATCCTCACACAGAACATGACATCGTGGTTTGGGAACAGCTGTGTGAAGGACCAAAAAGCTCTCCAGAGAGTGATCCGTACAGCAGAACGCTGCTGCAGGATTGCTCTCCCCCCGCTTCAGGACACCTACACCAGGAGATGCCGGACTAGAGCAGCGCAGATACTGAAGGACCCGTCCCATCCTGGCAACAAACTGTTCCAACTTCTGCAATCTGGTAGAAGGTTCCGCATCTTCCGGGCAAGGACAGAGAGACTCAAGAGGAGCTTCTATCCCCAAGCCATCCGTGCCCTAAACACACACACCCGCCCTCTCACATCATCTCACATCATCTATAATTGACTGAGACAGGACTCTTCCAGACACTAAACCAAGGCACAATGTACATTTCAATTCCTTTAATTTTAAATATGTTTATATTGTCTATCCTGTAAAATAGTCAGATGTCTATTCATATTAATGTACAGAATTCACCTGCTTGCTGCTACTACTGCACATTCACCCAATGTATATATCTATATATAATGTTCTTCCTCTACATCCCCCCCCCCCAATTTTTGCACATGTCGAGGAGCGTGTCAGGCTACATTTCACTGTGTGTTATACTTGTATAACTATGCATGTGACAAATAAAGAACCTTGAACCTTGAACCTTGAAGGGAGTGTGAACCTTAATGTGTGAAACAGCTGTGTACTGCCTTTTGTTCCTGAAGAAGGTATTTAACTGAGAGCCATGCTAGGCTCAGTGAGACTCTGCTGACCTGCCCCGCGGTCATGTAGGCTCTCCACAAGCTTGGTTTTCTGTTCTTTGTGTGTTTGGATTAAAGAATGTTAG
Organism: Aulonocara stuartgranti; assembly: GCF_965226115.1. NCBI lineage: Eukaryota > Metazoa > Chordata > Actinopteri > Cichliformes > Cichlidae > Aulonocara > Aulonocara stuartgranti. The sequence continues at coordinate 21,487,856 of NC_138951.1, forward strand.
CTACCGCTCACCGCTCGTCTGCAGGCTTTATTTAAATGGAAAACCTCCACAACATGTTCCATGTGTGCATTGTCTTGGGTTTTGCTTCCTTTGTTCCTTTGTTTTCCTTTACTCCAAAGTGACCTTATCTCCGTCTCTGACAGTAAAGGAAAGAGAAAGATCTACTAAGAATATGCCAGAGAAGTAGAAATGTCACCATTACTTTTCAGAGTGCAGATTAATGACATACTTAAGCAGAGAGAGTTTGAATTTGGATGTTTATTTTTTCATCTTTTGGACTGCAACAATTTTAATTTGCTTTGCTTAAAGAAACATCACTGGCATCTTATTTACATAAAGAACACTCATTTATGAAAAAATAAAATATGAAAAAAAAGTTCTTCATTTTCTATTGTATTGTTTTTTTAAACCAGTTAGTGTATGTGTCTATTTGGTAGCTTAGTTTCTTGCAATTATTATACAGCACCCCCTTCTGGACAACAGTAATTGTTACAAAAATAAATGAAGCTGGTTGTTACATGGGGAACTTCAGCCTAACATCTTCCATTATACACTCCAGTAGACATAAAACTAATAACAAAACAGTGATGTTGATTGAAAAGTGTGTATCCAAAACAAAAGCCAAACTTTTATTGGGGCAAGGAAAAAACCAACAGGGACCAGATAACAATATCCATCAAACAAAGCTGAATATACAACAGGAAATCTCATAAGCAGACAGACAGTAAGCATCGAACAGAATGAGTGGTTACACCCACAGGAAATGAAAGGGAAACAAACACTGCCGCAACTAATCGATTAAGCAAGTATACACTCCAGCAGCAACGTGTGTTTAAATACACAACAGGTAATGAAGGAAGGTAAACTAGATGGGAAAACAAACACTGCTGCGACTAATCAAGGAGGCAAATACAAAGGAAGTGAAATTTATTAGAAAGTGCAGGCAACAAAAATAAAACTGTAAATAAAAGAGAACAATCCAAAAAAGACAGAACAGAAAATATAATAGAAAATATAATATATAAATCTAAATAATATAATATCCAATATAATTCCAAACTGAAAACACTGTTGTTGGGTTTCCTATTGTTGTATTTTGTCTATACACCCTTGTGGTTAAAAAAACACCTAAGGTCCAAAAACGTTTGCAGGTTCAGGGAAAGTTCATTAGTCCTGGTTAAAGTAATATACTTGGGTATGGTTGTGGTCATGACTGTAACTTTACTGAACAACTGTTTTCACTGACTTCACAGATGACAATAAGCTTGTCATGTAATGAAATAAATGTATTTGTTCAATGTTATTGATCTGATCAAGGTCTAAATAATCCAACACTAAACTTTGATCGGAGCAGGTGCTTAAATCTGTTCAACACTGACCTGTGCTGTTATTTACTTTTTTGGGCCACTCTCCAAGTCAGTCAATGGGAAAAACATCCACCGTCCACCTTTTCCACCATGTGTCACTTTGCACTTCAAAATCTCCAACAATTGTTGGATTGGTAAATATGATCAGATGTTGTAAAGGTCACACTAGCTGAGCAGGTAGACTGTGATATCCACACGCCATTGTCATTGTTATATAGTCATTTCACAGTGTATTTGTATTCTTCATATGTGGACACAGAGCAGTTTAATGTCACTGTGTGTGTAGCCTGTGTGTCCTTTAGATATTCTAAACTTGCAGTGGATATTGTCTCCTTTCACTTTAACTCTCATATGTATGTGTCCTGATTTATGATCAATCTCAGGTGTCTTGAACTGAATTTCTTCATTTAGATAAGTTTAAGATAAGAGATAAGATAAGATAGAACTTTATTAATCCCTCGGGTGGGTTCCTCTGGGAAATTCGACTTCCAAAGAAAAGCACAGCAACGACCGAAGTTACAGTTACAAAAAGAGAATTGTTATATATATACACACACACACACACACACACACACACACACACACACACACACACACACACACACATATATAAATACAGAGACAAATATAAATAAAATATACAAAGGGGATAAATAGAATAAATAGGAATAAAAAAAATAAAAATACAAGTGAATTGCACATTTCAAGTATTGAGTCTATTGCACCGTTGACTATTTACAAAAGTATTGCACAAAAGGTATTGCACAGTGAGGTGAAGAGGCACTACAGCTTAGTTGTTCCCCCCTCCTTTGTCCTCCTGTTTCCCCTCCCTCTCCCCTCCAGAGAGGAGTTAAACAGTCTGATGGCGTGTGGGACAAAGGAGTTTTTAAGTCTGTTAGTTCTTGTCTTGGGGAGAAGCAACCTGTCACTGAACAGACTCTTCTGATTGTTTATGGCCGTGTGCAGAGGATGCCCAGCATTGTTCATAATGTCCAGCAGTTTCTTTAATGTCCTTTTCTCTGCCACTGTCACCAGAGTGTCCAGCTTCATGCCGACCACAGAGCTAGCCCTCCTGATCAGTTTCTCCAGCCTGGATGAGTCCTTCTTTGCTGTGCTGCTCCCCCAGCACACCACAGCATAGAAAAGTACTCCAGCAACCACCGACTGGTAAAACATCCTCAGGAGCTTCCTGCAGATGTTTTTTTTTTTTTTTTTTTTTTTTTTTTTTTTCTGCCTGTCCCATTTGGTTCTTTAGCCATCAGAATTGTTGTCTGAAGACCAACAAGGATACCCAATGGATTTACTTTGCCAAATGGATCATCGTAGCATTGCCGTATTGGTCCATTTGGTCGATCTTTGTTTTTATTATTTATTATATTTTATTTTCAGATGTTACAGACGGGACAGACATGAGTGAGGGATAGGAAAGGAAGAAAGAAAGAGGAAGGAAAGGAAAAACAGAAGGGGAGAGGGACAGTGAGAAAGGGGGGGAGAAAAAAAATAAAAATCTCCTGGATCACCTGTTGAGAGAAAAATAGAAAACAAGCAAAAAAAACAAAGCAACATACTAAACACAACACCATCGCATTAATCTAGCTAAGTGTAAACAGCAGTAAATACTAAATATTCAATGTTGTTGTGCAGCACGCAGGACAGATGTGCTTCGAAGTAGCGGCCAAGAAAGGTGTAATTTGGGTCTACGAGCAGTGAACACCCGTGTGTACACCTGTGTGGATCAGCATGCTTGTATTCCAAAGGTTTCTCCATGTAACGATCTGCTAGGGAGTGTGGGGGGGCCACAGCCCCGTCCTCCAGGGTGTGAAGCGGGTATGGAGGAGGTCAAACTCTCGACATCCAGAGGCCCCCAGAACACAAGAGACCATGGAAGACCAACAGAGGGGCAGCCGCGGAGCAGAAGCCAGGGGGAGTTGCAGTGACGCGCCCATGAGCTCCGCCGGCCCCCAGCTGCGCCTGAGTGACCGAGCCCCAGGCCGAGAGGCCGGGGGCACCCCACCTCCGAAGGGGCCCGAGCGAGCCCCAGGCTCCAGGCCCCGATAAGCAGCCGCCAAGGAGTGAGCCGGTGTGTACCTGGACGCCCACCCCCAGACACAAAGAACCACCAACGCACCGACACCTGAGGGAGTCCGCCACCGGCAGGGGAAGTGGTGGGGGGAGATAGGCCTCCAAACCTTGGAGGGCCTGAGGTGTCCCCAGAGAGGTGGCGTCTGATACCCAACCTGACATATAGACACAGACATACAGGCACACACAGACACAAACATTCATTCCCACCCTCATGCTCTCATGTGCACTTACTCCACACTCAACCAACGTGGAGACAGACATAAAGAGACGCTGTACACACGATCACACTCCCCAAGCGTACTCTACAAACCGGGTCTAGGTACCCTTGCCCCTGGAGGGGGGAACTGCACCCAGACCCAGGTGGTGTTACCCTTTTCCCTGCGGTGGGGAGAGGCAGACCACCCCGACTCCGTAGCAGCAGGGAGGCCCCACACCCCAGACCGCAGTCGGACGGCCAACTCCTCCTAGTCCTCCCGCTCCAGCAGGCCGCAGAGAACGGGGGTGGGAGAAGATTCCAAACCTCCCTCCACCTGCTCATTGTAATGTTGATGCATGTGTGTTCTAAGGTGCAATTAAAACCCAGGAGGGCATGGAGCTACCTGCCAAGGAGCAGCAGGTAAGCGCATGGTCCCTCCTGCTAGCCCTCAATGTCTAAGTGTATTTAAAATTGAGAGGTGGGCAACGACGCCAGGGGTGAGGTGTACACCCTGATGGTAATTTGGACTCCGTGATTGTTCCCACCCCCAAGATCCTAAATGTATGTGTAATGAGAGTGTGAATAATGTGAATGTCTAAGTTGTGGGATAAAATTGAGGCAGAGGCAGCCAGAAGGGGACGGGGGGGGGGGGGGGGGGGGTAGCCTCCTCCGCACCCTGGTGACATACCCCTACTCCAAGGCCTGCATGTGTGGGTGGTTGTGGTGGAGCGGGAAGAGGGAGGCAGCTGGAGATGGGGAGGGAAGGAAGGGAGGGGCAGGTAACCCCTCCCTGGGGCCAGCTCCCCCGCTGACCCCAGTAGGCACTCCCATACTCCGCGACCCGCCAGGGAAAGGGGGCTCAGGCCCAACCAGACCGGGGCCCAGTGCAGCAGCGCCCCCCGGCCCCACAGAGCCCGGGACAGTCCACCCAACCCCACCACAGAGAAAACTGCACCCACCCCACCATCCACTCATCTTCCAGACTACATAAGACAGTAAACGCCCAGGCTGAGATCTTCCTCCACCTCTCCTGTATCTCCCCCTCCTGCAGAGAGAGTTCCTGAAGAGAGGAGAGCTCCTGCAAGATGTGACCATCTCCCCCACCAGTTGAAGAGCCCCCCAGGTGGCTCGACGCACCGGCGGCACCCTGCTCCAGGGCCGGGCCCCCATGCACCCACCCGCCCACAACCCCGGCAACACACCAACCAGGACCCAAGCCCCCAAGGCCCGGCCCGGGCCCCGGCCCAGAGTCCGCCCATCCCGGACCCACCCAGGGCCAGCCGGGCTACCAGGTCAGTAACCCACGTCCATCAGCACAGACCCTCCCCTAGCCCCCCTGCACGCAGCCGAGAGGAAACAGTCACCTGAGAGCCAACAGAGCCCCTAACCGGACATGACCGCTACCCCGGGTTGAGCCCCCCAAGGAAGTTGCCTCCGGGGAACCCCCCGACGCCCCAAGCCTGTCCCTACCCCCACACCGATCACAACAGTGAAGGCGGGACCAAACTATGACCCCCCACCCCCACTAGGTGATGGAGCTGATAAAAGGAGCCCAGAGCAATTGATCTGATGTGGTGGCAGAGGCTGTATCAAGACTAATGTAATCTAATAGATAATTTCTATATTGGTTAGAATTAAGATTATTTTTATTTTTCCAGTTCATGAGGACTGTTTTCTTGGCTATGCATAGGGCAGTGAAAATCATATGGGCTATATTCTTTTCTGAAGTGACATTATCTAAGCTGCCCAGTAAACACACTAAGGGGGAAGTTGGAATGTTACATTTCAGACACTTTGATAAGTCTTCACATATCTCGCGCCAAAACTTTTGCACTGGTGAACAGAACCAAAGAGCGTGGATGTAATTGTCTGGTGTATTGCCTTGACAGTGTGAGCAGTTGTTGGAAGATGTAAAGCCCATCTTGAACATCTGATGACCTGTATAGTGCACTCTATGTAGTATTTTGTATTGTATTAATTGCAGACTGGGATTTTTAATTAATTTAAAGGTTTTTGAGCAAATCTGAGACCAGAAGTTTTGGTCTAAGCTGACTGATAAATCTGCTTCCCACTTTGCAATAGGAAGGGATATTGATTCATCTAATTTAGAAAGTGTTCTGTATATTTTAGATAATAATTTGGGGGATTTAAGAGTAAGAAAATGTGCCGCACTTAGTGGTGTTTGTAATTCAACTTGACTGAGGTTAAATTTTTTTTTTACTATGGATTTAATTTGTTGATATTCTAAAAATCTTGTCTTGTTGATCCCATATTGTGCAACTAGTCTGTCAAATGGAATAAATTCTGTTCCCTCTAATATATGTTCTAAGTATTTAATTCCTTTACAACTCCATTCTGGGAAATTAATCATATTATTGTTTTGTAATATGTCAGGGTTATTCCAGATAGGTGTACGTTTGCATGGGATTAATGAAGACTCCGTTATTTTTAGAAACTCCCACCATGCTGTCAGAGAAAAGCTGATGTTGATACTTTTAAAGCATTCATGTCTTTTGATGTTTGAGCTAATAAATGGTAGGTCTGAAATCTCTAGATCCTTGCATAGTGCCTGTTCAACATCTAGCCAAGGCTCAACTAAGAAGGTATGTTTTAACCATTCTGAGATGAACTGAAGCCTGTTGGCTAAGAAGTATTGATGAAAATTAGGCAGATCTAATCCTCCTCTATCCTTGGTTCTTTGTAGCGTTTTTAAGCTGATACGCGGGGGTTTATCTTTCCAAAGGAATTTGGAAATATATGAATCCAGAGATCTGAACCAATCTTGTGATGGTTTGTTAGGGATCATCAAAAATAAGTAATTTATTTTTGGCAAGATCATCATTTTTATAGTGGCGACCCTTCCCATGAGTGATATGGGTAAAGATTTCCATCTAGTCAGATCGCCTTCTACTTTCTTTAGAAGTGGGATGTGGTTTAGTTTAGTTAAGTCTGAAAGCTTAGGAGAGACATTAATACCTAAATATTTAATATTTCCGGATTGCAGTGAGGCAGAGGAAGAATTATGGAAGGAGCAGTTAATGGGGAGAACTGTAGATTTTGGCCAGTTAATTGAATAATCTGAAACTCTTGAAAACCAGTTTATTAGAGTAATTACCTCAGAGAGGTTGGTTTGTGTGTTTTGCAGAAAAAGCAACACATCATCCGCATAGAGACAGATTTTATGTTCTATGTTCTTACATTTTATGCCCTTAATTGTTGTAGCCTGTCTAAATGCTGCTGCTAGAGGTTCGATAAAAATTGCATCCCTGTCTGGTGCCCCTCAGGAGACAGAAGCTGGAGGATGTCTGGTCATTTGTTCTGATACGAGCTGTTGGGGAATTGTATAATATTCTTATCCAGTTTATGAAAGAGTTTCCAAAACCAAATTTGTGTAAAGTTGCGAATAAAAATTTCCAGTTAACTCTGTCAAATGCTTTTTCTGCATCTAGAGATAATATTATGGCTTCGATGTTTTTATCGTATGAGTAGTCTATTAAATTAAGTAATCTACGAGTGTTTGTTGAGGAGTGCCGACCTTTTATGAAACCAGTTTGGTCAGGATGAATTAAGAGGGGGGTCATTTTCTCTAATCTCTTTGAAAGAGCTTTGCAGATTATTTTAAGGTCTACATTTAAAAGAGAAATTGGACGATAGCTTGAGGGAAATACAGGGTCTTTCTGCAGATGTTTAAAGACCTCAGCCTCCTGAGGAAGTACAGTCGGCTTTGGGCTTTTTTATACAGGTGCTCTGTGTTGCATGACCAGTCCAGTTTATTGTCCACCCACAGCCCGAGGTACTTGTACTTGTTGACCACCTCCACCTCCTCCCCATCTATCTGAACCGGCAGTGGACCTTCTCTGGACCTCCCGAAGTCCACAACCAGTTCCTTAGTCTTTGAGGTGTTGAGTTGCAGGTGGTTTGTGTGACTCCATGCAACAAAGTTCCTCACCAGACTTCTGTACTCCTCTTCCTGATCATCCCAGATACACCCCATGATGGCCGTGTCATCTGCATCTGTTTAAGCCCTTTGTGAAAAAACCTGCTCACCAGAGGGAAGGTTTGTTGTCAGTAGAGAAATGCAACCAACATAATAAAACTTTCTCATTCATTCATGTAAAATTGTGTTTTTCATACAGGTAAAGACATATCCTCCCACTCTGATGCCTGATTCCATTTAATCCTGCTTTTGATGCTTAGAGTAATGAGACACAAATGTTTGAATAATTGTTTATGGAAAAAATGAAACTAAACTTATAAATTACTGCAGTTTTAGAAAATTTACAGGCAAATAGCAAAATAAACACATCTATGTACATCATTTCAAAACTTTGAACAAAAGATAAAATAAAACTGAAAGCCTTTCAAATGTTACAAATTCTGCTCTTTAAGCACTCACACAACTGCTTTCTCCTTTTAAACTGAGCAAACCGATAATTCTTATAGGGACGAAGCTTTTTCACAGAAGCAATGACCTGATGATTAAGTTTCCTTTTTGTTTACTCTATGGTAGCATAGAGGCTGCTGGGATCTGTGGAGAAAGCTTTCACAGTGGAGTAGGTAACTGTCTCATCACTCTCACATTTATCCCGAACCTGGAAGCACACAGACCACAGGATGTTTCACCACATGTAACACAACACAGTGAAAACATCATTTACTAATGCACTGATGAAGCCAGAAACATATCATATGCATTACTTTATTTTCACTGTTAGCCTTGTTGGTGTAGCTGATGGAGATGTAGGAAACACCATCTTCATGATCCGCCTACACAGTAAAGAAAACATGATTACTGCCCTCTGAGATGCAGGAGGATCTACACTGACCCGTCTCTGCCAACGATGTCAAAATTTGTTACCACTTCTTTTGGCTTAGTTTGACAGCAACAGTTCACTTCCCTTCAGTTTGAAATCTATCTCTTGCACAGTCTCATGTTGTAAAGTTAGTTTTATAATGTTGAAGAACAAATGCAAACAGCAGAAGTTGTGAGTTTGACCTTATTATTTTCTAAATGACTGAAGGATTTGAAGTCAAGCCTGAATAAATATATGCATTACATCAGTGCAACTTCCAGTTACTTTTGAGTGTTTAAACATCTGCAACAATCATAGATAGATAATGACATAAAACACATAAAATGCAACACAAAAGTCCAACTACCAGTACCATAGGGTCTTTTTTGTGACCAGAAAGGACTTTGCACATAGGCTGAGGTCATTTTTGGAGTTAATAATTATAAAATCAAAGCAAAAATGAATTTTGCACCCTCTTTTTTCTTTTCTTGATCTTTTGCTGCACCAACCACTGCATCACTTCTGATCTAGAATTAAAATGTTTAGTAAAGATTATTTTTAAACTCACATTTTCATTGGCTTGTGTTTTGGTCCCTGAAAAGAAAAGAAAAACAGGATTACACACTTGACCACAGAGAAGATTCAGCTTTAATATTTAATGTGGGATTTTCTCTCACCTCTCTTCAGTACAATCAGTTTCACAGCAAAGATTAAAAGTCCTGCTGAAATAACAGCCACGAGGATGTACGGCCACACCAGAGCTGCACCTGAACACAAATATCTGAAGCTTTTCATTTACTGTTCAATGTCTAAGAGGTAGAAAAGTTGCAAATATGACATGCATGTGACTTAACAAAAAACTATTCAATCATTGCTTTGAACCCCCCCCCAAAAAAAAAAGAAAAAAAAAAAGAAAAATCACCTGGGTCATCAGTCTGTGATGTTGTTCTTGATGTTCTTGTTGTTCTTGTTGTTGTTACTTTTCTTGTTGTTGTTGTTGTTGTTGCTGATGTTACTGTATCTGTCACAGGCTGGGTCTCCGACCCAGCACTTTGAGCTTTCTTTGTATTGTTCTCATTTTTTGAGATGTTGTTAGTTTTGTGGTATTTCCTATTTGCCTTTAGTTTAGGCAGTTATTGTTCCTGGGTTTTCTGTTTGAGTTCTTGCATTATTCATCACGTATTTGGTATGTTAAGTTTGTATTGTCATGTCTAGTTTTAGTGTTTCCTGTTTTATTCTGACAGTGTCATGTGTTCTTTGGTCATTGTATTTAGTTTCACTCCTCCTGGTCCTGTCATTAGATTCATGTCAGTCAGCTGTTTCCTCATGTGTCGCCACTTCCCCTGATCACCTCATGTCTGTATTTAAGCCTTTTGTTTTCTTCATGCCATTGTCAGTTCGTCTGTTTATTCTCACCAGAGTCATAGCCTGTTTATTTTTCCACCTCGGTCATAGTTATAGTTTTTGGTTTTAGTACCTTTAGTGTTTTGTTTCTTAGTGTTTTGTCAGTTCAGTGTTTTGCTTCTGTCATGTTTCGGCCGTGTGGCAGGCAGGATGAGGACCCAAATTGCAAACACACACACGGGGGATAAACTCAAAATGCAGCTTTATTGCTGATAAGTGATAAACAATAACGATGATACAAAAAGCAATACAAAACTACACTAAACTGGGAAAAGCTAAAGTAACATATACTGGAAGACACGGGGAGAACCACACACGGCATGAGGGAGAACGCGACGCCGAACAGAGGAAGACGCAGACAGAAATACACAGAGGGTTAACGAGGAAAGTGGGAACACACGGGGAACACAGGTGACACAGATAACCATAACGAGACAGGGCGGGGTGAACATAACACTGACGGGTACAGGCACAGAGGTTCAGACAGGAGGAGAGAGAGCACGGGGAAAACACAGACATAACAGGCTGGGGAAACATGAAACAACCACAAAGGGAGACGAGGGCTCATAAATACATAGAGGGCACACAGGGGGGAGAGAGAGCACGGGGAGAACTTAGACATAAAGGGCAGGGGAAACATGGAATAAAACATAAGAAGAGACGAGGGCTCACAGATACACAGAGGGGCACACAGGGGGTAAAAGCCATGAAGGGAAAACACTTAGGGAACACCACAACAGGGCAACTCAGAAAACATGGTCTAAATAAGGAACGAAATACAAAAATACATGGAAACTAAGAATACTGGGCCAACACGGCCCAGGACCATGACATCACCCCCCCCTTAAGGGCTGGCTCCAGACAGCCCAAACACAGGAAAACAAAAAACCAAACAGAAAACGACCCAGGGCGGGCGGCGGGGGCCCAGGACGGAGGGCACGGAACAGAAAACAAAGGAGCACAGCAAACACCGGAGCCCAAGAAAAACAACCCAAAACACAGTGCAGTTCAGGGGGCCGACCGTGCGGACGGGAACGGCGGAGACGTGGAAACAGTTCAGGGGGCCGGCCGTGCGGAAGGTAACGGCGACGACGTGGAAACAGTTCAGGGGGCCGGCCGCGCGGAAGGCAGCGGCGGCGGCGAAGGAGACGACGGAGCAGTTCAGGGGGCCGGCCGCGCGGAAGGCAGCGGCGGCGGCGAAGGAGACGACGGAGCAGTTCAGGGGGCCGGCCGCGCGGAAGGCAGCGGCGGCGGCGAAGGAGACGACGGAGCAGTTCAGGGGGCCGGCCGCGCGGAAGGCAGCGGCGGCGGCGAAGGAGACGACGGAGCAGTTCAGGGGGCCGGCCGCGCGGAAGGCAGCGGCGGCTCTCCAGTGTCAGGCGTGCTGGCCATGGCCCGGTGGGCACAGGACCAGACGAAGCACAGGCTGAAGGCTCTGAGGCTGCTGCAGCTGACGAAGGCTCTGAGGCTGCTGCAGCTGACGAAGGCTCTGAGGCTGCTGCAGCTGACGAAGGCTCGGAGGCTGCTGCAGCGGACGAAGGCTCGGAGGCTGCTGCAGCGGACGAAGGCTCTGAGGCTGCTGCAGCGGACGAAGGCCCGGAGGCTGGACCAGGCGTAGCAGAAGGTGGCTGGATGGGCTCCTCGGGCCCTCCAGCAGACGAGGCGTGAGGCTGAACGGACTCCTCGGACCCTCCAGCTGACGTGGCATGAGGCTGGTGCGGTTTTCCAGAACCCCCAGCTGACGAGGAAGGTTGCTGAACGGGCCCCTCGGACCCTCCAGCGGAGACAGGTGGCTGGATGGGCTCCCCGGGCCCTCCAGCGGAGACAGGTGGCTGAACGGGCCCCTCGGACCCTCCAGCTGACGAGGTAGAAGGCGGCGTGGGAGCCGCGGAGTCTTGGATGAGCTCATCCGAGCTCCCAGCAGGAGCTGATGCAGAGCCAGAGAGATTAGAGACCCCTGGCTGAATGTTAAGCTGACCAGCGGACCGTACTGCTATCGGGGCCTGCGCTACAGGCGGCACTGGAGCTACTGGGGCCTGCGCTACAGGCGGCACTGGAGCTACTGGGGCCTGCGCTACAGGCGGCACTGGAGCTACTGGGGCCTGCGCTACAGGCGGCACTGGAGCTACTGGGGCCTGCGCTACAGGCGGCACTGGAGCTACTGGGGCCTGCGCTACAGGCGGCACTGGAGCTACTGGGGCCTGAACTGGGGGTGGCACTGGAGCTACTGGAGACTGAACTGGGGGTGACACTGGAGCTACTGGAGACTGAACCGGGGGTGACACTGGAGCTACTGGAGACTGAACCGGGGGTGACACTGGTGTACTGGGGTGAAGGCAGCGAGGATGCAGTCTCTCTCTCAAGGGAGGATCGAATGATTTAGCGATAAATCTTGACGGGAAAAGATGCCGATGCTGAGAATACCAGGCAGCGGGGGCTTCCAGGAGGGTAGCTGACTGAACTGAGGGTGGCTGCGAGGGAGCTAACTGAACTGAGGGTGGCTGCGAGGGAGCTAACTGAACTGAGGGTGGCTGCGAGGGAGCTAACTGAACTGAGGGTGGCTGCGAGGGAGCTAACTGAACTGAGGGTGGCTGCGAGGGTGCTAACTGAGTTGTGAGGGGCTGCGAGGGAGCTAACTGAACTGACCTGGGAGGAGAAACACGAGCAGGAAAAGGAGCAGGCTCAGAAAAAACTGTCCGAGAAATGGCAGGCTCAGGGTCGACAAAAATAGCTCTATCAAAGATGAACCCGCCGTCCACTTCATGTTTTGTAGTCTTAGCATTGTCCGGTTTATGGCGGCGGGCGCGCCGCCTCCTTCGAGCAGAGGAAGCTGGCGCGATGGGCGCTGATGGCGCCAACACAGAGGGTGACGTAGTGGTGAGCTCCCCGTCGTCCGCCCCCATCCTTGCCAGAAATGAGGCAGGCGAAAAATAGCCTAAGCGGATCGGAGACGGCGAGCGGCTGGTAGGCTGTGCAGCAGGTGAGAGGTCCTCCTCCGGGATGAGCCAGGGTTTCCGCCGGAGCTCGTCCTCCCGATAAGCCCGTAACACCTGCTGCCGCTCTTCCTCGCCAAAGTCTATGGCTTCCGTTGTCTCCGTGCGCCATGCCGTGCGGCCAGACCGCGGTGAAGACGCGGAAGCCGGCGGGGTGCGGGCGGAAGGTGTGTCTGTGGCGAGCCTCACCGTTCCAACTCTGACCGCTACTGGCTCATGAGACAGCGGGGAAACGGCGCAACGGCACGGCTCTGGTGAAGGTGCACGCCCACCGGGCCGCTGCTCCTGCGGACGGAGTTGGAGGGTGGAGACGAGAAAGTCGCTGACGAGGGGGTGCAGCGTCTCCCATAACCAGGGGAACACAGATACGCACACCCCTACTTGGCGGGCGAACTCCTCTCGTTCCTCCTCACTGGAACAGTGCAGCCACTTGTCGCAGAGAGACTCCACTGTCCGGACGATCCCCCTCCTCCGTGTCGCTGGGTCCGACATGTTCGCGTCGTCCTGGAGGTCCGCGGAGGGGTTGTGAACTGCTGGGTCCATGTTGTGGTCGCGTTCTTCTGTCATGTTTCGGCCGTGTGGCAGGCAGGATGAGGACCCAAATTGCAAACACACACACGGGGGATAAACTCAAAATGCAGCTTTATTGCTGATAAGTGATAAACAATAACGATGATACAAAAAGCAATACAAAACTACACTAAACTGGGAAAAGCTAAAGTAACATATACTGGAAGACACGGGGAGAACCACACACGGCATGAGGGAGAACGCGACGCCGAACAGAGGAAGACGCAGACAGAAATACACAGAGGGTTAACGAGGAAAGTGGGAACACACGGGGAACACAGGTGACACAGATAACCATAACGAGACAGGGCGGGGTGAACATAACACTGACGGGTACAGGCACAGAGGTTCAGACAGGAGGAGAGAGAGCACGGGGAAAACACAGACATAACAGGCTGGGGAAACATGAAACAACCACAAAGGGAGACGAGGGCTCATAAATACATAGAGGGCACACAGGGGGGAGAGAGAGCACGGGGAGAACTTAGACATAAAGGGCAGGGGAAACATGGAATAAAACATAAGAAGAGACGAGGGCTCACAGATACACAGAGGGGCACACAGGGGGTAAAAGCCATGAAGGGAAAACACTTAGGGAACACCACAACAGGGCAACTCAGAAAACATGGTCTAAATAAGGAACGAAATACAAAAATACATGGAAACTAAGAATACTGGGCCAACACGGCCCAGGACCATGACAGCTTCTTAGTGTTTTGCCTGTTTGCTTTGGTCTCTTGGTTCATTTCCTGCCGTCATCGCAATAAAGGTTCACTTTTCTGTTAATCATTACTATTCCTCGTCATCATCTGCTTTTGGGTCCTGTTTCCGCACACATCGGCGCACCCCGCCGTGACAGAACGAACTGACCAGTCATGGACCCAGCGGATTCTGCTCTCACCGAGTGTCTGGAGGAGACTGCTCGGATCCAAGCGATCCTCGACCGCTTCTTTACAGCGCCCGATTTGAAGAGCAAGCTAGTAATGATCAACGCTGCTGAAGCTATTATGGAGAGGGATCCCCGCCTTCTCCAGCTCCCGGACTCACCTGCCATCGTTGATGCCTTTACGAGGATAAAGGAGATGCTGCAGGCCCAGGGACTGTCGAGTCAGGAAATGGCTTCCAGCACCCACCAGTCACAACAACCCCACAATCAGTCATCTCCATTGCTGCCTCCGGAACCTGAGTGTGTTCGTGTCGGTTCGCTGAGATTCGCCGCAGCGTCACCACCTCTCAGCTCACCAGTTTCCACACCCTCATCACAGTCTCGCCATACTCCTGTCACAGTTCAGCGCAAGGAAGCGCCGCACACCATAGACTTGGACGACGACGAGCGCCAGTCTATATTCTGCGCTCTCTTGGAGGAGGAGCTCCGGTGGAAGCCGTGGCTCATTCCGGAGCACGAACACTCTTTCCGGGGAACTCGACTGGCTCTCGGGGGACCTCGGAGTTACCAGGGACTTCCACCCATCGCTCCGCCGTCTTCCACTCCTAAGAAAAAGCGGCGTGCGCGCCACCGACGCTCCGTATCACAAACGCAAGTGAGTGATTACATTTTGGCTCCTCATGTTTTCTCTCAGGAAGTTGTTGAAATTGACACTACTTTTCCGGTTAATGAGCCCGGCTATACAGAGACTGTTTGCCCTGGAAAAGCTAGCCATCAGGCTCAGCTAAGCTGCTGTGGTACTGCTATCCAGGCCGGTCTGGAGCCAGAGACGGGGGTACAGCTGGTGCGGCCAATTTCAGTGTCAGCCGGAGGGCCCGGGGAGCCCGTCCGGCCTCATGCTTCATCTGCTGGAGGTTCAGGAGAACCCAGCCAGCCTCATGCTTCGTCTGCTGGAGGTTCAGAAGAATCCAGCCAGCTTCATGCTTCATTTGCTGGAGGTTCAGGAGAACCCAGCCAGCTTCATGTCTCGTCTGCTGGAGGTTCGGGAGAACCCAGCCAGCTTCATGTCTCGTCTGCTGGAGGTTCGGGAGAACCCAGCCAGCTTCATGTCTCGTCTGCTGGAGGTTCGGGAGAACCCAGCCAGCTTCATGTCTCGTCTGCTGGAGGTTCAGGAGAACCCAGCCAGCTTCATGCTTCGTCTGCTGGAGGTTCAGGAGAACCCAGCCAGCTTCATGCTTCGTTTGCTGGAGGTTCAGGAGAACCCAGCCAGCCTCATGCTTCGTCTGCTGGAGGTTCAGAAGAATCCAGCCAGCTTCATGCTTCATGTCTCGTCTGCTGGAGGTTCGGGAGAACCCAGCCAGCTTCATGTCTCGTCTGCTGGAGGTTCGGGAGAACCCAGCCAGCTTCATGTTTCGTCTGCTGAAGGTTCAGGAGAACCACATCAGCCTCGCCATGTCCAGCCTCACGCCACGTCTGCTGGCGGGCCCGAGGAGCCCGTCCAGCCTCACGCCACGTCTGCTGGCGGGCCCGAGGAGCCCGTTCAGCCTCACGCTTCGTCAGCTGGAGGGCCTGAGGAGCCCGTCTGGCCACCTTCTGCTTCACCACCTGTGGCTGCCTCACTGTCACCTGGTTCTGCCTCTGCTACGCCAGGACCAGCTCCAGCCTGTGCTTCGTCAGCCGCAGCTCCAGCCTGTGCTTCGTCAGCCGCAGCTCCAGCCTGTGCTTCGTCAGCCGCAGCCTCAGAGTCTTCGTCCTCGCCTGGTCCGGCTTCAGCCTCAGAGTCTTCGTCCTCGCCTGGTCCGGCTTCAGCCTCAGAGTCTTCGTCCTCGCCTGGTCCGGCTTCTGCATCAGCTGCTCCTGCTCCACCTGGTCCGGCTCCGGCATCAGCTGCTCCTGCTCCACCTGGTCCGGCTCCGGCTTCAGCCTCAGAGTCTTCGTCCTCGCCTGGTCCGGCCTCGGCTTCAGCCTCAGAGTCTTCGTCCTCGCCTGGTCCGGCTTCTGCATCAGCTGCTCCTGCTCCACCTGGTCCGGCTCCGGCTTCAGCCTCAGAGTCTTCGTCCTCGCCTGGTCCGGCTTCTGCATCAGCTGCTCCTGCTCCACCTGGTCCGGCTCCGGCTTCAGCCTCAGAGTCTTCAGCCACGCCCGGTCCGGCCTCTGCCTGTGCTTCTGCTACGCCCGGTCCGGCCTCTGCCTGTGCTTCTGCTACGCCCGGTCCGGCCTCTGCCTGTGCTTCTGCTACGCCTGGTCCGGCCTCTGCCTGTGCTTCTGCTACGCCTGGTCCGGCCTCAGCCTCTGCTTTAGCGTCACCTGGTCCTGTGCCCTCCAAGCCTCGGCCGGTACGCCTGACACTTGGGCGCCGCCGCCGCCTTCCGCACGGCCGGCCACCTGAACTGTTTCTACGCCGTTGCCGTCCGCACGGTCGGCCGCCTGAACTGTTTCTACGCCGTTGCCGTCCGCACGGTCGGCCCCCTGAACGGTTTCCATGTCGCCACCATTGCCGTCCGCACGGTCGGCCCCCTGAATGGTTTCCATGTCGCCACCATTGCCGTCCGCACGGACGGCCCCCGGAACTGTTCGACCATGGACTTCTGTGCCGTCGGCCTCCGGGCCGGCCCCCTGATCACATGAACTATGATTTTCTGGACCGTCACCCTCCGGGTCGGCCCCCTGAGGAGTCATGAACTGTTCCCTGCGCTCCTGTGATTTTGATGGACGTTTTGTTTTTGGTTTTTTTTGGCCTTGTTTCTGGCCCTCCGTCCTGGACCCCCACCGCCCGCCCTTGGTGGGTTGTTTTTGGTTTTGTTTTTCGAGGTTTTAGGGCGTCTGGAATCCGCCCTTGAGGGGGGGACTCTGTCACAGGCTGGGTCTCCGACCCAGCACTTTGAGCTTTCTTTGTATTGTTCTCATTTTTTGAGATGTTGTTAGTTTTGTGGTATTTCCTATTTGCCTTTAGTTTAGGCAGTTATTGTTCCTGGGTTTTCTGTTTGAGTTCTTGCATTATTCATCACGTATTTGGTATGTTAAGTTTGTATTGTCATGTCTAGTTTTAGTGTTTCCTGTTTTATTCTGACAGTGTCATGTGTTCTTTGGTCATTGTATTTAGTTTCACTCCTCCTGGTCCTGTCATTAGATTCATGTCAGTCAGCTGTTTCCTCATGTGTCGCCACTTCCCCTGATCACCTCATGTCTGTATTTAAGCCTTTTGTTTTCTTCATGCCATTGTCAGTTCGTCTGTTTATTCTCACCAGAGTCATAGTCATAGCCTGTTTATTTTTCCACCTCGGTCATAGTTATAGTTTTTGGTCTTAGTACCTTTAGTGTTTTGTTTCTTAGTGTTTTGTCAGTTCAGTGTTTTGCTTCTTAGTGTTTTGCCTGTTTGCTTTGGTCTCTTGGTTCATTTCCTGCCGTCATCGCAATAAAGGTTCACTTTTCTGTTAATCATTACTATTCCTCGTCATCATCTGCTTTTGGGTCCTGTTTCCGCACACATCGGCGCACCCCGCCGTGACAGTATCTTCATCATTCAAACAAAAGATCAAATTCAGCTAATTAAAAGTTCTTTCCTCACATCAGTTGAAAGTAATTTTCTCAACCAAATCTCTCCTGGTTTCTTACCTGATGACTGAGGCCTGAAGGTACAAAGCTGCTCTTTGTTTTCTTCTGTTGTTACGCTACACTTAAAGTCAGAGTTAGATATGTGACTTGTGGAGCAGGGAAATTATTTTACTGCTATTGTTAAATAATCATCATTACCATTGCATTAATAATAGAATCTGCAGCATTAATATTGTATTCAGAGGTTTAAACAGTGTGTGTGTTTTAGAAAGAATAAGTTGCAGGCTGACAGGAAGTTGCAGAGAGTTTGCAGAAGGGAAAGCAGAAGTGAAAGCAGAGTCTAAGTTATTCTGAGCAGGTTAGATGAGGCTATTTGAATTACTAGGTTATTCAAATTGTCTGTTATACTTTTATATTCTTTTATTAAGCTCTTAGTAGAGGTTCTTGATTAAAACATTTATTCAACATAGTACATATAGTTTCAGTTAGGTTATTACACATAAGGATGAGCCTCTGGTCTGGTAAAAGGTCAGAAGTGCAACGGGTGAGATGAGAGGGCATGTAGGGTCAACACATACACACACACACACACACACACACATTAGTAGACTCATTTATAGGTGAGAAGTTGGTCATGTTTGTCTCTGGAAAGAGGAACAGCGTCTGGCAGGATGTGGGGCTCGTGTTCCAGACGAGACGAAGACAACGTTCTTTTAAACTGTGTTAAAAGTCATTGTGATTTTGATTTGACGTATGTATATATCCTGTCTGTGACGTATGAAGGGGCGTCATTAATTCAGACCCTGATGCTATAAAAATCTGTGTATGCTTTGAGTAAGTCGAAGATCAAGTGCTGTCTGCGTACAGACTGGTCTTCCCACGCGTGTATTCATTAAAATCATTGTTTGACCAAGATCTTCTGGACCTGGTTGTTTGTACTCTCCTTCCTCAATGTTTGAACCTTAACAGACTGTATGATGACTTTATAAAAGTAACAGCAGCAGAGCAGGACGACTGTAATGTTTTTAAATTTGAGTAATCTCTATTCAGACCTCCACTGTCATGGATCCACTTCACTTTGTGTTTGCACCGTCCATATGTCCACACAGAGCAGTTTAAAGTCACCTCAACAGCTTTCTTGTGTTCAGTCACTGGTGAAGATGAAATTCAAGAGAAATACCAAATAAATATAAGTTTCCTGTTTTCAAAATGTAACTTGTCAGCATGTTGTTCTAACAGGATGGTTTGAGCTCAAAAATATAGTGTTGCAAATACTCACTACTAACAACAGACAGATAAACCACAGCATCTGGACCTTGCGGTCTCCCTGGATTGCCTCTAAACTGTCTGCAGGTGTAACGACCAACATCCTCAGCTGTGACCTTCTTTATAACCAGTGAGCATTCTGCTGTAACACTCAGTCTGTCTGATTTGGCTTTTTCTTTGATTTGTCCAAGATAAACCAGCTCTACTGATGGTGTGCCTCTTGAATCAGTGAAGAGCCAGACAGTAGTGTCACAGTTGTGATGACTGTTGATGAGATTTTCACAAGGCAAAGTGACTTTATCTCCATCTCTGACAGTGAAGGAGAGTGGAAGATCTCCACTATTTACTCCTGAGAACATGACAGAATCAAAAATGTTAACACTACATTTTTCAAGAGTGCATCAAACTCAGTTTTCATTGTTCACAGAAACACCACAGCTTTGTGTGCTAAATAAAAATGATATTACTAAAATTAAAAAGAGTTAGTTTTCAAATCCTAAGACGATGTACAGTGTAAAAATCATCCTTACCTCCAAACTGAAGCATGAGTACAAAGAACAGAAACATTTCTATCCATCTAAATGTAACCATCATGTCTCTCAGTCTCTCCTTTCTTCTCAGGCTTTGTAAAGCATAAGCGTGTCTTCTTCCTGTAGTTTTCGATCTATGACTTCCTCATTATGACTTTCAGCTTTCTTTCTCACATTTCTGCCATTATTCTTACACAACCAGACTGTCACAGCTTCCATGTTCCTCATTTATTAACAGCCAGTTGTTGTTAAAGTGACTCCTAAAATTAATCTCTTAGATAGTTAAGTAAGGTTTGGTTGTCCTGTCCACTTTACTTTATTTACTTCTGCAATATGAGAAACTGAATCATAATGCTCAGAGTTTACGCACACCGCCAAACCAAAAGGGCTCGTATCAGACGCCACAGATACAATTGCAATGAGAAGCAGCACACACTTTGAAAACCATGTTTTTTCTTTTCCTTGTGTGGTGCAATAACAGTTTTCCTGCTGCGTCGAGCAGAGGGAGTAGCAGGAAATGCACCTTGAGTGGGTGAAACCCCTCTCTCCCATTTGTCCAATCGAAAAGTTTACAGAGACGAACAAATTTGCAGGATCATAAATCCCAAAGAGATGATTTTCACAAAGCACAGGGATTTAGAGGAGTGTTAATCAGTGGCGTGTCTAGAAAATTTTTGTTGGGGGGGCCAGGTAGGGGCACAGATTTGGAGAAGGGTGGCAGATTTAATTGGCAGATAATGTTTTAAAAAAAAATTCTACCAACCCTTAACCATAATTCAATAATCCTATAAACCTAATAACCAAATGCACTTTTAACTCTTATTAGAATGAGATTTTAACCACTACGGTGCAAAGTTTTTAGATACTGCGTTGATAAAGTACAAGAGATACAATCAGTGCTTTGTCAGTGTTTACTCAGCAGTCAAGGACAACAATATTTGCATAGTATTTTTACTGACATATAGTGCACATATGTTTTGGGCAAAAACATTTTTGAAAATTAAAATACGAACATTTGTAACAAACAATTGACAAATTAGCCAATGCCAATGCAAAACTTTATCTGCCTGTTAAAAAAAGAAGATAATCTTCTCACAAACTGGTGTTTGATTTTGAAACAGGAAAAAAGTGGGGAAACAACTGAAAAGACTAACATTTGAATGAAACCTGAAAGCAAGTAAATACTTTCTATGCTGCCTTATCGTAAACTTTGGTAATATTGATAAAGAACAACACTGGCTGATGATAAAATACAGTCAGCTGGCATGGTGACACTGCCAGTATTAACCTGCAGGGCTGGACTGGGACAAAAAAATTGGGCATTTTTACTACAGACCGACCCACCAGGTAGTAAAGCCATAAAGACTTTGACTGAAAACAAACCCTGTTGTGACAGTGATGTACAGTCTTGTTGGTATATGTATGATTTCTATACATTTTACGTCAGATAAAAACTTTGGTTGTAAGATTTAGATAATTATTTAATAAAAACTAGGTATTTTAAATGAGAATAAGAAAGAAAAGTATTTCTTTGTGCCCACCTTTCCCTGTTAATGCCCTACCTGGCCCCCTGGCAAAACTTTGCTAGACCCGCCCCTGCACAGTTACCAGCTGTCTGCTACATAAAAAAGGATCCTGGTGTTATTTGTCTCTCAGAAACAGTTCATAACTTCCCTTCAACTCATTCATGTCACCTAAAAGGTAAACCTGTTTCTCCATCACCTGTTCAGCTCTGATGGTTCAGTAAGGACATCTCCTGGTTTCATCTTCATGTTTCCCTCTCACCACATATCTAAACAGACATCATGACCAGCAGCTTTACAGCTGTGGCTCCAGCAAACATCAGCTGATACTAGAAATTAATATTAAATACATTCTAACAACAGCCGATCAAGCTTAAACGTGCTGCTGTTGTTTAGCGCAACATCTGCTGGTTTCCTCTTTCTGGCGCAAAGTGGGCGATAAACAAGAGAGAAAAGCCGATCAGCTGATCATTGATCAGTTTCATGATTGAAGTAGCAACAGGAGAGGGAGGGGGAGAGAATGAGAGAAGAGGCAGCTGTGCAGCATAAAGACAGAATAAATCCAGCTTTGTGTCTTTTTTCCATTCTAGCTAAAGTCCGGGACAAACTGGGTCTCTTCTCAGCTCAATACGAAACGTGTAATATTTTCTCTGAATGAGGGACCATTCCATTTTTTTAAGGAGCCATTGGCAACTCTACTAACCTTATGAATAAAATAAAGTTCACTATCAGTAACATCATAGCACCCACCCAGCTGTATAAAAACTCCGTCAAACTGGCTAGAACGCAGTACGAGTTATTGCAACTGACAGTAAAAAGTCAGCAACATGAAAATAAACTCCACCTAAACTTGGTTTATATCTGACCCAGATAGACTGCAGGTCATAACTTCTTACCTGAAGTTCAGTTCACCTGACACTCGGACTGGTGGCTGCTTCGGGTCTCTCCTCCTGCCTCCCCTTCCCTCATCCACCTGTTGCCTCTGTGGAAGCCCCGTCATAGCCACCACCAAACAACGGAGTTATTTCTACACATCGACCTGCATCTGGCCAATCCACCACCTCTCATTGTTCATGCCATTACAAAAAAAATAAAAAATAAGTCACTGGGGATATGCCCGGTATGCCCGATGGCCAGTCCAGCTATGTTAACCTGCAACCAAATCTGCAGCTCCATACAGCAATGTTACGACTTAGATTATATCTTATAACGCATAACTCTTATGTTAGCTGCCCTCAGTAGCATACTGTCTGAAATATTCCACAGCTGCAATAATTCTTTAAGTGTTATTTTTTTCCTTGGTATTCTAATTTCACCGAAGTTTACTAAACTCAACAAACTTGATATTACTTACCGGGACATTTATTCTGTCCTCATTTTCTTTCACCGAAAAATTGTTTCCTGCAGTGCCATCTTTCGCGCTTGGCTCTCCTACCTTTGCTAACGTGATGCGCATAGCGCAGAAGCGATGCTGCATTCACTTACACTCGGATATCTGAGCGTCACCGTGAAAACATAATCGGACATTTGATATTTGATTGAATTTTATTGTTTTGCCTTTGGGGTGGCACCTGGGGTGGCCAGTCTGGTTTGGGGGGTGGCCTGTGCCCCCCCCCGGCCACCCCGCTGGACACGCCATTGCACCGTTAACAAACGTAAGTCAAACGGAGTCATATAAAAAGATACAGCATCACAGATCTTCTGTAGACTGTGAGCCACCTGAAAAAACCTTAGACTTTGAAAGATGGTTAGAGACATTAATTCAGGCTGTGCTTTCAAAGCTTGGTAAACTTTTAAAGTGCCCTCATTCTCACCAAAAACGTTTGTTGGATCTACTCTTGGACAAATTCAAGGGGATGGATTTGCATTTAGACCGAAAAGTGCAGAATTATTTTGACTGCATTGCTAATGCGATTTTCACTGATATTTGTGACAAATTACATAAATTGTCACTAATATCATTGGAAATGGGGAGGAGTGGGGAGGAGGATTCAATGAATTTAATGGAACAACCAATATTTAATATCATAACTACTTCAGTATTCCAAGAACACCTGTTGGCAGTAACAGTTACTGATAGACTGGAATCATATGAAAAGAAAGAAAGATGCAGACTTTCAGTGGAAATCTTTGTGGAAGGACTGATTTCCCAGGTTTCAAAAAAATCAGGCACAGTCTTCAGCATTGAAAGTGCTGAAGCTATCTCCAA
Source organism: Aulonocara stuartgranti (assembly GCF_965226115.1). NCBI lineage: Eukaryota > Metazoa > Chordata > Actinopteri > Cichliformes > Cichlidae > Aulonocara > Aulonocara stuartgranti. Next base: position 21,511,233 of record NC_138951.1, read on the forward strand.
CCGGCTTACCATGAAAATCTGGACTGAAATCAGGGCCAGATACGACAAAATCCCACCAGAGAAGTTCAAGAAACTCAGCGAGAGGGTTTTCAAATCCCTCTGTAAAAGATGGAAGCATGCATCTTTGGTGACATTCTGGCAATTAAACTTCCAAGATCTTGATGAAGATATTGTTAAAACTTTCAAAAGAAAGATATTCCCAGAACCAAGTTGCATATCTAAGTGCTTCTCATCGGTGCGTGCATTTTTTGGGAGGTGTAAGGGAAGAAACAAAGTTTCCACTTTATAGTGACGTCGTGATATCAACAGCAAAATATTTTCTAAAACTCACTGGACACTTTAAATGAGCTAGTTTTACATTTAGATCAGATCAAGTCATTTTTGAAATCCCCAGGAATGGTCGCGGCAGATGGCCACCCCGCCCTGAGCCTGGTTCTGTCGAAGGTTTCTTCCTCTTAAAAGGGAGTTTTTCCTTCCCACTGTCGCCTCGTGCTTGCTCAGAGGGGTTTGTTCTTTTGGGGTTTTCTTTTTAATACTGTAAGTTGTTACCTTACAGTGTGAAGCACCTTGAAAACACCATTGTTTCCTTTGGTGCTATACAGATTGAAGTGACTTGCACTGATAACATAACTAAGCTGGAACTTTAATTTAACATCAATAAAATTATAAAAATATTACATCTTGATTTCTGCTTGTTTTCATTGTCTGTGACTTAATGAATACAAATGTGTAATTTAACAGATTTTTTCTTTATGTTAGTCTGACCGGTGACTCCACGTTGGCCTTAGGTGTTGGCGCGGATACGCTGCAGCCCCTGAGCCATTAATGGCCCAGCACACTACAGTAAAAACAAAACAACAGCCATCTGTCCAACTAGGAAAGGAAAATAATAAACTGCCTCCTTGGAGGCAACCTGACTCAAAACAGTTGCAGTCCAACTCAGACCGACTGCAATCACTCTCAGGCAGATTGATGAAGATCTGCAAATAACTGTTGTCTAATTTATAAACGCAGACAGATTGCCAACACGTCTGTTCACAATAGAGGACTGTACTTACATGGTTGCAAACTGGTTGTTATCTTGCTTATATGAAAACATTGCTTTGGAGCAATGAAACTCAAACACATTCATTTTTAAAATGCTTCAAAATGAAATTTTGAAGCATTTGGCTTTATGCTTTGAAAGTGCCGTTGTGAGTGGGAGTGTGAAATCCTTACTTGATGTGTTCCCTTTGCCTTTACTGTTTTCAGTTTTATCAGTTTTCAGTTTTATTTGTCATATGCAAGTTAGCACAGGGTCAACATTGCAATGAAATGTGTTTGACGAGCAGCAGTCACTCAGCAGCATGGTACAGTAGAAGAAAATATAATAAAATATAATAAAATAAAATAAAAAATAGAAAAATAGTAAAGAGCAAAATATTAGAGAGACGTGGTAAAAGAGAAAAGATGACTAAATATATTTATATATGTATCTATAAATATATGTACACTAGTGATTAAATAAGAAAATCTTGAAAAGAAATATGACGGGAGGTCAGATGGGATATTGCACAGGAATGAGCAGCAGAAAATTACAGTATTACTCAGACTTTTAATAGTCATATTGTCAGTTTTGGCCGACGGTCATGGGTCACTTCCACTAAAATAGCACGAGACTGGAGTAAAATGTACTTTATTAATGAGAACACATGGTGATACAGCAAAGAATCCAACCCTTCTGAAAAGCAAATGGCTTCCTGTTATACTCTACCTGATTCAGGTGAGCATCTGGAATAGACCAAGTCTGGGGGTCAGCAAACCAAAGGGAAACAAAACCCTCCCCATAAGAAAACCACTACAATATAACCAACACGTTCTCACTCCCAAAGCGTAACATTTTACGCTAGGTGACAAATCGTCACCATATTACGTTTTCGGCTACCCACCACGTTCCTGAATGACGACCTCGGAAAAAAGAGGAAATATGAGAACTGTCTGGACTGAATCTACACATGTTTGCTCTTTTTCTTCAAATCGCTTAGAAACACGCTATTTAACATCATTAAAGTCCTGGTTAAGGTCAGGAATAAGGTTATGGTCAGGGCTAGGGATAAGGTTAGGTTTAGGGCTGGAATACAGGGCTGGAACGTCTATTACCGCGGGAGCGTCATTGAACTGGATTCCAGCCATAGCCCGCCGCGTACCATAAGAACGCCGAAGGTCTCCTTTCACGTTCCTCAGGAACGCCGCGGGACGTGACAAAACGTCGACATGTTACGCCTCGGGAGTGAGAACGGGCTGATATAACACATCATAGACATATGAAGATTTGTAACAAGTCCTATAAATAACTCCATAACATATAAACTTCAGTCTCTTCTATATACATTAAAACAGCGGTCCCCAACCTTTTTTGCGCCACGGACCGGTTTATGCCCGACAATACTTTCACGGACCGGCCTTTAAGGTGTCACAGATAAATACAACAAAATAAAACTAGTACCGATACCGGAAAAAAAGAAGATTTATTCATAACACACGTGAAAGACCCAGGAAAACAGAGTTAACGATAAAAACGATAACAAAATAACGATAAAAAACGATAAAAACTCTGAAAACCATACATTTCACACCCGAGCCTCATCTCTCGACCAAACGACGGTCCGTGGCCCGGCGGTTGGGGACCGCTGCATTAAAACACCTTAACCACAGTTAGGTTTCAGCCCTCGCTGACTCAGAACAAAGTAAGACAATCAGAGTTCGATTGGTTTTTACTTGTGCAGGGGAAGCCTGGTCGGATTCTCAGAGTTGCAAGCTCTACACCCAAACTCAGACAACTCCAACTCCAGCCTCCACTCGCAGCCTTTTATTGAATGAAAACAGTTACACAACCGCCCATTGTAAACCCCATATGTTGTGTGGTAAAAGCTAAGGCACTGTGTGTGTGTGTGTGTGTGTGTGTGTGTGTGTGTGTGTGTGTGAGTGAGAGAGAGTGTATGTGTGTCTGTATACGTGACTTCCTGCTTACAAACGTTTTAACCGCATCTCTAGTCATAAAAGGGTCATCTCCCCTCAACCTCGTATATGGCTTAACCTCTCTAACAGTCCACCATTTACATGGTGAGCCCATAAAGGGCAGGAAGTGAACACTCCTTACCAAATAAGGAAACCAGAATCTTACATAGATTGTGCCTGAAGTTGAAAACTATAGCTAGTAACATCCCCAACATCCTACATGTGGGGGAGGAACAGAAAATATCTGAACATACAGTTCAAGACAAGGTCCAAGCACAATAATGACAACTTTTAACAAAATCACTCCAACACACTCCCCTAGCCTGGCACATTGGTTTTCTCCAGGAGCTCATAAGCAGGTGATTGAGCTGCTTTTACTCTTTACAAAGTGAGTACTGTTAACACTTCTCTTTTTACATATACAACTAATTTAGGTTACAGACAAATGATTAAATGTGAACAGCTCTAACACAGGTTCTTTTCCTGACACAGGTAGGATGGCCAGTCCCCCTGTCTCTTCACCTTTAACGAGTCACTTAATTAACAACCCAAAAAGCCTAATAAAGAATCACAATCAACCAGTGTGTGTTTTTCTTCATTACGGTTTTTAAATACAAATCAGTCAGTCAATTAATAAAAATACAAGTAAGGGTAATGGAACCCCTGGTCTCCATTACACACATAAATACCATAAAGACACTAAGTCGTAGAGCTCTGAACTCCTTGCTTCTATGATATTTACACTTCTTCTTGGCCTTCTCCTTCACTCTGAGTCACTCCAGGATAAACGCATCAGCTCAGACATACAATAATTAAAATATGTGTAGGTGACCGTTTGGCAGAAGACGATGTCGAGGCGGTACTGCAGTGACACGTCCGTGGCTATCGTCGGGGCGGTGTCCTGCATCAGAAGGAAGTCAATAGACTTCTTGGCTTTGTTGCTCATCATGGCGCTGTAGTCCGTGGGCGTGGCCTGCAAAAAGTGTAAATAAACCATCAGAGACCAAACACAAATATGCCTTCCAACCACTAGTTTAGACAACATCTTGCAAAGAGTGTGTATTTCAGAGTGCAGTTGTTTTTAAATTTGACAGAAACAGAAATAAAGACGGAAGAGAAGGACAACAGGGAAAGCAGAAGCACCGACACACTGAAATCTTTTAGGGTCAAGCTCCAGAACTAGCCACAAATCCTGCTGGAAAGAACCTAAAAATACTTAAAAATACTTGCAGAGATCGAATGGAGCCGTTAACTCAAAAGCCTGGTGTCAGGCATGTTCTTTAATAAATAAGAAACGAGCTGATATGTTACAGACCCCAGTCTTTACGTAAAGAAAAAGCTGACATTTAGAGCGGTCTCGCAGCAGATTTTAAAACAGTGACACTGATTTGTGGGGTTTTTGGGCACAAATTTGAACCTTTTTGTTTTATCCATGTCCTTGAACACAGCTCGTGACTTGGGCGCTTTCATATGTACCGATTCATTTAGGTTTGTGCACTGAGGCCAGATTTAGGTATTAAAAACGAGTCAGTCATAACACTTCTTACATTAGTTAAAAAGCTGAGCTTACACTAAACCAACATTTAAATTTCCCCTTGTGGGACTAATAAAGGTATATCATATCATATCATATCATATCATATCATTACTAAAGTATTGCTGCAACATTGTAAAGACAAAGATGACACACAGACCAGACATAAAACACTGAACACTTTTTAAAGACGAGTCATTTAAGAGTATTTTCTCATAGAATAAAGTCGGCTGATATGGTGAAGGAAAAATCTGCTCACGAATCCTCCAACTTCTTAAAAGTAAGGAGTGACCTGAGCTGGAAATCAACATGAGAGGGATGACTCAAGAAGAAGAAGAAGCAACAAGAAAAGAAAAACAGAGTTCAGAGTGTAGTTAAGATATCAAGCTGTATCCACAATGTGTGCCAAGAAACTAAGCTTGTCTGTTGTCATGCTAAAGAAATAAAAAATCTGGAATCAGAAAACAGCCAATAACTGCTGATCAACTCACCCACTCCTCTTCGTGCCAGTCCACGTGCAGTGACGACTGGCTGTTGTGACCGCTGTACTTTGCTCTCAGCGTATCCTGGTCATTGCGGAGCACTACTTGTTCAGACTCAGCGGAAGGAGAAGCTTTGGTTGCGATGTACTCGTACCGCGTTCAGGGCCTAAATAGCTGAAGCTAGCAGCTTGCAGCCGCACACTGCCACCAGCTGACGGGTCTGAAAGGAAGAGGGTATGAATGAAATATGAAGCGTCCCCACGTAACGTCAAACACTTTTAGTACCTTGTCAACCAGACTGGCGAGCGTCCACTCCAGTCCGCTGGCCGATTGGTCTTTGGCAGCTTGAGACAGCCTCTCTGCGTAATAGCTGACCTGAGTCTTCAGCGTGTTGACGTAGGCGATGATCTCTTTGGCTCGGACAGTGTCCTGGGGTATGTGGATGATGACTGAGCTGGAGAGGGCACTACTGCAGGGAACAAAGACACACCGACACATCTGTATCCGAGCTGGGACTGAGGACACTCACCAGCCACTTTATTAGGTACATGTGTTCAAAAGCTTGTGGCAGCAATTTAGTGCATTTAGTCAAATAAAGACAATAGAGTGGCCTGCAGGTGTATATTTTTGTAATGTTTCTGTCTTATGCCTGAAATATGCTTCAGCAGGAAATATACGCTGTAACTGGAAACAACAGCGTGATGGACCGGTTTAGTGTTAAGAGGTGTTACATCTGAAGTTAGAACGTAAATTTCCTGCAGAAATCTAAATCAAGCTTCAGAGGTACTGTTCCAAAAATATAGGGAGGGACGTTACCCACCAGATGTAAAAACAAACACTGTCTGCATGCACATGCCTGCTCTCAATGAGCCTAATCGTGGCTTAGAAAAAACAACGAGGAGCCGACTTCGATAAATGCGATACCACTCGCTTCACAAATTCAGACCATCTGTGTACAGTGGCGTGTCTAGAAAATTTTTGTTGGGGGGGCCAGGTAGGGGCACAGATTTGGAGAAGGGTGGCAGATTTAATTGGCAGATAATGTTTTAAAAAAAAATTCTACCAACCCTTAACCATAATTCAATAATCCTATAAACCTAATAACCAAATGCACTTTTAACTCTTATTAGAATGAGATTTTAACCACTACGGTGCAAAGTTTTTAGATACTGCGTTGATAAAGTACAAGAGATACAATCAGTGCTTTGTCAGTGTTTACTCAGCAGTCAAGGACAACAATATTTGCATAGTATTTTTACTGACATATAGTGCACATATGTTTTGGGCAAAAACATTTTTGAAAATTAAAATACGAACATTTGTAACAAACAATTGACAAATTAGCCAATGCCAATGCAAAACTTTATCTGCCTGTTAAAAAAAGAAGATAATCTTCTCACAAACTGGTGTTTGATTTTGAAACAGGAAAAAAGTGGGGAAACAACTGAAAAGACTAACATTTGAATGAAACCTGAAAGCAAGTAAATACTTTCTATGCTGCCTTATCGTAAACTTTGGTAATATTGATAAAGAACAACACTGGCTGATGATAAAATACAGTCAGCTGGCATGGTGACACTGCCAGTATTAACCTGCAGGGCTGGACTGGGACAAAAAAATTGGGCATTTTTACTACAGACCGACCCACCAGGTAGTAAAGCCATAAAGACTTTGACTGAAAACAAATGCTGTTGTGACAGTGATGTACAGTCTTGTTGGTATATGTATGATTTCTATACATTTTACGTCAGATAAAAACTTTGGTTGTAAGATTTAGATAATTATTTAATAAAAACTAGGTATTTTAAATGAGAATAAGAAAGAAAAGTATTTCTTTGTGCCCACCTTTCCCTGTTAATGCCCTACCTGGCCCCCTGGCAAAACTTTGCTAGACCCGCCCCTGCACAGTTACCAGCTGTCTGCTACATAAAAAAGGATCCTGGTGTTATTTGTCTCTCAGAAACAGTTCATAACTTCCCTTCAACTCATTCATGTCACCTAAAAGGTAAACCTGTTTCTCCATCACCTGTTCAGCTCTGATGGTTCAGTAAGGACATCTCCTGGTTTCATCTTCATGTTTCCCTCTCACCACATATCTAAACAGACATCATGACCAGCAGCTTTACAGCTGTGGCTCCAGCAAACATCAGCTGATACTAGAAATTAATATTAAATACATTCTAACAACAGCCGATCAAGCTTAAACGTGCTGCTGTTGTTTAGCGCAACATCTGCTGGTTTCCTCTTTCTGGCGCAAAGTGGGCGATAAACAAGAGAGAAAAGCCGATCAGCTGATCATTGATCAGTTTCATGATTGAAGTAGCAACAGGAGAGGGAGGGGGAGAGAATGAGAGAAGAGGCAGCTGTGCAGCATAAAGACAGAATAAATCCAGCTTTGTGCCTTTTTTCCATTCTAGCTAAAGTCCGGGACAAACTGCGTCTCTTCTCAGCTCAATACGAAACGTGTAATATTTTCTCTGAATGAGGGACCATTCCATTTTTTTAAGGAGCCGTTGGCAACTCTACTAACCTTATGAATAAAATAAAGTTCACTATCAGTAACATCATAGCACCCACCCAGCTGTATAAAAACTCCGTCAAACTGGCTAGAACGCAGTATGAGTTATTGCAACTGACAGTAAAAAGTCAGCAACATGAAAATAAACTCCACCTAAACTTGGTTTATATCTGACCCAGATAGACTGCAGGTCATAACTTCTTACCTGAAGTTCAGTTCACCTGACACTCGGACTGGTGGCTGCTTCGGGTCTCTCCTCCTGCCTCCCCTTCCCTCATCCACCTGTTGCCTCTGTGGAAGCCCCGTCATAGCCACCACCAAACAACGGAGTTATTTCTACACATCGACCTGCATCTGGCCAATCCACCACCTCTCATTGTTCATGCCATTACAAAAAAAATAAAAAATAAGTCACTGGGGATATGCCCGGTATGCCCGATGGCCAGTCCAGCTATGTTAACCTGCAACCAAATCTGCAGCTCCATACAGCAATGTTACGACTTAGATTATATCTTATAACGCATAACTCTTATGTTAGCTGCCCTCAGTAGCATACTGTCTGAAATATTCCACAGCTGCAATAATTCTTTAAGTGTTATTTTTTTCCTTGGTATTCTAATTTCACCGAAGTTTACTAAACTCAACAAACTTGATATTACTTACCGGGACATTTATTCTGTCCTCATTTTCTTTCACCGAAAAATTGTTTCCTGCAGTGCCATCTTTCGCGCTTGGCTCTCCTACCTTTGCTAACGTGATGCGCATAGCGCAGAAGCGATGCTGCATTCACTTACACTCGGATATCTGAGCGTCACCGTGAAAACATAATCGGACATTTGATATTTGATTGAATTTTATTGTTTTGCCTTTGGGGTGGCACCTGGGGTGGCCAGTCTGGTTTGGGGGGTGGCCTGTGCCCCCCCAGGCCACCCCGCTGGACACGCCATTGCGTATTTGATAGCTTGCTGCGAGACCTCACACCGTGCACGTCGGGTGGGGTGCCAGTTATCGGACCCGGAGCAACATCCCCCAAAAACCCGAAGAATAGAGTCCTGGCCCCTAGCCCTGCCAGTGTAGCAGAAATGATGAGGATGATGATGCAGCAGCAGCCGTTCTTCTCTGCGTGAGTAGCTAATTTACGTTGAGTAGGCTAACCACGTTATTACATTAATGCATGTAAGGTGAACTAGCAAACATCATCATAGCTGCATGCGGCTGTCTTCTTGTTTGATGGCAGATACTCCCTTCACCCTGGCCAAAAAGGCTAAAATGACCAAAGAAAAAGTGGGAAACAGCTAAACATGAGAGGTTTTGGACAAAGTTTGTGTTTTTTCCATTGTTTAAGCACTGCTTCCAGCCAAGAGTGATGCCATATATGCCACATAGCTGCAGAAAAGGCTAACATTGTTATCTTTTTACAAAAAAAACCAGCTGAACATGAGAGGTTTTTGGACCAATTTTGTGTTCTCCATTCTTTAAGCACCGGTTCGAGCACCGGTTCGAGCACCGTTTAAGCACCGGCACCATTTCAAAAGTACCGATTTGGCACCGGTATCGGATAAAACCTAAACGATACCCATCCCTACTAAGCACACAGAGAGGTGCACACAGGTAAACACACACCGTACAACACAACACAGAACAAGGAAAACACAGGGCTTAAATACACTGAGGGATAACGAGGGAATGAGACACAAGAGCAAGGTGCAGGTGGGAGTAATCAAACATGAAAAGACCAAAGCAAAACCACAAACACTGACATGAGACAAGGGAACGTCACAGTAACAGGAAATATAACACAAAGACGCTGACTTGACACTGAACAAACTGAACACGGAGCAGAGAGACAGGAGTGACAAAAGACACAACTCACTGGGGAGGCAGAAGGAACATGGAGACAAGGGTAACTAGACACGGGACACGGGGAAGGCAAAGTAACAGGAAACCTATACATGAACTACAATAAACAAAGAACATAACTAAAACCAACAAAAACACTGGGTCAGAGACCCAGTACCGTGACAATAAAACTCATGTGCTGGAGCCTTTATTGGCTGCTTGGGATTTTACATAATGGAAAAACACTTTTTAATATCATAAAATCATCAGGCCTAAACTGCAGATATACAAACACATATATGCACACTGATAAAGCAATAAACAATCTATGAAAAAATATAGTGCAACATAATACAACAGCAGTTTTTTTCTGCTGAGCTGATGTTGTGGATCAGTGGTATCTGACAGAAACACCAGAGCCTCCAGTGCTTTCATACTTTATTGAAACATCATCTTTATCATAATGTACCTGTGAAAAACAAGCAAAAACCCCAAAACCAAATGTATCAGATTGTGAGACAAATAAATTGGCATTGTGTTTATTATTACCTGTGGTTTCAGTTATATTCTTTCCATTAGTTCTTAGTTTTCTTTTCTTTTGTGTTTTTGAGTGTTAGGTTGAAATTGTTAAATGTTACCATTATTGTACTGCCAAGGTCTCCCCTTCCATCCATCCATCCATCCGTTCGCTTCCACTTATCCTTCTTAGGGTCGCGGGGGGTGCTGGAGCCTCTCCCAGCTGTCATAGGGCGAGAGGCGGGGTACACCCTGGACAGGTCGCCAGTCTGTCGCAGGGCTAACACACAAAGACATCATTCGCGCTCACATTCACTCCCGCATTCACACCTATGGGCACTTTGGATTAATCAATTAACCTATCCCCACAAGCTGACAGAGGCGAGGCTGCCGGACACTGGCGCCACCGGGCCCTCTGACCACCACCAGTAGGCAACAGGTGAAGTGTCTTGCCCAAGGACACAACGACCGAGACTGTCGGAGCCGGGGCTCAAACCGGCAACCTTCCGATTACAAGACAAACTGCCAACTCTTGAGCCACGATCGCCCCAAAATTATAAACACAACAAAAGCTATTTTGCCCAAACACCTGAAATACATCTAATTAATATTTTAGCTATTTTTAGTTGTTTTAAACAGCTGATCGTGAGCTCACCTGTTTCCTCATCTGAGGTCTGACAGCTAAAGGTAAACAGCTGCACACTTCCTGTGTTAGCATCAGTCACGTCACACTTCATTTTCTCATATCTTGATGGATAGATATAGTGAGACTTCCAAAGGGTCACAGTAGTGGAGCAGTCAGTCTGTGAGGTCAGTATTTCTTTGTCATCTTTGTTCATATCTTGACGTTTAATCAGCCAATTCACGGTGTGATGACACTGTCCATATGTCACCACAGAGCAGTTTACAGTTTTTCTCAGTTGCTTTGGTGCATTTCTCACAACAGAATTGATCTCTGCACCACTACTAAGGCTCTTCTCAAAACAATTGGTGCAAACTGCAAAACATGGTGGATAACTCGCAAAAGTGAGTCACCTCATCAAAAAGAAAAGTCAGTTGCTCAAAATAAGTAGTCAATGCTTCAAAAGCAAGTCCCTTAATCAAAACAGATAATATATTCATCAAAAGCAAGTACTTATATCAAAGTGTCAGGGCTGTCACAATTACAAGTCATTACACCAGCACCTTTGGTCACAAAATCAAATGGTTTGAACAGGTTCTCATTGTGACGGATTTCTTTGTAGGTGCTTCCCAATGACTAATAATAAAAAGATTAACCTGAGACAGATGAACCAGAGCGTTTAGAGTTTGTATTTCTCCTAATTTGTACTGTAGGCATGAATAAAGACCAACTTCCTCAAATGTGAGCTTCTTAATAACCAGAGAACAGTTCGCTGTAACACTCAGTCTGTCTGATTTGACTTTGTCTGTCCAAGTGTGATCAGCTCTACTGTCGTTTTGTGTCTTGAAACAAAGGTCCATTCAGTACTGTCACAGTTATTCTGCTCATCTATCACATTTAGACAAGGCAGAGTGACGTCATCTCCAACTTTCATAAAAATGGATATTTCAGTTTCAGATACTGTTGAGAAGATTGATGAGAAATATGAAAGATAAATTAGAATGCAGCAGTTTTACAATCAGAGCGAAGATTTTAGACTCGGGTCTGTAAACATGTCCCATATTTCCCTAAAACAACAGTACATGCTCAGCTTTCTTATTTACTGTAAAGTTTATTGACCATAGTAATACTGATAATATTTAGTTTTGTTGCTAATAAAATGTTTCCTGTATCCTTACCTGGAATCAGAATCATCAGCATCAGAGATAAAAACATTTGAATCCATCTGAATTCATCCATCGTGCTTCTCTGCCTCACGTCTTTCTTGTTGTCGATCTCAACCGTCACAGTCTCTGAACTGATGACTCTTTTTACTTCCTGTCATTAGTCAGATCTCACTTCCTCACTGCAACTTTAGTCATTTGTAGTTCTTTCTTCTTGTTGGTATTGAGTATGTGAGCTTTCTCTGACATTGATGAATACATTTAAATATTAAACAAAGATGACACAAATAAACACAAAATGCAATTCCTAAATGAAGTTGTTTATTATTAAGAGGGGAAAAACCTATATGGCCCTGTGTTAGACCAAGTTAAATGTGCGACAGTGTCAAAGTGCTATAGACAAGGGTGCAGGGATCAGGTCTCCAGGGAATCTGCAGGGAAAAGCAGGGGGAACACACTCACTCTCCTTCTGTCTCTCTTGGCGTCTCACCAGTCTCTCACTCCTCTCTCGTACCAGAATTTCTGTAAGGAACAAGGGCAGGTCCAGGGTGTCTGTACACAGGGAAACGACGTGTTAGCACAAGATTCAAAATCCAAGAGAACTAGATTACTAGTGTCCTAGCCAGGACTTCACTAACATGAGTCAAGCAACAATACAGCAAAGAGCAGTCTAACTTCTTCCCGTAAGTAGAGGCCGGTTAATGAGACGCAGGTGTTCACCATCTCCCAGGTATGTAGGCCAAAGGCGGGAGCCCACAATGGCCTCCGCCCAGGCGATAGAGGGAGAGAAAAGGAGAGAAAAACAATACCAAAGCCCACTTGTAGCAGAATATTTCTCAGGCAGACGGTGACACTATAGTTTTTAAACATAACAAAAATCAGACGACGACTGGTTTGATTTAACTGTGGTGATGTTTAGATTGCTCGAGTTGAAAAACCTGTTGCCGTCCAGTTTGTGTGAAGTCAGCATTACAAAGCAAATGCAACAACCTATTAACAAAAAGTCCTTATATTTACTGTGATAGTTGACCTGCTGCACTCTTGGTCTTAAAGCAAATTAGTGTTGTTTTAAGCTTTAGAAAATGAGAAACAGTAATGTTAAATATATATGTATCACAATGGAGTGGACTTTGAGAGATAGTTTTATCTACTCTGCAGCATAAGCTGAAAAACCAAGGCAGGATCCATGAAGCTGAAACACGTCAGCAGAAGGAGGAAAAGGTGGTTGTTGTCCTGCAGAGGCAGCCCTCTCCGCCCATCCCAACCTTGCAGAAAAAGCTGGCAAATCTTGCACCATCTAGGCCCTCCTCTGTTTTTAGCCAGCGCTCGTCTAGAACTCTGAGTAACTCATTGCAAGGACAGCAAATTTTTTCACATTTTGCCCTGTATGACAACTCTATAAATAAATAAAAATGCATTCACAGAATTGCTCAGTGTCAGCACCAAACCACCCACCACCCAATGAAATTCCCAGCCAGCAGGGTAAGATTTGTGCAAATTATAAACCTTTATTTTCCTGATCCCTGCCCTGCCTTCAGTCCCCTGTCGTGCTTCAGATGATCAACAGGAAGTGTTCAGTTTGCTGTCAGCCTTACGTTGGTGTCTGAGGAAAGAGCGGTGACAACTGGAGGTTCAGATGGGTTGCACAGATTCACACGAGACCCACTACAATCTGGTAAACAGGTATTGCAGTCAGGCACCACTGAACAGCAGGGTAATGTGTGCAGGCATAAGATGCCAGAACAACAGGGATTTCTATCTTTTGTGCCAGGCTTAGAATCAGTCATTTAGAGACGCTGCTATGTTGAATTTAACCCAGTTAACCCCCAGATGTGGTGAGGCAAAGACACGATACTAACTCTGGGCTGTTAACGTGTGATCTTAATTTGATATTCGTAGTGAAGAATGTATTCAGTACAATGTTTTACAAGACATTTATTCATCTGTGCTTGTATTCAAGTTTACAGCAAATCATCTGAGAAATGCCTTTGAACTGGTGCCTGTTTCTGGGCTTTTCTTTTGTCACAAACTGCTCACAAAGAAGGACGAATGCTTTAGGGAACAAAAGCTTTGGAATGTATTCTGCAAGTACAGGTCAAACGTAATAGCCTCATTGTTTTATAGCAATGCTGAATTAACTTATGTCACTGCAGGACAGTGCAGCCAGTGGGGCTGATTGTTATAGTCACTGTGCACGACAAGAAAGCATTTGACATGGTGAACTGCTGCCACGGTTTTAGAGAGACGTCTGTTTGTTATTAGAAGTAGTTGTTCTGTTTAATTTGGGGTTTTTCTCCTTTGCTTCTGCGTAGAAGACGACCAATCTGCACATCGAGAAGCTGTCCTGTCTTCAGCTAGGAGTCCTTCTCCAGCTGCTGCACATGCTAACAGGCAAAACATCAGGGAGTAATACAAGCTTTTAATGCTTATGTGAACCACAGGCGTGCTTATAATGTATCAACCTGCAGTGAGACTGTAAAAGCAAAATCTTTCTTGATTTAATTTTCATTGCACAAATAATAACAGATTCAGGAATGTATTCAAGGAAGAGACTGGCAAAGAAAGAGTGGGATAGTCAGGGAGCTGAAGGAAGGAGTACTAAAAGGCTAGGTGCACAGCAAAGAGAGAGGTGTCACTGGCACAGGAAAAGGCTTGTAGTGAGTTGTATGTGAGGCTGGACACTAAGGAGAAAATGATTTTTAATGAATGGCAAGGCACATAAATTGTGCTGGAAGAGAGTAACCAAGTATAGAGATGGAAATGTGCTAATGTGAAGAAAGTGTGTTGAGAAGGGAGAAGGAGTACTTTGGACGAAAATTGAATTAGAGAAGGAAGTGAGGCAACTCTGAAGAGGATGGAGACGGGAGGCATAGAGAGGGTAGGAGTGAAGGCTATGATAAGGTGCGAAGAGAGTAACTGTGGTGCTGCATAAGAAAGTCCTGAGGGGCAGAGAAGTATGTGATGGGTTGAGATTACATCAGAGAGAGGCTCTGAGCCCCTTCTTGTTTGCACTGGTGATGGAGAGGCTGACAGATGAGATCAGGCAAGAGTCTCCGTGGATGATGTTTTCAGACAACCACAGAAAGGATTTGTGGATGTAGTGAAGGTGGACATGCAGGGGGTTGGTGTGACTGAGGAGGATGCTAGAAATAGAGAGATGGAGGCGGATGATCCACTGTAGCGACCTCTAAAGGGAGCAGCCGAAAGAAGAAGAAGCACAAATAATTCTAATCATGCTTTTCTTTTATTCTCAGTACTAAGCTATGTAAAGGAAGTCAAGGTTGTTTCCTCCTACAATCACTTTGGTCATGCTGTTCTTACAAGTGTGGAGGTGCCAGATGGTTTAGACTTGTTTAGATTGGTGCTCTGTCTCCCTTTATCCAAACTAAAACTTTGATGGGGTTTTTTATCTTCACTAAACACTTTTTTGCTTTGTGTTTATTATTGTGCTACTGCAAGTATTTCATATATTAGTCAGTTGATTGTTACTGTAGGGCAGCTCTAGGACAATCCTTGATGTGATGTAGCTTGCTTTTATCCAGCAGATACGACATCTCATGAGGAGGTTCGAACCCTGTACCCTGACCCTCCTGCTGACGCACAAAGTCTGGACATCCAGCAGCAGGCCCTTCTACGTGAACAACAGCACAACAGTTTCTATTTCTTTTAATATTAGAAGTCAGTTATTCATTAATGAATACAAATGGTGACTGAAGTTATTTAGACAGGACATTAAACAATAAACTTCCAATAAATGATGAACAATGTGTGACTGAATGTGTTCAGTGAAAGACTTTGAAAATATCGCAGCATAAAACCAGTGTAAAAGTACTCAGACTACTTTTGGGGGTATTTATTTGATGATGCAACCAGAAAATGTGCAGGTTGTGAGTTTAACATTTTCAACACTGGAGAAGAAGCACATGTACACAGACTAGCTAATGACAAACATTTTTTTTAAATTAACCTTTATTTAAACAGGTTGTTCATTTTTCTGAGCTTATCTGGTGTCCAGTTTCGGTGGCAGTAGCATAAGCAGAGAAGACCCAGACCTTACTCTCCCGAGCCAGCTCCTCCATTATTTGGGGGACACTGAGGCATTCTCTGCTGAGTGCTGTGATCTCCCCAACATGTCCTGGGTGTGTCCTGTCTGTCCTGGTGGGACATGCCTGGAACATCTCACCCAGGAGGCGTTCAAGAGGCACCCTTGTCAGATGCCTGAACCTCCTCAACTGGCTCGTTTAGATGTAGAGGAGTAGCAGTTAACTCGGAATGAGACAGACAGCACCTACTGCTGGGGTGGGCCTACAGGAGGGAGAGCTCATGTCGTCTCTTCAGGACACATCACTGGACCCCAAGAAGCTCTCCCCGGAGCTCCCTTTGGCTGCTGGGGTCGGCATACGTTCAACTTTAAAATCACTCTTGGTTCTTGGCTAGCTTTGTGTTAGCATCCTTTGTGTACTGATGCTTGCAAGAAGCTAAAGTTGCTTTGGCAGAATTTTCTTTCTCATATATGCACACATAAGGAGAGAGATGTTTTATAAGCTTTAGTCATCACCGTGCACTTTTCCTGATTCACACAAAATACAGCAATCTGGCACCTTCCCACAGGGTCTTGCACGAGTATTAAACATGTTCATTTGTGCTTTGGACTGTCACCAGATTTCTTCTAGAAGTTTCTTGCCAGTCAGCAACTATCTTGGCAACACCACTTGAGTTTGTGTGTTGCATGCTAACATCCTTATCATATGTGTAATAATACTAAAGCTTCATCTTATGCACACACAAAAAACAAATATGGCTCCTTCGTGCAGGGTTTTCTGGTATGTTCATTTATGCTTCCCAATTAAAAAAAAAAAAAAAAGAAAAAAAAAAAGAAGAAAAAGCAAAGTTCTTGCTTCTCAGCCACTGCGGCCACATCCTCACCGTTTTTTAGGCAGTTATATAAACATACTGTGAGTGAGTCATAAGCTTAAATACAATAGTTGAAGGAACAAAAACGTAATGTTTAAAAATACCAGTCAAATCTGATTAAAGTAAATAAATAATAAGTATACAATGTAGTTTTAAGACTTCTCAATGTTTCGTAACATTAATGTTCTATGAACTCGTGAGTCCAGAAATCTGAATGTCATGAAAAGTATTTATTATTCGTGTATTATTATTTTACAATACAAGGTTGTTTTTTTCCTGATACTTCATGCAAACCACATTTCTCCAGGCCTGTCCTAATCAGCTTACTCAGTATCACTAGATCCAATGCTGCTCCTCCAGCAGAGCACACAAAAGTAGGAGAGACCAGAGATGCCATGGCTTAGTTAGGAGACTGTTTGCTTCAAGGCCACTAGAGGGTGCTGCCATAAAACTACAATAAATGAATTGACCTTTTGACCTGCTCACACTCTTTTATGCAAAACCCTGCTGATGACACACACAGATTCTAGGTCTGACCAACCGTCTCCACCGTGGGCAAAAAGATGACAGTCAATAAAATTCTAAAATTTTATTTATAAACACAATGAATAGTAGTTAAAAGTCCAGTGTCCCATTTAGGTACAAAGTAAAAACACACAGTCCAAGGCCAGAGCCAGCTATGCCACAAAGCCAGTTGCACTCCACACGTTGTTCACTTCAACAAGGGTAGCAATTGTCCTCTGAGACCCACCACCCTGTAAGTAGAAAGCCTGCACAGAGCGACAAAATAAGACAATTCACTATATAATTCACAGCCCATCCATCCCAAACATATCAGATCATTAGAGGTTTTGTCACATTACATACCTGCACTGAGAGACAAAATAACACAGCAGTGTTTGTAATGTGGGCTATAAGTAGACTAGCATATCAGTGCAATCAATTACACCTGCCTCCAATTAGTCCAGCCCTTTTACAGTCATTGACTGGGTGAGAAAACACGAGCAAATCAACCCAAGAGACAAGCAGGAAGACTCTCTGAAGGCTCCTGTGGCTGCACAGGCAGTCTTACAATTACGAGGTTGGAGAGTTGTTGTTTCAAAATGTTCACACTGATTTCACATGCTCATTAACTCACAACCAGCTGACCATATATATTTCTGCTGCTGAGCTGCTTTTTGATGGAGATTTTCTGAATTTATTTTGCTACCATAAGAGCAGACTCCATGCTGAAAGCATGTGCACTGTCACTTGCAATGAGTGGCACTAATGACGCTAAATTTAATTACAGGTCATGGACAGCCTTCATAAATGCTCATATTACTCACCCACACTGAATTCCAGCACAGGTTCATCTGGGTCCTGACTATTTCCTGCAAAGTAACACAAACGTCATCAGAACATTAAGTCAGAGAAACAACATTTGGAGCTTTTGTACATGATAAATTATACTGCAGTAGTAAAACAAAGTCAAGCAGCAGTACATTTATTAAAATCACCTTCAGCTGTAATATTTAAACTGATTTAGTGTCAATTTAGATTATGTTTAGATTAAAATGAAACTAGTACCCTTGTAATGTCTTTTTAAATTAGAGGTAAATATTTGTATATTTTTTACATAATATAATTATATTTACTGGATTTTCTCTCTATTGTAGTTTAGTATTATAGTTATTACTTGTTTTTTATTGACTTGTCTTGTTTTTACAATGATTTGCTCTGAATGCAGCCTTTAAAGAAAAGACTATCTGTTCAGTAACTATCCATCAGACTGGGTCCATGTTACCAGCCAAATGGGTAATAATTAAAGTAAGTTTTGAATTACGTATATTTGGGTGTTTAGGTGACACTTTTGCAAAAAATATATATATAATTAGGTTTAAAAGAACTAAACATGTATGTATTTAAAAACAATAAGTGTGTTAGAATTACTACAGCAACAGCTTGTAGCTCACTGTACTATTTTTGAGCACAACTTTGGTGCTTTTGCCTCATTTTTAAATCAGTGATCCCAGTAGCACAGTCTAAGCAGAGACCTCAGTGCTTGGCAAACAATCAATAGAATCAATATAATTATTAAAAAGAAACAAAATAAATGCCAACCATATAAAAAAAAAACATAAACTTAAGGAAAAAACTAAACTTGATTTTGTGTCTTTAGGCTATTGTTAACAGCAAGCATGAGGTTAGTGCATATGTATTATTATTGGAAAGATTACTGCAAAGAAAAAAAGGTTGAACCAGGAGGGGGCGATATTGCTCTTCTTACCATGAGTTACATGCAGGCTATTACTTACCATGTCACTCACATTTATTTCACAAAACAGCTGAACCCACTTAATTCGATTTAATTGTATTTATGCAGAGCTGAATCACAACAACAGTCTCCTCGAGGTGGTATAGATTGTAAGGTAGAAAGTCTACAATTAAAAAGAAAAAACCTCAATACAGTGGGAAGGAACAACTCACTTTTAACAGGAAGCACCCTCTGGCAGAACCACGGTCAGGGAGGGGCAGCCCGCTGCGACCCTTTGGGGATGAGGAGACGAAAAAGGGGACAAAAGACACACTGTGGACGAGAGCCAGAGATGAACAAGAACTAATTATTGAATGCAGAGAGGTGTATAAACACATGGTGGGAATCCCCCAGCAGGGTAGTCCCAGGGTAACTAAGGGAGGATTCATGGTCACCTGATTCAGCCCTAGCTATATGCGTTGGCAAAAAGGTAACTTTGAAACTTAATCTTAAAAGTAGAGATAGTGTCCGTCTCCTGCATTCAAACTGGGAGCTGGTTCCACAGAAGGATGATCCCCTTCTACTTCTAAATATCCTAAAAACCACAAGGAAGCCCACAGTCTGAGAGCAAACTATCAAACTACGAGGTCTTTAAAATAAGATGATTATTCAAGACCTCATGTGTGATGGGAAGGATTCTGAATTTGATGCTGGACCCACAAATCATAAAAGAGAAACACTAACTCACACACACCAGAAAGTGCCAAGAATTATAATTATATGTAATTTAGTTTTGCGTTCCTTTATAATGCTTTCAACTATACAAATAAGACACTTCATGGGGGCGCCTGAGCCTTGTAGACACAACAAATACTGAACAAACCTCATGCGCCCTGTTGTTGACAAAACGATAAAAATGAATGTGTACTTCTGTCTTATTTAGGTCATTTTTGTAGTTTTTGTAGACAGACTACTGTAATTTCTCAATAAAATGTCGCTTATTATCGCTCACTCTCAAGAACAAAAACGTGAGTAATTTCCCAGTAGCTCACCATATTTGGGATCTTCTAACATCCACACTTCATGTTTAAACGGTGGTGCGGAGGCGGTGTACCGTCGCAGGCCGGATGTAGCATTCAGCGCGGTGTGCCTTTTTTTCAGTTGCTAAGCAACAGATTTGTCCCGCCCCTTTCGTTATGACGGGGCGGGCCAGTCCTTTGACTGGTGACGTTACAAAGAAACGTCAGGTGACGTTACAAAGAAACCTTAAACCGACCTTATATATAGACCTGGCTGTTCAGTTGAAACGCATTCACACAGCGGGACAGCAGCGCTTTAAACGTTCAAACACGGAGTTTAACACAAAACAACATTTTAGACATAAAAAACAAAAAAGTGAAATGGCAAGCTCGAACTGTAACACAATGACAAATGATGAAACAGTTCAGACCAATGGGGATAATTCTACAGTACATGCTTTGGTATCCCTCTTGAATAACTTGTTCAGTAGTTTTTCGATCAAGCAGTGGGGAGAGCTTATCTCAGGCTATCCGGATTGCTTCACCGCTAAGCGGCTTGTAGGTTTTGTAGAGGACGTAATGGACCTGTGTGAACAGTCAGTAGCAGTATCACCACTGAGGTCTTCCCAGAACTCCCCTGTACATGAAAACTGTTCTGTCCACACCACTACTGGCAAAACGGTTTTGTCACGTGTGAAATTTTTGGACGATTCTGCTGAGCAGGAGTTTGATACAGCACAGAATATAGATGCTAACAGCCAAGAAACAGCTAACACAGAAGAAAGCTGTCAAAATGCTGACCAACACAGTGCTGCAAAAGCAGAAAACAATCCAATTCCAGATCCCCAGCAGCAGAAATCCTGTGTTGAACATGAAGCCAGCATCCCACCGTTAACAAACGTAAGTCAAACGGAGTCATATAAAAAGATACAGCATCACAGATCTTCTGTAGACTGTGAGCCACCTGAAAAAACCTTAGACTTTGAAAGATGGTTAGAGACATTAATTCAGGCTGTGCTTTCAAAGCTTGGTAAACTTTTAAAGTGCCCTCATTCTCACCAAAAACGTTTGTTGGATCTACTCTTGGACAAATTCAAGGGGATGGATTTGCATTTAGACCGAAAAGTGCAGAATTATTTTGACTGCATTGCTAATGCGATTTTCACTGATATTTGTGACAAATTACATAAATTGTCACTAATATCATTGAAAATGGGGAGGAGTGGGGAGGAGGATTCAATGAATTTAATGGAACAACCAATATTTAATATCATAACTACTTCAGTATTCCAAGAACACCTGTTGGCAGTAACAGTTACTGATAGACTGGAATCATATGAAAAGAAAGAAAGATGCAGACTTTCAGTGGAAATCTTTGTGGAAGGACTGATTTCCCAGGTTTCAAAAAAATCAGGCACAGTCTTCAGCATTGAAAGTGCTGAAGCTATCTCCAACCGGCTTACCATGAAAATCTGGACTGAAATCAGGGCCAGATACGACAAAATCCCACCAGAGAAGTTCAAGAAACTCAGCGAGAGGGTTTTCAAATCCCTCTGTAAAAGATGGAAGCATGCATCTTTGGTGACATTCTGGCAATTAAACTTCCAAGATCTTGATGAAGATATTGTTAAAACTTTCAAAAGAAAGATATTCCCAGAACCAAGTTGCATATCTAAGTGCTTCTCATCGGTGCGTGCATTTTTTGGGAGGTGTAAGGGAAGAAACAAAGTTTCCACTTTATAGTGACGTCGTGATATCAACAGCAAAATATTTTCTAAAACTCACTGGACACTTTAAATGAGCTAGTTTTACATTTAGATCAGATCAAGTCATTTTTGAAATCCCCAGGAATGGTCGCGGCAGATGGCCACCCCGCCCTGAGCCTGGTTCTGTCGAAGGTTTCTTCCTCTTAAAAGGGAGTTTTTCCTTCCCACTGTCGCCTCGTGCTTGCTCAGAGGGGTTTGTTCTTTTGGGGTTTTCTTTTTAATACTGTAAGTTGTTACCTTACAGTGTGAAGCACCTTGAAAACACCATTGTTTCCTTTGGTGCTATACAGATTGAAGTGACTTGCACTGATAACATAACTAAGCTGGGACTTTAATTTAACATCAATAAAATTATAAAAATATTACATCTTGATTTCTGCTTGTTTTCATTGTCTGTGACTTAATGAATACAAATGTGTAATTTAACAGATTTTTTCTTTATGTTAGTCTGACCGGTGACTCCACGTTGGCCTTAGGTGTTGGCGCGGATACGCTGCAGCCCCTGAGCCATTAATGGCCCAGCACACTACAGTAAAAACAAAACAACAGCCATCTGTCCAACTAGGAAAGGAAAATAATAAACTGCCTCCTTGGAGGCAACCTGACTCAAAACAGTTGCAGTCCAACTCAGACCGACTGCAATCACTCTCAGGCAGATTGATGAAGATCTGCAAATAACTGTTGTCTAATTTATAAACGCAGACAGATTGCCAACACGTCTGTTCACAATAGAGGACTGTACTTACATGGTTGCAAACTGGTTGTTATCTTGCTTATATGAAAACATTGCTTTGGAGCAATGAAACTCAAACACATTCATTTTTAAAATGCTTCAAAATGAAATTTTGAAGCATTTGGCTTTATGCTTTGAAAGTGCCGTTGTGAGTGGGAGTGTGAAATCCTTACTTGATGTGTTCCCTTTGCCTTTACTGTTTTCAGTTTTATCAGTTTTCAGTTTTATTTGTCATATGCAAGTTAGCACAGGGTCAACATTGCAATGAAATGTGTTTGACGAGCAGCAGTCACTCAGCAGCATGGTACAGTAGAAGAAAATATAATAAAATATAATAAAATAAAATAAAAAATAGAAAAATAGTAAAGAGCAAAATATTAGAAAGACGTGGTAAAAGAGAAAAGATGACTAAATATATATATATATATATATATGTATCTATAAATATATGTACACTAGTGATTAAATAAGAAAATCTTGAAAAGAAATATGACGGGAGGTCAGATGGGATATTGCACAGGAATGAGCAGCAGAAAATTACAGTATTACTCAGACTTTTAATAGTCATATTGTCAGTTTTGGCCGACGGTCATGGGTCACTTCCACTAAAATAGCACGAGACTGGAGTAAAATGTACTTTATTAATGAGAACACATGGTGATACAGCAAAGAATCCAACCCTTCTGAAAAGCAAATGGCTTCCTGTTATACTCTACCTGATTCAGGTGAGCATCTGGAATAGACCAAGTCTGGGGGTCAGCAAACCAAAGGGAAACAAAACCCTCCCCATAAGAAAACCACTACAATATAACCAACACATCATAGACATATGAAGATTTGTAACAAGTCCTATAAATAACTCCATAACATATAAACTTCAGTCTCTTCTATATACATTAAAACAGCGGTCCCCAACCTTTTTTGCGCCACGGACCGGTTTATGCCCGACAATATTTTCACGGACCGGCCTTTAAGGTGTCACAGATAAATACAACAAAATAAAACTAGTACCGGTACCGGAAAAAAAGAAGATTTATTCATAACACACGTGAAAGACCCAGGAAAACAGAGTTAACGATAAAAATGATAACAAAATAACGATAAAAAACGATAAAAACTCTGAAAACCATACATTTCACACCCGAGCCTCATCTCTCGACCAAACGACGGTCCGTGGCCCGGCGGTTGGGGACCGCTGCATTAAAACACCTTAACCACAGTTAGGTTTCAGCCCTCGTTGACTCAGAACAAAGTAAGACAATCAGAGTTCGATTGGTTTTTACTTGTGCAGGGGAAGCCTGGTCGGATTCTCAGAGTTGCAAGCTCTACACCCAAACTCAGACAACTCCAACTCCAGCCTCCACTCGCAGCCTTTTATTGAATGAAAACAGTTACACAACCGCCCATTGTAAACCCCATATGTTGTGTGGTAAAAGCTAAGGCACTGTGTGTGTGTGTGTGTGTGTGTGTGTGTGTGTGAGTGAGAGAGAGTGTATGTGTGTCTGTATACGTGACTTTCTGCTTACAAACGTTTTAACCGCATCTCTAGTCATAAAAGGGTCATCTCCCCTCAACCTCGTATATGGCTTAACCTCTCTAACAGTCCACCATTTACATGGTGAGCCCATAAAGGGCAGGAAGTGAACACTCCTTACCAAATAAGGAAACCAGAATCTTATATAGATTGTGCCTGCAGTTGAAAACTATAGCTAGTAACATCCCCAACATCCTACATGTGGGGGAGGAACAGAAAATATCTGAACATACAGTTCAAGACAAGGTCCAAGCACAATAATGACAACTTTTAACAAAATCACTCCAACACACTCCCCTAGCCTGGCACATTGGTTTTCTCCAGGAGCTCATAAGCAGGTGATTGAGCTGCTTTTACTCTTTACAAAGTGAGTACTGTTAACACTTCTCTTTTTACATATACAACTAATTTAGGTTACAGACAAATGATTAAATGTGAACAGCTCTAACACAGGTTCTTTTCCTGACACAGGTAGGATGGCCAGTCCCCCTGTCTCTTCACCTTTAACGAGTCACTTAATTAACAACCCAAAAAGCCTAATAAAGAATCACAATCAACCAGTGTGTGTTTTTCTTCATTACGGTTTTTAAATACAAATCAGTCAGTCAATTAATAAAAATACAAGTAAGGGTAATGGAACCCCTGGTCTCCATTACACACATAAATACCATAAAGACACTAAGTCGTAGAGCTCTGAACTCCTTGCTTCTATGATATTTACACTTCTTCTTGGCCTTCTCCTTCACTCTGAGTCACTCCAGGATAAACGCATCAGCTCAGACATACAATAATTAAAATATGTGTAGGTGACCGTTTGGCAGAAGACGATGTCGAGGCGGTACTGCAGTGACACGTCCGTGGCTATCGTCGGGGCGGTGTCCTGCATCAGAAGGAAGTCAATAGACTTCTTGGCTTTGTTGCTCATCATGGCGCTGTAGTCTGTGGGCGTGGCCTGCAAAAAGTGTAAATAAACCATCAGAGACCAAACACAAATATGCCTTCCAACCACTAGTTTAGACAACATCTTGCAAAGAGTGTGTATTTCAGAGTGCAGTTGTTTTTAAATTTGACAGAAACAGAAATAAAGACGGAAGAGAAGGACAACAGGGAAAGCAGAAGCACCGACACACTGAAATCTTTTAGGGTCAAGCTCCAGAACTAGCCACAAATCCTGCTGGAAAGAACCTAAAAATACTTAAAAATACTTGCAGAGATCGAATGGAGCCGTTAACTCAAAAGCCTGGTGTCAGGCATGTTCTTTAATAAATAAGAAACGAGCTGATATGTTACAGACCCCAGTCTTTACGTAAAGAAAAAGCTGACATTTAGAGCGGTCTCGCAGCAGATTTTAAAACAGTGACACTGATTTGTGGGGTTTTTGGGCACAAATTTGAACCTTTTTTGTTTTATCCATGTCCTTGAACACAGCTCGTGACTTGGGCGCTTTCATATGTACCGATTCATTTAGGTTTGTGCACTGAGGCCAGATTTAGGTATTAAAAACGAGTCAGTCATAACACTTCTTACATTAGTTAAAAAGCTGAGCTTACACTAAACCAACATTTAAATTTCCCCTTGTGGGACTAATAAAGGTATATCATATCATATCATATCATATCATATCATATCATATCATATCACATCATATCATATCATATCATTACTAAAGTATTGCTGCAACATTGTAAAGACAAAGATGACACACAGACCAGACATAAAACACTGAACACTTTTTAAAGACGAGTCATTTAAGAGTATTTTCTCATAGAATAAAGTCGGCTGATATGGTGAAGGAAAAATCTGCTCACGAATCCTCCAACTTCTTAAAAGTAAGGAGTGACCTGAGCTGGAAATCAACATGAGAGGGATGACTCAAGAAGAAGAAGAAGCAACAAGAAAAGAAAAACAGAGTTCAGAGTGTAGTTAAGATATCAAGCTGTATCCACAATGTGTGCCAAGAAACTAAGCTTGTCTGTTGTCATGCTAAAGAAATAAAAAATCTGGAATCAGAAAACAGCCAATAACTGCTGATCAACTCACCCACTCCTCTTCGTGCCAGTCCACGTGCAGTGACGACTGGCTGTTGTGACCGCTGTACTTTGCTCTCAGCGTATCCTGGTCATTGCGGAGCACTACTTGTTCAGACTCAGCGGAAGGAGAAGCTTTGGTTGCGATGTACTCGTACTGCGTTCAGGGCCTAAATAGCTGAAGCTAGCAGCTTGCAGCCGCACACTGCCACCAGCTGACGGGTCTGAAAGGAAGAGGGTATGAATGAAATATGAAGCGTCCCCACGTAACGTCAAACACTTTTAGTACCTTGTCAACCAGACTGGCGAGCGTCCACTCCAGTCCGCTGGCCGATTGGTCTTTGGCAGCTTGAGACAGCCTCTCTGCGTAATAGCTGACCTGAGTCTTCAGCGTGTTGACGTAGGCGATGATCTCTTTGGCTCGGACAGTGTCCTGGGGTATGTGGATGATGACTGAGCTGGAGAGGGCACTACTGCAGGGAACAAAGACACACCGACACATCTGTATCCGAGCTGGGACTGAGGACACTCACCAGCCACTTTATTAGGTACATGTGTTCAAAAGCTTGTGGCAGCAATTTAGTGCATTTAGTCAAATAAAGACAATAGAGTGGCCTGCAGGTGTATATTTTTGTAATGTTTCTGTCTTATGCCTGAAATATGCTTCAGCAGGAAATATACGCTGTAACTGGAAACAACAGCGTGATGGACCGGTTTAGTGTTAAGAGGTGTTACATCTGAAGTTAGAACGTAAATTTCCTGCAGAAATCTAAATCAAGCTTCAGAGGTACTGTTCCAAAAATATAGGGAGGGACGTTACCCACCAGATGTAAAAACAAACACTGTCTGCATGCACATGCCTGCTCTCAATGAGCCTAATCGTGGCTTAGAAAAAACAACGAGGAGCCGACTTCGATAAATGCGATACCACTCGCTTCACAAATTCAGACCATCTGTGTACAGTGGCGTGTCTAGAAAATTTTTGTTGGGGGGGCCAGGTAGGGGCACAGATTTGGAGAAGGGTGGCAGATTTAATTGGCAGATAATGTTTTAAAAAAAAATTCTACCAACCCTTAACCATAATTCAATAATCCTATAAACCTAATAACCAAATGCACTTTTAACTCTTATTAGAATGAGATTTTAACCACTACGGTGCAAAGTTTTTAGATACTGCGTTGATAAAGTACAAGAGATACAATCAGTGCTTTGTCAGTGTTTACTCAGCAGTCAAGGACAACAATATTTGCATAGTATTTTTACTGACATATAGTGCACATATGTTTTGGGCAAAAACATTTTTGAAAATTAAAATACGAACATTTGTAACAAACAATTGACAAATTAGCCAATGCCAATGCAAAACTTTATCTGCCTGTTAAAAAAAGAAGATAATCTTCTCACAAACTGGTGTTTGATTTTGAAACAGGAAAAAAGTGGGGAAACAACTGAAAAGACTAACATTTGAATGAAACCTGAAAGCAAGTAAATACTTTCTATGCTGCCTTATCGTAAACTTTGGTAATATTGATAAAGAACAACACTGGCTGATGATAAAATACAGTCAGCTGGCATGGTGACACTGCCAGTATTAACCTGCAGGGCTGGACTGGGACAAAAAAATTGGGCATTTTTACTACAGACCGACCCACCAGGTAGTAAAGCCATAAAGACTTTGACTGAAAACAAACCCTGTTGTGACAGTGATGTACAGTCTTGTTGGTATATGTATGATTTCTATACATTTTACGTCAGATAAAAACTTTGGTTGTAAGATTTAGATAATTATTTAATAAAAACTAGGTATTTTAAATGAGAATAAGAAAGAAAAGTATTTCTTTGTGCCCACCTTTCCCTGTTAATGCCCTACCTGGCCCCCTGGCAAAACTTTGCTAGACCCGCCCCTGCACAGTTACCAGCTGTCTGCTACATAAAAAAGGATCCTGGTGTTATTTGTCTCTCAGAAACAGTTCATAACTTCCCTTCAACTCATTCATGTCACCTAAAAGGTAAACCTGTTTCTCCATCACCTGTTCAGCTCTGATGGTTCAGTAAGGACATCTCCTGGTTTCATCTTCATGTTTCCCTCTCACCACATATCTAAACAGACATCATGACCAGCAGCTTTACAGCTGTGGCTCCAGCAAACATCAGCTGATACTAGAAATTAATATTAAATACATTCTAACAACAGCCGATCAAGCTTAAACGTGCTGCTGTTGTTTAGCGCAACATCTGCTGGTTTCCTCTTTCTGGCGCAAAGTGGGCGATAAACAAGAGAGAAAAGCCGATCAGCTGATCATTGATCAGTTTCATGATTGAAGTAGCAACAGGAGAGGGAGGGGGAGAGAATGAGAGAAGAGGCAGCTGTGCAGCATAAAGACAGAATAAATCCAGCTTTGTGTCTTTTTTCCATTCTAGCTAAAGTCCGGGACAAACTGCGTCTCTTCTCAGCTCAATACGAAACGTGTAATATTTTCTCTGAATGAGGGACCATTCCATTTTTTTAAGGAGCCGTTGGCAACTCTACTAACCTTATGAATAAAATAAAGTTCACTATCAGTAACATCATAGCACCCACCCAGCTGTATAAAAACTCCGTCAAACTGGCTAGAACGCAGTATGAGTTATTGCAACTGACAGTAAAAAGTCAGCAACATGAAAATAAACTCCACCTAAACTTGGTTTATATCTGACCCAGATAGACTGCAGGTCATAACTTCTTACCTGAAGTTCAGTTCACCTGACACTCGGACTGGTGGCTGCTTCGGGTCTCTCCTCCTGCCTCCCCTTCCCTCATCCACCTGTTGCCTCTGTGGAAGCCCCGTCATAGCCACCACCAAACAACGGAGTTATTTCTACACATCGACCTGCATCTGGCCAATCCACCACCTCTCATTGTTCATGCCATTACAAAAAAAATAAAAAATAAGTCACTGGGGATATGCCCGGTATGCCCGATGGCCAGTCCAGCTATGTTAACCTGCAACCAAATCTGCAGCTCCATACAGCAATGTTACGACTTAGATTATATCTTATAACGCATAACTCTTATGTTAGCTGCCCTCAGTAGCATACTGTCTGAAATATTCCACAGCTGCAATAATTCTTTAAGTGTTATTTTTTTCCTTGGTATTCTAATTTCACCGAAGTTTACTAAACTCAACAAACTTGATATTACTTACCGGGACATTTATTCTGTCCTCATTTTCTTTCACCGAAAAATTGTTTCCTGCAGTGCCATCTTTCGCGCTTGGCTCTCCTACCTTTGCTAACGTGATGCGCATAGCGCAGAAGCGATGCTGCATTCACTTACACTCGGATATCTGAGCGTCACCGTGAAAACATAATCGGACATTTGATATTTGATTGAATTTTATTGTTTTGCCTTTGGGGTGGCACCTGGGGTGGCCAGTCTGGTTTGGGGGGTGGCCTGTGCCCCCCCAGGCCACTCCGCTGGACACGCCATTGTTACCGGGGCACGATCACCGGGGACCCGTTTTTCCAGCACACACGCCCGATACCACGTGACAACAAATACGTCATTTCCTGTTGACTAAAAAAAAAAAAAAAGCACCCTCTCACGGTCCTAGGGACCAAAAAATTGTCCCGCCTGATCAGCGGGCGAAGCCGCTGCTGCACGCCGGAAATGAGGCTTCATTTCCCGCAGGTCTATCTAAGCAGCCCGCTGTTTTCCAGCCCGGGGTCAAATGTGGAGCAAGGGCGCCACCCGGTGGACAAATAAAAAAATTACAACTGAATTACAAATGAACGCTAAACATCAACGATCCCTTTGACCGTAATTAATTTGCAGTGAAAAATAGCGTTTATAATGGGTTTCAATGGGGCACAAATCGACCACTAAGCACAATAGTGTAAGTTTGTCTGTAGCTTAGCCACTGAAGCTAATTGAAGGAAGTCAGACTTGAATTTTGAAATAAAATCATATCAAACTTTTTTTTTGGAGAATTTGGCTATAGTCCATTCAACACTGTGCAAATGGCATGTAATCAAAATTTGAAAATAGCCACAAATCGACCCAAGACCCTCCAGGGGTTTTAAGTACACGCAATATTTTCACTCTCACATTTTACTCTGTACTGGAAGACTTGTTCATTTTCAAGATTCATTCATCCATCCACTTTCTTCCACTTTATCCGGAGCCGGGTCGCGGGGGCAGCAGCCCAAGCAGAGAAGCCCAGACCTCTCTCTCCCCAGCCACCTCCTCCAGCTTATCCGGGGGAACACCAAGGCGTTCCCAGGCCAGCCGAGAGATATAATCTCTCCAGCGTGTCCTGGGTCTGCCCGGAAAACCTCGCCCAGGAGGTATCCAGGGGGCATCCTTGTCAGTTGCCCGAACCACCTCATCTGGCTCCTTTCGATGTGGAGGAGCAGCAGCTCTTCAAGATTCTCTCAAATAATTTTTCACCATATAAACTAAGGTTTTTTTATTTAGGCGTCATAGTTCTGAAGAGAGATATGTGTTTTTTAATAGGTGGACATTTCTGCCAGCAGGTTGGGGATTAAAAAGGTCGATCATGCTTGGCTAATTTGAGCAACTGTGCCAACTTTACAAAACTATACGTTTTTATACCACAACTCCCCGTTCAGCCTTAAATGCCAGAAGAAGAAGACTAGTCTCCCTAAATCTGACTCTGTTTATTACCGGAATCTGGAAAATACTGTAAGAAAGCTACATAAAGTATCAGCATTGAGTAACAATTTAAATTCACGTCCTCAGCAACAGCATTTAACAGTATTTCCATGTACTTCTTACCTTTGCAATTAACTGCAGGTTAAACGGCCCGGTGACTTGCAGCCACGATTAGGCTCATTGAGAGCAGGCATGTGCATGCAGACAGTGTTTGTTTTTACATCTGGTGGGTAACGTCCCTCCCTATATTTTTGGAACAGTACCTCTGAAGCTTGATTTAGATTTCTGCAGGAAATTTACGTTCTAACTTCAGATGTAACACCTCTTAACACTAAACCGGTCCATCATGCTGTTGTTTCCAGTTACAGCGTATATTTCCTGCTGAAGCATATTTCAGGCATAAGACAGAAACATTACAAAAATATACACCTGCAGGCCACTCTATTGTCTTTATTTGACTAAATGCACTAAATTGCTGCCACAAGCTTTTGAACACATGTACCTAATAAAGTGGCTGGTGAGTGTCCTCAGTCCCAGCTCGGATACAGATGTGTCGGTGTGTCTTTGTTCCCTGCAGTAGTGCCCTCTCCAGCTCAGTCATCATCCACATACCCCAGGACACTGTCCGAGCCAAAGAGATCATCGCCTACGTCAACACGCTGAAGACTCAGGTCAGCTATTACGCAGAGAGGCTGTCTCAAGCTGCCAAAGACCAATCGGCCAGCGGACTGGAGTGGACGCTCGCCAGTCTGGTTGACAAGGTACTAAAAGTGTTTGACGTTACGTGGGGACGCTTCATATTTCATTCATACCCTCTTCCTTTCAGACCCGTCAGCTGGTGGCAGTGTGCGGCTGCAAGCTGCTAGCTTCAGCTATTTAGGCCCTGAACGCAGTACGAGTACATCGCAACCAAAGCTTCTCCTTCCGCTGAGTCTGAACAAGTAGTGCTCCGCAATGACCAGGATACGCTGAGAGCAAAGTACAGCGGTCACAACAGCCAGTCGTCACTGCACGTGGACTGGCACGAAGAGGAGTGGGTGAGTTGATCAGCAGTTATTGGCTGTTTTCTGATTCCAGATTTTTTATTTCTTTAGCATGACAACAGACAAGCTTAGTTTCTTGGCACACATTGTGGATACAGCTTGATATCTTAACTACACTCTGAACTCTGTTTTTCTTTTCTTGTTGCTTCTTCTTCTTCTTGAGTCATCCCTCTCATGTTGATTTCCAGCTCAGGTCACTCCTTACTTTTAAGAAGTTGGAGGATTCGTGAGCAGATTTTTCCTTCACCATATCAGCCGACTTTATTCTATGAGAAAATACTCTTAAATGACTCGTCTTTAAAAAGTGTTCAGTGTTTTATGTCTGGTCTGTGTGTCATCTTTGTCTTTACAATGTTGCAGCAATACTTTAGTAATGATATGATATGATATGATATGATATGATATGATATGATATGATATACCTTTATTAGTCCCACAAGGGGAAATTTAAATGTTGGTTTAGTGTAAGCTCAGCTTTTTAACTAATGTAAGAAGTGTTATGACTGACTCGTTTTTAATACCTAAATCTGGCCTCAGTGCACAAACCTAAATGAATCGGTACATATGAAAGCGCCCAAGTCACGAGCTGTGTTCAAGGACATGGATAAAACAAAAAGGTTCAAATTTTTGCCCAAAAACCCCACAAATCAGTGTCACTGTTTTAAAATCTGCTGCGAGACCGCTCTAAATGTCAGCTTTTTCTTTACGTAAAGACTGGGGTCTGTAACATATCAGCTCGTTTCTTATTTATTAAAGAACATGCCTGACACCAGGCTTTTGAGTTAACGGCTCCATTCGATCTCTGCAAGTATTTTTAAGTATTTTTAGGTTCTTTCCAGCAGGATTTGTGGCTAGTTCTGGAGCTTGACCCTAAAAGATTTCAGTGTGTCGGTGCTTCTGCTTTCCCTGTTGTCCTTCTCTTCCGTCTTTATTTCTGTTTCTGTCAAATTTAAAAACAACTGCACTCTGAAATACACACTCTTTGCAAGATGTTGTCTAAACTAGTGGTTGGAAGGCATATTTGTGTTTGGTCTCTGATGGTTTATTTACACTTTTTGCAGGCCACGCCCACAGACTACAGCGCCATGATGAGCAACAAAGCCAAGAAGTCTATTGACTTCCTTCTGATGCAGGACACCGCCCCGACGATAGCCACGGACGTGTCACTGCAGTACCGCCTCGACATCGTCTTCTGCCAAACGGTCACCTACACATATTTTAATTATTGTATGTCTGAGCTGATGCGTTTATCCTGGAGTGACTCAGAGTGAAGGAGAAGGCCAAGAAGAAGTGTAAATATCATAGAAGCAAGGAGTTCAGAGCTCTACGACTTAGTGTCTTTATGGTATTTATGTGTGTAATGGAGACCAGGGGTTCCATTACCCTTACTTGTATTTTTATTAATTGACTGACTGATTTGTATTTAAAAACCGTAATGAAGAAAAACACACACTGGTTGATTGTGATTCTTTATTAGGCTTTTTGGGTTGTTAATTAAGTGACTCGTTAAAGGTGAAGAGACAGGGGGACTGGCCATCCTACCTGTGTCAGGAAAAGAACCTGTGTTAGAGCTGTTCACATTTAATCATTTGTCTGTAACCTAAATTAGTTGTATATGTAAAAAGAGAAGTGTTAACAGTACTCACTTTGTAAAGAGTAAAAGCAGCTCAATCACCTGCTTATGAGCTCCTGGAGAAAACCAATGTGCCAGGCTAGGGGAGTGTGTGTTGGAGTGATTTTGTTAAAAGTTGTCATTATTGTGCTTGGACCTTGTCTTGAACTGTATGTTCAGATATTTTCTGTTCCTCCCCCACATGTAGGATGTTGGGGATGTTACTAGCTATAGTTTTCAACTGCAGGCACAATCTATGTAAGATTCTGGTTTCCTTATTTGGTAAGGAGTGTTCACTTCCTGCCCTTTATGGGCTCACCATGTAAATGGTGGACTGTTAGAGAGGTTAAGCCATATACGAGGTTGAGGGGAGATGACCCTTTTATGACTAGAGATGCGGTTAAAACGTTTGTAAGCAGGAAGTCACGTATACAGACACACATACACTCTCTCTCACTCACACACACACACACACACACACACACACACACACACACACACACACACACACACACACACACAGTGCCTTAGCTTTTACCACACAACATATGGGGTTTACAATGGGCGGTTGTGTAACTGTTTTCATTCAATAAAAGGCTGCGAGTGGAGGCTGGAGTTGGAGTTGTCTGAGTTTGGGTGTAGAGCTTGCAACTCTGAGAATCCGACCAGGCTTCCCCTGCACAAGT
Source organism: Aulonocara stuartgranti (assembly GCF_965226115.1). Taxonomy (NCBI): domain Eukaryota; kingdom Metazoa; phylum Chordata; class Actinopteri; order Cichliformes; family Cichlidae; genus Aulonocara; species Aulonocara stuartgranti. Next base: position 21,545,128 of record NC_138951.1, read on the forward strand.
AAAAACCAATCGAACTCTGATTGTCTTACTTTGTTCTGAGTCAGCGAGGGCTGAAACCTAACTGTGGTTAAGGTGTTTTAATGCAGCGGTCCCCAACCGCCGGGCCACGGACCGTCGTTTGGTCGAGAGATGAGGCTCGGGTGTGAAATGTATGGTTTTCAGAGTTTTTATCGTTTTTGATCGTTATTTTGTTATCGTTTTTATCGTTAACTCTGTTTTCCTGGGTCTTTCACGTGTGTTATGAATAAATCTTCTTTTTTTCCGGTATCGGTACTAGTTTTATTTTGTTGTATTTATCTGTGACACCTTAAAGGCCGGTCCGTGAAAATATTGTCGGGCATAAACCGGTCCGTGGCGCAAAAAAGGTTGGGGACCGCTGTTTTAATGTATATAGAAGAGACTGAAGTTTATATGTTATGGAGTTATTTATAGGACTTGTTACAAATCTTCATATGTCTATGATGTGTTATATCAGCCCGTTCTCACTCCCGAGGCGTAACATGTCGACGTTTTGTCACGTCCCGCGGCGTTCCTGAGGAACGTGAAAGGAGACCTTCGGCGTTCTTATGGTACGCGGCGGGCTATGGCTGGAATCCAGTTCAATGACGCTCCCGCGGTAATAGACGTTCCAGCCCTGTATTCCAGCCCTAAACCTAACCTTATCCCTAGCCCTGACCATAACCTTATTCCTGACCTTAACCAGGACTTTAATGATGTTAAATAGCGTGTTTCTAAGCGATTTGAAGAAAAAGAGCAAACATGTGTAGATTCAGTCCAGACAGTTCTCATATTTCCTCTTTTTTCCGAGGTCGTCATTCAGGAACGTGGTGGGTAGCCGAAAACGTAATATGGTGACGATTTGTCACCTAGCGTAAAATGTTACGCTTTGGGAGTGAGAACGTGTTGGTTATATTGTAGTGGTTTTCTTATGGGGAGGGTTTTGTTTCCCTTTGGTTTGCTGACCCCCAGACTTGGTCTATTCCAGATGCTCACCTGAATCAGGTAGAGTATAACAGGAAGCCATTTGCTTTTCAGAAGGGTTGGATTCTTTGCTGTATCACCATGTGTTCTCATTAATAAAGTACATTTTACTCCAGTCTCGTGCTATTTTAGTGGAAGTGACCCATGACCGTCGGCCAAAACTGACAATATGACTATTAAAAGTCTGAGTAATACTGTAATTTTCTGCTGCTCATTCCTGTGCAATATCCCATCTGACCTCCCGTCATATTTCTTTTCAAGATTTTCTTATTTAATCACTAGTGTACATATATTTATAGATACATATATAAATATATTTAGTCATCTTTTCTCTTTTACCACGTCTCTCTAATATTTTGCTCTTTACTATTTTTCTATTTTTTATTTTATTTTATTATATTTTATTATATTTTCTTCTACTGTACCATGCTGCTGAGTGACTGCTGCTCGTCAAACACATTTCATTGCAATGTTGACCCTGTGCTAACTTGCATATGACAAATAAAACTGAAAACTGATAAAACTGAAAACAGTAAAGGCAAAGGGAACACATCAAGTAAGGATTTCACACTCCCACTCACAACGGCACTTTCAAAGCATAAAGCCAAATGCTTCAAAATTTCATTTTGAAGCATTTTAAAAATGAATGTGTTTGAGTTTCATTGCTCCAAAGCAATGTTTTCATATAAGCAAGATAACAACCAGTTTGCAACCATGTAAGTACAGTCCTCTATTGTGAACAGACGTGTTGGCAATCTGTCTGCGTTTATAAATTAGACAACAGTTATTTGCAGATCTTCATCAATCTGCCTGAGAGTGATTGCAGTCGGTCTGAGTTGGACTGCAACTGTTTTGAGTCAGGTTGCCTCCAAGGAGGCAGTTTATTATTTTCCTTTCCTAGTTGGACAGATGGCTGTTGTTTTGTTTTTACTGTAGTGTGCTGGGCCATTAATGGCTCAGGGGCTGCAGCGTATCCGCGCCAACACCTAAGGCCAACGTGGAGTCACCGGTCAGACTAACATAAAGAAAAAATCTGTTAAATTACACATTTGTATTCATTAAGTCACAGACAATGAAAACAAGCAGAAATCAAGATGTAATATTTTTATAATTTTATTGATGTTAAATTAAAGTTCCAGCTTAGTTATGTTATCAGTGCAAGTCACTTCAATCTGTATAGCACCAAAGGAAACAATGGTGTTTTCAAGGTGCTTCACACTGTAAGGTAACAACTTACAGTATTAAAAAGAAAACCCCAAAAGAACAAACCCCTCTGAGCAAGCACGAGGCGACAGTGGGAAGGAAAAACTCCCTTTTAAGAGGAAGAAACCTTCGACAGAACCAGGCTCAGGGCGGGGTGGCCATCTGCCGCGACCATTCCTGGGGATTTCAAAAATGACTTGATCTGATCTAAATGTAAAACTAGCTCATTTAAAGTGTCCAGTGAGTTTTAGAAAATATTTTGCTGTTGATATCACGACGTCACTATAAAGTGGAAACTTTGTTTCTTCCCTTACACCTCCCAAAAAATGCACGCACCGATGAGAAGCACTTAGATATGCAACTTGGTTCTGTGAATATCTTTCTTTTGAAAGTTTTAACAATATCTTCATCAAGATCTTGGAAGTTTAATTGCCAGAATGTCACCAAAGATGCATGCTTCCATCTTTTACAGAGGGATTTGAAAACCCTCTCGCTGAGTTTCTTGAACTTCTCTGGTGGGATTTTGTCGTATCTGGCCCTGATTTCAGTCCAGATTTTCATGGTAAGCCGGTTGGAGATAGCTTCAGCACTTTCAATGCTGAAGACTGTGCCTGATTTTTTTGAAACCTGGGAAATCAGTCCTTCCACAAAGATTTCCACTGAAAGTCTGCATCTTTCTTTCTTTTCATATGATTCCAGTCTATCAGTAACTGTTACTGCCAACAGGTGTTCTTGGAATACTGAAGTAGTTATGATATTAAATATTGGTTGTTCCATTAAATTCATTGAATCCTCCTCCCCACTCCTCCCCATTTCCAATGATATTAGTGACAATTTATGTAATTTGTCACAAATATCAGTGAAAATCGCATTAGCAATGCAGTCAAAATAATTCTGCACTTTTCGGTCTAAATGCAAATCCATCCCCTTGAATTTGTCCAAGAGTAGATCCAACAAACGTTTTTGGTGAGAATGAGGGCACTTTAAAAGTTTACCAAGCTTTGAAAGCACAGCCTGAATTAATGTCTCTAACCATCTTTCAAAGTCTAAGGTTTTTTCAGGTGGCTCACAGTCTACAGAAGATCTGTGATGCTGTATCTTTTTATATGACTCCGTTTGACTTACGTTTGTTAACGGTGGGATGCTGGCTTCATGTTCAACACAGGATTTCTGCTGCTGGGGATCTGGAATTGGATTGTTTTCTGCTTTTGCAGCACTGTGTTGGTCAGCATTTTGACAGCTTTCTTCTGTGTTAGCTGTTTCTTGGCTGTTAGCATCTATATTCTGTGCTGTATCAAACTCCTGCTCAGCAGAATCGTCCAAAAATTTCACACGTGACAAAACCGTTTTGCCAGTAGTGGTGTGGACAGAACAGTTTTCATGTACAGGGGAGTTCTGGGAAGACCTCAGCGGTGATACTGCTACTGACTGTTCACACAGGTCCATTACGTCCTCTACAAAACCTACAAGCCGCTTAGCGGTGAAGCAATCCGGATAGCCTGAGATAAGCTCTCCCCACTGCTTGATCGAAAAACTACTGAACAAGTTATTCAAGAGGGATACCAAAGCATGTACTGTAGAATTATCCCCATTGGTCTGAACTGTTTCATCATTTGTCATTGTGTTACAGTTCGAGCTTGCCATTTCACTTTTTTGTTTTTTATGTCTAAAATGTTGTTTTGTGTTAAACTCCGTGTTTGAACGTTTAAAGCGCTGCTGTCCCGCTGTGTGAATGCGGTTCAACTGAACAGCCAGGTCTATATATAAGGTCGGTTTAAGGTTTCTTTGTAACGTCACCTGACGTTTCTTTGTAACGTCACCAGTCAAAGGACTGGCCCGCCCCGTCATAACGAAAGGGGCGGGACAAATCTGTTGCTTAGCAACTGAAAAAAAGGCACACCGCGCTGAATGCTACATCCGGCCTGCGACGGTACACCGCCTCCGCACCACCGTTTAAACATGAAGTGTGGATGTTAGAAGATCCCAAATATGGTGAGCTACTGGGAAATTACTCACGTTTTTGTTCTTGAGAGTGAGCGATAATAAGCGACATTTTATTGAGAAATTACAGTAGTCTGTCTACAAAAACTACAAAAATGACCTAAATAAGACAGAAGTACACATTCATTTTTATCGTTTTGTCAACAACAGGGCGCATGAGGTTTGTTCAGTATTTGTTGTGTCTACAAGGCTCAGGCGCCCCCATGAAGTGTCTTATTTGTATAGTTGAAAGCATTATAAAGGAACGCAAAACTAAATTACATATAATTATAATTCTTGGCACTTTCTGGTGTGTGTGAGTTAGTGTTTCTCTTTTATGATTTGTGGGTCCAGCATCAAATTTAGAATCCTTCCCATCACACATGAGGTCTTGAATAATCATCTTATTTTAAAGACCTCGTAGTTTGATAGTTTGCTCTCAGACTGTGGGCTTCCTTGTGGTTTTTAGGATATTTAGAAGTAGAAGGGGATCATCCTTCTGTGGAACCAGCTCCCAGTTTGAATGCAGGAGACGGACACTATCTCTACTTTTAAGATTAAGTTTCAAAGTTACCTTTTTGCCAACGCATATAGCTAGGGCTGAATCAGGTGACCATGAATCCTCCCTTAGTTACCCTGGGACTACCCTGCTGGGGGATTCCCACCATGTGTTTATACACCTCTCTGCATTCAATAATTAGTTCTTGTTCATCTCTGGCTCTCGTCCACAGTGTGTCTTTTGTCCCCTTTTTCGTCTCCTCATCCCCAAAGGGTCGCAGCGGGCTGCCCCTCCCTGACCGTGGTTCTGCCAGAGGGTGCTTCCTGTTAAAAGTGAGTTGTTCCTTCCCACTGTATTGAGGTTTTTTCTTTTTAATTGTAGACTTTCTACCTTACAATCTATACCACCTCGAGGAGACTGTTGTTGTGATTCAGCTCTGCATAAATACAATTAAATCGAATTAAGTGGGTTCAGCTGTTTTGTGAAATAAATGTGAGTGACATGGTAAGTAATAGCCTGCATGTAACTCATGGTAAGAAGAGCAATATCGCCCCCTCCTGGTTCAACCTTTTTTTCTTTGCAGTAATCTTTCCAATAATAATACATATGCACTAACCTCATGCTTGCTGTTAACAATAGCCTAAAGACACAAAATCAAGTTTAGTTTTTTCCTTAAGTTTATGTTTTTTTTTTATATGGTTGGCATTTATTTTGTTTCTTTTTAATAATTATATTGATTCTATTGATTGTTTGCCAAGCACTGAGGTCTCTGCTTAGACTGTGCTACTGGGATCACTGATTTAAAAATGAGGCAAAAGCACCAAAGTTGTGCTCAAAAATAGTACAGTGAGCTACAAGCTGTTGCTGTAGTAATTCTAACACACTTATTGTTTTTAAATACATACATGTTTAGTTCTTTTAAACCTAATTATATAATTTTTTTTTGCAAAAGTGTCACCTAAACACCCAAATATACGTAATTCAAAACTTACTTTAATTATTACCCATTTGGCTGGTAACATGGACCCAGTCTGATGGATAGTTACTGAACAGATAGTCTTTTCTTTAAAGGCTGCATTCAGAGCAAATCATTGTAAAAACAAGACAAGTCAATAAAAAACAAGTAATAACTATAATACTAAACTACAATAGAGAGAAAATCCAGTAAATATAATTATATTATGTAAAAAATATACAAATATTTACCTCTAATTTAAAAAGACATTACAAGGGTACTAGTTTCATTTTAATCTAAACATAATCTAAATTGACACTAAATCAGTTTAAATATTACAGCTGAAGGTGATTTTAATAAATGTACTGCTGCTTGACTTTGTTTTACTACTGCAGTATAATTTATCATGTACAAAAGCTCCAAATGTTGTTTCTCTGACTTAATGTTCTGATGACGTTTGTGTTACTTTGCAGGAAATAGTCAGGACCCAGATGAACCTGTGCTGGAATTCAGTGTGGGTGAGTAATATGAGCATTTATGAAGGCTGTCCATGACCTGTAATTAAATTTAGCGTCATTAGTGCCACTCATTGCAAGTGACAGTGCACATGCTTTCAGCATGGAGTCTGCTCTTATGGTAGCAAAATAAATTCAGAAAATCTCCATCAAAAAGCAGCTCAGCAGCAGAAATATATATGGTCAGCTGGTTGTGAGTTAATGAGCATGTGAAATCAGTGTGAACATTTTGAAACAACAACTCTCCAACCTCGTAATTGTAAGACTGCCTGTGCAGCCACAGGAGCCTTCAGAGAGTCTTCCTGCTTGTCTCTTGGGTTGATTTGCTCGTGTTTTCTCACCCAGTCAATGACTGTAAAAGGGCTGGACTAATTGAAGGCAGGTGTAATTGATTGCACTGATATGCTAGTCTACTTATAGCCCACATTACAAACACTGCTGTGTTATTTTGTCTCTCAGTGCAGGTATGTAATGTGACAAAACCTCTAATGATCTGATATGTTTGGGATGGATGGGCTGTGAATTATATAGTGAATTGTCTTATTTTGTCGCTCTGTGCAGGCTTTCTACTTACAGGGTGGTGGGTCTCAGAGGACAATTGCTACCCCTGTTGAAGTGAACAACGTGTGGAGTGCAACTGGCTTTGTGGCATAGCTGGCTCTGGCCTTGGACTGTGTGTTTTTACTTTGTACCTAAATGGGACACTGGACTTCTAACTACTATTCATTGTGTTTATAAATAAAATTTTAGAATTTTATTGACTGTCATCTTTTTGCCCACGGTGGAGACGGTTGGTCAGACCTAGAATCTGTGTGTGTGTGTGTGTGTGTGTGTCATCAGCAGGGTTTTGCATAAAAGAGTGTGAGCAGGTCAAAAGGTCAATTCATTTATTGTAGTTTTATGGCAGCACCCTCTAGTGGCCTTGAAGCAAACAGTCTCCTAACTAAGCCATGGCATCTCTGGTCTCTCCTACTTTTGTATGCTCTGCTGGAGGAGCAGCATTGGATCTAGTGATACTGAGTAAGCTGATTAGGACAGGCCTGGAGAAATGTGGTTTGCATGAAGTATCAGGAAAAAAACAACCTTGTATTGTAAAATAATAATACACGAATAATAAATACTTTTCATGACATTCAGATTTCTGGACTCACGAGTTCATAGAACATTAATGTTACGAAACATTGAGAAGTCTTAAAACTACATTGTATACTTATTATTTATTTACTTTAATCAGATTTGACTGGTATTTTTAAACATTAAGTTTTTGTTCCTTCAACTATTGTATTTAAGCTTATGACTCACTCACAGTATGTTTATATAACTGCCTAAAAAACGGTGAGGATGTGGCCGCAGTGGCTGAGAAGCAACTTTACCGTCCAACTTTTTTTCAACTTTAATTTATATACACTCAAAAATATAAACGCAACACCTTTGTTACTGCTCCCATTCCCCATGGGATGGACGTAGAGACCTAAAATTCATTCCAGATACACAATATAACCATCCCTCCCAAACAGTGGTCACAAATCAGTCCAAATGTGTGGTAGTGGGCACATCTGCTATATTGAGATAATCCACCCCACCTCGCAGGTGTGCCACATCAGGATGCTGATCTGACATCATGAGTAGTGCACAGGTGTACCTCAGACTGCCCACAACAAAAGGCCACCCTGGAATGTGCAGTTTTTTGCGCTATTGGGGGTCTGGGGACCCAGAACCGGTCAGTATCTGGTGTGACCACCATTTGCCTCATGCAGTGCAACACATCGTCGCATGGAGTCTATCAGATTGTCAATTGTGGCCTGTGGAATGTTGGTCCACTCCACTTCAATGGCTGTGCGAGGTTGTTGGATATTCGTGGGAACTGGTACACGCTGTCGTATACGCCGGTCAAGTACATCCCGAACATGCTCAATGGGTGACATGTCCGGTGAGTATGCTGGCCATGCAAGAACTGGGACATTCTCAGCTGCCATCTGCCCTGAACAATGTGAACCATGATTCATCCGTGAAGCGCACACCTCTCCAACGTGCCAGACGCCATCGAATGTGAGCATTTGCCCACACAAGTCTGCTACGGCGACGAGCTGGAGTCAGGTCAAGACCCCGATGAGGACGACGGGCATGCAGTTGAGCGTCCCTGAGACTGTTTCTGACAGTTTGTGCAGAAATTGTTTGGTTGTGCAAACCAATTGTTCCAGCAGCTGTCTGGGTGGCTGGTCTCAGACGATCTTCGAGGTGAACCTGCTGGATGTGGAGGTCCTGGGCTGGTGTGGTTACACGAGGTCTGCGGTTGTGAGGCCGGTTGGATGTGCTGCCATATTCTCTGAAACGCCTGTGGAGACGGCTTATGGTTGAGAAATGAACATTCAATGCACAGGCGACAGATCTGGTTGACATTCCTGCTGTCAGCATGCCAATTGCACGCTCCCTCATTGCTTGTGGCATCTGTGGCATTTTGCTGTGAGACAAAACTGCACATTCCAGGGTGGCCTTTTGTTGTGGGCAGTCTGAGGTACACCTGTGCACTACTCATGATGTCAGATCAGCATCCTGATGTGGCACACCTGTGAGGTGGGATGGATTATCTCAATATAGCAGATGTGCCCACTACCACACATTTGGACTGATTTGTGACCACTGTTTGGGAGGGATGGTTATATTGTGTATCTGGAATGAATTTTAGGTCTCTACGTCCATCCCATGGGGAATAGGAGCAAAAACAAAAGTGTTGCGTTTATATTTTTGTTCAGTGTATGAAGACGTGGATTCTCCTTTTCACATGTTAGCATGTTGTTTGGCCAGCTGTGGCTTACATTACCACAGCTGTGATAAAATTATCAGGAGTACTTCTATGTCTATGAGGGGAAAGCTTTCCTTGTTTACATATAATATAATAATGATACAGATAATGAAAGTCAGACAAAGTGGATCATGTCTTTTACAAAGTGCATAAATAAATCAAGCAGATTTTTTTTCGGTTGTGGTTTCTGAGTTGTGAAATGTCTGCAGCTCCGGAGTGGACTGTATTTGATTTGTCACATTGAAAGAGGGCCAGAAAATTACATAATCAGTGAAGCCAAACACATGTCTCTTTCCTAATATGGGCAATGTCTTTAGTAAAACTCAGCTGTAAGCATGTCTCCAGGCTCTGAATTGAAGGATTTTAGCACACAATGTTATGTGTTTTCAAACTCACAAAATCATATTTTACGTTCTTGAAGCAATAACCACGTGAAACTGAAGTTTAAATACTTTTCTTCCCTACATCCTGTGTGCAAGAGTCAATTATAGCATCATTTGGAGAGTTATATTTCATTTAGCATGTTATCGCATATCTGAAGGGGACCTAAAATAAAGCACAGTTCAGTCAGAGGGTCTCTTATTGATTGAAATCAACTTTTCCTGCTTTTAGGAGATAACTGAAAGTATACATGAAAGTGCCTTATCTTTTATAACCACAGGTTTTTTTTTATAATGGGTGTTTGTGTAAACTGTGTGTCACAGAAATAAAAGGCTGCTGTGGCGTGATGGTTCTTCGTAGTGGTCTGACACCGAGGGCAGAGGGGCTGCTCTGAGATCCTTCCCTTGCTAGCATGTGAAAAACCGGTTGAGCTGTTCGTCTTGTTTCATTAACGGGAATAAGTCTCTAAAGCAGCGGGGCCTGTGGAAGCGCAGACCCAACACTTTCCAGTAGCATAAGATTTTTTGCCAAGAAGTGCGACAGCAAAGAACTGATTGTCCAAATATAAGTTTCCTTACTTTTTCTATGAAGTTTATATGTTTGTAAAAATAAAGTAAACCATCTGCTCTAAACAGGTTTACATAGACTCAAGATTCCTTTTATCATTTTCTTGAAAATGTGTTTTTGGGGTGTTTTGCAAAACTAACTTTCCTCAGTCACACACTTTTTTCCTTCAGTTAAAAAACTTGTAGATCTGGCATATTGATCGATCACAGGTTTGATAGCTTATCTCTGGACAGTCAGCTTAAAGAAGAATTTGCAAAGTTCATTGTATTTATTTAAGATCATTTTTGACAGCCACAGCTGTGACACATCAATGATTTTTATAAGATATTTATCACAGACTGACAGAACTACGAGAAACACCTTTTAGTTATCGTCCTTTTTAGTCGTCTGAAAAGTTCATATAAAAGCAGAGGTTTCTCTGTTTTAAAGACACAGAACATTTTTAAGACACAATCACACAAGTAGATATTTCAAGAAGACAGTGTAAACAAACATTTAGGGGCTGTGGTTTCACATGTTGCTCCACCTATCATGCGTTAGAGTCACCTTCCAGTAAGTTTCCAGGTCACTTACCCAGTATATGTACTCAGACTGGAACCAGTATGTTTGAGATTCATACAACCAGAAAACTGTCTCCTCTGTTTATTGTGTGAATTCACACTATTGAGATCCTGTTTCTCTTTAAACTTTATTCTACCTTATTCTAGTTGCTCCGACCTTTGCTGGTTAACTACTCCCTCCGTTTTCAGCCGATTTCCACCATTTAAACTTGAATCTGTTCTGCTCCCTGTGCTAATGCCAGCTGTATCTATTGGTGGTCATACCTTTCATACTTTTTGAGATATTACAGTTTTTGCCCGTTGCTTGAACACTACAAACCCATGCTTAGACTAAAGTAACACAACTTGAAGCTTTTGTTACCATACCTCAAACACATGTACCCCTACCTTAAACAAAAGCGCTGCTTTGCACCCTAGTTGCAATTATGCAACACACTTACTCCTTTATGCAACACACATGGTCCTGCATGCTACACTCTATTTCATACATAAGACACTTTGTTCACAAAATGAAATTTCAGGGTGCCATTTGGAAAACACATGTACCCAAAATACAAAACACATTGGGTAATTGCAACCACTCAAATACACACCTGAAGGCACTTACTTGTAAAACTGAACACCAATTAGCCAACTACAAAAAGCCCTCAGTTTAGCCAATTCAAGAACTTTGCAAGCATGGATGGAGGGAGAGCAAGAGGAGGAGGAGGAGGAGGATGATGATGATGATGATGATGAGGAGGAGGAGGAGGAGGAGGAGGAGGAGGAGGAGGAGGTCGAGGTCGAAGTCGAAGAGGCCATGCACGGACCCATATTTCTGATGATATAAGAGCAACTTTGGTGGACCATGTCATCAACCATGGCCTGACTATGAGGGAAGCTGGGCAGAGAGTCCACCCACATCTAAGCTGCTTCACAGTGGCATTTGTAATAAGAACATTCCGACTAGAAAACAGGTCTGTCTTCACCTCTCTACCTTCTACTCCACTCAGATGGTTTTTATAGCACTGTTCTACAGTATATACCATTACCATATCAAGTGTACAGGGTATTGCAGGGTGCTAAGGCTCCTTTTGCAGCCAAAGTGGTAGTTTCTGTGAAACATAGCATGATTACTTATATTGAAGTACAGTGGATGATACAGTATATACAGTAAAGTACTGTAAGAAAAATAAGCAAAGCGATGACAATATGTGGTTGTATTTCTCTAGACTGACTCGAAGACCTTCTGGGGGAGGACGCCAACGCCTGTTCACACAACAGCAGGAACTTGCCGTTGTGGACCTAGTGAGGGCAGACAATGCCATCCGTCTCCACCAGCTACGAAAGCAAATACTTGCAGACAGGCAAGTGTTCAACAGCATAAACCATGTGAGCATCACCACCATCAGACGCATCTTGGGAAAACACAGCATCACCATGAAGCAGCTCTACAGAGTCCCATTTGAGAGGAACAGTGACAGGGTCAAAGGACTTTGAGCTGAATATGTACGGGTAAGTGTAACTGTCCTTTACATGTACAATACAGTATTGGTGAAATCCAGTAGCAGCTGAATATGTACCATATCAGTACCACATGGATCCATTCTGAGAGCTACACAGGTACCTGTGTGATGGGGTTCTGTATGTGTAGCACTGTAGTACAGTAATATGTTCTCTTGGCCATGGATGGAGCTGCACAGCCTCATGAATTCATTTTCATTGATGAAGCTGGATTCGACCTGTGCAAAACAAGACGACGGGGTCGTAATGTCATTGGTCAAAGGCAATTGTGCACGTCCCAGGGCAGCGCAGGGGAAATGTCACATTGTGTGCCGCCATAAGCCTTTGAGGGCTTCTGCATCATCATGCAAAACTAGGTCCATACAACAGCCAACATATACTCACATTTCTAGATGCTCTCCATAACATAGTTGTACAGAACAGACCAGTTCAGCCCAGGTTTGTTTCCATCAGGCTGCTCTGGTCCAGGCCTGGTTCTCCAACCACAACCAACTTGAAGTGGTATACTTGCCCCTTACTCACCATTTTTAAACCCTATACAGGAATTTTTTTCGGCTTGGAGATGGCGTGTATATGACCGCCAACCACATGCCCGCATGCCTCTTCTGCAGGCAATGGAACAGGCCTGCGGCGACATTCAGGTGACAGCAATCCATGGATGGTTTCGACATGCAAGAGGATATTTTCCCCGGTGCCTAGCGAGAGAAGACATTGCTTGCGATGTCGATGAGGTCCTGTGGCCAGACCCCAACAGACGGCGGGATCCATGAGCCCACGTATGCACAATTGTCATGATTTTTTGTGTTTACAGTATGGTGTTTTTTCTATTACTGTATTATGGTGTTTTTTGTTTTTTTTGCTTTCTCTGAATTCATGGTAAATGGCCTGCATTTGTATAGCGCTTTACTCAGTCCCTAAAGACCCCAAAGTGCTTTACACTACATTCAGTCATTCACCCATTCTCATGGTACTGCAATGTACAATACTGAGTAGGCCTATTTGTTGTTTTGGTTGTTTGAAAATGTGTCTCCTGAAAATATGCCTTCTGAATAAACAATGAAAGACTGCAGTGTTTTATATAAAGTAGACTATTGTGCTCCCCCTGATCTGTAAGTGTTTGCATATGATGCAAGTATGTGTCATTTTGTCAACAGTTACATTTTGACAAAGGAATGTTAGGTTTTGACAGCAGAGTTTAGGTTTTGAGAGTTTCAATTTGGCACAGATGTGAATGGTATATTTCCCAGTGTTGTGTCGTGTGTACCCAGAGGTTGCCCTTTGTTACAAATTAAAGTCTACAAATCAATGACATCACACTGGCCTATGTTTATTCAGTCTATGATTACATGTCAGTGAGATCTTGGAGCTGCCAGCATGCAAAGCTGCAGCTTTAGAATTTAGGCTCTAATCCTTTTTTCCACCATTTTTTTTATTTTTCTTCTTCCTTTGTTTCTCAGACATGTATGTTTTTTTTTTTTCTCCCATCATTTCCTCTTATTGTCCCTTTACATACTCTTTGCCTCGCTCCAGTCTACTGCCAGAGTTTCAGTATTTTATTCACTTAATAGCAGGACAGAATACCACGTGACTGTGGCCTTGTGTTATACCCTCTCTGCTGCAGTGATGCTGCAGACAAACACAAACATCGTGATCAGACATTTAAGAAAAGCCTCTTACAGATGAAGGTCTGTGTCTCTTGACCTAAACACATAATCAAGTTAAATCTAATTTATGTTCATCAGTGCCCCTCACACTGTAACTTAAAGTAATACATTTGTTACTGGTTAATTACAGAAGCACGTTTGTGAGCATAAAGATGTAAGCCTTGGACCATCGGGATGAAATGTGGTTGGGAAACTTAACAAGCATTGATAAAGCTTCATCAGTAGTTCGAACAATGCCTCAAAACCTTCGCTCACCACAGGTGGTTAGCAGACTGTGGTTGTACCATGCAGCCTAATAACATGCAGTAAATTGCAGGTTAAAGCAGTCTGCTTACACATTGTTAAACGAGGGAAGGGAACTAATGTGGCTGTCACATGACCCTTTTGTCCCATTTCATCCCAGCATTTGATTAAATTGCTGCTCACTACTTAAAACTGATCACATAAAACTATTTTTCTTCATCTTTTAATGATTACCAAAGTCTGTGAATCCCCAAATTGTTCAGTTGTTCTTTTTGCTCCCTATGAGGTCACTTTTACCATGTGACAAAAACAACACCCCACTGTACACACTTGAGCCACCAGCAACTTTATAAATCCCCAATAAAAAGCTGACAGGTTGCAATGATGTTCCAAATAACTTATTAAGAAAACAACTAAATACACAGAAAATATTATGAAAACTGGTTTATTTTATATCTCCTAGTTTGAAGTGAAGCAATAAAAACATGTATAAAACATCACAAACTGTAATATTATACAAATGCTTACGTCCTGCTGATGCAATGGAGACATCTTCCAGTGACAGTCTTCATCCGTGTGAGTGTGAGGAGGCTCCTAAACCCACCGACACAGAAGTGCATGTTCACAACTCCCTCTGTGCAGGTGGGGTCAGGGCCCTCCTCACCCTGGGTGAAGAGGGGTGGTGCTGTGGCCAGTCAGGTATGAAGTGCTGAGAGTGGATCTTTGGTCCTCTGTGCAGCTCTGTCCACTCTCAGCTGCCCTGCAAAGCAATAACACGAGAAAGACGTCATTTTAACACAAAACAGCATTTCCATTGTTGGTAGCTGCAGCATGTTGTTAAAATGCAATTTTAAACTCAACATATACACACAATAACTATAACTAAACTTAAACCTACAGTACTGTAGGACGATGATTTACACCAGCTATTGGAAGGATTTAGTCTTCAAGACAGTTTGTAGCCAATGTGAGGTGATAACTTACATAGCTGGAACACAGCACCACTCTCCAGTTTGTCATTTGGTCATCCATCCTTCTCATCGGGTTGGGGTAAGGCTGTCTTCTGGGTGGAGTATCTCTCTGTGTTAGCTCCGTCCTGGGCGTTGAGTGTCTGAAGTGCTGAATGCTGGGAGAGGACAAGTGTAAAGCACCTGAAGACAAAAAGACAAAGAGAAAAGCATGAATTCACAGATCACAGAGTTGTTCACTTTACTTTTCTTCTGTTATGTGTTTTTACCTTACCTCTGATCCCTGAGCCACAGGCTATACCTTATGTAAAAACAAGAGACTACAGTCAGTTCACGACATCATTTTAAACCTTTTCTACTTATTTGTGTTGACATTAAGTACGGACTTACCTTTGTCCTGCATGGTGAGCTAGAGCTTGAGAAAAAAATGTTAGTCATTTACAAACACTGCAAAGGCCAACTTAAACATTTAAAGCTTAAAAACAAGTTCTAACATAATCTAGTCAGAGTCGCTGTCATCAAGTGAAAGGTTAAAAGGCCTTTCCCAGAAGCGTCTGACACCAACAGAACCCGAGGATGTTGAAGGGCCATAAAACTTGTCATCACTTACCTTGCACCTCTTTGCACTTACCTCATCAGTGCAGGTGTCGTCTCCGCTTCTCTTTGCTGAGGAGGTGAGAGCTGAGGTTGAAGGAGAAGCTGAGAGAGTAGCGGAAGAAGGAGCAGGAGAGGAAGGAGCTGAGGGAGCAGGGGAGGAAGCAGCTAAGGGAGCAGGAGAGGAAGCAGCTGAGGGAGGAGCAGAGGAAGCAGGAGAAGCTAAAGGATCACCAACCGGGAAGAGTGGGGCGTTGGCCTGGCCGAAAGGCGGCATGGCGAACGGGGCAGCACCTGGAGCAATAGGATGTTGCCAATCGTGCCAAAACGGCTCTGGAGGGAGCTCCTGGATGAGAGGGGAATCAGCTCTCTCATCCATGGTGTCATACCCCGAGTCGTCACTAGGCCAATCGGCCCACTCTTCTGAGTTGTTCCAGTCAGAGGAATTGTCAGTGTCTTCACTCACCTCTTCGACGTCCTCAGGTATGTAGGGAGGGTACTCACCTTCCTCTTCACTGTCATCAGGATCCTGTGCTTCAGGAGAAGAGGGTGAGGATGGGAGAGGGATATACTCACCATACTCACCTTCACTGACACGCTCGGTATCAGAGTCATCCAGGATCCTGATGACCTCTGGAAGGCCTTCTTCTGCAGGACGCTCAACCACGTAGTCGAGACGACCTGTGAGGAAACAAGTTTAAAATAACATTAAGAATGTAATAAACATCAAGTGCTAAAGGAACAGAGCTACATCTGTTAGTTTGAGCAGACGATGAGAGAAAAGCATTTTAGGCTACATTTATGTCAGACTGAATGACACTTCTACTTGTTCATGCAAGCAAAAAACAGCTAAGTCAACTAAGTTCACATCATTAACTGCTATATAATAAGATATAGTAGTGGCATAACATAAGGATACCATTATTACTACTGTACTATGATTACTGTTTTCATATTCTTTTTTATATTCATTTATTTTTGTTATTTTTTATTATCATGTTTTGTAGCAGGGGAAAAGTTATAGTTTATTTCAATAAAGCCTTTGATCCAAGAAGAACAGGATGTTAGGAAGGGACCGGGATCTGGTGTGTTTACACCTGTGTGTTCTGACGTCATGACATGCTGAAGATGCTGTTACCACAGAGACTGATTTTGGGGCATTTTACAAATTTTAGTCCGTTAAGCTATTTTTAACCAAATCATTAAAAAAGTGTCAAATTTGAAGCCTTCAAATCAAAGTAACACCTTTTTTTTCAAATTCATACACCAGTCGTTAATAATTTCTACACCTCTCCCGGAAAATTTAAAGCATACAAACAATTTACGGGGAAAAATCTTGGAATAAGCATATTTTGATAACATTAAAACTTGATATTCACACTGGAACTTATTAAATTATTACAGTCATTTAGTAGCTCTTAAAATAACTGAAGAAATGTTAAAAGTACCTGCAGCGAAGTCCAGGGGGCTGTCGAGTCCACGACGAGCCATCTTCAGGCTTTGCTGTATGAAAAACAAGTACAAACAATCCAAAGATGAAGTACTTGTTGTGGCGAGCAAGTCAAATCCGCTTTCAGTAAATATTTTCCGAAAACTTAACTTTCCACAGGCTGAGGTTGGAGCAGGTCAAAACAAGTCCAATAGCAAGTGTAAAGGGACGAATGGAACCTTGTGCAGCATTTATATACCCTCCGCAGGCCATGGTTACGGTTGCCAACATTTTTCTTTTAAAAGCTAACAATAACTTAGCGTTCTCGCTACTCACTATGCTGTTAAACAGCTATATGTTAGCAATGACAACATTTAACAATGCTAGCCGTGCTGATTAGCCTTAGGATTGCTTGAGGTTGTTTCCAGCTCTAGTGGTCATAAGCGAACTTAGTTCTGTGCCAGCTTTTAGCACGAAAATCAATCTTGTAAAGCTCACTATTAAACTGACAAAGCCTTAGAGCCTAGAAACTATGATACTTAAAACTGTGCTATGTTTGTCTCATAGCATATAGCAAGACCCCATAACTGACCTTTGACCTCTTCTCAAGATTAGATAATGCTATATAGAGCTATTTTAACACTATGTTTCTTACTGCCATTGTTTGACAACATATAAGCATAAAGGAAATGATATATTGAGATTCTAAATATCAGGTTATTATGACTTTATTATAAACTTTACAGTAACAGTTCAGAACTATTAAGCAAGCTTAGTTTTGGAAAAATCCCATTTGTGATCAAAACTTTTTACTTCATATTTATTACTCAATAATTCAATAAATTATACTCAAGTACTGAATAGTCACAAAAAATAGTAATTATGCTGAAAATTATGTTAAAGTGGTTTTCGACTGAGCATATAAACAAAAGCCTGGGAAAAAGTTCTGTTGAACAACACACATATGTTACCAATATTGTAGCCGGTGTTATTTAATAATTTGTTTTATTTTTGATACAATTTCAAACTTTATTAACCTTTTCAATAAAACAAAGTTTCAGATTTAATTATTCTGAAACTAAGTTTAAGCTTCCCAGAACGTTTTGTTGCAAGTTACATTACTGATATAAGAAATATAAAATGTTTGTATTGTTCACCCACAAGTGCAGTCTCTGGCTCAAACACAGAAGCTTGATATGTTTGGTTGTCAGTCCAGACATTCCTAAAGAAAGTTGTCCTTCTTCAGCTCCAGACCTTTCTAGATAAAAATGGCATTAGTGAAGTATTTCAGTCTGGTTTTAAAAACGCACCACAACACTGAAACTGCTCTTGTAAAAGTTTTTAATGACCTTTTAACTTTTCTGACTTGGGAGATTTTGCCATTTTAATACTGTTAGACCTCAGTGCTGCATTTGATGGGATTCTTATCGCTCGGCTTGAGCACTGTGTCAGAATCAAAGGGACTGCTTTGGAGTGGTTTAAATCTTACCTGTCCAACCAAAGTTTTTCTGTTAGATTGGGGGAAACATCGTCCTCAGAAGCCTCACTTTCTTGTGGGGTCCTCAAGGAGTCCAATCTTGGTCCAGTTCTCTTTTCTATTTATATGCTCCCCATGGGTTCAATTTTTTGAAAAACATGGGATCTCATTCCATTGCTATGCAGACAACTCACAGATTTACCTGCCACTGAAACGTGAATCTGTGAGTCGTCTGAAGGGTTTGCTAGATTGTTTGGAGGATGTTGAGGATGGCATGGATGGCTTTTAACTTCCTTAACCTAAATGAACAGAAAACAGAGGTGATTGTGTTTGGTCCCTGTGACCGCTGTGACTTTGGCCCTTTAGGAATTCATAATAATAATAATAAAAACCTTTGCAAGGAACCTAGGAGTGTTTTTTTTTACTCTAATCTAATGTTTGATAAACAGATTAATGCTGCCTTTGCTGTAACTGCTCCTAAGCTCCCTTCACGTCAGGACTTCCCCAACATTGGACACTTTTAACTGACCATTCATCCTCCTCTTTCTCTCATTTTTTACATTCATCAGGTCCTCAGAGTACTCGTTCCATCTTCCCAACACACTCTTTTCACTGTTTAGCACATTTCCATCTTTATCCATCTTACTCCACAAATAGTCTTTTCCTTCGGGGCCGACAAACTGACAACTTTCAACATAATCCATTTGATTTCCAGCTTCAAACTCGTGATAATGACGGACACTCTCTTCACCCTGAAACAGCATTCATGAAATCTTCCTTCAAGATTACAACTACTTGATTTACAGTGGAGTGAAAAAGTCTTTGGCTTCTTCCTTATTTCCTTTTTTTGTATGTTTTTCACATGTGAACGTTTCAGATCAATAAACAAATTTAAATATGAGGCTGTTTAAAAAAAACAAACATCAATCATCCAAACAATTTATTCAAAAAATGGAATTTTGAAACAAGTGAGCTGTAAATACAAAATTGCAGTTGCACTAAAACACATTTTTGCATTGTCCAACTTTCTTATCTCTCGTCTGCTCTCACAGTGAGTCACACACATTTGTATTTACAGAGCACACTTTGACAAGTAGTCTAAACTCTGGGTGAAGTGTGTGATCACACCGAGTCCCAGCTGGTTTGAGGAGCAGACTGAGTCTCTGCAGGGTTTAAACTCAGTCCCTGGAAAACAGACACAGTCCAGTTATATCTGGATGAAAACTGTCTCTGTGAAGGCAGTTTTGTTTTTGTTAACACTCCCTCAGAGAGGGACAGCTGGTTCATGTTTATTTAATCCCATTATCCAAAGACACTTCTACATCATCATCCACAGTTATGGGTCAATGACAATATCAAATAACAAGATCAGAATAACAACCTTAGGATTATTGAGATTTGTACTTACTGTGGTTTCATCCATCTGAGTTTTGTTCCCTAAAATGAGAGAAGAAAGTCAATTTCAGTTTTGTTTTAAAATTCAAAATCATTCAATCTTAAATGTACCTTTATGTCTTGTCCTTATATTGACTGTTGCAGCAGTTATTAAAAGCGCTGCTAATCCCACAGAGACAACAATGAACCTCAAAGAAACAAAAAATCTGTCAAACACAAAAAATGTGATTATTAAAATTATTTGGTTGCAGTTTTCTGTTCCGTGTAAATTCCTTTCTTTTAAAAATGTAACAGCATTTTATTAATAAATGTGCAAATTTCTGTGATATGATTTGTATTTAAAAGTATTTATATACAAAGTTAAAGTGAGTTTTCATTTGCATATCATTTCAAAAGCTCAAATAAATTTAAAATAAACAGATATTTATGCAACCAGCTTAATCTTCAGTCCTGCTTTTGAAGGACTCTTCATTGTTGGGGTTGTTTCTGATTTTGTGCTTATTTCAGTTTTTCTGGCTGGATTCTTTGTTGTTTTTGTGTCACCTGAATAAATGAAAAAGTAAAAGCACAAAAGTTTTTCATGTTTCTCATCTGATGTAAACATGAGAAACAATATTCTACTTTCACACTTGAAATATTTAAGTAAATGTTTGATGTGATTTTACTTATATTACAGTTTTTGCCCACTGCTTGAACACATTTTGCAAAACCCCGCTCGCTGTGCCAAAACTGTACACACAAGTACACATGACACAACACTGGGAAATATACCATTCACATCTGTGCCAAATTGGAACTCTACTCCCAAAACCTAAACTCTGCTGTCAAAACCTAACATTCCTTTGTCAAAATGTAACTCTGTTGACAAAATGACACATACCTGCACCATATGCAAACACTCACAGATCAGGGGGAACACACTAGTCTGCTGTACATAAAACACTGCAGTCCTTGATTCCCATTGTTTATTCAGAAGGCACATTTACAGGAGACACATTTCCAAACAACCATAAACGCAAATAGACCTACTCAATACTGTACATTGCAGTACCATGAATACAGGTACAGCAAATAAAACAACAACAACACAATAGTACTGCAATAGAAAAAACACTATACTGTAAACACAAAAAACCATGACAATTGTGCATAAGTGGGCTCATGGATCCCGCCGTCTGTTGGGGTCTGGCCACAGGACCTCATCAACATCGCAAGCAATGTCCTCTCCCGCTAGGCACCGGGGTAAATATCCTCTTGCTCTCCCTCCATCCATGCTTGCAAAGTTCTTGGAATGGCTACGCTGAGGGCTTTTTGTAGTTGGCTAATTGGTGTTCGGTTTTGCAAGTAGGTGCCTTCAGGTGTGTATTTGAGTGGTTGCAATTACCCGATGTGTTTTGTATTTTGGATACATGTGTTTTCCGAATGGCACCCTGAGATTTCATTTTGTGAGCGAAGTGTCTTATGTATGAAATAGAGTGTAGCATGCAGGACCATGTGTGTTGCATGAGGGAGTAGGTGTGTTGCATAATTGGTACTGGGGTGCAAAGCAGCGCTTTTGTTTAAGGTAGGGGTACATGTGTTTGAGGTATGGTAACAACAGCTTCACGTTGTGTTACTTTAGTCTAAGCATGGGTTTATAGTGTTCAAGCAACGGGCAAAAACTGTATTGTCTGTTTGTCTCTGTTTGTCTCTGTTTCCCCTGCGAAAGACTGGCGACCTCTCTGGGTTGTACCCCTCCTCTCGCCCTATGATAGCTGGGATAGGCTCCAGCTCCTCTGTGACCCTGGTAAAGATAAGCGGAAGATAATAAATATATGGAGTATGTTGATGTGGTGGAGGAGGTACAAGTATCTGGGCATCCACATCTGGCCATTTTCTCTAACAGGCTGATTCAGTTCCACTGTCACAAAGACTGAAACAAAAAGCATTTCATACCCCACATGTGATCACCTTCTATTATAAGCTACAACAACAATAATAATAATCATCATCATCATCATCATCATCTCATCATTGTTGTCCATGTATCTTCTCGTCTTCACTGCGTAGGCAGATCCTGAAGTTTCCTACACTACGCTACACCAAAACCACGAATATAGTTTTTTTAATTGGTTTGGCGCAGTTTTCACAAGCAACTGGTACATTTTCAAAACTCTTAGTACTTATATCACAACAGATCATCAAAAGTGCACCTTTTTCAAACATTTCAGCATATTTTCAATTGTGTTAGTACAATACACATAATGACAAAATATCATTTTCACTACACAAAATAAGTGTTTCATCTAAATAAATGTTTCGTTCACAGTTACTGCCTTTCATAATGTTGTCACTATAAAATTTTTGATTTGCATCTCTTATCATTCAGTTTACAGTTTTTTCTGAATGCTTAAACCCTAACTGTGATTCCTGTAGCACAATCTCTAAAACTATTCAGACTTATAGCAAAACCACTCACTGAGTGTGCAAAACTAAAAGCACAAAAACTGCTTTGCACTCAGTTTGCAATTTTGTAACACACACTTTGCAAAACTGTAGGCACAATTCACTGCACAACACTCAATTACCAAATTTCCAACACACTCCTAGCAAAGTATACACATGTATGGCTATCATTAACACTAATTTGCCAACTGTCTGGCACACTTTCACATGTCAAAACTTTCTTAGATAATTAGTTCACTTTGCAATCAGCCTAAGCACTATAATACAGGTAAGCTGTGTGTGCGGAGTACAATGGAGGGAGCAGAAAGAGTGAGAAGTAGAGGAGGCCGAGGAAGAGGACGTGGAGGTGAAGAAGTAGGATGAAGAGGACGACAAGGACAAGGAGGAGCAAGAGGAAGACGAGGAGGGGGGAGAGGAAGATGAGGGGGGGGGAGAGGAAGGGTAGGAAGAGTAAGAAATAGAATTGTAGAGCTACAATAGTGGACCATGTAATCAACTATGGAATGACCCTGAGGGTAGCTGGCCAACGGGTCCAGCCTAACTCGAGCCGCTACACTGTAGCAAGTACCATAAGGACATCTTGAAATGAGAATCGGTTAGTACAGTCACTTCGCACAAAGATTTGTAGCACTGCCATATGCCAATGAGAAACACACCAATACCATTGATGTAAAAATACTGAAATTGTTACTTTACAGAATTGCTAGATGACCAGATGCTGGGGGCAGAGGAAGCATGTTCACTGCAGACCAAGTAACCCATATAGTCATTATGGGGATTGCAAATAATCCTATACTTGGAAATGAACACTTGTGTTTGTTTTGATGTGTTTGAATAAACACCAGTACTTGAAGTTTGGATCCCTCTATGCTTATGGATCTATGACAGAAGTATGAGCTCAAACTGACATAGCCTACCTTGTGCACAGAGAAAGCAAAAGCCAGATGTGTTTTATATTCATACCATCAGTGTGCAGTTGGCGCATTGTGTGCTTAGTAGATGATGGCTTGTGTGTACTGTTTGATACGGAAACACCATTTTTATGAAGGTGTGAAGAGTTAATCTAGCTGTGTTTGCTTTTACAAGAGAACTACAATGTTTTGATTATTGGGTGACAGGTTTTCTTATTTGTGTGAAGAGTTTTGCAAAATTAGCCAATAGTTACAAAAAATGTGCTTAAGCAATCGGAAAAAACTGTAATACATTTTTCTGTCATTTAATTCAACCGATCTTAATGTTTAATCAATGAATCATTCATTATGTCCATGGATTTTCAACTTGACTGATTGTTGTCTGGTCATTTGTAAGTTCCTTTTAAGAGGAACAATGTCCAGGTGAAACAACTGCGTTCAGAATATATTCAGGTACAACACTAAACTGGCATGCAATTACTGTAACAGAGGGTGATGGAGCTGGACGCTGCTGTGAATCATCACAAGTATATTTTTGTTGATGAGGCCGCTTTCAATCTAGCAAAAACTAGACACAGAGGACGTAACCTTATTGGGCTACCATCCACGTCCCTGGACAACGTGGGGGGAACATCTCATGTGTGCAGCTATATCTGAAGATGGTGTGGTAGGCTGTAGACCAGTTCTAGGGTCATACAACACTGAACACCTGATTTTTTTTTTTTAAATGAACTGGAGCAGGCCTGTCAGGGAGAAGACATCGTCTATGTTGTTGTGTGGGACAATGTCAGCTTCCACCATGCACAGCTGGTTCAGGAATGGTTTCAAACACACCATATTCCCCTTTCCTCAACCCAATTGAGAAATTCTTCTCTACATGGTGGTGGAAGGTGTATGATCGCCATCCCCATGAGCATTTCTCCCTTCTTCAAGCCATGTGTGGAGCTTGTGGTGATATAACTGCTGAGCAATGTCAAGCCTGGATTCGTCTTGCCAGGAGATTTTTCCCACGGTGCCTGAACAACGAAGACATCCACTGGGATGTTGATGAAAACTTATGGCCCAATGTTAATGACCGGCTTGATTAATTGTATAAAAGTGATAAAAAATAAAATAAAAAATATATTGTGCTTATGTAAATGACTTGTTGTTTTTTCTCCCTTTTTCGTGTGTGTGTATATGTGTATATATATATATATGAATATATTTTTTATTTTTTTTATTTTTTATTTTTTTTGTTATGCCTGAACATAAGTGTAATACTTGCTGTGTAAAGTTTTACAGTTCAGTTACACTCATTCATCACCAAGGACAATTTGAAACGCTTACCTTGTATTATTTGCTCCTGAATGAAATGATTGGTAAAAGTACTACGTTGAAAAAAGATCTTACTGTTTTGTTTGGGTGAGTAAAGCAAATGTTCTCAGTATATATCACAATGATCATATGTTCTGCAACAATGATTAAGTGGAATGAAAATATGTGCAAATACAATGAACTCATGACATCAGATTTGAAAGAATGACTAGTGGTGTTACAAATGTGATCAAATGTGAGTTTTGTACTGAGAGATTTGAAAATGCACACTTTAGTTGTGAAAATAGTACCAAACCAATTAAAAAAAACTGTAAAGTTCAGGTAAGGTTTTGTCTTTGTGTATTATTTATTTATCTACTATATTTATATTTATGTATTTATTTACTCAGTAACATCAGTAATGAGAGCTCACAGAGAGCACAACCCTCTCTGAAGGTCAAGGGCCATACATCAGCTATTACACCATGCAGAGTTTTTATGGATTGTTTATGCTGATGTGAGCATAGTTAACTGAGTCCTCCTGCAGCAATCATGTGAGTAACTACAAAACATTTGATGGGCGACTTGTTAACTGCAAAACAGAACTTCATAGAAGTTGGTGGAGAGGCTGAGCATGGGCAAACAAAGAATATTTGATCCACAATTTCTTTGAAAGTAAAAATAATGTATTGAACACAGAAGCATGTGATCTCTAAGCGCCCTTCCACTACTTCCATCGAACCGCTTATCCACTTCAGGGTCACAGTGTTATGTCACTTTTCCAGGTTCGTGGTGATGATGAAGGTGATGCAGTGACCTACAGCACTGTGAAGGCTCATTCCTCTTCTGCTGCAGCCACTGCTGATCCCAGCAGCCTCTACTCTACTCTCAGTTTCCCAGTCACATAGTTCAAGTTAACAAAAAGGACTCGCATTTAAGTTAAAGACTAATTTTGTGTTTGCATGCAACAGATTGATAGCGACGTGCTAATTATCATAAACTATTAGATAGATACCATTATTATAACAAACATTTGGTTTCAAATCCAGAAGCACGTCTTTATATCCTCCATTAAAACTATATAAATAAATGTAAATAGAAACTTTATTTTCTTTATGAAATCAGACCAGTGTGTTTCCAGAATGTGATCACTGGAGGGCAACTTGCATGTGACAAATAAAGTTCTGATTGATTGATTGAAGTGTGAATATCTAAATGTACCCACATAAGCCTGGTATAGATATTAAAGATATAGTTATACATTTATATTTTACAAAAACATTTCCGCTAACATTTGTACATTATTAACATATTTGCAACTTAACAACAAAAAGTTGTTCCTGTCCAGCAGAAGACATGTGGAGGTTAAATGTCATTTAAACCCTGCTTACACTTGCTGTTCACTTTAATTTAGCTTCAGTTTTTTATTTCCTGTTTTACTTTGAAGTTTACTTTTCTTTCATGTCTCGCATTAGTCCTACTTTTTATTCTGTTATTTCTCAATCTGCCCATATTGTCTTCATCTGTGTTTATCCTAAACCTCAACTAGTCCTCGATGTATATAAAGTCCTGTCCTCCTTTATCTTTCCCTGATCATTTGTTGGATCTTGTGATTCGGGTTTCTTCTTTAAGTTTTGTTTAGTTCCTTCCACATTCAGTTCTCAATTTTGTTTTCGTTACATTTTAATTTGAGCAATTTTTAAGTCTGCTGTTTTCCATTTTATTTCTGCACATAAATAAACATTCATATTTGTAAACCATTTCTTTATTAATATTATTTTTTATTACAAAGTTATACTACTAATCTCTTCTCACTATTACAACTAGCATGAAAACCACCTGACGTTCTGTAAGTCTCTGTTATCCCAATAGAAAAGCTCTGATACGTATAAGAATTTTCTCAAAGGACTTCTAAATACCCTCTTGGTTTTACAGCTTGACTTGATGAGCAATAACACTGTGATGGAAAATGTCTTTATTCTATGTATTCATAACATATTTTAACAATAGAAGAATATAAGGGGCACCTTTGGGGGTGGGAGGTATGCCCCCCACACCTCCACCAGTGACGGCCAGAAAGGGCACCTTTTGCACGTACGAGGACGCACACATGCACACTGATGCACGCGCGTTCGCTCATCTGAAAAAGTGGCACTTCCGGGCCACGCGGTCCCCACTGCGCACGCTCTATGGCCTCCATATTAATGATCAATGATAACTGAAGAGGAAGCTTGAACCCTGGCTCTGGACATTTTCATGACAGTGGCAGTGCAGACATCTGCATGTTTTTTTCCATCATAAAGACTGTGATATGAAGCATCATCAAAGTGTCACTTCAGTAATGCTGCTGAGAGAAAGAAGTGTTCACTCGTGTTTTTTAATAGGTGACTTAAAACACCAAACTCTAATTTCAGGGGTTTATTTTAAGTTTAAAGAATATAACAGCTGGTAAGACAGCTGGTTTAGTCACTGTGAATGTTAAAGGAGATTTGTTAAACCATTGCTTAATGGCCCGTTAAGCAATGGTTTAACAAATTTGCAGTGCAAGTCACTCTTTACTAACACATTGTAGATCAGTTTATCTACAATGACACATGATTTTTGAAGTTTTGTGTGTGAGGGTTTAGTCTCTCACACCTTACCCTTTCCTCTCCAGTATCACAACAGTATGACTCCAAAGTACGGTTCAGTAAACAAACAAGGACTCTAATGTCAGAACAGAAAGATGCAGTTGGAAGATAATTGATTGTGTTTTTATGACGTGTAGTAAACTATACCCCTCTTCTTCTTCTATGTTGTTGTTCTTGTGTGTGTGTGTGTGTGTGTATACCTTAGAAGTCAAAGTATACTAATACTTTTGTAAGTATTAGTCATACTTACAAAAACATTAAGCGTCTTCCCCCACCCTCAAAGACAGACAAAAAAAGGTTTTTGCACGTACCACTTTTCCACGACACCACACAGCCAGCCTGAATGCATTTTAGATGCATCCTGAAGCGAAATCAGTTTAGTTGCAAAACTCATTGACAAACCAATGGCCATTTTTTTCAATTTCCATTAGTCTAACTACAATACTGAAGATATAAACCTTTGTGGATCCTTGAGCTGTTAAATGAGCTTTGAAGTATTAAAATAATTTACATAGTGAGAAACTTGTTCTTAATCAAGTGGCCAATTTAGACATGACCTTTGCCAGTACTGAGTCAGGATGAGCTCACAACCAATCATCCGTAACTACAACGACAAGATCCAAACAAGACATTAAATTATGTTACTAAAAATTCTGAAATAATTTGTGGGTATTACAGTTTTTTCTGAATGCTTAAACCCTAACTGTGATTCTTATAGCACAATTTCTAAAACTATTGATACTTATAGCAAAACCACTCACTGAGTTTGCAAAACTAAGAGCACAAACACTGCTTTGCACTCAGTTTGCAATTTTGTAACACACACTTTGCAAACCTGTAGCTACAATTCACTGCACAACACTCAATTACCAAATGATCAATGCACTCCTAGCAAAGTATACACATGTATGGCTATCATTAACACTATTTTGCCAACTGTCTGGCACACTTTCACATGTCAAAACTTTTTTAGATAATTAGTTCACTTTGCAATCAGCCTAAGCACTATAATACAGGTAAGCTGTGTGTGCGGAGTACAATGGAGGGAGCAGAAAGAGTGAGAAGTAGAGGAGGCCGAGGAAGAAGACGTGGAGGTGAAGAAGTAGGATGAAGAGGACGACAAGGACAAGGAGGACCAAGACGAAGACGAGGAGGAGGGAGAGGAGGATGAGGAGGGGGGATAGGAAGGGTAAGAAGAGTAAGAAATAGAATTGCTGATTACATCAGAGCTACAATAGTGGACCATGTAATCAACCGTGGAATGACCCTGAGGGAAGCTGGCCAACGGGTCCAGCCTAACTCGAGCCGCTACACTGTAGCAAGTACCATAAGGACATCTTGAAATGAGAATCGGTTAGTACAGTCACTTCGCACAAAGATTTGTAGCACTGCCATATGCCAATGAGAAACACACCAATACCATTGATGTAAAAATACTGAAATTGTTACTTTAGAGAATTGCTAGATGACCAGATGCTGGGGGCAGAGGAAGCATGTTCACTGCAGACCAAGTAACCCATATAGTCATTATGGCGATTGCAAATAATCCTATACTTGGAAATAAACACTTGTGTTTGTTTTGATGTGTGTGAATAAACACCAGTACTTGAAGTTTGGCTCCCTCTATGCTTATGGATCTATGACAGAAGTATGAGCTCAAACTGACATAGCCTACCTTGTGCACAGAGGAAGCAAAAGCCAGATGTGTTTTGTATTCATACCATCAGTGTGCAGTTGGCGCATTGTGTGCTTAGTAGATGATGGCTTGTGTGTACTGTTTGATACGGAAACACCATTTTTACGAAGGTGTGAAGAGTTAATCTGGCTGTGTTTGCTTTTGCAAGAGAACTACAATGTTTTGATTATTGGGTGACAGGTTTTCTTATTTGTGAGTTTTGCAAAGTTAGCCAATAGTTACAATAAATGTGCTTAAGCAATCAGAAAAAACTGTAAATGAAATCAACCACAAAGAGAAACATCCTTTTTCATTATTTATTTCTCCACATGACACAGAAGTCGTTCGACACTTTACAAACATCCGTTTGGATTTTGATTTTAAAAAAAGTTTGTCAACAGTGTAAGAAATTACTGATAGTTACAGAGATTACCCCAAAACCATCAAAGACTGTGCTCTGAGGATATTTGTGCGTTTCCACTTGCAGTTAATGCAACACATTTGAAGAAAGGGAAACAACCATTTCATACAACCAAGGATGTCACGACTCTGAAACAGACTGAAATCATGATACAAACATGTGCAGTAAGTCGTATCGTACCATTATACTCATGTAGAGCTGGAATGATGAAGGTTTTCCGGTAACCTAGAAATATATTAGACACTTAGTTTTGCTTTTGCTCATTTTAAAACAAAATATCAATCGGATTGTTTGGTGTAGTAAAAATATTTTTTTCTCTGTATTTTGTTAGAAATTTTCTTTTGAAAAACCTCGAGGCGTAAACCACCATTGCTGGTTTTCAGAGGACTGTGCCAACCCAAACAAACATCTGATGAAGCTGGTCCAGTAAATTGGTCTAAACGTAAAAATGCATTCAGGATTTATCTTCTTTGACATCCTCATTGGTCCCTTTAAACATCATTAATCAGATGCAGCAGCTGCAAATTATATATATATGTAAAAGAGACATCGATAGCAGCACCCACTTCCTATTTCTTCCCTTTGCTCCTCGATTTGGCTCATCGATGCACAAACACTGATCATCTCTTAACCATTTCAAACAAGACAGATTCTGGTTCTATATGTTAATTATGTTAATGGTTTTAAGACATGTAAAAATAAAGGAATCTTGAAATACAGCAGGAAAGAAAACAAGTAAACATTTGTGTGACTGGAGAAAAAAAAAGTTCTGTGTTACAGCAGCATGTTATAAACTTTAACTCAGTATTAAATCTAGTATTTAAACCTACTTGCACCCCTCGGGGGCAGGAAATGAGAAATGTATAGATTTCAGAAAAGATACATTTTTGTTTCTCTGACAGTTTGTAGGACAAAGAAGCAGCACACTGTCACAATCAGCAGGGCTGATTGTGTGTAGAGTGAAGGGTGGACCCAAATGCAGACGGAAACAAAAGGCAAAATGCAAGGCTAACAATAAACTAAACTGGGTGAGCTAAATTAACTTAAAAACCTACAACAGGAACATGGACTTGACGCGAGGAGACTTGACGCAACTTCTTGGCTTGCAAACAAAGCAGACGATCTGACAATGACACACTGAAAACACAGGACTTAAATACACAGGAGGTGATTAGGGGAAGTGGGAACACATGGAGGAACAGCTGACTGACATGAACCTAATGACAGGACGGGGGAAGTGAAACTAAATACAATGAACAAAGAACACACGACTCCTTCAAAATAAAACAGGAAACACTGAAACTAGACATGACAACACAAGCTTAACAGACCTAACACGTGATGAACGATACAAGAACTCAAACATAGAAACCAAGGAAACAATAATTAATAACTGCCTTTCCTTAACTAAAGCTAAATAGGAATGACACAAACTAATCACATATCTAAAATGAGACAAATACAAAATGAACTCAGAGCGCTGGGTCAGAGACCCAGCCTGTGACACACACTGAGTTATCGGCCCAGTACGGTGGCCAGCAGGGCCATTCGGATGTACATGCCATTCTCCGCCTGACGGAAATATGCCGCCCTCGGGTCTGTGTCCACCTCCACACTGAGAGAGAAATAACAAAGAGAAACAGATCATTAGTCCACTTAATCAACACAATAGCAAATAATGTAAGGTGGGTTAAAATAAAATTCAGTTCAAATTTAAGTTAGTTAAAAGAAATCGTACTGAAATTAGACATTGTACACAAAACGTTACATTTTTGCAGCCCATTTAAGGGCTCAAGCAACATTTAAACAACACAGCTGGAACTGATATTGTTGTCAGACATTTGACTGAGCGCGTCTCACCTGATTTCATTGACTCTGGGCAGCGGGTGCATCACCACCATCTTCTGTTTGGCTCCAGTCATGATGTGAGGAGTGAGGACGAACTGACCAAAACACTGAGAGAAACAACAGAGTCACAGTTAAAGATCAAAAATACTCCGGGATCATCCATTCACATGAGACCTGAGCTGATTGGTTCTGTCTGCACCTATGAATGCTTAGCTAAAGGGTTCCACTTCCATATTTCCCCACACGCTTACATCTGTAGAGGGGTGAGGGAACGCCTTCTTTCTCGCATATCTTCTTGTTTTCTTAAGACAATTCTATTTAATAGTTTTGCCTCTAGAAATATTTCATTTGGAAAGAACTTTGTGACGAATAACTGAACAAATCAGCTGCTTTCCACTAAAGATGAACTCCAAATGCAGGCAAACTCCAGCTTCACCAGATGGAGTCAGTGGAGTTTGCAGTGCAGAATAGTGGATTAGGGAAAATGTCACCATGAGACCAACTGAACGATATCAAAAACGATTACCGGGCCAGCATGAGGCAGGAAGCACCAGGCCTAACTACAGATGCGCTGTGAGTATATGCAAGTATCTGTGTCACAAAATAAAACCCGTCGGTGAAATGAAACTTACGGCTTTGTACTCCTCCTCAGATGCAAACCTCTCCTTCTGGATCCTCGTCATGTAGAGGACGTCGGTGTCAGGCAGAGCCTCCTCGATGCTGTCAAACTCCTCCTGCAAACAAACATGTTTTTTTAAATTAGCAGTTTTTAGTACATATTTGTGAAAACTCCTCTTTGCTGTGTAACCATGTTTAGTCCTCACCTGTTTGATGCCCTTTGAGGCCACGTAGCTGACGATCTCTGCTGGCATGTGGAGGTTTTTGGGAGCCACGTAACGCAGAGTGATGCGGTACTGGGTCAGCAGTTTGGCGAGGGAATGAACCGTTCGGCCATGTTTCAGATGTCCAACCATCGTTATCTGACAGACGCCACAGTTTTAACATGTTTTCATGTAAAGTTTTATTCTGGCTGAAGATTAAATTAAAAAGGAATCATGTCGCTCACCGTCATGCCGTTGACCGTTCCCAGCTCCTCTCTGATGGTGAAGACGTCCAACAGGGCCTGAGTGGGATGCTCCCCGACACCGTCGCCAGCATTGATCAGCGGCTTACGGCACTGACGGGACGCGCTCTGAGAATTGATTTGATTTTGATTTTATTGATTAGCATTCAAATTCAAATCTCAGTGAAAACAGTGAAAAAAAAACAAAAACAAAAAAACAGTGAAAACAGAACAAAAATCTACCATAAAGAAAGAAAGCATGAGACAAGGCTAATCAAAAGGTATTGGCTGAAGCATTTGCTTATTACGCCAACCCTTTTCACAAAATATCTTTTTGTATGCAGCTCCTGTACACAGGGCTTGAAGAAAATAATAAAACAAAGCAAAAACCAAACAAACAAAAAAAAAAAACCAAAGAAAAAAAAACTTTCCACCTTAGATAAGTAACTACATCAAAGCAAAAGAATCAAGAGGTTGTTTTTTTTTCTCCTTTTTGCTCTTTTCATTCTTGATTTATATATTTTTCTATTACTCTATTTTTAAACATGTTTTTAAACAAGGAAAATGAACTACACCTTTTTAAATCACTGTCATAACTATTCCACAGGTTAACTCCTCTAACAGAAACACATCTCTGCTTTATATTTGTCCTTATCTTGTTTTTTTTAAAGAAATCTGTTCCCCTTAAGTCATATTGACTCTCTCTGACTTTGAACAGCTTCTGAGTACTGGGGCAAAGCAAGTTATTTTGTGCTTTATACATTATCTGTGCCATTTTATATTCAACTAAATCATAAAATTTCAGGGTATTCAGATTAATAAACAAAATGTTAGTTGGTTCTATATAGTTTGATTGGTTTATAATTCTTATAGCTTTTTTTTGTAACTTGAAAATATGAAGAGTGTTCGTTTTATATGCATTACCCCATATCTCCAGACAGTAAGTCATATATGGAAGCAACAGAGTACAATAAAGTGTGTATAATGATTTTTTGTTCAGGACATGCTTTGTTTTATAGAGAATAGCAATGGTTTTTGACATTTTTGTTTTCACGTGGTTTATATGAGACTTCCAACTCAGCTTATCATCAATTATCACTCCAAGAAATTTATTTTCGTACACTCTTTCAATTTCAATTCCATTAACCCTTATTTTAGATACATTTTTCATTTGTCTAGTGCCAAAAATAATCAATTTTGTTTTCTTTATATTTAATGATAACTTATTTACATCAAACCAGTTTTTTAATATATTTAACTCCTTTTCCGCTGTAGTCAGAAGCTGTTCTAAGTTTTTAGCTGAGCAGTACAGAGTGGTATCATCAGCAAACAATACGAAGGAGGAGTCACGTGCGTAAGATATTAAAAACTCATCTTCAAACTAAACAAGCATCAAAAAACACACAACAGGGTGCTGCTGCAGTTACTTTTATGACCAATTAGTGTTTATTTTCTTTTACGTAAAGAAAACTTTTAATAAAAAAAAGTATCCATCTAAAATCCACCTCTACAGCTCCAGGTGTTGGGTGACGCAGCACGAGGACGTCAGCGTAGCCACTCATGATCTGGACAGAGTCCGCCAGCGATTCTCCCTTCAGCGAGGAGGAAGTGGCCTCGCTGGAATGGACGACGGAGCCGCCCAAACGCTGCATGGCCGCTGCGAAGGAACTGCTGGTGCGAGTGCTGACCTCATAGAATATGGAGGCCATTACTTTACCCTGAACAGGAAGGCATGAGGAATGAGGGATTACTTTAAGGTACCTCATCATTCTATAACTTTGGTCATGTTTGATACGAACATCCACCATTGTAACAGCACATAACTGAAATTAGTGAATAGTGCAGTAACATGAGGCACGTTTAGGAGATACCTTGAGTATTTCCAGGCTTCGTTCCTTCTGAACCATCAAACGTAAAGTGTGAGCAACATTGGGAGAAACCCTCGAGGTAAAACAAAAAACTGCTGTTCCAAAGCATTCTGGGAGCTGTAATACCAGGTGGCAGGCCGGGATCAGAGGCACGGTGGATGCGGGACGGCAGCAGGTAGCGGCTTTCTCCACCAATGCGTCGTGGGCTCGCAGCTCGAGTCCGCACTCCATCCCGGGGTGGAGTTGGACGCTGACGCTCAGGAGTCTGATGGAGCAGAATTAATGTAAACAAAACACATGAAGTAATCCCCACATAGAGGAGTTCAAGAAACACTCAAAACAGTTCTAAGTACAGGCTTTAAATGTTTTTGTTTGTAATTAAACTCTGTTAGCTGTACGTTCAAATTCTGTGAACTTTTTAGATGTCATCTACGCTCATAAGAAAGAAGACCGGGGATATAAGCACCGGAAAAGAGCTTCCTCCAAACGGTGGTGTCTAAGACCTCTTTCTTAGAAATAAAGTGAGGAGCTGCTATTCCTCCACATTTCAAAAGGAACAAGTTGATACCTGCTGTTTGCCTCCTACCAGACATTTCAGGCATGGAAGAAACACCAACTTTAATCACTGATCTGAACCTCTCGATTTTGCTTGCTGTGTCTTTTACAGCATTTTAAACTAATTACATCTAAGAAGTTCTTTTATTCAATTTGTTGAATGAAATTCTAGTGTTTTCTTTCAGTTACGTTTACTTAGCATCAACTAGCCGATATCTGCTGCTGTGTGCACGTTCTTCATGGCTATGGCTGCTAAAGAAGTGTGTTAGTGTTGGCAGATAACTTCACTCTCTTCTTAAATCTGGTCAATTTTGGCTCCAAAAATAATCATGGTGGTGGCCAAAACACCAATGTGATGTAATATTATTGTAGAGTCTTTATCTTACAACAGAAAGCATGGAAGGCAGCTGCATTATTACCGCATTCACTTTTATTACCATTGGAGTTTCTTTGACAGGTTCTGGAGGATGGGTGGAAGAAGTGGGCCAAGTCTTCACATCCTCACCGTAACCTGGAGGCACGAGCACCTGAAGGAGACAGGACACGTACTTTATTAGATCAACTACATTTATTCTCTTTGTTTTCTTGTTCAAAAGCAAAATGCACGAATGCTGACCTGGCCGTCGATGTAGGCCACCTCTCCTCGCAGGACCACGCGGCGGACTTTACCTTTCACCTTCATACCTTCGAAAGGAGTCCACTTAGACTTAGTGAACTGCATGGCCTGAGGAATAACCCACTCCTGCTCGAGGTCCACCTGAAAGACACGTAATTGATAAATAATTAGGAACATATTTCATCAGAGTACAGATAGGCTGCTAATTACTGCATCAAAATAATGTCTCCTTAAAATGAATTCCCTTTAATTGTGTTTGTCTGTTTACCTCCACGTAGGTGTTTTCCTGAACGGGCAGGTTGAAGATCCTGCGTGGATTGTCATAAAGACGTCTGGTAATATCATCCAGAGTCAGACGTCCATCACTGACGGCGGTGAGCAGCAGAGGCAGCATTGTTTCCAGACCGGGGTAACCAGGAGGAGGACGCTCACTGTTCTTCTCGTCTACAGAGTGAGGAGCTAGCAAAACAAAACAAAAACCGTACAGTTCAGGAAGGTCGAAGACAAGTCTGTCTGCATGATCGTGACAGAAAATGAATGCTCTCTGACCGTGGTCTGTAGCAAAGCAGTCGATAATGTCCAGATTTTCCCAGAGTGTCTCCATGTCCTCGCGTGTTCCCAGCATGGGTCGAACCTGCGCTCGACCGTCGCCGATCTGCGCCACATTGTCCTCACATAGGAAGAGGTGGTGAGGGGCGACCTCGCATGTGACCTGGATGCCCTTCTGCTTTGCAGCTCGGATTATCAGGATCTGAAAACCATTAAGAAGTATTAAAACTGTAGGAAAGAATCCAAAAAATTAAGATAAGATGCACTTTAACAGCCGAAGCACCAAACACCAAATAGCACCGAGGCTCCAACTGCTCAACCAGGTTCAAAGGTTCAGCAGCAACCAAGATGGCGGCGCGCAGACGCAGCGGCCCGGAGCTCCTACACTTTTGCACTTTTGGTGGTACTGTGTATTATTTCACACAGTCTGGGGTTACTTCAATACAACAGAGATGATCTACTACAACTAAGCCGTGGAGATCTTCAACTAACATCCGAGTATCTCATCCCCCCGGAGATCGTTAAGCAACCCCCGGGGCTACCCGCAACAGCAAGCCGCAGGAGGAGACGTTGCGAGCGGAGGCAGAAGAGAGGCAAGCGGGGAGGCCTGTGGGCACGGCTAAAGACTAGTCCGTTTAAACCACCACTCCCGATCATATTCCTCTCCAACGCCCGTTCAATCCGTTACAAACTGGATGAAATACGACTGCAGATCGCCACTCGACGGACTTTTAATAACTGTTCGTGCATGATTTTCACTGAAACCTGGCTGGACAGCGCCATTCCCGATGCGGCTATCAATCTAGCAGGCCGCACCGCCTATCGAGCCGACAGGTCTGCGGACTCGGGTAAGAAGACTGGCGGGGGGCTGTGCATCTATATTAACAACCTTTGGTGCACGAACGTCACGGTAACGGAAAAACTGTGCAGTACGGAGGTAGAACTGTTGGTGTTAAAGTGCCGTCCATTCTATCTCCCTCGGGAATTTTCTGCCGTTTACATCTGCGCTGTTTACATTCCACCAGATGCTAATGCTAAGCTAGCGTTAGCACAATTGAGCAGCAGCATCAATAACAGCCTGGTAGCACACCCGGACAGTGTCTTTATTGCGGCTGGGGATTTTAACCACGCGGACCTGAAATCTGTACTTCACAATTTCCACCGTAATGTGAAGTGTGCTACCAGAGGAGATAGAACGTTGGACCAGGTGTACACCAACATGGCGAATGCGTACAGAGCCCAGGCTTATCCCCACCTGGGTCAGACCATCTCTCCCTTCTGCTACACCCAATATACACACAAAAGATCAAGAGCACTGGGATTACAACCAAAACCGTGAGAACATGGCCGCAGGATGCTATTCCGATGCTTCAGGACTGTTTCCACTGCACAGACTGGGATGTATTCAAGGTGCAGGACACTGACAATCGTGTCGCATTGGACAGTTACACCTCCACTGTCTTGGACTACATCTGTTTCTGTGTGGACAATGTAACAACTTGGAAACGATTCCGTGTGTTCCCTAATAATCCACCCTGGATGACACACGGAGTTCAACAACTTATTCGAACAAGGAACAACGCTTTCAAATCCGGGGACCAGGAGGCATACAGTGCTGCCAGGGCCAACCTGAGAAGAGGCATCAAGACTGCCAAGCAGCAGCACAGGAGGCGTATCGAGGCCAGGTTTGAGAACAACACAAACCCAAGGCAGGTCTGGGAGGGCATCAGGGCTATCACGGACTACAAAAGAAGAACACCATCACCCTCAGCCGACAGTTCTACTCTGGCTGAGGATCTAAATCTCTTTTATGCCCGTTTTGACAGGGAGAACACCGACCCTGTCCTGTCCCCTCTCCCCTCAACCGACCCTGCTCCGGTCCTGAGCACTCATGAGCTGAGGCGTGTGTTCCGGAGCATTAACACCAGGAAGGCGGCCGGGCCGGATGGAGTGCTGGGCCGGGTGCTAAAAGACCTGGCGGACGTCTTCACCTCTATATATAACACCTCGTTGTCCTGTTCACTGGTACCATCCTGTTTCAAAGCAGCAACCATCGTTCCCATCCCAAAACAGTCAAATGTCACATGTCTGAACGATTTCAGACCTGTGGCACTCACCCCCATTCCCGCCAAATGCCTGGAGAGACTGGTCATTAAACACATCAGAGCTGCTTTTCCACCATCCCTGGACTCGCACCAGTTTGCATACAGGGAGAACCGGTCAACCGAGGATGCGATCGCCACAGTGCTGCACACATTACTGAAGCACTTGGAACACAGGAATACCTATGCACAGCTCCTCTTTGTAGACTACAGCTCGGCTTTTAATACCATCCGGCCATACAAACTACGTCCCAAACTCCACCAACTGGGACTTAACTCCTCTCTGTGCAACTGGATTGTGGACTTCCTCACTAACCGTAGACAGAGTGTCAGAGTGGGTAAGAACACCTCTTCCACCCTTGTGGTCAACACCGGTGCCCCTCAGGGGTGTGTTCTGAGCCCTCTGCTATACACTCTCTTCACCCATGACTGTATTTCCTCCTGCGCGTCCAATCTCATTGTTAAGTTTGCAGATGACACTACAGTGCTCGGACTTATATCCAACAATGATGAGACAAACTATAGGACAGAGGTGCAACAACTAGAGTCATGGTGCCACGACAATAACTTGGTCTTAAACACCAAAAAGACCAAGGAGATCATTGTAGATTTCCGGAAGAGGGGTCATAACAACCATCTGCCTCTCTTCATTGGCAGTGAGGCGGTGGAGAGGGTGAGCAGTTTTAAATTCTTGGGGGTAACTGTGACCGAGGACCTGTCCTGGGGC
Source organism: Aulonocara stuartgranti (assembly GCF_965226115.1). Classification (NCBI taxonomy): domain Eukaryota; kingdom Metazoa; phylum Chordata; class Actinopteri; order Cichliformes; family Cichlidae; genus Aulonocara; species Aulonocara stuartgranti. Next base: position 21,583,551 of record NC_138951.1, read on the forward strand.
AACCATATCACCTCAGTTGTACGGAAGGCCCAACAGCGCCTCTACTACCTGAGGAGACTGCGGAGCGCACACGTTCCCAGATCTCTGATGTTGAACTTCTACAACTGTGCCATCAGCAGCGTTCTGACGTATGGATTTCTAGTGTGGTTCCCCAGCTGCACCAAGACCGATCAGCAAGCACTCCAGCGGGTGGTGAAGGAAGCTGGCAGAATTATTGGAACAAGTCTGCCAGAGATCAGTAATATCTTCCCCACTCGCTGTCTGAGGAGGGTGCACAGTATCCTGCGGGACCAACATCACCCTGCGCGCCACCTTTTCCATCTGCTGCCCTCAGGGAGAAGGTACAGGTCTATACAGGCCAGAACATCCAGACTGGCCAACAGCCTGTATCCACAGGCTGTGAGGCTCCTGAACTCTCTGCCCCCCTCTCACGGACAATAACCATATCCAACTTCTTAATAGCAATGAACTGGTCTGCATTGGTGCATCATATCTTTATTCTCTTCCCCCTCCTGCCCCCCCCTCTTTCTTAAATAGATAACTATCATATCTGATATCATATCTCACAGTACAATAATATTGAATGGGTTGCATTGTTGTATTTTGTCATGTTTCTCAGGTCTTTGTCTGAATTTCTATGAACATTATTGCTAAGGATTGTCTTATTGCATTGGAGTCACACTGGGTTAAATATGTACACTTGGGTTTTAAGGGGTATTTATTATTTTCTTCTTTTTTTTGGGTTGTATGGAAGCCCCAAACGCAATTTCATTGTTCTTGACAATGACAATAAATAAATAAATACTAAATACTCAACCAGACCACCGACAGGTCTTGCACGCCACAGCCGCTCTATCACATGACGCATGCTGCTCCGACGTGCTAAGGTTATGAGCTGAGTTACGCCATGTCGCAAGTTTTGTTAAATGATTTTGTGATATTTAATGGATCTGATTACATTTTTTATTTCTCTTCGATATCCGATCCAGTAATTTAGGTCAGTGTCGGACCGATGCGTAATATCGGATCGGTCCATCTCTAATTCGTGGTAATCAGTGAAATTCGTATTGCAGACAACTTGGTGTGGTCCACCAAACTCCAGTAACTGGAGCAATCTGCTAGCAACCAAAGCGAGCACAAGAAGGTTTTCGGTGCAGTGCTATGTTTGTGACCAGTTTCACCTAGCAACATCCAAGTGGTTAAGGAACCCACATTTGTCACTAACAACTGGAGGTTGCCAGGGGATCACCAACCGGTCTCTAGTGTGATTGCGGTGTCAGTGATTAAACATCGGCAACAAAAAGTGAAATAACATCCCACAGACAGCCTGTCAAGTGCTGACTTCCCTGTGCCAAATATTTTGTTGTTTTAATTTATTTATCACAATTATTATTTATTTGTTAGTGATATTAAAGTGATTTATGTCTATATACTCCCGAAGGAAAAACAAATCACTATAAAGATATAAATGTAAAAAACAATATACATGTATATGTATATACCAAGATACCAAGTTATATACCAAACATTTTTGCTACTCCAAACAAAGTACATTTGACCAAAAAGTCCTAATTAAATAGAAGTAATTAGAAACCTGAGATAAAGTTTAAAGTATAGATTTGACTTTAGGTCAGTATAAGTTTAAGTGGGGCGTGTAGGAGTGAAAGTTCTCCATGTACTGTATGTGTAAATCTATAAGGCCGATAGGTGATGTAACAGCCCAGCTAGCATTTCTCCAGCAGCTACACTCATCCACTTACCCGCTCATTTCACACAGCAGCGTCCTCCCCCTCCTCACCCTTCCCTCGGTCACCACGCCTGTGTTTTCTGGCTGGCCAATGCACTGACCTACTTTTGCTGTTGTCGTTTCACATACGCACGGTCACATATACGCTCTTCTTGCTGCCACATACCTTGCTGTTTCTCGTCCGTTAGAAATGAAATCACTGGAACTCAAGAATAAATTTAAACACCAGGCTGCGCAAAAGGTTAAAAGAGAAGAATCTTAATTTATTTATTTTCTTTTGATTTTTGTCCAATTTCAATATTATAGAAAAATGCCACAGGTGGATAAAAAGCCAATGCAGGAAAAAAGAGGATCATGAATTTACTTTCACAGTTTAATCTATAACCATTTACTTAAATTTAACTGGCTGTTGTTTTGTTTTTTTTGTTTTGTTTTTAAAAAAAACAATCTTTTTTTTTTATAAATAAGCAGTGTTAAAAAGTATAAATAAATCAATTTGATTGCAAAAAAGCAACACCATGGTAAAATGCATTACAAATATATTAACACTGAAACCAAAGGTCAGAGCTGAAAGCATGATTCAGATTCGATTTAAGCTAATTTTATTTTAATCTGCATTAATTGAAAATTACAAAAATGTCAAATGTCGTATTTACTTTTTTTTTTTTTATATTCTTTATTTCTACAATATTACCTCACAAAGATGATTACAGGCATTAATTAACACAGTTTACAAGAGAAAAACGAAACAAAACGAGAAGGAAGAAAGACAGTGAGAAAGAAAGAGAAAAAAAAAAGGAAAAAAATTATATATACGGTATATAAAATAAAAGGAGAAAGCTCTGTCGGGAGTAAGCAAATTAACTAAATTGGTGGTTTCAAGCTTTAAAGAGAAAATTCGGTTTATAGGTATTAACGTATTGGACCCACTTATCCCAACACAGATGGAACCAGGCCATCCTGTCATTAACATGAGCTGTTACTTCCTCCATCCTATATATCTCTAACGTAATTTCCCACCATAATGACAAAGTCGGTATGTCTTGCGAGGACCATTTCTTTGTTATACATTTCTTACTTGCAACCAATAAAGCTCTTAACAGACATATGTCATTTTTGGACCAGTTCTGCGGTATACAGCCAAAAAAAATTGTCTTCATATCCTGAGGGAATGTACAGTTAAAAATGCCTTGTAATATACCATGAATGTCTTTCCAGTAAGTCCGTAGCACAGGACAGTCCCACATAATATGGGTGTGATGGGCTCCTTGGTATCCACAGTTTCTCCAGCACACGGGAGGATTCCCATCATAGTGAGCCTTTTGACATGGAGTGATAAAGAACCTTATCAGAGTTTTCCATCCGAACTCCCTCCAGCTTTTGGAGGAAGTACTCCTCCATTGCCATTCCCACATCTGAGTCCATTCTTCCCTAGAAATACACATCCCTCCCTCCTTTTCCCATAACATCTTCACATAACTGTCATCGAAGACCCCTCCACAAATGTCGTATTTACAAGGGCTTAAATAGCAACAGCATTTTTTTTAACTGAGGGAGGAAAAACATTAAAAATATAATAATCACAAGGTCTAAAATCACCTTAAAAGTTGTAAATGCCAGCATTGAATGTAGATGTATGTATTGATGTATGTTTCTTTGGCATCAACAGCAATAAAGCAGAGGTACGAGATGCTTTACAAAATGTACAAAATAGTTTAAATAGCAACATTCAAATAACTTGTTTAACACTTTCTATCCTAACTCTTTCATACAACTTTATCACAAATAAAAAATAAACAAAACTTAGTCTACTTTATTTATTCAATAATGCTGCTATCAATAAAATGTGATTTGTGCTTTAAATATATCACCAGCCTTCCAACAGTCTAATTTGTGCTCCGTTAAAGATCATGTGTTTCTCCTTCATTGCAATCTACGTTACTCTGCTGGATCTCCTGTGTAATGTGTCTGAGCACATTGTGTTGGGTCCAACCAGCTTTCTGTTTGTTTCTTTGTCTCTATTGCTGTCAGTCACAACCAACGGTTCGAGTCACTCATTATTGTGTAATAACTGCATATTTAGCCTACAGGGACAATTATAGTTTTCTCTTCTGCTTCTGGAGGGGTGCTGATAATTGCTTGTACATCATGGGTGATTTTGTTTAAAGAATGTCTGTGTTCTAGGTGTGAGAGTTACACATATTGACGGGGCCGGGTTATGTTAAAAAGTATAAATTGTTATACTTTGTTCATTGGTTCAAAGGTACCCCACACTTCTTTTTTGTTTGCTTGTTTGTTCTGGTGTATTTTTCATTTGAACTGTTATTCTGCCAGAGTACTCATATTTACAAGATGGCATTGAACGCCCCATTGGTGTGTCAGGAAAACTCTTTTGTACGTATGTTCCCTGAAGGGGATTGGAGTCGTTCTTTTTCCACCGCAGCAAAGGGCTAGGAGTTGGAGAGGAGCTGCTGTATGTTTTTGTTATGATCTGATTGTGAAATAAAGCATATGCAGTGAGAAAGCAACTCCAGGAGTCATCCCTGCCTTAAAGCTGCAACATAGGGCTGCCACAAACGATTATTTTGATAGTCGACTAGTCACCGATTATTTTTGCGATTAGTCGACTAATCAAATCCATTGGACATAAAACGTACAGCTTATTGCACCAGCAGCATCTGCTCTTATATAACTATCATTAGCTTACAGCTTTAAGTGTTTAAGGTGCTAACTAAAAAGACAAGATGACAGTTTATTAAATTTTAATGAAATCTGCAGATTGTTTCGGTGGAGTTTAATAAACTCCTTGCCATCTAAAATATAACAGGACACCGGAGTAAATTCTCGAGCATCTCACACTTCTGATAATCAGCTGTCTGCTTGACGTTTATTCAGCTGTGTAAAAACTATAACTTTAATCTCAGCCAAACCGATTTACTCAGGAACAAATAAAATACTAAAAAAAAAGCCAAACAATAACATTTTTCAGTTATCTAAGTGACTCATATATCATGTTTAACCTGAGTAGCGAAAGACGGCAGTGGGTTTGTAAACGATTTGCCGGGAGTCCGCTGTTCTCACGGCTCTAGTGACCTTGCCCCCGGCTAGCTATCGAGCTAGTGGGTAACAGATGTCTCCGAAAACGTTGGCGCGCTTTTGAAAATATGTTGCTGTCTTGATAAACTGAGCACATATTTGAGGCTTACACAGCTACATTCTCGCCTGAAAATATGTTAAACATTTATTTTGTGACCCAGAAAGAATAATAAGAGTAATATTAAAACTAACTAGCTACCGCCATTGTTGGAAACTGAGCAGGGCTGCGCTATGAATTCTGGGACACAGCTTCTTCTTCTTCGGGGTTTAAGGGCAGCTGGCATCCTTGTACATGCAGTGCTGCCATCTTCTGTTTCAGTCCGTTATTACACTCTTAAATCCTACTACTCATTCCTGCGTCTTTTGGGATCTTACAAAGCTTCAAACGACGGGTCGACTATTAAATTAGTCGTCGACGATTTTAATAGTCGACGTAATCGTGACTAGTCGACTAATCGTGGCAGCCCTAGTGTGTTCTCATATGTATCTGTCCGTGGTTAACTTTATTTATTAACAAGACATTATTCAGGTGAAATAATGACACTCAGACAAGTTCTGTTAAAATAGCAACGTGCACGGGTGAGCGGCTCTCAGGAGACACTCACACCGAGTGCAGGCGATAGCTCTTTATTTATAAGACACATCGCGTATGCAAATACCTTCATATTCCTTTAATACATGTTCTTGCGAATAACTTCCTGTGACTGAGTGTGTGCACGTGTGTGTGTGGGGTCATATGAGTGTAGTCTAATTTCGGGAACTGCTGTTAGAGATTTAATCTCTTGTGGTTAGGTCGCTGTCTCTGGCCTTCATCAACATACAGAGTTAAAATGTCAGTGTGCACAAAAGTGAAAAAGCACAGCATATTTGTGAAATATATGAACACATCAATATGAGCTTATAGTAAACAGTAGTAAATAAACTTATATATGTTAAAAATCTCATGACAGTATCCATTAATCCATCAGTAATTGATTTTTTTTCTTCTCTTGTCATAATCTTTAAAAAAAAATGCCAATACTTTTTGCTGCCATGTACACATTTAAAAAAGTCTGCATTTTAAAAAGAGATGATAATGATAATAATAATAATAATAATAATAATAACAACAACAATAATAATCACATCTTCTTAAAGTTTTTTAAAGCTCTTCATGACATCTTTAAACTTTTATATTCACAACGAGGTAAATGTTGACCACTGACATCAACAGAAAGTTAGGCTAGTAATACTATGGCTGACACAAAGTTCATCCTTATTGATTACATTACTAAACATGGTGATATAGTAATGCCTTATTACTAAAGTGTTCTAAAGTTTTCCTTATATACTTGGCCATATTGATTAGTTTAGGACAATGTACTTCAAGTACAATGTAATTTAAATGTAACTTTTGCCAAGCAGAAACAGTGAATTGATTAATTTTTAACATGTCAGGTTGTCAATGTAAAATTGCATTTAGTAGTCAGTATAATCTTTTAGTGATATAAGTTTGCATATGGTAGAATACTGCATGTAGTTATTTGTATTAGGAAATATTCAACCATGTATACTTAGAGGCATATAATCAATTGTGTGTGATCTCTAGCAGGCTGCAGGCTTGGCGTGCACCCCCACATCCTGGGAGCATGGGAGAGGTCGTACCTTGTTTTATTGTTTTATGGCAGGATTAACGTAGCTATGTCTGTTTTAGTTTAAGTGCTTCTTTACATATAGATGAACTGCTGGACTTCCTCACCATGTTATTTAGGGTGAGGGGGAGACTACCCTTTCCTGACCAAGGATGTACCTTTTGTGCTTTTATGACCCTTTGATCAGCAGGACACACGCACGCACGCACGCACACACACACACACACACACACACACACTGAAGTATAAATAAAGACCGGGGCAGTTTCTTAGTGCGAGTCTCTCAGTAGGGAGCTGCCCTTGCTAGCAAGAACTCTGTGTGTTTCTCTTCTCTGAGTCTTTACTGAAGAAGTGTTTTAGAACATTTTCCCTAACACAGGTTTTGCTGCTTTTCTTTCTCACTTTAAAGTAAATGTCACGGCTTTCATGGTTAAAAATGTCAAAATCAAAACAAATATAGTTTCATTAGTGCTAGAGAATCAGTTTTCTGATGTTTTTAAAATCAGATAAGTACTGAAAAATCACCCAGAAAAGTAGTACTGATTTAAAAACAGCTGTTTTAATGTGAACTTCGCTTTGAGTCTTTGTCGGGTCTGTTTCTGCAGTGCGGAGAAGCGGAGACGGGAGCTGGAGTGCTGCTACATCGAGGAGCTGGCGGAGCTGTTGTCATCCAACATGGGCGACATTGCCAGTCTCAGCGTTAAGCCCGAAAAGTGCCACATCCTCAAGAGCACTGTGGACCAAATCCAGCAGATCAAACGGCGTGAGCAGGGTGAGGAAACACGTTTTCTGTACGGTGTCTCCACAATTTCTGTCAAATATTATGCTCTTTAATTTTCTTTATAATTTTCTGCGTAACTATAATGTAAACCAAAAAAATCATAAAACATTTTATGTAAATGTTTAAACAAGGTTTGCAGGAGTAAACCAGGGTATGCAAAAAATAAACCTCCACATCTGTAAGATTTGTCACCTCAAGTTTTCAGTTAAAGCATACATTCTTATCCTATCTCGACAGATGTGGGGAGGAAAGCCTTGGCTGTCTTTGTGAGGCCACTCATTGACATCGGTGCATTCCTAACGGTGTGTTCACACCGAACGCGATGGACGCGAATAGAGCGTCAGGTTTACATGTAAAGTCAATGGAAAGGCGCGATGACGCGCGATTGCGGGTCCCGCGAAAATTCGGAAGCAGATTTGCGTCGCGAAAACGCCAAAACGCGTGAAACGCGCGTCAGTGTAGCGCGTCTGGCGCGTTTGACTCGCGAATAAAACCACGCGCGTGAGTTTTTGTGTTGCATTTTGTGCATACGCGCGTTTCGCGTCTACCGCTCGAGTTGGAAAAATCTGAACTCCAGCGTCAAATCGCGCCGCGACAACCAATCAGGAGCCTGGTGACGTGGCTGTTACCTAGGTCAAAGGGGCAGATCCAGCCAAAGCCTTTCATACTTCAATGGAGGGGAAGGCTAATCAATGCGGTAGCAAACAACTCGGAGCTGTACAACACCAGCTGCTTTCAGTACCGAGACAGGAATAAAAAGGACCGAGCTTGGAGGAAGATATGTGAAGAGATCGGGCAACCTGGTAAGTTCATTCATTTCTCTTTTGAAAGTTTTCACTGACCCGGGGAAGCCGCACAAAAGCTAGCAAGCCACCGCTATTTTCCCACTGACGTACAAATACCGTTCTGCTTTTATGCATGTTGTCATTTAGGAATATATTTTATTGTTTATTAATAAACAGCACACAGTGGTCCCGCTGTTCATCCATCACTGCTTTGCTTTTTCGCTGATTTTTTATTGCAGAGTACAGCATTGCATTCTGCAGCCTGATTGACAAATCTCCTGCGCTTGCCAAATTTATCACGTTTGGTTTTGATAACCATCGCGTCCAATAGAAAAAACAGCACAAAAACACCCATAACTATGAGCCTCATTCGGAAATAGACACCTGCACCGTGAGGGAAAAAGGCGCACGAAAGTGGCGGGCAGATGAAGACAAACCGCGGCATAATAATACTTTTACGTTTTGCAATCTACAAAGGTTTGCACTTTGAGAATCAATTGTGAGAACTGTGACCAGGGGCTAGTTATTCTGAGAACCCCTGCAATAAATGAGGGACCACTGTCTACTCTACGATTATTATATCCAACCTGTTAACATTTAATACTGTATTGATAGAACCAACTGATTCTGCAGCAGAGCATCCCCAGTCCCTGAGCTCCTGCTGCTGCACCCACAGATATGTACAGCAAGCACTGATACCTTTTTAGTCGGTGGGATTCCCTTTTACTAAATATCTACAACCAATCTGATTATATCCTGTTATTGTTTTTTTTTTTTTCAATGTTGAAATTAAAATCTAGTAGCAGCCTTCTCATTTCTTTGTGTTTTGTGCTGTTTTACAGGCCCACAGAGGAGGACGGCTCCGAGGCAGATGAGGGACGGGTCCCAGGACGGTCCATCGGCGGTGGAGCTGGCCATCCTGGAGTCCCTGAAGAGGCCACACCAGTCTCCAATGGAGCATTTCCTCCTCAGCCTTGTTCCTGCTCTGGAGAGCAGCTGGTCCTTTTTATTCCTGTCTCTCTGTAAATTCTTATATTTTATATATTTATGTTTAATGTTTTTCTGTTTGAGACTTTTAATATTATTTCAAATAAATGTTTATAATGACTAATGTCTCAGTTCTACTACACAGCAAATGTTGGCACACAACTTGACACATGTAGAATTTATTTCATATTATACTAATGACAAAATATACTGATACAGTGGGATGCAGAAGTTTGGGCAACCTTGTTAATAGACATTATTTTCCTGTATAAATCGTTGGTTGTTACAATAAAAAATGTCAGTTAAATATCATACAGGAGACACACACAGTGATATTTGAGAAGTGAAAAGAAGTTTACTGGATTTACAGAAAGTGTACAATAATTGTTTAAACAAAATCAAGCAGGTGCATCAATTTGGGCACCACAAAAAAGAAATGAAATGAATATTTAGTGTATATCAATGTGTGTGTCTCCTATATGATATATGGGGCGCCTTTGTCTGGATGTGCTTCCCATCCAGAGCTGCACAGCACAGAGGAAAGTTCCAGCGCTCCTGGAATCCCTCTGTGATGGACCGCCAGTCTCCAGGTGAAGGCACAGCCATGAAGTCGTCCACTAGACAGTCCCAGATGGACGTCGCTGCCTGGGGGGTGATCTGGCTCACCGTGGACACACCGACTCTGAAACTGAACGCGATGGTCCTGAAGGAGTCCCCGGTGACAAGGAACCTGGACAAAATTGTTCAAAATCAGTATTATGTGTACTGCAGTTACAAAATACATTATTCAAATTCCAAAATACTTTTGTGATGTCAGATATAAATCACAAAACTTAAATCTTACATAAAACATTTTGTAATTATAAGGATAATTACAAAATGTATATTAGATAATATCTAAAACAGTTGTGTTTTGTTTTAACTTTAACATATCATAATTTGATTGGTAGCAACTTTCACAACTACAGTGAGCCAATCACTCACAATTCCTAAACATGTCAATCAGGTAGGAATGAAGTAAGACATTAATAGAAATAAAGAGTTGTGTGTTGACATGTAGCCCTTTCCTTGCTTAAATCATTAATATTTTTGAAAAATTAATCTGTGATAAGACAGCTTATCAAGATAGAACCATGTAACTAGAGATGAACCAAACTGTTCACAGTTTTATCTAACTCTGTTTTAATAAAGGCTGTGACCCCTGCTATAGAGTCTGACAGCTGCAGGGATTATATACAAACATTCAACTATCCCAGAATTAAACCAGGTCTAAATAAAAAGGAGTGAGTATCACTACAAAGGTTAACTCAGTGGTCCTAATGCTACAGTTTGATATCAGCAAACACCAAGCGCATACATTGATGTGACACCACAGCCATGCTATCATTCAAACACTGATAACAGCATAAATCGAATTAAATCGGGACTTGATGAGACCTTCTGAGTATCACTAGAAATATTATAAAGAGTCGTCTCTGTACCACAGTTTGCTTTCAGTAAACACCGACAGCATTCACTGTTAGCATAGCACATCCATGTTAGCAGTGTATAACTGGATGGATTAGCATATTAGCACAGATATCAATAAAGGACTACCGTATTAAATAGTTTTACTAACCTCAGGCAGACGGACAGGCGCTCTGCAGGTGGGATTGAGCGTCTGTAGTTGGTGTCTAGGCGGGCGATGCTGGGACCGACGAGGGAAAGCAGGTCCTCAAACTGGCCGACGGTGATAGCGCTGGAATCGGCCGTCATCCAGGCGCAGCTCCTGGAGCAAGTGGTGAAACTCACCAAACTGCTCATGCCTCTGGAGGACCTGATGGACCCAGGTACGGCGAGGACGTCTTTTACGCTGCTGCTCTGCTCTCCACAGTACATAGAGAAGGGAGACTCTCTCTTCAAGCGCTAGCTCGATAGCTGCCATCTTGCAAAGATACCGGTCTGGCACAACTCCCTCCCACATTCCTCCCACATTTCCGGTTCACTGGATTTTTCTTGGACACGCGTTGAGACGCGAATGTACACGCGTCAAATTAGGGGCGTTTGGGGCGTTTTATTCGCGTCCATCGCGTTCGGTGTGAACACACCGTAAGACTTAAGTTTAACCATCACAAAATATCTGATAAACTTTCACCTTCTCCCTGACCTGAACCGGTTTTGTAACCTTAACTGTAAAACCAAGCTTTTACCCTCAAACAGGGATTTGAAAGCTTGTCAAAGGAGTTTAGAAAATGTAACCACTCTGGTGGTCTAAAGCTGAACTTTTTTTTTTTTTTTAACGTTTCCCTTTGTTTACAGAGCAGTGCAAAGGCCGAAACTCAAGATTTAGTATGGTATCCACTAGGGGTGGGGGAAAAAATCGATACTGTGTAGTATCGTGATATTTTGTTTGCTAATAATGTATCGATACAGGGACAGCAGAAATCGATATTTTGTTACAAAAAAAGTTTTGTGGACTGGAACTCTGACTTCAGAGCATGTTGATCCTTTTTCTGAGCAAGAATCCTGACACTGTCCAAATGTGTTTAACTTGTTTTTTGGCAGCAATAAACATGACAGTTTACTTATTTTAATTTAAGACATGTTTTATTTTAATTAAGTTTAAAACTTTTTTATTTAATGTAAAATTATATTTTGTTTTAATTTACTTTCAAATTCTTCAGTTGCTGAAGGGGCTGCATAGTTTTCATATTGCATAGTTCAGAATAGCTATAATTGTACCAGATGGTTGCATTCAGTTAAGTTGGACTAGACTGTAATACAAACCGTTCAGTATGTCAACAATAAAACTGAAATGAGAGAAAGACTGAGTGTGAGACTTTGATATTAGATAAAATGAATATTGATAACGTTTACCTTCATGTACAGAATCTGAATATCGCAAAATATTTTTAAATTTTGCAATAATATCGTATCGTGCGTTAAGTATCGTGATAATATCGTATCGTGGGATATATGGTGATTCCCACCTCTAGTATCCACCCAATGCTTGGCCTGAAGGACTGAACCCATAGTGTGGGCCACAGCAGCTCGTTGAGCAGCCGGATGAGATTGTGTCTTGAAATCAACTGACATGTTCAAGCGCTACTCTAAATAGAATTACAAAAAAAAAAATGATAACAATAATGAAACTTTAGTGCAGGAACCAGATGCTCATCATCTGTTCCACATCCACCTTTTCCTTTTTTTTTTCTGCCTGTCCCATTTGGTTCTTTAGCCATCAGAATTGTTGTCTGAAGACCAACAAGGATACCCAATGGATTTACTTTGCCAAATGGATCATCGTGGCATTGCCGTATTGGTCCATTTGGTCGATCTTTGTTTTTATTATTTATTATATTTTATTTTCAGATGTTACAGACGGGACAGACATGAGTGAGGGATAGGAAAGGGAGAAAGAAAGAGGAAGGAAAGGAAAAACAGAAGGGGAGAGGGACAGTGAGAAAGGGGGGGAGAAAAAAAATAAAAATCTCCTGGATCACCTGTTGAGAGAAGAACACGAGGTTGTTTTTGTCTTTATCAAGATTCCCGCTTTTTCCATGTCTGCTATTACTGGACGGATTCCAGCTTTTGCTTCAGCAGACAGTGGGTATTGAGGTTTCATTGGCCTGTGGTTTGAGATGGTTTTAACTTTAATTGCATCAGCATTTTTTATTAGGCCCACGTCGGTCGGGCCTGTTGACCACAAAGTTTTTGGTAGGCTGGATATGTCTGGTCAGGACGTATTTACCATATTTTGTCAGTAACTATCTTCTGTGAGACAGTAGTGTGCTGTAGGCATGTCTAAATGTGTGCTTGGGGTCGTGATGAGGGTCCACCCGAGTGTGTACCTCATACACCCTGTTCTACAGCTTTGGAGCCAACCTTCATGGGTATCTTCAGTTTTCTCTTAATGGTCATTTTGTACCCTGCTGAGAATCGTGCCTAAATCCTTCCACTCGGCGGAAAGGTTTTTTTCTATGAGGGGGAACAGGCCATAAGGGCCAGGTGGGTCTGGAACTCCTCCCATGTCCCTGTTGTAAGGATCTGTCCCTATTTCTTCTTGCTCTTTGTGTGTGGGGACGTCGCGAGACATTTAATTCAATTGGTGTCTGGCTGAGGCGTATGGGCCTTGTGGTGGTAGGAACGGATTCGTTGGGGTTTTTTTTGTGGTTGTGGGTGCCTCTGAGGCTGAGGGTTCTGGCTGATATGGTGGTGGTTGTGAACAGGCCACCTGTGGAACTGGTGGTTTATTACTGGCCTGAGATGTGAGTTGCTGTCTAGACTGTTTCTGCTTTCTATTTTCAGCACGCCTTTGTTCTTCCTGTTTCCATGGCTGAAAAAAGTTCATGTACTCAGTCATGAGTTTTGTTTTTGTCTTGCCTGGCTTATGTTTATCGACCTCTTCCTTTAAACATTTTTCTACATGTTTTATTGGTTCTGAACTACATTTCCCTTTTCCAAGACCATGATAAACTCATTGAAGGAAATGTAGCCATCTCCGTTTGTGTCAGCCTCCTGGATGGTCCTATCAGCAATGCTGCTGAGTTCTTCATCTGAAACGTTGACTCCAACAATCATCCGCAAGACCTGCAGGAGCTCATCTCGGGAGATCTTGCCATCTCTGTCCAGGTCATATAGACGGAAAGCAAAAAGCAGCTTGTTTGTTCTGCTGTTCAGGGGCTCTGTAGCTGAGGGGTTCTTGTTCTTCTCGTTGTCTTCGATTGGTCTGAAGTGAGCCAGGGTCCGCATGAAGCCCCGGAAATTTACCTGGTCCTCTCAAAGGGAAAGAATGCGTTGATGATTATATCTCCCAGAGGGTTGATGGCCAACTCGGGGATTCTCTGGAAATCTTCTCGACTGAGGGTGCCGTTTTCCCCTTTATCCAGGCTGGTGAAACGTCTGTACAGGTGAGTGATCTTCCTGTGGGAAAAGCCAGTTTCCTTCTTAATTTCTTCAATTTCCTCTTCTCTGAGTAATCTGGACGCTCTGGATCCCATGGTGAGATGTTAACGGAGGTTTAAAATCGAGATGATTCGCTAAGGCGTCTTGCGCAAGCTCTCCAAGAGTCTCTATTAAAACACCTTAACCACACAGTTAGGTTTCAGCCCTCGCTGACTCAGAACAAAGTAAGACAATCAGAGCTCGATTGGTTTTTACTTGTGCAGGGGAAGCCTGGTCGGATTCTCAGAGTTGCAAGCTCTACACCCAAACTCAGACAACTCCAACTCCAGCCTTTTACTGAATGAAAACAGTTACACAACCGCCCATTGTAAACCCCATATGTTGTGTGGTAAAAGCTAAGGCACTGTGTGTGTGTGTGTGTGTGTGTGTGTGTGTGTGAGTGAGAGAGAGTGTATGTGTGTCTGTATACGTGACTTCCTGCTTACAAACGTTTTAACCGCATCTCTAGTCATAAAAGGGTCATCTCCCCTCAACCTCGTATATGGCTTAACCTCTTTAACAGTCCACCATTTACATGGTGAGCCCATAAAGGGCAGGAAGTGAACACTCCTTACCAAATAAGGAAACCAGAATCTTACATAGATTGTGCCTGCAGTTGAAAACTATAGCTAGTAACATCCCCAACATCCTACATGTGGGGGAGGAACAGAAAATATCTGAACATACAGTTCAAGACAAGGTCCAAGCACAATAATGACAACTTTTAACAAAATCACTCCAACACACACTCCCCTAGCCTGGCACATTGGTTTTCTCCAGGAGCTCATAAGCAGGTGATTGAGCTGCTTTTACTCTTTACAAAGTGAGTACTGTTAACACTTCTCTTTTTACATATACAACTAATTTAGGTTACAGACAAATGATTAAATGTGAACAGCTCTAACACAGGTTCTTTTCCTGACACAGGTAGGATGGCCAGTCCCCCTGTCTCTTCACCTTTAACGAGTCACTTAATTAACAACCCAAAAAGCCTAATAAAGAATCACAATCAACCAGTGTGTGTTTTTCTTCATTACGGTTTTTAAATACAAATCAGTCAGTCAATTAATAAAAATACAAGTAAGGGTAATGGAACCCCTGGTCTCCATTACACACATAAATACCATAAAGACACTAAGTCGTAGAGCTCTGAACTCCTTGCTTCTATGATATTTACACTTCTTCTTGGCCTTCTCCTTCACTCTGAGTCACTCCAGGATAAACGCATCAGCTCAGACATACAATAATTAAAATATGTGTAGGTGACCGTTTGGCAGAAGACGATGTCGAGGCGGTACTGCAGTGACACGTCCGTGGCTATCGTCGGGGCGGTGTCCTGCATCAGAAGGAAGTCAATAGACTTCTTGGCTTTGTTGCTCATCATGGCGCTGTAGTCTGTGGGCGTGGCCTGCAAAAAGTGTAAATAAACCATCAGAGACCAAACACAAATATGCCTTCCAACCACTAGTTTAGACAACATCTTGCAAAGAGTGTGTATTTCAGAGTGCAGTTGTTTTTAAATTTGACAGAAACAGAAATAAAGACGGAAGAGAAGGACAACAGGGAAAGCAGAAGCACCGACACACTGAAATCTTTTAGGGTCAAGCTCCAGAACTAGCCACAAATCCTGCTGGAAAGAACCTAAAAATACTTAAAAATACTTGCAGAGATCGAATGGAGCCGTTAACTCAAAAGCCTGGTGTCAGGCATGTTCTTTAATAAATAAGAAACGAGCTGATATGTTACAGACCCCAGTCTTTACGTAAAGAAAAAGCTGACATTTAGAGCGGTCTCGCAGCAGATTTTAAAACAGTGACACTGATTTGTGGGGTTTTTGGGCACAAATTTGAACCTTTTTGTTTTATCCATGTCCTTGAACTCAGCTCGTGACTTGGGCGCTTTCATATGTACCGATTCATTTAGGTTTGTGCACTGAGGCCAGATTTAGGTATTAAAAACGAGTCAGTTATAACACTTCTTACATTAGTTAAAAAGCTGAGCTTACACTAAACCAACATTTAAGAAGCTCCTCACTACGGCAGCCGTAATGCTCTGACAATCCATCAAGCAGTGCAGCTTACCAAAGTTGTACTAAAACAGTTTTTAACAGATTTCTGCACGCCAAAATCGGTTTGAGGTCAGTAAGCACAACCAGAATTCATACATAGGCACACTTTCGATTTTTGAGAAAATTTATTAAGTGTGTCATATAGTGTGGAAAATATGTTATACAGAAGAAAAGAATATTTCGCGATATATATCGTTACCGCACGTGCTTCAAATTATACCGCGATATGGATTTTAGGCCATATCGCCCAGCCCTAATGTGACGCTCGACTTTACTCTCAACTTACTGTTTCTTTGCTTCCTCAAACTTCTGGATGAGCTTCCTCAGAACGCCATTTTTAGAAACAGTGAGAGGCCGGTGCTCCGACAGTTACGACATCATATGTCTTTTCTGGAAAGACAAACAAGGATGTTTTAGAGGCACAAAAAGAAGTATGTGCGATCCCAAGAAGATTTTTTTTTTTTTAAATCAAATTATTTATTATTTATATAAATGATATTTGTAAGGCATCTGATATATTAAAATTAGTATTATTTGCAGATGACACAAATATTTTTTGTTCTGGGGGGAATCTAAAGGAGCTGCTGGATACAATTACTTCAGAAATGTGCAAAATTAAAAAATGGTTTAACAGGAACAAACTATCGCTAAATCTAAGTAAAACTAAAATTATCTTATTTGGGAATTCCCTTAGAAATGCACAAGTGCAGATTCATGTAGATGGTGTGGAAATTGAAAGAGTACTTGAACATAAGTTTCTTGGTGTGATTATAGATGATAAATTAAACTGGAAGTCTCATATAAATCATATACATAACAAAATTTCAAGAAGTGTCTCAATCTTGAGTAAAGTAAAACACATTCTGGACCACAAATCACTCCACATTCTCTATTGTTCCCTGATTGCACCGTATTTGAATTACTGTGCAGAGGTTTGGGGCAATACTTACAAATGTTCGCTATCATCAATCTTTATATTACAAAAAAGGGCCATAAGGATAATCCATAAAACTGGTTACAGAGATCATACAAATCCACTATTCTTAAAATCAAAAATTCTAAAATTCACAGATCTGGTTCATTTTTTCACAGCACAAATTATATATAAAGCAATAAATAACCTGCTTCCTGACAATATTCTAAAAATGTTTTCTAAAAGGGAACGGGGATACAATTTGAGGGGGGAATTAAATTTAAAACATCCTCGTATCCGTACAACATTAAAAAGTTTTTGCATCTCTGTGTGTGGAGTGAAGCTGTGGAACAGACTAAGTAAAGATATGAAGCAATGTCCAAGCATGGCGCAGTTTAAAAAGCGGTTTAAGGATATGGTTTTTACAGGGTACAGGGAAAAGGTAGAGATTTGATAGGGTGTTCTTGTCTAATATTTTCATGTGTGTGCGCATGCACGGGTTTGTTGGTATGGGTATATATGTATGTGTATATGTATGTATATGTATGTATGTATATATATATATATGTGTATATATATATATATATATGTATGTATATATATATATGTGTATGTGTGTGTATGTGTGTGTATATATATATATATATATATATATATATATATATATATATTAAATATATATAAAATTGTAGGTTGTGTATCCTTCAGGTGTTAATGGGGTTATTGAAAATGTGTATATGTGCGTATGTGTGTATATACGTAGGTATGGATAGATAGAAACATATATGTGTATATATTAAAAAAAAAAAAAAAAATTACACATAACATATAATGTAATTACAAGGAGGTATTTCTGTAGTCTATTGATACTAGATAGTGGAAAAGGGGTGGGATTAAATAAGCTTATGCTTCTTCCTGCTCCTTTTTGAACATGGACGTTATTTGGAGTTGTGGTTGCTCGTTTTCCTTTTGTTTGCTTTGTTCATTTGTCTCTTTTAATTCTATTTTTTTTTTATACTTTTTCAACATGTTCAAAATAAAGATTCAATCAATCAATCAATCAATATGTATTTGTGTCTAAACCAAAACCCATTTCCCCTGTCCAAATCACGTTTTATGTTTTTAAACCCACTTTGCACAGAGGCATGTTTTGAAAAATTATTCTTACAAAGGGGGAAAGAAACAACTACGCTTAAAATAAAGATGGTATTAGTTTATTTTGTTCCAACCTGTAATTTATTGTAGTTTTATTTGTTTGCTTTTGGTTTTCTAAAGGTTTGAGGTGTAAAAGAAACTGCAGTGGAGTTTGAAAACAATAAATGGTTGTGTGTGGTTTGAGGATGTGTTTGTGCCGGGGGGCTGCGAAGATTTTCTTGTAAAACAAACAGGGGCCTAGCAAAAAAAAAAAAAAAAAAGGTTTGGGAACCACTGGTTTAATGTAACATCCTTTTATTTATCCTCCCTGTCCTATATATCCAGGTTCAAGGTCATGGGTTTGGTCAATCTAAGGAGAGAAACTTAGACCTCCCTTTTCCCAGCCACCTCTTCCAGCTCATCTGGGGGAAAACTGGATTATTTCCAAGCCAACTGTGAAATGTAATCTCTCCACCGAGCCCTCAGTTTGCCCTGTGGCCTCCTACCTCCAGGACATGCCTAAAACACCTCATGCAGGTGGTGTCCAGTAGTGATAGGATTTCCGGCTCTTTTTAGAGAACCGGCTCTTTCGGTTCAGCTCACTAAAGAGCCGGCTCTTTCGGCTCCGAACCGGCTCTTCAGGTTGTTTTGTTGCTTTAATTAATTTGTTATTAACAATAATATAAAATTATGCACAAAAGGAATTACTAATGTAAAAAAAATGGTTTTATTTATAAATATTTATATATAAATATATGCGGTGGCCCCTAGAGACAAAACACGTACAAACTCTTACAAAACAGAGCTACCTAGATCACTTAAATTACACAATTGAAAGCATATGTGTATTGTTTGTGTATGTATACACAAGAATTCATATATAGTGAAATAAAAAAAAAAGATTAAAAAAAATGTTCATTTACCTGTTATTACCACACACAAAATACGGTCGTTGGTACTTGCGGACTTGTGTAGCCGCTAGGTAACAAAAGTTCAACACTGCCCCTAGCATCCTGAAGCACTTCTGTTGTTTTTTGTACGTGTTTTGAGTTTTTATGTGCTTCTGAGTTTTTACGTGTTTTGGAGTTTGTACGTGCTTCGGGGTTTGTACGTGTTTTTACGTGTTTTGGAGTTTTTGCGTGTTTTGGAGTTTGTACGTGCTTCAGGGTTTGTACGTGATTTGAAGTTTGTATGTGCTTTGTCTGTAGTGGCCACCGTAAATATACTTTTATTTATTCACTCCACATAAAATGTAATAAATAAATCATATAATACAAAAATCAACTATTCACATTTCAACTTTTAACTATTTCAAATCAAATTCAAATTTTATTTGTCACGTACACAGTCATACACAGTACGATATGTAGTGAAATGCTTGGACAACTGCTCGTGACCTAAAGAAAACAAAAAAGGAAAAGGCTATGAATAAGATAGGAAATAAATATGAAAAATTAAAAAGGGTAAAAGGGGATGCGCTTTGTAAATAAAACTGAATTGAGTGGTAGATACAAAGCCCTATACTGTCCTATATCGTACCATAATTGTTTTAAAAATAATTGCGTGGAATGAGTCTAGAGTTGAATGTTTTTAACAGGCAAAAAAATACTTAAATAACTAAATAAGTAAATGTTCAATTTTTGTCTTTTTTCTTTTTTTGCTGATCCGAAAATTGATCCGATCCGTGACTTAAAACAGTGATCCGATCCGAGAGATTTTCGATCGGTTGCACCACTAGTCGACGCGTCATTTAGAGCTTTGTAAGATCCCGAAAGACGCAGGAATAAACAGTAGGTAAACAGCAGTGTAATAACAGACTGAAACAGAAGATTGCAACACTGCATGTACAAGGATGCCAGCTGCAGTTAAACCCTGAAGAAGAAGAAGAAGAAGAAGAAGCAGCAGTCTCCGGTATCGTAGCTGTTTACGAGGCCGATTACGTTACAGCGACGGGAGGAAGGCTGTCCAAATTCGAAGACGCCTCCAAATGCGGTCGACAATGCGTTCTTCATTTCCCCAGATTTGAAGGATGGGTCGGGTGTATCCTTTGTGGCCAAACCCGATTCATAGCGCGGCCCAGCCAATTCCAGTTTCCAACAATGGCGGCAGCTACTTAGTTTTAATATTACTCTTATTACTGTTTCTGGGTCACAAAATAAACGTTTAACATATTTTCAGAGAGAATGTAGCTGTTAAACCTCAAACATCTGCTCAGTTTATCAAGACACCACATATTTGCAAAAGTGCACCGACGTTTTCGGCGACGTCTGTTACCCACCAGCTTGATAGCTAGCCGGGGTAAGGCTCACTAGATCCGTGGAGAACAGCGAACACCCGGCACATCGTTTTCAAACCCCCGCGGTCTTTTGCTACTCAGGTTAAACATGATATACAAGTCACTTAGATAACCTAAAAATTTTATTGTTTGGCTTTTTTCAGTGTTTTATTTGTTCCGGAGTAATTCGGTTTGGCTGAGATTAAAGTTATAGATTTTACACATCTGAATAAACGTCAAACAGAAAACTGATTAAACAGAAGTTTGAGATGGTCGAGAATTTACTCCAATGTCCTGTTAAATTTTAGGGAGCAAAGAGCAGACAACTTAATTTATTAAACCACTGAGACAATTTTCAAATTTCATTAAAAGTCTAATCTATCATCTTGTCTTTATTTTTAGTTAGCACATACTTTAAACACTTCAAGCAGTAAGCTAATTATAGTTATATAGGAGCAGATGAATGCTGGTGCAATAAGCCGTATGTTTTACGTCCAATGGATACATGATCTGATTAGTCGACTAATCGCAAAAATAATTGATGACTAGTCGACTATGAAAATAATCGTTTGTGGCAGCCCTACTACAGACAATAATCAAGTTTATATGAAAAACTATATTTTTCTATCTCCAAAAGTTGATTCTGTTCATCTGAACGTAGCGTTTTGTGGGAGAAACGTTTCGTCACTCATCCAAGTGACTTCTTCAGTCTCAGCTGACTGCAGGGTTCTCCAAATCTTATAAACAGTACATTTGCATAATGACTGAAACCAGCCCACTGAAGGAACAATGGGCTGGGAGGTCAGTTCCTTAATCATAATTATGCAAATTCTCATGACCGTTGATCAACAACCACTGACCAAAACCCACTGATCAAAGACCACTGATCAATGGCCATGACTACCATTCACGGAGAGTTGGGGAATGGCTGCTATCACAACATTGTAAGATGGCGAAAGATGTACCCTTAGGCCCCCTCCTCGATTCAGAGATGGTCTTTCCCTTTTCACGTAAATGGCCTCCTTGACTCCGCGCTCAAACCAGCGTTCCTCTCTGTCCAGAATGTGCACATCCTCATCCTTCAAAGAGTGTCCACTGGCTTGTAGGTGTAAATAGACCGCAGAGTCCTGGCGAGACGAGGTAGCTCTTCTGTGTTGTGCCGTCCGCTTCGCCAGAGGTTGTTTGGTTTCCCCGATGTATAAATCCTGGCAATCCTCCTGGCACTTAACAGCGTACACTATGTTACTCTGTTTGTGTCGGGGGACCCGATCCTTGGGGTGGACCAATTTTTGGCGCAGTGTGTTTTGGGCTTTAAAAGCCACAGAGACCTGGTGTTTAGAAAAAATGCGTCTCAACTGCTCTGATACTCTTGACACATATGGGATCACTGCAGGTTTTTGCTTGGGCAGTGGTTGTCCTTCTCTCCTGGATTAGCTGGAGCTTTCTTTAGGTGCCTTTCCCGCTTTGACAGAAGTCCAGCTGGGATAACCACATTTACTCAGGGCTTTCTTGATGTGCCGTTCTTCTGCCTCCCTGGCCGCTGTGTCTGTGGGGATGGTGTTTGCTCTGTGTTGTAGCGTCCTAATGACACCCAGTTTGTACTCCAGTGGATTATGAGAGTCAAACCTTAAATACTGATCCGTATGTGTAGGTTTACGGTACACGTCAGCTTTTAGATGTCCCCCATTACTAATGGAAATCTCACAGTCTAAGAAGGCTAACCTGCCCCTTTTCATATCCTCCCTGGTGAATTTGATGTGTCGGTCCACCGAGTTAATGTGATCCATGAAATGTAGTACGTCCTGAGATTTGATTTTCACCCAGGTGTCATCCACATATCTGAACCAATGGCTTGGTGGTGTTCCAGGGTAGGATAGCAAAGCCCTCTTTTCCACTTCTTCCATGTACAAATTAGCAATGATGGGTGAAACTGGGGAGCCCATGGCACACCTGTGTTTCTGCCTGTAGAACTGACCCTTGTATGTGAAGTAGTACCTCCAATGCTTCCGTGACCGGGATGTAAGTGAAGAGAGATGTAACGTCGTACGAGACCATGGTTTCATCTGCCTCCATAATGACATCTCTCACCTTCTCAACAAAATCCAGGGTGTTCTGGATGTGGTGTTCAGAGCTGCCTACCAACGGGTGGTTCCTCCCAGCGCATTGTTCCCTCGGTGGGCTGGTTTCAGTCATTATGCAAATTTACTGTTTATAAAGTTGGGGAAACCTGCAGTCAGCTGAGACTGAAGAAGTTACTTTGTTGGGTTACTTTAAGTTGGATGAGTGACGAAACGTTTCTCCCACAAAACGCTACGTTCAGATGAACAGAATCAGCTTTTGGAGATTTACTTTCCTGGATAATTGAGAATGCATCAAGATATATTTTTCTATATATTTCATGTTTTGTCAACAACAGGAACGAGGTTTGTTCAATATTTGTTGTGTCTACAAGGCTCAGGTGCCCTCATAAAGTGTCTTATTTGTATTTAGGAAAGCATTATAAAGAAACGCAAAACTAAATCAGATATAATTACCTTGTACAACTCTTGGCACTTTCTGGTGTGTGTGAGTTAGTGTGTCTCTTTTATGATTTGTGGGTCCAGCTCCCAGTTTAAATTCAGGAGACAGAAAATATCTCTACGTTTAAGATTAAGTTTCAAAGTTTCTTTTTTGCTAATGCATATAGCTAGGACTGAATTGGGTGACCATGAATCCTCCCTCAGTTACCCTGGGACTACAATACGTTCTCTGTTGCTATGGGGCAACACTCGTAGGCTTCTGCCCCTATTTATTGTGGTGTGCCTCAAGGGTCCGTGCTCAGTCCTGCGCTTTTCTCTTTGTACATGTTGCTGTTGGGATTCATTTTTTAAAAATAAAACATCTCCTTTCACTGTTATGCTGATGATATCCAGATCTATTCACCTTTGACATCCGATGTGTCTGCTTCTTTGCAACCTCTGTTCAACTGTTTGCATGAAGTTAAAATTTGGTTATCACATAATTTTCTTACACTGAACGAGAATAAGACTGAAATCGTAGTCTTTGGTAGTCACACTCAGACCAGTTAGCTGATGCCCTTGGCCCTCTCGCTAGCCATCTCTCGCTCACTGTAAAAAACCTCGGAGTGTTCCTGGATGGCTCTTTTAAACTTGAGAAACAGGTCTCCACTGTGGTAAAAAACAGCTTTTGCCAGTTGCGTCAGATATCTAAAGCAAAGCCGTTCCTTCCTTTAACCTCCTAAGACCCGAACATATGAGAATATTCGTTTCAAATTTTGATAGAACAGTAGCAGTAATGTCCTCGTAAGTGGATATCAGGCCCATGTAGAGCAAAATTGAGTATTTTAGTCTAAATAACCCAAAATGTGATGTCCACATATGTGGACGCCAGGTCCTAGGAGGTTAAAGGACCTTGAAAATCTTATCCACGCATTTATCACATCCAGATTGGACTACTATAACTCCCTCTACTCGGGCCTCCAACACTCTTCTCTTTACCGGCTTCAGTTAATTCAAAATGCAGCTGTGCATCTTTTAACAGGTACGAGAATCTATGAACACATAACTCCAATTTTAGCCAAATTACATTGGTTCCCTGTTAAATATCGTATAGATTTTAAGATTCTTTTGTTCACTTTTAAAATTCTGAATAATTTAGCGCCCAGTTATCTTTCTGAACTACTCCACTTATACAATCCCAACAGAGCACTTAGATCGTCCAATCACAGGCTCCTAGCACAACCTAGGTCTCGACTGAAGTTGAGAGGTGACCGGGCCTTTGCAACCGTGGCACCTAGACTCTGGAATAACCTCCCTGTTCATATTCGTACAGCCGAGTCTCTCCAGTCTTTTAAATCATGTCTTAAAACTTAGTTTTAAGTTGGCTGTTCTAGCTTGTTGTGTTGTTACCTATTGTTTGTTGTCCTGTTTTATTGTTTTGTCTTTTACTGACTGTGAAGCACTATGGTCAACATTGTTGTTTTATATGTGCTATATAAATAAATTTTGATTTAGATTTTTGATATTCTTAATTCAGATGTATCTCAGGCAGCATTTTTAAAAAGACGATCGTTGCAGCCAAACTCTCGCAGTCAGTTCTTCTTTGCTAAAGAATAAAATATAAATAGAAGCTGCAATAATGGAAACATTTATCTCAGCTATCTTCACACATTCTGCTTCTTTTAAATGACGTTAATACACAATACACACATATAGAGTGGGAGAGACGGAGAGAGGTGGTGGTGGTGTTGGGGGTGTCAATGACATCTTTGTGTAGCACAAAATACCTCTAAACATATATTATTATGAAGAAAAAAGACACAATAATGTGCTGAATGAGAGCTGGATTCAGAAATGAGTACCTACAGATATATACATATGTAACAGTTATACCAGAATAAACCTCTCAAACACAGAAGCAATGACCCATTGATTAGTGCAGTAAATACTTCCAGTTTTATCATTCAAATTTACATTCTTGTGAAAAACTGCTCCTGAAAGACATCTGAAAAGAATCAAAAATGCAGTGAGTTATTAGTGATACTTACAGATCACAGACTTAGAGACCACTTCAGACCACTAAAATATCTTATCTGGCATATTTCCTATAGCTGCAGCTGTATAGCATCTTGTCAAACTGTGGTGAGTGACAATACTATTAAAGGAAAGAGGAACAGAATCGATGTTGTCATTTATCATAAATTACAACCTTCACACCTCGAACACCCCTTTCTTTTTTTTGTTTTTATAAATGCACCGTGGAAGCGGACACAGTGTAAACTTTCTCTTTATCATAATTTAACTTTACGAAAAATGCATTCAAGAATTTCAAAGATGTGAAAAGCTCATACAGTCCACTTATGGAACATTAAGAAATCACGAAAATAAGAGAGAACTTAAAATTACTATATAATTGTGGTAAGGAAATGACATCTCACTGATGGCAGGAAGTGCAAACAGTCTTTAAGTGTCATCAGCTCAGAGACTGTGACAGTTGAGATTGAGAACAAGAAATAAGTGCGACAGAGAAGCACGATGGATGAATTCAGATGGATTCAAATGTTTTTATGTCTGATGCTGATGATTCAGATTCCAGGTAAGGATACAGGAAACATTTCTAAATATTATTAAAGTCAATAACAGTAAATTACACAGCTGAGCATGCACTGTGATGTTAGGGGAGCGTGGGACATGTTTATAAACTTGTGTCTACCGTAATTGTCGGGCTATAAGCCGCTACTTTTTCCACAAGCTTTGAACCCTGCGGCTTTTAGTCAGGTGCGGCTTTTCTATGGATTATCCATGATTTTTGTCATATCGTAAGGCGATTTGTTTTGTTTGTTCCGCTGTTGTACGGTACTACGTTGCCTGGCGGAAGGGCATGTGATCAGACACACAGTATCGGGGTTCAAGAGTGGTGTGTTGGTCACGTGTCCATCCGCCAGACAACATAGTGCCGTACAAGTAGCGCGAAAAACAATGCGAAAAGCAAGTTATGCTCAACTCCACCGGTGGCATCTGACAGCGTGGAAAAGTGTGAAAACATCCACGATCACCAACGGATTTCGAAGGGCTGGACTGCTGCATGATGGAGAGGAGGACACCGCCACGGCCCTTCTGAGGGTGTTCGACTCTGACACTGACAACGAGGATTTCTTTGGTTTTGAAAGTGACAACGAAGGAAAGAAGCTGAGAGTGGATGACGAAGCCATCCTGAGCCTGTTCGTTTCCGACACTGGAGAAGAGGACTTTGGTGGTTTTAGTGGGCAGGAAGATGGTGGTGAATGACTGACTTTTCTTCTTGTTAAAGCCGTGTCGCTGCACCTGAGCCTAAAAGGTCGGCCGAATCTATTTTTCTGGTGTGCTGTAGGTTATTGTTATGTACTACATTTGTTACTCATTTATGAAGCACAGTACATGTTTCCTACTTGTAATTACCGCTACTTGTACATATACCTAAAAGGTTATGCAAATATGTACCCATAACTTGTTTTTCAAAATATTAATAAAAGGGGTGTGTCTCCAAACAGCCATCTCTTTCCTGACAATTCCCTTTGTGCATATTCTCTTACATATGATAAGTCAACATTGAAACACCTGCGGCTTTTAGTCAGGTGCGGCTAATGTATGTACAAAACAGGATTTTCCCTGATTTTAGCTTGTGCGGCTAATATTCGGGTGCGCTTTGTAGTCCGGGAAATACGGTAAATCTTCACTGATTGCAAAAAAGTACTGTTTTCTAATTCATTTTTCTCTTCAATTTTCTCAACAGTATCTGTAACTATTACCTCCATTTTTATGAAAGCTGGAGATGACGTCACTCTGCCTTGTCTAAATGGGGTAAATAAAAAGAATAACTGTGATGGTACTACGTGGACCTTTACTTCAAGAAACACACAAACAGCAGAGCTGATCACACTTGGACAGATTGGTGAAAATCCCAAAACTAAATCAGACAGACTGAGTGTTGCAGAAACCTGTTCTCTGGTTATAAAGAATCTCACAGTTGAGGAAGTTGGTCAATATTCCTGTGATCATCACAAATTACGAGAAATACAAACTCAACACACTCTGTTTCATCAGGCAAAGGTTGATCTATCTGCTATTACCTGTAAGTATTTACACCAAATATTTTCACCTTGATCTATTTAAAAAAAATAAAAATACATGAATAATATTTAAAGTGATTAAGATAACCTTTGTGCTTCATATTGTTACATTATGTTCACCAGTGACTGAACATAAGGACACTGATAAGGTGACGTTAAGCTGCTCTGTGGTGACGTATGGAGAGTGTCATCACACAGTAAAGTGGCTGCTTAAAGGTCGAGAGGTGGATAGCAAGGATAGCAAACAAATACTGACTTCACAGACTGACTGCTCCGCCACTCTGTCTTTTCTGATTTATCACCATATTCACAACTCAAGATATAACACTGTGAAGTGTGAAGTAACTGACACCAAAACAGGGAAAGTGCAACTGTTTACCTTTAGCCATCAGCCCTCAGGCGAGGAAACAGGTGAGATCAACTGTTGTAGGTGATTAAAACACCTAAAACATTTGTTTGGCTCATTTCAAGTTTTTACACAAAATATTTTTGCATACTTACAACAAATGAAAAATAAGAGAAACTTTTTGATTGTGTCATTTCATTTTGATTCAGGTCACAAAAAAACTACACAGAGACCAACAAGAACAACTGAAAGCAGCACAACAACACAAACAACAATAATGAAAGATGCTTCACAAGGTGGTCACTCAAAATTGTACCCTTTGAAGATCAATACTACTGCATTTTACACAGCATTTTTAGTGGCACCTTAAATGGGGAAAAAGTGGAAAATGTCATAAAAGTTTTGGTTGACATAAAATATTAAACATGGCCCCAAGCTTCAGGTAAAGTGTTTTTCATTGCAAGCTTTACATTGAAAGACAGTATTATATACCAGACATGTAAAAAGTAAAGCTGTAAACAACAGATTCCAAATATTTTAACACATTTTAAAAGGTAAAAATTCCTTTTCTTTACAGTAATGGAATTTAAAAGTGTTACTAAAGATTTTAATAATTTGAAGTTTTTATTCTTTTGACAGATTTTTCTGCATCCTTGAGATTCATTATTGTTTCTGTGGGTTTAGCAGCACTTTTAATAACTACTGTGACAGTCATCATATGGACAAGAACTACTGGTAAACTTAATCATGAGAAGTTTGAATGACTTTGAATTGTCAATTAAACTGAAATGGACTTTTTTCCTCTTATTTTAGGGAACAAAACACAGACGATTAAAACCACAGTAAGTACCAAATCAGTAATCAAAAATAAAAACTCAAAAATCAAAATGCTGTTTTTTCTGGTATGCTATTTACTAATATATGACAACGATGTACAATTGATGATAAATATTGGCATTAAATAAACAAATCAGCTCATCTCTCAGGGGTTTTAACAAAATTTAAACTGCCTTCACAGCTACAGTTTTTCTCCTGATGTAACTGGACTATGTCTGTTTTTTAGGGACTGAGTTTAAACCCTGCAGAGACTCAGTCTGCTCCTCATACCGTTCCAGATTTGGTGAGTTCACACACTACTTCATAATTTCACCGTGAGAAAGTTAAAATCAAGAACATACACTGAACAATAGTGAAACAGACCAGGAGTTGCAAAATGTG
Organism: Aulonocara stuartgranti; assembly: GCF_965226115.1. Lineage (NCBI taxonomy): Eukaryota > Metazoa > Chordata > Actinopteri > Cichliformes > Cichlidae > Aulonocara > Aulonocara stuartgranti. The sequence goes on from NC_138951.1 coordinate 21,612,062, forward strand.
AGCTGAGATGTCGAAACAGAAAAACAACATTTAGAGACATCATTTATGATGTCATGATACTGATACTACTGAAAGAAATGCTGAATGACTGAATGAGATGTCTTAGGGGGTTACAGTTAAAGTGGAACTGACTATCATTGGCCATAACAAGCCTGGAACAAATAGTTTGTTTGCATTTGTAATTTTTTAACTATACTGTAATAATTGAATTAATTTGATAATTTTATTGAGTAACTTTGATTCCAAAAATTAATGGAGGTGCTTAGATGTTGCTTAACCTTCATAAACATTAGGCATTTAGTGCTATTTAGATGGCTGCTTAAGCCCATCATGAGTCCTTTTTTTCCCCAAGGCAGAACATTTGGGGTTTCAAAAAGAAACAAAAGAAATTAGAGAGAGGACAAAATTAACTGAGTATAGTCAGCTGTTAACAAATGTATGAAAAGAAAGGCGAGCAACACACAGCCAATGTGTAATTTATGGTACTGTGATTGTGTGTATTTACTGAGGTATTTGTCTACAAAGAGCTGAATAAGAGCTGTTTTCAACCAACACAAATATGCTGCAGTTCTCCTAAATCCCATGACGTGGATGAAATTGTGCGTCTGTGAATATGGAATTTTTGATAAATGGACCAGAACAGCGAAGGTAGAGAAGTTAGAAAAGTTATCCATTTCTGATTATTATCAAAGATCAATAAGTACAGTTTATAAAGTAAAAGCAGAAACCGCAATGGATGCTTCAATTATTTTTAACATTCAGTTCCACCTCAGCTCTTAGTATGTTACAGTTTTAAGTTATGCTTGATGGTCTTATTGATTTGTTTGTCAGCAAGGTTATTTAAAAATAAAAAATAAATCATCAACCTTGGTGAACAGATTGATCATGGGCAAAGTTGATTCAGATCACTTCATTCAAAATGCAAAATAAGGCACTGGGATATGCTCTTCAAGTACCCTTTTGTATGATGCTGCATTTATTTTTTATGTTCACATTCATTTTATGTTCATGCTATATTTTGTTGCCCAGGTCCAGAGTCATGACGAAGTTGATGTAGTGACGTGCAGCACTGTGAAGGCTCCTTCCTCTTCTGGTACAGCTGATCCCAGCAGCCTGCTCTACTGTACATTTTCCAGTCACTTAGCTCACTGAAAAGTGGGGATTTAAAAAAAAATAAATGTCTTTGTTGTAAATGAGACATTGAGTCTCAATGTGACCACTAGTATAAATAAAGGTTAAGTTTAAAAAAAAATGTATATATCTTTAACTAGTCTGTGTATATGTACCTCTTCCCCAGTGTTGAAAATTTTAAACTCACAACCTGTTTGCACATTTCCTGGTTGCTTGATCAAAATTTCTGTTATAATCATCAATAAATACACCAAAAAATAGTTGAAATATATCTTTTACACTGGTTTTATGCTGCCATATTCTCAAAGTAGTTTATTGTTTAATGTCCTGTCTAAATAACTTCAATAACCATTTGTATTCATTAATGAATAACTGTCCGATATTAAAAGCAATAGAAACTGTTGCGCTGTTGTTGCATTTGTCCCTAACCATCGCAAACCCTCACGTTAACTTTTACAGAGTAGAAAAAAGCTAGCACCCATCCTCCAGCTTCACTGTTTATGTTATGCTAACAGAGCTGTGTCGCTAGCAATCACGTAGCACATCATTATATACCAGCTAGCCAAACTTCAGTAACCCTACAAATGTCACTGCTGTTTCATTTCCTGTTTTCATTTATTTCAGAAGTCATAGCAGCACTGTACGTTTTAATTTGTTTCAGAAATCCCTCAGTCAGAACATTGTATATTATATTTAGATGGAAAGTAGCGACCTAACTCCCTGCTATCTTTTAATTCCGTTATATTTTTAAAATTCTGTAAGTTCTCGTCATCATCGTGCACTTTTCCTGATTCACACAAAATACAGCACCTTCCCACAGGGTCTTGCACGAGTATTAAACATGTTCATTTGTGCTTTGGACTGTCACCAGATTTCTTCTAGAAGTTTCTTGCCAGTCAGCAACTATCTTGGCAACACCACTTGAGTTTGTGTGTTGCATGCTAACATCATTATCATATGTGTAATAATACTAAAGCTTCATCTTATGCACACACAAAAAACAAATATGGCTCCTTGTGCAGGGTTTCGTGGTATGTTTATTTATGCTTCACAATGGAAAAAAAAGCAAATTTCTTGCTTCTCAGCCACTGCGGCCACATCCTCACCGTTTATTTAGACAGTTATATAAACATACTGTGAGCGAGTCATAAGCTTAAATACAATAGTTGAAGGAACAAAGAAATGAATGTTTAAAAAACCAGTCAAATCTGATTAAAGTAAAAATCAAGTATTTATTATTTGTGTATTATTATTTTTGTTAATAAAAAGTATGAGCTGTACAAGGTTGTTTTTTTCCTCTGATACTTCATGCAAACCACATTTCTCCAGGCCTGTCCTAATCAGCTTACTCAGTATCACTAGATCCAATGCTGCTCCTCCAGCAGAGCACACAAAAGTAGGAGAGACCGGAGATGCCATGGCTTAGTTAGGAGACTGTTTGCTTCAAGGCCACTAGGGGGTGCTGCCATGATGACAGTCAATTTCTAAATTCTAAAATTTAATTTATAAACAATGAATCCATCCCATCCATTCGCTTCCGCTTATCCTTTCCAGGGTCACGGGGGGCGCTGGAGCCTATCCCAGCTGTCATAGGGCGAGAGGCGGGGTACACCCTGGACAGGTCGCCAGTCTGTCGCAGGGCCAACACACAGGGACAGACAACCATTCACACTCACTTTCATTCACACATTCACACCTAGTGGCAATTTGGATTATCCAATTAACCTATCCCCACAAGCTGCATGTCTTTGGACGGTGGGAGGAAGCCGGAGTACCCGGAGAGAACCCACGCAAACACGGGGAGAACATGCAAACTCCACACAGAAAGGCCCCGGCCTGATGTTGGAATTGAACTCAAGACCTTCTTGCTGTGCGGCAACAGTGCTGACCACCGTGCCTATAAACAATGAATAATATTTAAAAAAGTCCAGTGTCCCGTTTAGGTACAAAGTAAAAACACACAGTCCAAGGCCAGAGCCAGCTATGCCACAAAGCCAGTTGCACTCCACACGTTGTTCACTTCAACAGGGGTAGCAATTGTCCTCTGAGACCCACCACCCTGTAAGTAGAAAGCCTGCACAGAGTGACAAAATAAGACAATTCACTATATAATTCACAGCCCATCCATCCCAAACATATCAGGTCACATGATGATCAAAAGTGCTTACAAATATGTGTAAAGTGAAAATGTACAAGCTGAGATAACTGTTTCTGATAAAAATGAAGAGTAGACTGATATATGAAATATTCCTTTATTGGGTGAGAAAATCAGACCATGTCATAACTGCTTTAAGTCATACAGAATAGATATCAGAGCCTTAAACAGGCTGGCTTCTGCTAAATGGGTCAAACTGGGCAGAAAGTAAACCAACACATAACATCCTTATAGAATATGATGTAACACTATAGATCAACTTACCTCAGAATATATAAAGCATACAAACAATTACAGCAATATGATGCAACAAACACAGCAGTGCTACTGATCCAAAATCCTCAAAGCTTCATAGAACTGAAACAAACATTTATTTTTAGGTCCATTCTGCTGCTGATACATACTTCAGGTTTCTGAACATTAAACTTGTTGCTGCCTTTCATAGTGTTTAACTTGAAGGCCCTGAGTACTTTCTCCCACACTGGAAACACTGGAATGATAAAATTATTTGAACATTACCTAATAAGACTGATTCAGGACAGACAATTAGTTATGTTAAACTTTCCTAGCAGTCCTTCACAAACAGGGAACAGTCTGTCTATTCTCTCCATCTGTCAGCTGCTGCTGGCTCTTCCTCCTCCTCTTCCTCACACACTGCTGAGTTTGTCCTGGTGGATCATCAGGGGTGCAAAGCCTCACAGATGATGTGCAGCAGTGGGTCCCTCAGTCTGTCCTCACTCTGGACACTTGCAGTTGTCACACATGGAAATCAAATGTGTGATAAGCTGCAGGATTCAAACACAAGTGTAACTTATAAATACATGTTCATACTTTTATTCCACAATCAGAGAGAAAGAAACAGAGAGAGAGTGCAGGACAGACAGACAGGTGAAAGTCTCAGGTGTACACACTGCTACAAAACAGCACAAGAGAAGGAGGATTTAGTGTTTGTGTTATTACGAGTGCTAAACAAGAAGAGTTCCCAGATGGTACAGTGGACACATGTGTGACTCCTGCGATTAAAGCATCTTTCTTTCAGTTTAACGAGTGAACCGTCAGCTCGTTCAAACACACGTTAAAGTGCGTTTGGCTCGACATCACCGAACAGAGGCAGCAATATAACATAGCTCACATTAACAGTGCAGTGAATCCTGCTTGTGCTGTGATATTCAGGACTGCAAACCGAGCAGCATCACTGACTTTCAGCTTGTTGTGTTTGTGGATATATGACTGACTTTAATTATCCACAAAATCATCACATTCTCTGTAAGATTAAGGTCGACTATTGAACGGCGTATATTTTGAAGTAAAGGCTTTAAAACCAAGTTAGTACAAACATTGCTAATGTCACATAACTTTGTTATAAAAACATTTGCACATAAATAAGTGACATAATATTCAGTACTTACTTTTAAGAGTTTACTCTTCGGCCGCCCCTCTTTAGCCGTCTGCCGTTTCTTTCGGCAAAATTATCCACACCCACCGCCGTGCTATGAAGTCTGGGATATGTTGGGCCATGAAGGCTACACAGACCCATGCTTAAAATTCAGGGAAATGAAGGATGCATTTGAGGGCCACATTTCGAGCAGCCTTTGAATTGGGACAGCCTTTGTTGCGTCGCTGTGACGTAATCGGCCTTAGAATGTGGTCTTTAAGGCTGCAGACCCTGAATTGGGATACAGCCAAAGACTCTCTGAAGGCTCCTGTGGCTGCACAGGCAGTCTTACAATTACGAGGTTGGAGAGTTGTTGTTTCAAAATGTTCACACTGATTTCACATGCTCATTAACTCACAACCAGCTGACCATATATATTTCTGCTGCTGAACAGTTAACAAGGTACATTTTCCAAGTGTGAACAAGTGTGAACTCAAATACATACAGTGCATTAATCCAGCAGAAAACGGAATATAGATCCCTCTGAGATGAACGGCGAAGTTGGTTGCAGCAACTCCTGGTGCCTAAACTGTTGCACACTTTGCATTTAAAACAGATCATGCAGCAAAAAAAGGCATTGCACACCCACATAAAACCAATGCAAGCTAGCATCCCCATGATCCCCTGCGCTCTCAGAGGTACCCCAAAAGAAACAGCGCCGTCCAGTGGCAAGTCCCATAATATCGACCTTCCACCTGGCTAGATGTAGTTTAGTATTATATTTATTGGTTATTTTTTATTGACTTGTCTTGTTTTTACAATGATTTGCTTTGACTTCAGCCTTTAAAGAAAAGACTGTATCTCAAAGAGTTGGCAGTTCGTCTTGTAACCGGAAGGTTGCCAGTTCGAGCCCCGGCTGGCCGATGGCGCGATATGGCAGCCTCGCTTCTGTCAGTCTGCCCCAGGGCAGCTGTGGCTACAACTGTAGCTGCCTCCACCAGTGTGTGAATGTGAGAGTGAATGAATAGTGGCATTGTAAAGTGCTTTGAGGGCCCCAATAAATGCAATCCATTATTATTATTATTATTATTATTATTATTATTATTATTATTATTATTATTATTATATAGCTTACATACAGTCAATGGCTGAGACTCCAGCAGTAATATTCAGTAACTATTCATCAGACTGGGTCCATGTTACCAGCCAAATGGGTAATAAATAAAGTAAGTTTTGAATTACGTATATTTGGGTGTTAAGGTGATGTTTTTGAATTTTTTTTTAATATAATTAGGTTTAGAAAACTGAATACGTATGTATTTAAAAAACAATAAGTGTGTTAGAGTTATTAAAGCAACAGGTTGTAGCTCACTGTACTGTTTTTGAGCACAACTTTGGTGCTTTTGCCTCATTTTTAAATCAGTGATCCCAGTAGCACAGTCTAAGCAGAGACCTCAGTGCTTGGCAAACAATCAATAGAATCAATATAATTATTAAAAAGAAACAAAATAAATGCCAACCTTAAAAAAAATGTAAACTTCAGGTAAAAAAACTTAACTTGATTTTGTGTCTTTAGGCTTTTGTTAACCGCAAGCATGAGGTTAGTGCATATGTATTATTATTGGAAAGATTACTGCAAAGAAAAAAAAACAACTTCCCTTCATCTAAGCAATGTATTACTTTTCCCTGGAACACTCTCTCACGGTCGTTCTCTAAAACCTAAAAGAGGAATTACGGATTTGATCAACTTGTCCCTGAATGCAATTGACACCCTTTTCTCAACGAGAAGTATGGGCTCGGGTGAGCCTGAGTGTCCTGGAGGTACTTTCCCTGCCGGATATGGACGGGTGGCAGAATTGGAGGGTCTTGTGCCTGGCGGGGCTGTCGATCGAAGATGCTGAAGATTAGGGATGGGTATCGTTTAGGTTTTACTACCAAACTGGTACTTTTGAAACAGTGCCGGTGCTTAAACGGTGCTCGAACCGGTGCTTAAAGAATGGAGAACAGACACTTTGTCCAAAAACCTCTCATGTTTAGCTGTTTTTTTGCAAAAAGATAACAATGTTAGCCTTTTCTGCAGCTATAGGGGATATATGGTATCACTCTTGGCTGGAAGCAGTGCTTAATCAATGGAAAAAACACAAACTTTGTCCAAAAACATCTCATGTTTAGCTGTTTCCCACTTTTTCTTTGGTCATTTTAGCCTTTTTGGTCAGGGTGAAGGGAGTATCTGCCATCAAACAAGAAGACAGCCGCATGTAACTACGACGGTGTTTGCTAGTTCACCTAATCTGCATTAATGTAATAACGTGGTTAGCCTACTCAACGTAAATTACACACGAACAACATTAAGCGACTCACCCAGAGAAGAACAGCTGCTGCTGCTGCCATCATCATCCATCATCATTTCTGCTACACTGGCAGGGCTAGGGGCCAGAACTCAAGCTCTTCGGGTTCTTGGGGGATGTTGCTAACTCCGGGTCGATAACAGGCACCACACCCGCAGTAGATGTGCTCGGTGTGGGCTCTTGCAGCAAGCTATCAAATACGGTGCATTTCTTGGCTTTAAAAAAAACCCCGCTATGCGTGGCCAGGTGTTTCATCAGATTCGAGGTGTTAACTCTTTTGCACAGTATCACCTTAAAGCACTTGTTGCAGGCTGCTGAGTTTGCATCTTTTGCTGTGAAGTACAGCCAGACTTTTGACCGCTTCGCCTTGGGCCTTTTTAATCTGTAGCTCTGCTCTAAAAGAACGTACGTACCTGGGCCCGCCTACTATCCTTGGAAAGGTAAAATGATTGGCTAGAATTCAAAGTGCGTGCCATAATGGAGTCGGATAGCAGTACCCATCCCTACTGAAGATATCTATCTATTCGGAACCATGATAACAGGGTTCTGGCTGATTGGAGCTGGCTTGGCCCTGGCTTATCGAAGAATTAAGAAAGCGGAACCGGCTATTCAAACCCCCACAAGGCTGCCCGCTGGAATTGAAACGATGGGACGAGGCATGAGTTCTTAAAATGGGCTCATTAAGTGCAGCACGGATAAGATCTTGGAGAAACTTGCGGCTGCCGTGAACACTCAGAATAACACCTCTGAGCGCAAATTGGATTACATCTTGGAGAAGCTCACTGGGGTCGTGAGTTCTCAGAATCGGCTCTTTGAGCACAAGAATGACAACATCACGGAGTGTAAGTTTGATAACATCATGGAGAAGCTCGCGGCTCTCCAACGGAAGATTGAGAGACCAGTGTCGCACTGTTAGAACAGCTTTGAAATTCACATGAGTTGTTCGCACTAAAGTAAAAAACCATCATCACTTCATGCAGCTACCACTTCAGTGCCAGCTGTGGTATCAAGGCTGGAGCTGAACAAAAACACCCTGATAACAGACTGTGCTTTGACTGTTCTTCCTATCCTACGCAAGGCCGGGTTGGCTGGAAGACTGTTTACTTCGCCTGGCAGGGTGAAGGACACTGTCTCAGCTGAACTCTGGACACATACACACAGACAGACGCTTCGACGCTTATTCCCTTCCGATGCAGATGGTGGATCAAGGACACCAGTGCACAGGCTGCAGGCCCGGATGCACTGCCTACACTGGCTGTCTCTCACCCTTTACCCATCCCTGTGTTTCTTTGGTGTATTAAGAGTTTTTTCATTTGCTATGTGCAGAGTAGGGGTTTTTTTCTGTTCTCAAACTGATCTTCCTGTTGGATCTTAGTCTGGGGGAGTTATTTTTTTCTCCTTATCTTTCCTCGTGTTGTGCATTTTCCATTGTTATACCTCTCTGACCTGTCTTCCCCATGTGATGTTTTCGTGCAATGTATGTATGGTCGGAGGGTATGATGGCGCCGCCATTGCGTGCAATTGGTCGGCAGCCTTAACATGAAATCTCCCACTCATGGGACTAATAAAGGTATCTTATCTTATCTTATCTTAAAGTGATGACATATGGGGAAATCTGTGCAAACAACTTGGTGAAAAGATGACACAGCAGCAGTGCCAATGTCAGTGCTTTTGAACCAAGTAGTTCTCCTTTTCAAAACAAAGACTGCAACACTTTCAATGTTGAGCTCCCATTTGAACAGTGGATACATATGGTTCCAGATCAAGTCACATACAAAAAGATTTTTTTCACAAAAAAGGGACTACACCATTTTGAAGCCAGGTAGATGGACTCATGTAGTAAACCAGGGAATCTGGAAACAGGTTAAAAGTACATGCACATTTCTAAACGAGCCAACGTAAATCCCACAACATTATCTTGTTTCATAAAAATCAGAGGCTTTTGTAAAACGTGTTGTGGCCTGAACCAGAACCTGAAATTCACTGCCAATGGTGCTGAAGTGTGTGATGGCAAATATGGATGAATCCATGCACACTGGTTTTCCTAAGATAGCCATGTTCGGAAATCTGTGGGCACACATAACAAAAGAACTTTGTGAAGGCAGACTGCAGCCCATGTGTGGAGAGAATCAGAGGCAGCAAAACTGTTGGACTTTGGTGATCCAGAGTGACCTCTGATGGCCTCTAGAAGCATATTTTTATTATTACCTTTAAAATGACAGCGGCACAAACTAACATTTTTGCAGCACAAATGTTTCATATCATTTTTTTTTTTTTTTGCTCTCTTTAATCTCATCTCTATGTCGTCTGCGTAAAAAATGCACCAACAACAAATCGTACTGTCTTTTGTGCATTATGATTATCTCTGTATACGTTCAAATTGTGGTTTGGAGATGGACAGTGAAGAAATAATTTCTCCTCAAATGTCTTATACCAAAAATAACGTGCCTTTCTTGAAAATTTACGGGTACAAGCTTTCATGGGTGTGAAGTCACCCTGTGATGTCTACCTGTTACCTGTGTTTGTTTTTTCAAAATTAAGTAATTAAAAAAACGTAAGATAAACATCTATAATTGCAAAATTGGACAAGTTTTCATTAAAATTCATTTTTAATCTAATCTAATCTAATTAAGTGAAATTACACCATGCTTCAAAATAATTGTGCCTTTTCTTGATAATACTTTTTTATTAGCACTCCCCTGAAATACATTTGCAGAGTAAACACAGGGACATTTTAGCTCTTAGGAAATGTAAATAGAAAAGTGACTGTACATTAATAACGCAGTAACAGAGATAAGATTGTACCGTAACAGGTGGGATGTTTGGCCTGCACCACATGTGGAAAACCTGGAAAAATGTATTAATATTCTGAGCTTGACTGGTATATTTCTCTAAAAGTTTAACAAGCATTCTTTCAGATCACATTATAACATTATGGATAATTAGAAATGTACTTTTTGCAATGTTACTATCTTGAAATGACACTGAATAGTGGGAATGACCCAAGGATGGCCTTGATTCTCGATTGACTCCCAGCATTTGCTATAATAGTTTTATGCTTGCCATTCAACAGCATGAAGTCTGTAATCACACATCCATTTACATTTTTATTTTTCTTAAAAAAAGATCAAATCCTTTTGCCATTTTCTCTATTTTCTTTTTTTATTGTGGGTTACTGGGGTTGACAGTGGCTGCAGGAGATGAAGAAACCATCAAAACACTGTAGATCACTGCATCACCTTCATCATCACCCTGAACCTGAAAACAAAGAGAATTGTCGGATACATAAATAAACATAAATTAACACTCTGTTAAAATAAGAGAGATAGAGCTCAACAAATTTTAAAGGTAAGTATGAATTATAATCTCAGCTTGCACACATTACCTATTAATATATCAGTATACAACATAAGCATCTATGAAAGACACGTTACCTGGGCTTTATTCTTGGCTTTCTTTCTGTAGCTGACGGTGGCATAGGAAACTTCATGCTCTACCTACACAGCGAAGAGCAAAATATCTCAAAAAGTTTACATGTTTTGACCTCTAACCTCAGGTTTTACAACTCATGGTCTGTCCCACTGTTATTCAGTCTAACTTCCTTATCTTTTATAAGATCTCATTGAGTCGCATGCACTTAACAAGCACATAGAAGAAGAAGTGGTTTTAACTGTGCTCTGACTGTACTGTGGGTGTGGTGTGGGATTTCCCATGCTGGGACTTTTTTAAGTAGCAGTCTGAGTCTCTGTAGAGTTCAAACTCAGTCCCTGGAAAATAGACAGTTACATCTGTTGGAAAACTGTCCTTTATAAAGACAGTTTAGTTCTTGTTAACACTCCTCAGAGATGAGCTGATTTGGTGTTTATTTGTCATTCTTATTTCCTACAACCATTTAAAAAAAAAAAAAATATATATATATATATATATATATATATATATATATATATATATATATATATATATATATATATTGGGGTTTTTTAAAAAAAAAACTCACAGTATCTTCATCTGTCTGTGTTTTGTTTGCTGGAAAGACAAAAACAATTAACTGTAACATTTACTGTTAAAAGCACATGTGTTTTAACTTTTGATGTTTTTACCTTTTGTTTTTCTCCATCTGATAACAGATGCAGCTGTTATCAAGAGCAAGACAAAACCCACAGCTGCAACGACGTACCAATGGATAGCTGAAACAAACCCAAAAAACAAACTTAAAACCATTTTCAGTGAATATTTTTTCAAACATTTAAAAAACTTTCTATGTATCTTAAACTAAGTCTACATGACACACAAAATATGCCTAACATTGTGTTCTATTTTAAACTGTGACACTGTTACCATAGCAAAAACAGAAACACACAAAAGCACAATGTGAATCATAGTCACTGCGTTTCAGATGTATGGAAGAAAAACAGTAAGGAGATTTTAGTTCAGACGTGTTATTTTACTTACAGACACATGTTGTTTCTGAAGGTATTTGGCTATTTCTTTTATTTAAATCAGTTTGAACACATAACTTAAAACATGTAAAATCAAAAATAAAATAAATACATCATGCATAAAGTCCTAAGCACAAACTAAATACATCCTTAATCGTTCCATAGGAATTAAGAGAGCAACTTGGAGTCAGATGCTACTAATCAAATGGACTTAACTGATCATCAAGAGTGGGCATTTCTATAGAAGAAGAAACTTTGACAGTTTACAGGTCTGAAGCTCTCGGATAGGTGTTAACATACAGCAACAACCTTACCAGCATTGGTCTAATTCCACCAAAGTCATATCAAAAAGTCAAAAAGACTGAGCAAGAATAGTTTCTTTGGAAGGGCTGCCAGGAGAAATTATGATAGACTGATATAGTCATAAAAGACTATTACTTCAAGTTAGTGCTGCGAAAGTTGACTCTGTAAGATATTGAATCATGGGGTTTATGCAGTTTTCACAGGACTGAATCGAGCTCTGTGAAAACGTTCTTTTTCATGTGACTGTATACCCATGCATGCAAGTAAAAAGTACATTACTGAATAAATACCTTGGGTATTGGACTGACTGTAGCCTGCTGGATTTTTTCTGGTTGGATTATTTGTCCTTTGTCTGTCACCTGAAATAAAATGAAAAAGACACAACCAACATGTTTTCATCTGTTGTTTAAAATTTTTTTTGCATAAATACAAAAGCAAACAAATAAATGTTTTGGGTGGGTTCAATCATCTTAAACAGTTGATTATTTTGTCTCCTGTTTTCTCACCTGATAGCTGAGGGCTGAAGGTAAACAGCTTCCCTTCTGTATGAGCATCATTCACTTCGCAGTCCAAAAGGTAATCTCTTGATGAGTAAACATGGTGAGACTTGAGTAAAGAGACAGTGGTGGAGCAGCCAGTCTGTAAAGTCACTATTTGACTGTTATCTCTGTCCACAGCTCGACCTTTAAACAGGCACCTCACTGTGTGATGACACTTTTCATATGTCACCACAGAGCAATTTATTGTCACCTTATCATTGTCCTCATGTTCAGTCACTGATGGAGATAACATGAAACAAAGACACCACAAATTCGAAAAATTAATTACTGCTGTCATTATTATTCTAAAAATCGTCCGCCTGAAAATATAATGTAAAATACTCACAGGTGAGTACAGAGAGATCAACCAAAGACTCGCTAACCAGACGTTTGTGTCTGTGCTTTTGAAGGTATCTGTATTGTTTACAGTAGTAAAAACCAACATCCTCGACTGTGAGAGTCTTTATAAGCAGAGAACAGTTTGCTGTAACACTCAGTCTGTCTGATGCATTTTTGGCTTTCCAAGCTGTCCAAAGCTGATCACTTCTATTAGTGTTCTGTTTCTTGAAGCAAAGGTCCACGTAGTCCCATCACAGTTATTCTGCTCATCTATCACATTTATACAAGGCAGAGTGACATCATCTCCAACTTTCATAAAAATGGATGTTTCATTTGCAGATACTGTTGAGAATTCTGAAAAGAAATATGAAAACTAGATTAGAATGCAACACTTTTCACAGTCAGAGTGAAGATCATTTTAGACAAAGGTTTATGATAAAGGTTTGGATTGTAATATTTAATTTTACTGCTATTAAAATGTTTCCTGTATTCTTACCTGCAATCTGAATGATTGATATCAGACATAAAAACATTTTACTCCATCTGAGCTCATCCATCGTGCTTCTCTGTCTCACTTCTTTCTTGTTCTCAATCTCGACTGTCACCGTCTCTGAGCTGATGACTCTTCAAGACTGTTTGTATTTCCCGTTATTCATCAGATATCACTTCCTCATCACAACTTTAGCAAATGACCTCAGGAGGTGCATCCCTACAATGCATTGGTGACAGTTATGTGTTTGACATTATATTAAAAAAAATGACTGAGGAAGTTGAATGTGTCAAGAGTTTTAGCTAAGATGTTTGTTAGAAAACAAACATCACATAGGAACAAACAGTTGAAGTGTCAAACTCCTGATTCACCTTTTTACTTTTACTTAGTTAAAGAAGTTGAATCATTATTCATCCGTGTGGAGTTGTTGTTGTTTTTTTACACAAGTATCTGTGCTTCTACTTAAGTGACTAATGTGTGCGAGAGGTAAGCTTTTTACAGAATTTCCAAGGACAACCAACATGAGGGAGAGCGTGCACATGTACAAACACACACACTCAGAGGGACAGAAAAAATAGTTTTGTAGTCTACAGGATGCTCACCTCTGGTTTCCAAGGTCAGCAAAACTCAAGTTGCAAAACATGCCTTCCTCAGTTAGAGGATGAATGATGTAACATTAATGGGTAGGTTGTTCATTTATAATATGTTTTGTGTTGTTACCTTTAAAATGAATTATCACATAGTGATATCATAGTGAGGTCACTTACTGAATGAATTTAGTAAACTTCCCTCTCTTTTCATTTAAATATCAAACAAAGGAAAATGAGGTTAAAGGTGTGAAGGCTATTAGTCTTTGCTTATTCTGAGAAAACAGACCATCTTCGTGATCATGTTTGCCACCAAACTTTCCCACTCAAGTCTTTATGTCCACTATTTTTCACACATTTATGTTGTTGTATTTTTTTTTTATTTTTTGAAACAAGTGGCTTTTTTATAAAAATCTTGTCCACTATCAGCTGAGTGGGCTGTGAGAGTTAAAAATGCCAGCAGAAACAGCCTGCTCCTGGTGTTCCAGATTAACTCGTGACCCATGACAAATGTGCCATGGGTCCAGACATTTCTGAACAGGCATCGGCGCAGTTGCCTTTAATGTCCTTTAGCACTGTTGCAGCAGTTTAATGTGTGGGAATATCACCAATTCAAAATCTCTGATTTTTCACATCTAAATATGCAGCAGTAGACTTAAAGATGAAATATTCACAGCGTTTATTTCCTGGTCTGTTGGCAGCGAGAAGCAACATCTGTATCACCATCAGGAGTTAATCTAACACCAGTGAAGCTAAAACACCAGCGTACTGTTTTACTGTTTTCAGACCCCCACTGACCCTAGTCTCACACAATATACACAAATGTAAAAAAACACAATCGAAAACCTTTTACAAATCAAGTTATATTATCATTAGCCATAACAAAATACATCATTACAAACCGGACAACACAGAGTGATGATTTCGGTTAGCTGTCAGCGATTCAAACTTTGACAGGTAGATGTTACAACACTGAACTATGATTGCCGTTGTGTTATTCCAATCTCAGTCATTGCAGAAAATGGCTTAAAAAATAACATCAACATTTCATTTTTTTAATATTATATATTGAAAATTATTATGGTAAAACAAAGAGGTGGACTCTGAGGCAGGCTTTAGCACTGGAATCAGGGAGTATGTGCAAGCTAGAGGGGATTGGGTCTTGCATCTGGGTTTGGAGAGTGATGGAGAAACAGAGCAGGCAGGGATACCAAGACTAAGTATTTGGTCTGGAGGAGACGGCCCGGGACATTTAAAATTAGTGACTGGAAAAATCAAGTGAAAAACAAAGAACTCAAGTAGCATTTTTTTTTTTGATGGAGACTGAGTGATGCTAAAGACAAACCTAACAACAATCTGAAGAGGAGTGAATTTATGATCAAATGTTTAAAGGCTCTGATTAGGGATTTGAGACATATGTGGCAGCCAAATGGAGCAGGGACGCAGAAGATGAATCTCTCATACTGTCCCACACACAAACAGAGGAGCGAGAGAAAGAGGAAAGGCAGAAGGAGAGATGTTGTGAGTCTGTATTCTTCACATACAAAATGCGATGAGATGACCTTCAGCAGCATTGGTAAACCTAAACAAATACACAAATTGGGGGGTGAGCTTGTGCATTTAAGACAAAGCCTGTTACCTTTAGAGCAGTCATAACAAAAAACATGTGAGATGTGTTATTTTGTGTTATTAAGATTAATATTCTCACCTGGCAATTGGGGGCTGAAAGGAAACGGCTGCACTTTGTTACTGTTCTGATTCATTACATTTAAAAAAATCATACAACTTTAACTTCGATCGTGGTAATGGCCTGTATTCGTATAGCGCTTTACTAGTCCCTAAGGACCCCAAAGCACTTTACACAAGCGGTCATCCACCCATTCACACACTGGTGATGGCAAGCTACATTATAGCCACAGCCACCCTGGGGCGCACTGACAGAGGCGAGGCTGCCGGACACTGGCGCCACCGGGCCCTCTGACCACCACCAGTAGGCAACGGGTGAAGTGTCTTGCCCAAGGACACAACAAACGAGACTGCCCAAGCCGGGGTTTGAACCGGCAACCTTCCAATTACAAGGCAAACTCCCAACTCTTGAGCCAGATGGCTGCAACCAGTTGGGGATGAGTGGATGGAGACCACTTTTCTCTTTATGTAGTTCTTAGGTTTGTCATTTATCAAATCTGACATGTCTAAATTAAGTGTACAAAAACATTATTAATCAAAAAAAATCGATAATTCATGACAAAAGGATGAATGTTTGAGTGACTACCTTTTGAAATATCCTTCACGGCTGTGGTTGTTACAGATGTTGTGCTGCTTACAGTTTTTCTGGCTGGATTCTTTGTTTTGTTTGTCCCAACTAAATAAATGAAAAATCATAATCAAAACATTTTTCAGTTTTTTCATTTGTTGTGAAAAAAAAGAAAAAGAAATCTGCATCCAAACTTTGTATCCCGCCATTCATGTTCAACAACTGATTGTAATCTCACCAGCTTCCTCACCAGAGGCCTGATGGATAATGGTAAAGAGTACTTTGCTTGTGTTAGTATGAGTTCCTTGACACTTCACTATATTATCCCTTGAGACGTTTGAATTGTGAGAATTTCACACAGTGGTGAAGCAGTCAGTCTGTGATCTTTCTGTTAGGTTGTTAGTTCTGTCTACATTGTAACCATTTAACAGCCATTTCACTGTGTGGCGACAGTCCTCATATGTCAGCAGAGAGCAGTTTAACGTCACTTCATCAGTGTCCTTATCTTCAGTTACTGTGACTCCAATACATATACATGTGAGACAAAGATAGCACAGATTAGACAAATTAATCACTATTATGATAATTACTGTTATACTGCAAGGTTATTCTAAAAATGCAGTTTCAGCTCCAAATACAGTGGTATGCAAAAGGTTGGGCACCCCTGATAATTTTAATGATTTTTCTTTATAAATCATTGGTCACACCTCCTCTATTCACCCTGCTCACTCCTCCCCATCCCCAACAATAGCATCCAATACACATTCAACACAAGGCTCCAGTCTGTCTCTCTCAACCACCCAGGTTAGGAGGGAACTGAGGAGGATTAAAGCCAAGAAGGCAGTGGGTCCAGATGGAATCAGCTCAAGGGTGGTCAGGCCCTGCACAGATCAACTGCATGGCGTGATGGAGCACATCTTCAACCTGAGCCTGAGGCTGGGGAGAGTCCCACAGCTCTGGAAAACCTCCTGTGTTGTACCAGTGCCAAAGACTTCATGTCCCAAGTACCTCAACAGCTACAGGCCGGTGGTTCTGACATCCCACCTGTTTAAGACCCTGACTCAGGTTCGGCCCCTGGTGAGCTCATCACTGGATCCACTTCCGTTTGCCTAACAGCCAGGCATTGGAGTGGATGATGCCGTCATTCACCTCCTACATTGTTCCCTCTCTCACCCGGAGACTGCTGGGAGCACTGTGAGAATCATTTTCTTTGATTTCTCCAGTGCCTTCAACACCATTCTTCTCACAGTCCTGAAGGACAAGCTGGACAACACAGGAGTGGACCATCACCTCACTACATGGATTCTGGACTACCTCACTGACCGACCTCAGTATGTAAGAACTCAGGGCTGTTTGTCGGACAGGCTCGTCTGCAGTACGGGGGCCCCACAGGGAACAGTTCTGGCTCCGTTCCTCTTCACCATCTACACGGCAGACTTCTCCCACAACTCCACCCAGTGCTTCTTTCAGTTCTCTGATGACTCTGCTATATCAGCCTCATCACTGATGGGGATGACAAGGAATACAGAGAACTGACCCATGACTTTGTGGACTGGTGCCAGCAGAACTACCTCCAGATAAACACTAGTGAAACCAAGGAGCTGGTGGTAGACTTCCACAGGCACAAACATCCTCACCTGCAACCACTAAGCATTCAAGGTATGGACATTAAGGCTGTGGACAGCTACCTTGGTGTTTATCTGAACAATAAACTGGACTGGACTCATAATTCAGACGCCCTTTACAGAAAAGGGCAGAGCAGGCTGTACCTACTGCGGAGACTCAGGTCGTTTGGAGTGAAGGGCCCACTCCTGAAGACCTTCTATGACTCTGTGGTGGCCTCAGCCATCTTTTACAGTGTGGTCTGCTGGGGTGGCAGCATCTCTGGTAGGGACAGGAAGAGACTGAACAGGCTGATCAGAAGGGCCAGCTCTGTTCTAGGATGCCCTCTGGACCCAGTGGAGGTGGTGAGTGACAGGAGAATGGTGGCTAAGCTGTCATCCCTGCTGGACAACATCTCCCACCCCATGCAGGAGACTCTGACAGCACTGAGCAGCTCCTTCAGTGGCAGGCTGCGGCACCCAGGGTGTGGGACGGAGAGATTTCGTAGGTGTTTCCTCCCCACTGCTGTCAGACAACAAAGACTTTGCACCTGACCAAACACACACATCCACACATGTGCAATAGCATTAACACTAAGTGCAATACTCTTTTTCTGACAACGTTGTCATACTCAGTATAGTATTTGTATTCTATTTTATTGTATTGTATACAGTATTATATTTTATTCTATTCTATTGTGTACAGTTGTGTATGTTGGGTCTAAACTCAGACCCCGCTGATCTAGGGACTTATTCCCATGAAGGAAAAACACAAGGCAACAGCGGTTGATCGATTTACTTGCGCAAGGGAGGCCTCATCGGTATCTCAGGAACGCACTTCGAATCCTACCACAAAATGACCCCGACTCCAGCCTCCGCTCGCTGCCTTTTATTGGAAAAATAGTTACAATACACAATAGTGTACACAAGCACCTCCCCTCGTACAACCCCCCTTGGTTACAAAGACAATGCACTGTGTGTGTGTGTGTGTGTGTGTGTGTGTGTGTGTGTGTTTGTGTAAGCATGTGTGTGATAATGTGTGTGTGTGTGTCATGGGGGTGCGTTTGTGTGACCTCCTGATCACAACTGTTTCTAACAACATCCTTGGTCATAAAAAGGTAACCCCCCCCCCCCCACACACACACACACACACACACACCCACACCCAACACATGGCTCAATTCCTGTATTGGTTCACCATACACAACACAGTGAAGCCATAAAAAGGGCAGAAAGCTTACCAAACATCAAACAAACCTTTACATGGGATGTGCTTGTGATAAAACACTACAACCTCACCCCAGAACCTCGAGAGGCTTGGGAGGGGGACAAAGGAATGTCTTGATCCTATAGTTTGAACTAAGACTTTACAAATTTAAGAAACACAATGACACATTCAACAATTTGACTTAACAGTGTACAGTATCTTATTCTTACTCTTATGCTATTCCAGTGTTTTTCTAATTTTTACTATGTAACTTTGCACTGTCCACTTTCTGCTGTAACAAAACAAATTTCCCACGAGTGGGACTAATAAAGGTGATCTTATCTTATCTTATATGCACCTGCCTAATTTTGTTTAAATAACTATTGCACACCTTCTTTAAATCCTATAATCATCATGTCACTTCTCAAATATCATTGTGTTCATCTGCTATATAATATATTTAAATTAAATTGCTCATCCAAACAACCAATGATTTAAAAAGACAAATCATTAAAATGATCAGGGGTGCCCAAACCTTTGCGTACCACTGTTTGGTAAATACTCACATGTGATGACAGCCAGATCAACCAAAAACTCAGAAACTAGATGTTTACGTTCTCCCAGTTTGTACTGCTGACAGTAATAAAAACCAACATCCTCAGCTGTGAGCTTCTTTATAAGCAGAGAACAGTTTGCTGTAACACTCAGTCTGTCTGATTTCATTTGGGCTTTTTTACCAATCTCTCCAAAGGTGATCACTTCTGTTGCTGTTGTGTTTTTTGAAGCAAAGGTCCACGTAGTACCATCACAGTTATTCTGGTCCTCTATCACATTTAGACAAGGTAGAGTGACGTCATCTCCAACTTTAATAAAAATCGAGGTTTCAGTTGCAGATACTGTTGAAATGATGGAGGAGAAACATAAAAATAAATAAAAATAGAATACAGCATTTTTTAGAATCGGATTGAAGACCAATTTAGACACAAGTTAACGAACATGTCCTGAGCTCCCCTCAAACAACAGAGCATGCTCAGCAGTTTACTGTAAAGGTGTTTTCCTGCTATTAAAATGTTTCCCGAATTCTTACCTGCAATCTGAATCACCAGCATCAGACATAAAAACATTTTAATCCATATGAATTCATCCATCGTGCTTCTCTGTCTCATTTCTTTTCTTGACTGTCAACGTTTCTGAACTGATGACTATTTAAGACTGTTTGTACTTCCTGTCACTACTGAGGTGTCACATCCTCTTCACAACTTTAGCAGTTTTCTTTTCATGTTTACATTCCATAGGTGCAGTCTTTCTCATTTTCTCAGAAACGCATGAAGTAATTTGTTTTTATGAAGGGATATTATTGCACAAAGCAATTATAAGACTTACCAAGTGCACATTGTGTCTGTTTTCACAGTGCATTTGTGACAGTGATGTGTTTAATAACCTGAAAAGACGTTGACCGAGGAAGCTGAATCTGTGAAGATTGTTAGTCAAGATAAATGTTTCCATTAATACAGCCCCTCTTTCCTCTAATGTTAGAAAACAGACAGCACAGCAGAACAGACAGTTGTAGTCCCAAAAATACAGTTCAGGTTGTTTACAAGTTAGTTCATTAACAATTAATAAAACAAGAAATAAAAGCTGTTCATAAATCCATACATGATTTTAAACACCTGCTCAGACCTGTAGTTTACAAGTGAGTGGGCCGAGTGGATGGCCTACTGAAAGACTGAGGACCTCTGGTGGATAGAATGGGTAATACATGAATAGAAGTGCTCAGAGCTAAACTGTGACACTTAGAAACTGTGTTCTGCACAAGCAGGGTGCGATTTTTAAAAAATTAAAAGGTAATGTTTTTTTTCTTTTGTGACAACACAAAATGTCATCAATTAAAAAGAATATCAGTCAGATATTTCACTACAATAGATTCCTAAAAACAGTCTGCTTTGATGTCTCTGAAGGTTCTCAGTCATCCAGGTCATTGTAGTCTAAGGAGCTTGGAAAGTAAAGCATCTGGACTTCTTTAAGTTGTTTGAAGACGTTTCACCTCTCATCCGAGAAGCTTCTTCAGTTCTAGGGTCAAATGGTGGAGCTTCACCCCTGATCAGATTTGCACACTGTTAGACCTCTGCCTTACCACCACATATTTCAAATACAACGAGGGTTTTTAGAGACAATAACATAGATGTGCCATGGGCTCCCTGGTGTCACCTATTGTAGCCAACCTTTACACTGAGGAAGTGGAAAGAAAGGCTCTTGGCTCTTTTAAAGTGAGAGTACCCAGCCACTGGTACAGATTCGTGGACGACACCTGGTTCAAAATCAAAACCCAAGAAGTGGAATCCTTCACTGCTCACATTAACGCTGTGGATAAAAACATAAAGTTGACCAGGGAAGACACAAAGGATAACAGTAACGTGGCACACAGCGTGGAAAAAGGCACATACCTTTGACGTTGCGTGATGAACTCCGTATTCCTCGTCCACACGTTAACACAAAAACTGAGATTTTGCGGAGATTTAAAAAATCTCTGTTTTTGGGGATTTGAAACACCGTTTAAGTGTGGAAAAAATTGTCATATAGGCTTTTACAAGTCAACGAGCGCAAAAAAACAACAACTTAAAAGCCTCTGGAATTAAATAATGGTACAGAAATAATGCCTCATCTGCATAAGAAAAATTACCAGCACTGGGTCAGTACGAGGAAAATTTCTTTTGCAGTTCATCTCAAATGATGACTTGCGCTTTGGGATCTTTTAAACATCATTAGGCGCATTGCTGCGCACCGTCTGTCCCGTCTGTGAGCACAAAACAAGCACTCACAAAGCAGCAGTTTGGGGATGACTTCAAACACATGGGTCCCTGTCGGACTATAGGAAAACCCGGACATTTTCATCAATCTCCAAAATCCCCCCGGACGCCCCGGACAGAACGTGAAAAGTGGACATGTCCGGGGAAAAGAGGACGGTTAGTCACCCTAGGAAACCTCAACATTGAAGTTTACTGAAAGCCCACACACACGGACCAGTACCTCGTCTTTGACTCCCATCACCCTCTGGAGCACAAACCTGGAGTAATCAGGACCCTACAACACTGAATGTAAAATGTTCCCTCTAAGCCTGAAGGGAAAAAGAGGGAACACATATGAAGGTGGCTCTTAAAACATGCGGTTATCCTAATTGGGCTTTCATCAAGTCAGCAAAGATGCACAGAAAAGAAGATCAGACAGCAACTAGGGAGGATCAGAAAGACAAACGCAACAACATTGTCATCCCCTATGTAGCCGGTGTATCAGAGAAACTCAGGAGAGTCTTCTCCAAGCACAACATCCCAGTGTCCTTCAGGCCCAGCAACACACTCAGACACTGGGACACTTCCACAGGGCTTAAATCTGGGACTATCAACCATTTGACCATAGAACTGAAGAAGCTTCTCGGATGAGAGGTGAAACGTCTTCAAGCAACTTAAAGAAGTTGAGTGTCCTATGCCTAAGACCCTCTTTTACCCACATCTACAAATCTCTTTACAGGGAATCCATTGACCCTGTTCAGCCCAGTAATCTTGCTCTATGCACAAGTGTTAATGTATAAAGTATTGAATAAAGGATTAACACTAGCATCCCCAGGCTTCTACCTTTCTACCTATAAAACCCGAGAGCAGTCAAATGGTGGAAGTGGAAGCTAAATTGGCTAGTCATTCATATGTATATTAGGTCGTTACCTAGGAATTCTGGAGGGAGGGGAGTGGGGGTGAGTGATTGAGGGGGTGGGGGAGTGGAGTGTTTCAGTGTTTCAGTTTGCCATCTTAGGGGGAAATCAACACATGTCCTTTGTATGTCCTTTGTTGCTGACATTTATTGATAAAAACAGTACAAAAAACCAACCATTTGTACACATATTTACAAATGGCCTGCTGAGTGGTGCATGGAGCATGTTCATTGGTTCATGGACCTCCCTGAACTAATGGCATTTATGGCAGCAACAAAAGCGGTGAGCTTCCTTTTGTGTTTCATCTTGATGCATTCTCAATCATCCAGGGAAACAAATCTCCAAAAGTCACCAACTTGGAGTGTTTCAGTTTGCCATCTTAGGGAGAAATCAACACACATGGGTGTATGTCCTTTGTTGCTGACATTTATTGATGAAAACAGTACAAAAAACCAACCATTTGTACACATATTTACAAATAATGATAAAAAGTGAGTGAGTACATTTCAACATTTTCAGCAATCACTCACAATCCTGGCACTGCCACGGTATCTGTCGTCTGCATTTACCACATGTGTACCTGTAGCAGTGAACACATCGCACAGTGGCCTGATTTTTTTTGCATCTGTGTACTTGGATTTTAGGTCGCAAGCCACCCAAAACTTGCTCCATGCACCACTCAGCAGGCCATTTGTAAATATGTGTACAAATGGTTGGTTTTTTGTACTGTTTTTATCAATAAATGTCAGCAACAAAGGACATACAAAGGACATGTGTTGATTTCTCCCTAAGATGGCAAACTGAAACACTGAAACACTCCACTCCCCCACCCCCTCAATCACTCACTGAGTGATTGAGGGGGTGGGGGAGCTGCTAAAAGCGGTGAGCTTCCTTTTGTGTTTCATCTTGATGCATTCTCAATCATCCAGGGAAACAAATCTCCAAAAGTCACCAACTTGGAGTGTTTCAGTTTGCCATCTTAGGGAGAAATCAACACATGTCCTTTGTATGTCCTTTGTTGCTGACATTTATTGATAAAAACAGTACAAAAAACCAACCATTTGTACACATATTTACAAATGGCCTGCTGAGTGGTGCATGGAGCAAGTTTTGGGTGGCTTGCGACCTAAAATCCAAGTACACAGATGCAAAAAAAATCAGGCCACTGTGCGATGTGTTCACTGCTACAGGTACACATGTGGTAAATGCAGACGACAGATACCGTGGCAGTGCCAGGATTGTGAGTGATTGCTGAAAATGTTGAAATGTACTCACTCA
Organism: Aulonocara stuartgranti; assembly: GCF_965226115.1. Taxonomy (NCBI): domain Eukaryota; kingdom Metazoa; phylum Chordata; class Actinopteri; order Cichliformes; family Cichlidae; genus Aulonocara; species Aulonocara stuartgranti. Next base: position 21,635,811 of record NC_138951.1, read on the forward strand.
CTTTTTATCATTATTTGTAAATATGTGTACAAATGGTTGGTTTTTTGTACTGTTTTCATCAATAAATGTCAGCAACAAAGGACATACAAAGGACATGTGTTGATTTCTCCCTAAGATGGCAAACTGAAACACTCCACTCCCAAACCCCCTCAATCACTCACCCCCACTCCCCTCCCTCCAGAATTCCTAGGTAACGACCTAATATACATATGAACGACTCCAGCATTTGACTGACTGCTCTCCGGCTTTTAAAGGTAGAAACGCAAAATGATGACTCCGCAGGGGTCTAAGGTAGAAAACCAAAATGACTGCTCTCCGGGGGTCTATTAATTAGAAGAAAATTACACCAAAACTGAATAGAAATACATTTTAATTTATGATTACTATATCACGAGCAACAGTATTGATGCAGATTCTGTCATTTATCAAAACCAACATCCTTTTATAAAAAATGAAATGAAAATTTAAATACACGTCTAGACTGAAGTAAAACAAAGAACCAATCATTTTTAGTAAAATTACTTTAGCATCTGTTTTATATCTAACGTTTAACCAATTATAAAAGTTGATACCGATGACTGAACAGCAACTGGAATTGATTTTGATGATGATCATTGCAGTCAGATGGAAGTAGCAGAGTCTCCAATATTTTCAGACTTTATTGTAACATGATCTTCTTTGTTATCAAAATGTACCTGTAGAAAAAAAAACCCCAAACAAACCAAAACCAAAATAAGATGCATCAGATCATAAATTATGTAATAATGATAAATACATTGTTGTAATTATCTTTAGTTTCCATTATAAATCTTTTCTCTTCTTTTGTGTTTTTGAATATTTGGTACTTTTCTCAGTGTTTTCCGCCAATCTGTGCTTTACTGTTTGTTTGGTATCTATTGTTTCTTCAGTTAGTCAGTTACTTCCTGTTTTATTTTGAAGGCTAATTTATCACGTGCCTTTTTGTGCCTTTTTCTACCTTTCTTTATTCCTCTTCCTATCATGTGGACGTTGTAAGTTTCCTTTGTCCTTTTCTCCTGTTGAATACCATTTTCACTCAATTTTGTTCTCCTTATGTTGTGTCTAGCTTTTTACTTTTCCGCTACCACTGAGCAGCCTTTTTTTGTTAACTTGTAATTTCTAGTTCAAGTTGTTGAGTTTAGTTGTACTTACTGTGGTTTTATCCATCAGTGTTTTGTTCCCTAAAATGAGAGAAGGAAGTCAATTCCAGTTTAAAATAAAAATGAAAATTTATTCAAACTTATCATTTTTAAATTTACCTTTAACTTCTATCCATATTTTGACTGTTACAGCAGTTATTAAAAGTGTTGCTAAACCCACAGAGACAACAATGGGCCTCAAAGAAACAGAAAAATCTGTAAAAAGGATTAAAAAAAAGATTTTGGTTGCAGTTTCCTGTTTAGTGCAAATGTCTTAAAATATGTCTTAAAATAATCCATCCATCCATTCGCTTCTGCTTATCCTTTTCAGGGTCGCGGGGGGTGCTGGAGCCTATCCCAGCTGTCATAGGGCGAGAGGCAGGGTACACCCTGGACAGGTCGCCAGTCTGTCGCAGGGCCAACACACAGGGACAGACAACCATTCGCACTCACTTTCATTCACACATTCACACCTAGTGGCAATTTGGATTATCCAATTAACCTATCCCCACAAGCTGCATGTCTTTGGACTTCAAAAACTTGAAATCCATCCAGTAAATGATTATGAGCTCACCTGTGTCTTGGCCAGAGCGCTGATTGCTGATGAAGGTAAACTGCTGCACTTCTCCTGTGCCAGTATCAGTCACTTCACATTTCACTGAGTTATATTTTAATGAGTATAATTCATGGGATTTTGGAAAAGACACAGTGGTGGAGCAGTCAGTCTGCATGGTCAATACTTCTTTGTTATCTTTGTCCACATCTTGACCGTCAATCAGCCACTTCACTGTGTGATGACACTCTTCATATGGCAGCACAGAGCAGTTTAAAATTGCCTTACTATTGTCTTTATGTTCATTCACTGGTGAAGATGGAGATAATGTGAGAGAAAGAAATTAAACAACCACATTGCTGGAATCTTTATGCCTGAAGTTTCAGTTTGAGCAGACAATATTTTTTTTAAGTGTAAATACTCACAAGTAATAAGAGAGAGATCAACCACCAACTGATGAAGTAGAGAGTGTTGCGCTTGTTTTTCCCCCAACTTGTATTGCTGACAAAAATAAAGACCAACATCCTCAGCTGTAAGCTTCTTTATAACCAGAGAACAGTTTACAGCAACAGTCAGTCTGTCTGATTTAGATTTGGCATATTCACCAATTTCCCCAAACCTGAACAGCTCTGCTGTTGGTTTGTTTCTTGAAGCAAAGGCCCACATTGTATTGTTACAGGTATTCTGGTTATCCATCGCATTCAGACAAAGCAGAGTGACGTCATCTCCGAGTTTCATAACAATGGATGTTACATTTGCAGTTCTTGCTGACAGGATTGGAGAGAAATAAGAAAGTAAGTTAAATACAAAAGTTGGTTTTTTTTTAAAGAAAAAGAATTAAGATAGTTTAGACACAATATTATGCACGTGTCCAACACTCTTTTTTGTAGAACAATGCTTTTTTATGCCACACATATTTCCTTTTCCAAAAGCAGCACTGTAGACCCTGTGTAGGCGCCTAGTGTTATTTTTTCCTTTATTTCTTTTACTTTCTTATATTATTCATATAATTATCCTTGTGGGTATTATGCTAAAGTGGACAGGGAGTGAAGACCAGGTTGGCAAAAGATGGGAAAAGAAAATGAAGGAATAGAAAAAATAAGGGACAGAAGGGTTAGGGGGAAACCCTGAAGGGAAACAAAAGGGGGATAGTTAGATAGGGAAACGTCGATGATGAAGCAAACATCAGCACTTGCTGTGTCTCCAAGTGCTGCATCTGTAACAAAATACAAAATATCAAACCTGAAAGACAAAACAGAGAAAGGTACACAAGCAAACATGTCATTTTGCTGTGTGTTTAGGTGGGTGGGAAACTGCAACAATGCTCGCCTATAAGTGCCCCAGGTGGGCAGAGAATGACTGAGGAAACCCCAGACCTGAGGCCACACATCAGGATGATGTGCGTCCACCCCAGAAGGAGGAGGCCATGGTGGAGTTTGCATAGCCAAGAGCAGCAGTGTCAGGGAACCGGAAGCAGCAGGCAAACCTCCCACCACAGAAGCCTTAAAGAGGGATAAGTATGGGTTTGCCTGACTCACACAGCCCAAGAGTACAGGCATACCATGGTATTGTTTGCTGTGCACTATTTATAATAATGAAGTGGATTACTGTGCAGTAGATGAAAACATAGCACAAATTTGATTACAAATATGAGTCTGAGAGAAGGCGACTGATTCAGAACCTTAGTAAAATGGAAGTTAAAGAGGAACGCATTTGGCTTCCATGCAAAAAGAATTGAAAAAGTGAAAAATATTCTGACAATTGCGAAAATGGAAAACATTTTCATATTTGGCTGGGCTGGTTGTCTTTGAGGATAAGTGACAAAAGATCTCGTGAAGAGCCATAAAGACACCTGGTATAAAACAGTATAAAAATCTGCCAGAAAATCTGAATAAGCAAGTAATTTAAAGTAGCAGTTTTTTTGGGTTTTTTTGAGAAACACTCTACACATATCTTATTTACCTTAAGACACATATGAAACCCACACTGTGGGCTTGGGTGGGGTTAGGTCTGGGCACACCTGAGGCTAGCACCATGGAAAATGTATACAGTTATGTATCTGACAATGACCAAAACACTTCTCCAAGGCAACAAAAGAGTTTGCTGAACTTCAGTCCTACTGACAGGGACGTGCAGAGGGGGGGGGCTAGAAGGGCTTGAGCACCCGCCCCTTTCCTGATGAGTGCCCAAAGTGCCCTTTTGTTGAGGCAACTTTTAAATTTTTTTTATTTATTTATTTATTTATTTTTATGTGTGTGTGCGTGCGGAGTCCTGTCTGTGCCCCTCAACAATAATATTTAACTATTAATCACAGTTTTGCTAAATAAAAGGATCTGGCTTGCATCAGTCACATGATCACATTTAACCAATGATCGCCCTCGACGGCAGAACGCGCTGGTTACGACCCGGGAACGAGCTCACAAAGAGCACGCGCATTTTTTGCGGTCCGGAGCTGTAGGAGAAACACAAGTTAACTCAGAGACACAGACTGATGCGACAAAACCAGTAAGTAGGTGTACAGCGTACACTGTAGTGTGTAGCACCCAGGAGTATTAGCTTATTACGTACACGTTGGTAAGCTGTCTTGTTGCAACTGACGAACTGAAACAAACGAGCGTGCTGTGTGTGCAACAGCGCGACAAACATTACCTGTCCTTTTATTAACTGCACAAGTAGTGCTGGTCATAGCTGCTGGCTACCTGTGTAAGGCTGTCATGGGTCTGTAGCTCTGTCACCGTTTTAGGGAACATATTTAGTTTTAAAGTATTTAGAACATATTTAGTTTTAAAGTATTTAGAACATATTTAGTTTTAAAGTAAGTTTCTGGGCATTTCCTGCCTTTCTGGAGGGATTATATTTCACTAAAAAACGATCTAATATGCATGTCCACATAATAATTATTATAATTAGAATATATTAAAAAACACACGCTGTATTTTAAAGAACATACATTAAGAAGCAGATTATATTAGATTTATATTTTAAATAAGACAAAAGTTGGATTTTACAGCAGTAAAATGATTGTATCTCTACAGTTTAAAAATGTAATAAGCTTTGCCCTGCACAGAGTGGATAGTGAAACAAATGGAATCATCATAAATACATTATTTCATATTTATTACTTCCCCCTCCTCATTGCTTTATTATTGTAGCTCTAGTAATAAATAATAATGTAAGGATGCCCATAGTATATACAGTATTCTGAAGAAGGTCTAAAATGTCACTGTGTGTGCATGTGTGTGTTTTATTTAGCTGGATTTAAAAAAATATTACTCATGATATAACATTGTGCAGACATGGCTGGTAAGGACATGAGGAGGAAACAGTAGGAGCTGTGTGAGGCTACTAAAGGCAGTGCTATAACATTTTTCTGTCATCATTTTATTATAGATTAAGTGCAAGAGTTGTTAGGTGTGGATAATTAGATTATAGTTTATTGCAATAGCAAGTTGTGCCTTGTTCTCAGGTAGACAGCAAGTGGAGAGTGATATATGAAATGATGGGAAGGAAGGAAGAAGAGAAGCAAAGAGTGATTCACAGGCAGAGCCGAGTTTATGTCACAGTTTTTCGTTGCCTTATGGTTCCAAGCGCTGTCACCAATCTTTGCATTTTGTTATTATCTCATGACACTTGTTTAATCAGCTACCATCTCTCCTGTGGACTTTTTACTGTCTACAGTCTCAGATCAACACAGCCCTGCCCTTCCCATATTAGATTCTTGATGAATGTTTGTTGTTGTTATTCAGCATGGTTCAATGTGCCCCTTTTTAACTTTGAGCACTCGCCCCTTTAAACCTCTCTGCACGTCCCTGCCTACTGACAATCTGTAGAGAGAGCTGGAGCTTTGAGTTGCCCAGCAGCAGCCAAGAAACAAAGGATTTAGAGAGTGTGTATAAAGAGAAGTGGGCCAAAATCCCTCCTGATAAATTTAGATTTATGTGTATTTACATGTTTGAGGCTCTATGTAAAAAAGAAAAATATAAAAATAGTTAAAAGAAATAATTAAATCACGACTGGCCTCCCCAGACTTTGGACAAGCAGTGTGGGATCATTTTGACAGAAAACAGAGCAAAAGGCAGCCACCATCCAAAGAAGAGTTTTGAATGTCTTTCAAGAAGCCTGGAGAAATATTTCAAAAATTTGCAAGAAAGCTTGTCTAAGAGAGTTTAGGCTGTGTTGTAGAATAAAGGTCGTCATATAAAATTGTGTTTTGCTGCACATATTTCCCATGGAAAGTGACTAAACAAACAAGTACCTAGAAAATGATGAAACAAAGAGGCACACGAAAACTAAACTATTACATACCAAGACTAAGAAAAAGATCACCACAACAATAAACACGGTCCAAAATTCCATAAACCAAAACAGCACCCAACAACCTTACCTGTAATCTGAATCAGCAGCAATGCAAACATTTGAATCCATATGAATTCATCCATTGTGGTTCTCTGTCTCACTTCTTTCTTGTTCTTAATCTTGATGGGGCTGCATCCGATGGCTCTTTAAGATCGTTTGTGTTTCCTGTGATTAGTGAGATGTCACTTCCCTGATGTTAACACACCAATGGTGCAACACATTTCAAAATCATAAAGTTATTTTTAACAGGTGCATGTTGTTTCCGTTCCCTCAGTGATGTGTTTGACACCACGAAGAATTAAAAATGACTGAGGAGGCTGAATGTGTGCGTGTGCATCAATGCAGCTTCCTTTAATTTTTAAAAGAGTCTATTAGAAAAAAGAAAGTACAGAGGAAAGGCAACGCACTTTAAAAAACATTCATCTTCTAAAACTTATCAGGGTTTGGTTCGTCGGAGCAAAAGTGTCAGCAGAGAAGACGACTTTCTTCATCCTGGCCCCGCTCCGGTTCATTTAGTTGCTCCCAAGATAGCCAAGCAATATAATCTTTTTACTGTGTCCTGGGTCTGCTCCAGAACCTCCTCCTGCTAGAACATGCTCAGAATACTTCACCCTGGAGGCATCCAGCCATCCTAGACAGTTGCCATGTTGTCATGTTTTTTATAAAGTGGCTAATTTTGGGAAATTGATTTGAACATAACATGAAAATATGTAAGTAACAAAATGAAAAATGACATGTACATATAACAGGTAACTGTGTGCCTTGTAAGTGTGCTTTTTCAGTTTTTCTGGTTTGTTTTTGTTTTATCTTAATAAACAAAATAACACAAACAAAAATGTTTTAATATTTTTCATCTGTTTTTTTTAATCTTCTTCATGATCTCACCTGCCTCTTCATGTGTGGGCTGAGGGGTGAAGGTAGACAGTGGCACTTCCTGTGTTAGTTATAGTCATTTCACACTTGAATAAGTGACATGCTGGAGAGTATAAATAAACAGTCACTCATTTCTCATCACAGTCTAAGGACACTCTTTATATAGCTCAAGATAAACCAGCTTGAAATCATCGTATCATTGCCCTTATGTTGAACCCTTGGTAAAAAAATAATCTAATTTATTGTTATTATTATTACTATGTTTTTAGTTTCTTGTTAATCCATTTATCAGATGAAGAAAGGTGAACATTGTTTCATTTCCTGCTGTGTGTTTGTGGCAATAACGTGTTTGACATCTTCAAAAATAAGATGACCGATGAAGTTGAATGTGTGAAAACTGTCAGTCAAAATAAATATCAACAGTTCCTCTTTCTGTTACTACCTTATATTAGAATAATAAAATGAAGTAGAAAAGAACAGAAAGACTTATTACTGTGAACTAAAGGGGATGTGTCTTACAACAGCAGTAGAGGCCTGCACATTTGAGCTTTTGAAAATGACCATATGAACACCCTAAACAAGAATAGTCAACACGCTGATGATCTAACTGAGTCATCTCCAGTTATGCTGAGCCACAGTACTTATCTTGACTATATTCTTTTCTTTAAATTAAATTTTATTTTTTGCTGGAGCTTTTCAAAAGGATGTAAATTTTATGCCATAAAGCTGGGAAAAGTTATAGTGCTAACCAGGTTTGATTCACACCAGTGTGACTGCTGTGCGTTTCTATATTAACACCACAGACATCAGGTGCTTTTTTCATGCTGTCTGATGATGTTCATGACTTTTTTTTTAGAACTACAGTTGGTGTTTATTTCTGGCAAAAAACCCAACTTTGTTTATTTTTTATTTTCTTTCTAGTGAAATGTAGTGTATTGAAGTTCCCTGAAAACAAACAATCACACGAAAACCTTAAAACTGAACACAAATACATTTTATTTGGAGATTACATTACATACAGATGAATCCCAAAGTGGTGCGAGATCAATAATTAAATATATCTTCAGTCAAACTGAAAGGAAAATAGTTTGTAACACACAGCCAATTGTTCATATTAAAATAACCTTATTACTTGTTTTAACCCTGTAACACCCAACTCGTCAAAAAAAAACCCCCAGAAAATTCTGATTTTTTGTTTTATTATTTTGTGTATTAACCCTTATAACACAATCCTTTTTTTTGCTACATCATGTTGTTTGTTATATATTTTTATGATATATTATTTGTTGCATCACATTTAATACATTAGGCATTTTTAGCAAGTTTTTTTTAGACAATTTTAGACAAAAAACATAGTTTTGTTCATTACATTTTGAAATTATGGCAAGTATTGATCATGTTGATGAGATAGCGGTCTCAGAAACTCATGTAGCAAATATGATGCAAATGGCATTATAGGGTTAAGGATGTGACCTATAAAGCAAGATGAGATGATACTGATAATATAACAGCAGTTTTTCTGTTGAGTTGATGTCGATCAGCACAATTTGATAGAAACAGCAGAGATTCGGATGCTTATTATTTTTTGAAACTTAATCCCCTTCTTTATTAAAATGCACCTGCAGAAAATAACCAAATAAAATACAATAAAATAAAATGCATAAGATGTGAGATTAAGACAAATAATCTTGTAATAATGGTTTTGTAATTATCTCTGGTTTAAGTTGTAATTGTTAGTTTCCTCTTCCTGTTTTAAAGTTCTGTTCCTTGTTTGCCTAATCTGTATCTCACTGTTTGTCTTTGTAATTCTATTATTTTCTTTTTTTTTCATCCGGTTAATTTGTGTTTTATTTTGAAGGTTAGTTTTGTGTGTAGCTTGTTGGGTAAAAACCGCACCTTTTGCGTTTTAAACTTCTGAACCTCAGTCCTCTGCTGAATCAACATTTAGTACAAGAAATCTAAAGTAATTTCAGCATAATCACTTGCAGTGATATCAAGTATATCAAACATTAGAAACTCAACATTCAGGTTTTTAAGCTTTTATACTGCATTACTGAGTTATGCACTTACGGCAACTTTATCCATCTGTGTTTTATTCCCTAAAATGAGAGAAGAAAGTCAATTTCAGTTACAAGTGAAAATTCTAAATCTTTAACTTTACATGATTAAATTAAATTTACCTTTAGTTCTTGTCCATGTGTTGACTGTCACAGCAGCTATTGAAAGTGCTGCTAAGCCCACAGAAACAATAATGAACCTCGAAGATACAGAAAAATCTGTAAAAAAGAATGAAAACTTATATTTATTAAAATAATTTGGGTACAGTTTTCAGTTATTTTTAAATTTCTTTACTTTGAAGTAAGGTACCAACTCTATGGACCCATATTTGTCTCAGTCTGAAGGTGAGGAGTAACTACTGGATGTTGCATGCAGTTAGCTAGCTATTAGGTAGTATCTGCTTGTGGATTACTTTGTCAGTTTCTTGAAGCTGTCCAGGCTAAATTTGAGCTGAGGAAGGACCAGACAATGCGTAACACCATCCTCAGACATGATATGCAGCTAGCTCTCCCAGGCCCGCCATTTCTTTGCCTATTGCCAATACAATACACTCACTGCTGGAATGGGGGCACCACCAGTGAGGCCACAGCCTACGGATACAGTTCCACACGTGGTGGCTTGGAGCGAAGGTCCAACTACAGGCCTCCAGAGGGACCTGCCCCCAAGAGAAAGAAGCCTCAATCCTCCTAGCAGTGAGATTGAGAGGAGATGGCCTTGAGTGGCTGTGTGAATGTACGCATATTGTTCTGAAACAACTGCAAATCCTAAGCCTACAGGTCAAATGCTTTGTGTACATTACAAGTCAGGCAGCGGATGCCTTTTACCACAGATACACTGGGATAACAATGCCTCACCTAAAGTGCTGCACGTCAATCAGCTAGCTGTTCACCTTTCTCTGCAAGCATTGCCAAGCATGCTCCTTTATGCCTTTCTCTAAGTGGAAATGATTACACCAGTTCCAGACAGAGCTGCAGGACCTTTCTCTGATTGCAGCGGCCCCTCAGTGACCAGCAAAGCAGTGGTAAACAGAGATAATCAGTCTGTTGGCAGCAAGCCCCTGGCAGCTTCCTCTCTGCAGGGACCTGCTCTCTCAGGTTAGCCTCTGAGTTTTTGCGACCCTCCCTTCACATCTTAGAAGCTGAAGATGGAGTCCTCTGTGTCAAGCCTATTTACTGCATAACAACATTGACCACACTTAGAATACATGTTTATGCGACCAGTTGCTTCCCTGCTTTGTTAATCTAGAGCCCTGTTTAAATAGAGGCTCATTCACTAGATTATGAAGGTTATCTCACTGGCCTAGAGCACCAGATTTTGCTTTCCCACAGGTTATAAAAGCAAACTCCACCAGGAGAATATCAGCCTCAAGGGCCTTTTTAACGGGAGAGATGCTTGTACAACAGCTATTTTGCCTTCGTTGTACACCTTTGTTCAGTTCTATCGTCTGGACATGACATATATATTGTACATATATTGTACTTGGTTTTTGTTACTTTTGTGCCACCTTGAAAAAACATTAAAGACAAAAAATAAATAAATAATAAAATAATGATCTAAATAAGCAATGTGTTTGATGATTTTAGTAGTAAACAGTTTATCATGATGTTACCTGTTTCCTCAACTGCCAAGATCTGATGCTTGAAGGTGAACTGCTGCATTTTTCCTGTGTCAGTATCCGTTACTTCACACACTATGTTATATCTTGATGGGTAAATATTGTGAGACTCCAGAAAGGACAGAGTGGTGGAGCAGTCAGTTTGTGCAATCCATGTTTGTTTGTTGTCTTTGTCCACATATTGACCCTTAATCTGCCACTTCACTGTGTGATGACACTCGTCAGATGTCGACACAGAGCAGGTTAAAATGACCTGATCCGTGTCCTCATGTTCAGTTACTGTCAAACATAATTTGTGACAAAAACGGCACAAATTAGTCATGTTATTTTGATAACTTGTACTGTTGTGAAATCTGTTTATGTTGTCCTAGTAAGGCTACTATGGGGGCAGCCACTAGAGGTCGCTAGAATACGGGTGTGTATATGTGTTTTCCAGAAATTGATGTAGCCACGTACACTGCTGCTACAATTCAATAAAAAGCGGTTCGTGCTTGAGAACCCTGCGTCTTATTGCCTCCGATCATGACATGGTGTCAGAATTGAGAACTTCACGCCGAGTTACACGAAGAAATGGCTAAATTTGGACCCCCGGAGCCGTTCGACTTTACACAGCCGGCAGAGTGGCCGATATGGCGCCTGAGATTCTCCCGTTTTCGAGTGGCGTCCAAGCTAGGGATGGAGAGCGGCGAAGTGCAGGTGACTCGCTTCTTTACTCCATGGGGAGAGATGCTGAACCAATATATGGCTCATTTGTGTTTCCTGCTGCTACGGTGGCCAGGCCAAGTCCACAGTTTGAGTATGATCTGGTTATACAAAAGTTCGATGAGCACTTTGTCCTAAAGAGAAACGTTATTCACAAACGGAGCCAGAGGGCCAGGGAGACGGTCGAGGCTTTCGTGCGGAGCCTGTACGAGCTCGCGCAGCACTGCGAGTTCGGCGACAGTAAAGATGAGCAGATCCGGGATCGTATCGTCATTGGATTAATTGACAAAGATGTTTCACAAATCTCCAGCTCGAGGCAGACTTAACTCTGGATAGAGCCATTCAACTAGCACGCCAGAGTGAACAAGTCAAACAGCAAAGTGCAGACCGAGTGGAAAGCACGGTGAATGAGGTGAAACAGAGGCATTATAACAGCATGAGAAGGAGTTACTACCAACCTCATTAGGTACGTGAGCAACAACATGGTGAGAGTAAACCAAAATGCCAAAGATGCAACAGGGTGCATGACAAAAGAGAAAACTGCCCAGCCCACAATAAAAGATGCAGAAAGTGCAATAAGTTGGGACACTTTGAAGTTGTATGCAAAACCAAAATGCTAAAAGAGGTCAGGGCTGAGTCTGTAGAGGACTCAGATGAGGATTCATTCTTCATAGGGGAGCTTTTCCTGGGAGCAGTAACTGAGCCAAAAACAACAGTCATCGAGGAGTCAGGCTCAGATGCCGACTGGGACATTGAGCTACTGGTGAATGGCAGTCCAGTTGATTTAAAAATTGATACAGGTGCAGACACCACTGTTATGACAGAAATTACCCTTAATAAGCTAAAGCAGAGACCCAAACTTATCCAGTGTAAGCCAACTGTGTACAGCCCTGGTGAAAAGTCAAGTGCATGGGTAAATTCCTTGCTACTACAGAGTACAAAGGCCAAAAGTACCAGTACTGGATTACAGTTATAAAAGGGCAATACGCAAGTAACCTACTGGGGAAGACAGTGGCAAAGCGCATGGGACTAGTCGCTAGAGTTAACAAAATCAGTAGTGACTTAACAGAGGATGTGTTCGGAGAAATTGACCTGCTGAACTGTGAACCTGTAAAAATCGAGCTGACCGAAGATGCAGTGCCGTACAGTGTAACCACCCCACGCCGGGTGCCTTTTCCTCTCCTCCCAAAAGTGGAAAAGGAAATAAAGCGCATGCTCAAACTTGGCATCATTGAGGAAGTCACCGAGCCAACAGACTGGTATGCACCAATGGTGCCTGCTCCAAAGCGCAACAAGGATGAGGTCAGGGTGTGTGTGGACTTAAAACGTTTGAATAAGGGAGTAAAGCGTGAACGGTACATCTTGCCCACATTGGATGACATAACTCCCAAGTTAGCAGGGGCTAAAGTTTTCTCCACTTTGGACGTCTCCAGTGGGTTCTGGCAAATACCACTGGATCCCAGCTGTCAAAAACTAACCACGTTCATAACTCCCATGGGCAGGCCCTTGGTGCCTTTGATCAACTCTTTGATAAAACGCCACTGAGATGTCAGAGACTGCTGATGCAACTGATGTGATTCAATGTCACTGCTGAGCATGTTCCCGGTAAACAGTCAGTGGTGGCGGACGCACTCTCCAGACAGCCACTGCACGGATGCTACCCGTCCGAGACAGACAGCCAGGTCAAGGCATATGTGAGCAATGTAGTGACAAGCAAACCTATCAAGTCACATAAGTTGGAGGAAATTCGTAGAGCTACACAGAGGGACCCAGAGCTTCAAAAAGCAATCATCTTCATCAGACAAGGGTGGACAAGAATGGCAAAGAGCTCACCACTGCAAGGCTTTTATGCAGCCAGAAGCCACCTTTCAGAATCAGATGGTCTAGTGCTCTACCACGATTGCATTGTAATTCCCACAGCACTCAGACCCAGTGTCCTTGAGCAATTACATGAAGGCCACCAAGGACTAACTAAATGTAGAGAGCGCGCAAGATCAACAGTGTGGTGGCCCAACATTGGACTTCAAATGACACATAAGGTGAGGTCATGCAACTTTTGCAGAGAGCACAAGCCTACACAGCGACGGGAACCTCTCGTGACTACTCCTCTGCCCAATGGCCCCTGGCAAAAGATTGCAGCTGATCTTTGCGAGCTTGAGAGTAAGAACTTTCTTGTCGTTGTTGACTATTTTTCAAGAGACGTTGAGATTGCTTCCCTCACTACAACAACCAGCAGACAGGTCATTAACAAGCTTAAACACATGTTCGTTAGATGGGGCATCCAGTTAGAACTGGTCAGTGATAATGGGATGCAGTTCACATCATCAGAGTTCCAAGATTTCAAACTGAGTTATGGCTTCACCCACACTACGTCGAGCCGTCATTACCCCCAGTCAAATGGAGCTGCTGAAAGAGCTGTCCAAACGGCCAAGTACATTCTCAAACAGCCTGACCCCTGCTTAGCCTTAATGAGTTACCGCTCTACACCAATTGCAGCAACCGGTGCAAGCCCAGCTCAACTTATGACAGGACGTCAAATCCGCACCACCGTTCCAGTACTTGAAAAGACATTGCTGCCCAGTCCAGTCAATAGGGACACGGTGTGCCAAAGAGATGCTGCAGCTAAGGACTCTTACAGATTCTTCTACAACCGCAGACATTCAGCTCGTCCACTTCCTGAGCTTCTCCCAGGCCAGGATGTTGTAGTGAAGCTTGACGGGGAAAAGGGGTGGACGACTCCAGCCAAGGTCATCAGGAAGTCTAAGGAGCCGAGATCCTACTTGGTGGAGATGGCGAATGGAAATGTGACTCGCCGCAACAGACAACACCTTCAGCCTGTCCCAGGCACCGCTGATCCTGAGGAGCAGCAGCAGAGCACTGTTCCAGCTACTCCGACTACTCCAAATAAAGGGCCGGCTGCTTCCCAAGAACCACCAGTAAGGCAGGCATTGCCAATCCCTGTCCTGGGGTCTCCTCTCTGCCCTACCACACCTGTGAGAGTGACTTCCAGGGGGCGGGAGATTAAAGTACCTCTCAGATTCAGAGACTGAGGACTATCTCCTTTCTATGTTCTAAGGGCAGAATAATCCCTTATCAGGACTGAGGGTAGTCTACCCCCGTGGTGTCCTGCTTTCTGACAACACTGTTTTATGTTTAAAGTACTTTTGTTAAAGGGGGAGATGTTGTGAAATCTGTTTATCTTGTCCTAGTAAGGCTAGCCACTAGAGGTCGCTAGAATACGGGTGTGTATATGTGTTTTCCAGAAATTGATGTAGCCACGTACACTGCTGCTACAATTCAATAAAAAGCGGTTCGTGCTTGAGAACCCTGCGTCTTATTGCCTCCGATCATGACATGTACTCTACATGTCTAAAGGCTAATTTACACTATGGAGACCTACTCTCATTAACTGACACAGATTTAACAGTGTCTGTGAAGCTGGATTTAAGAAAAACATGTTTAAATTTTAAGTGTTTAGAACATTTTAGTTTAGTTTAGCACCATTTTGTGCCAGTGCAATAAATGTAATAAACCTAGTTACGTTTGGACTGTGATGCTGCATATAATATTGTACCTGTTTGGGTGTGCTTGGGAAAATAAACACAATCTTATTGCATAAAATAGTCCTGATTGCGTTTTGTGACGTAAACTGATTGTGGCGGTTAGTCAAAGTTTCTGATTTTAGCTTGTCAGTCCGGTTAAACACCTGTCACCTGACTCAAACAGGCTCTTCTACACACTGAACCCTGAACATTACAGCTAACAGGTGGATTTTCCATTTCACTGCAGCTAGCCAAACAACAAAAAAGCACTTACTGCTAAAGAGACTAATTGAGTGGATGTGTTGCTGCCAGGTCAGTACAACAGTGATCACCTTAGACTGCTTTTCAATTTTAGTGTCCTTGTTTTACACCGAGTTACTGGTCCTGTTACTAGTTAGCTAACAAAAATGAATTTGGAGCAACCAACCAGGTGACATCAGCTTCTGTACTGGCACAAGATGTCGCTGAACATGTTCTAAAAGCTTTACCCAACTAAAACACGTATTTCTTAAATCCAGTTTCACAAACGGTGTTAAATCTGTCTAATATAATAAATCTGTTTAATATTCTAAAAATAGTTTAAGTTGAAAAAATATTTTGATGTAAATACTCACCAGTAATGACAGAGAGAACAACCAGTGACTCACGTTCCCGAGCATCCTCAACTTGTGCTTCTTCTGATTTGTATTGTATACAGTAATAAAGACCAACATCCTCAACTGTGACGTTCTTTAGAACCAGAGAGCAGTTCGCTGTAACACTCAGTCTGTCTGATTTAGTTTCGCCAACCCGTCCAAGTCTGATCAGCTCTACTGTTGTTTTGTTTGTTGAACCAAAGACCCAAGTGGTGCCATCACAGTTATTCTGCTGATCTATCACATTTAGACAAGGCAGAGTGACGTCATCTCCAACTTTTATAAACATTGAGGTATCATTTTCTGATACTATTGTAAAAATTGAAGAGAGAAATCAAAAATAGATTAGAATATAGCACTTTTCAGAGTGAAGATCATTTTAGGTAAAGGTTTATGATAAAATTTTGATATTGTAATAATATAGATAATATTTAGTTTGACTGCTATTTAAATGTTTCCTGTATTCTTACCTGCAATCTGAATCATCAGCATCAGACATAAAAACATTTGAATCCATCTGAAATCATCCATCGTGCTTCTCTGTCTCACTTCTTTCTTATTCTCGATCTCAACTGTCACCGTCTCTGAACTGATGCATCTTTAAGACTGTTTGTACTTCCTGTCATTACTGACACTTCCTGACCACAGCCCTTAGCAATATTATTTTATATTTTCTTTTGATGTCATGTTTTATAGATGGACTATATCATCTTTTTACATCTCTGAAATTCACGAAGGTGTTTTTTATAAAGTGAAATTATTATAAAGATAAATTATATTAACATTTACCAGATACTCATTGTGTACATTGCCAGAGTGTATTTGTGACCATGACATAATTGACACTCTGCAGAGAAGACTGAACAAGATGAATGTGTGAAGATTGTAAGTTAAGATAAATATTTGTGATAATGCGGTCCCTCTTTCTGTTTATTTTAGAAAGCACAAAGAACACAGAGCTGAAGATGTCATGGGCCTGGGTCTGGGGGCCCAGTGCTCATGTGTTATTTTTGGGTGTATTGAATATTATGACTTCTATTTGTCTTTCTGGATCATTTATGGTTGTTTGTTGGCGTAATATGCTCCTGGTCCCTTGTTTCCCTTTGTACACATTTGTGTGTGTGACAGCAGTGGCGTACGTGTTACACTAAGAACACAGTTAGTTCTCCAGCACATATGATCGTGTTTTTCAGTGACTCTCCTGTCTGAATGGTGAAGGTGTTTTTGTCGGCCGGTGGATGGGAATGTACTCACTGTTGCATCTCTTGTTTCCAGGAGAATTGCAGAAACATGTGGAGGGATCAGAACACTAATGTACATATCACCGAGGAGGAGAAACACCACGGACCTTAGAGGAAAATCACCGCACAGGAATTGGGCAGGGGTGCGTGAAGAACACACACACTGTGGATTGTTGCCACTGCTTTTTGGTCTTTTTTCATTGTAAATAAATCCACTGTCTTTATTCAGAAGTCCTGCATTTAGGTCCTCTTTTAACCAAGGTAAAACCAAGATAAATTATTTTAGTGGTCTGAGACTCGTGTATTTATTGTTAATCTGAGGTACTTCATTTCAGAGAAGGGAAGAGGAAGCGATTTGGTGTGAATGTGGTTACAACAGCAGCAAAGCTCTAGAGGTGTGAGACCATAAAAAAAAGGTTAGCACTGATCATATCAGTAAATTATCTCTACCAATCTTCAAACAGAATGAAACTGTGCCCTGTGGGGTAGGTTGGGAAAGGCAAACCTACACCCCACATTGGCCCCAGGTCAGTGGACTAAAACAGGCCCCCAGTAGTTTTTCCCCTTGGTGCTCCAAAAGCTGCCTAATCCACAAAATTCCCTCCCCCCCCACACTGAAGGTTAGGCCATGCAGGCCCCACATCTCTTTAACCTTTGTGGCCCTGTGACAGTTTTCTGTGGTAAACCTGGAGTGGGTTTGCTCATAATGTACCCATATAAGGGAAATTCATGAAGAAATTTGCAATAAGTGGAAATTACCATAAAGAGAAATGATAAGGTACAGCTGCCGTATTTCCCTGAAGGAGAGAGCACTTCACTTAGAGATGGAGAAAGATGTAAGAAAGACTGGAAAGGAGAGAAAGAACAATGGTTATATTTAAATGTAAAGTGAGTTAAACTAACTTTTATTTAAAGGTTGTGTGAAAACAATCAGCAGTTTAGTGCAGGATAAATAGCCTATACAAAGAAGATTACTGGAGTTGTGAGTCATTCTTTTACCTCACACTGAGCCTCTACAACTAGTACTAGATTTTCCCAATGTGCCAAATCCCACTTTAACCAAATGGCTGTCCTCATTTTTCCCTTTAACTGTATTCCCGTTTCTATTATTATTTTATTATAGCTGGTAGAAATGTAAGCAAACTACTTTTCAGCTACTGTTTACTGAGTACATTTAAAATGCTGCACCTTTTCCATTTAACTTGATTAAAAGAAGTTGAGTCAGTACTTCAACATTTTCCAGGATGTTCTATAACACATGTATCTGCACTTTGATTTAAGTAAGGAATGTCTGTACTTCAGCCACCTCCAGCTGCTAGTCTCTCTGTCAGCCTCTCTCACCACACAACTTCCTGTTCTCTCACCTCAAGTCTCAGCTTGTTTCATTTCAGTAATTTACAGAACCATGAAGTATTGTGTCACAAATATATTAGGAGAGCATAAAAAGATCCACGTGCACAGAAACAGTCTTTATGTGGTTTATTAACGAATGTAAAAGAGAAACTGTGGTCAAGTAGGTCAAATGGGTAGATAGGTTTAGAGTGGAGCTAGAGAATAGGTATACATAGAAGAGAGTTAATTGTGAAACTTGTTTATTGGCTACCTATTTCTCGGTTTGTACATCCTCGACTCCTCTTCTTCTAAGTCTATTCAATCAAAGATGTGAGTGAAGGTCTGAACAGGATGTAATAAAACTCATACAAGTTCAAGACCTGAATATCCATAATATAAATCCATAATCAGAATATTGAAACACAAAACAACTATGTATATGATCTTGATACATGCTCAATCAGATCATAGCGGTTTGAGGGGAACATGTTTCGTCAAATATCTGAGTGACTGAAGAAGAGTAAAGAAGGATGAATGATGACACATTTCACCCACTGAAAGCAAAACACGCAGATGAGCTGAATCAACTTAATGGGAACGACTTACATTGAATAAACTTCTCTATTTTATACTATTTAATCTATAAAACTGGATGAGATGATACTGGTAATATAAAAGCCAAGTTGATCAGTTGAATCTGACTGAAGCAGCAGAAACCCCGATGTTTTCATAGTTAATTGTAACATCATCTTCATCTTGATCATAATGTATCTGTGGGACACAAACAAACAAAATAAAACATTTCGTAATGCGAGTTAAGACAAGTGCATTTTAATAGCTTCTGTATTGTCTCTGGTTTTTTATTTGTCTGTCTGCATGTCTTATTTTCAGTTGGCTTTTCATCAGGTTACTTCTTGTTTTATTTTGAAGGTTAGTTTGTCATGTCTCATTTGTGTCTGTGTTTTTGAGTTTTTGTTACCGCTGTGCAGCCGTGTTTGTTTAGTTGTCATATCTATTTTAACTTCTTTTGCTCTGCCACCTGCCGGTCTGCTTTAAGTTTGTCAGCTGCTGGGTCCAGCTTAACTATTCTACCACAGCTGTGAGATAAATATAGCTTTAGTAAAAATTTATAAGGAGAAGAGAGCATCAATAACTTTCCCAAAATGAACTCTCACATGCAGATTCACTGGCGTTCTAACCAACAACCCTCTAGTTTTAAATATAAGGAAACACAACTTGTGAATCCTCTGCTGTACCACATTTAACTCAAGAAATTTATAATAATCTCATGAACATCATGAACTACAGCTATTAGTAAATAACAAATGTCATAAAACAACCTTTAGGACTTTTGACTTTTATGTTGGATTACTATGTTTTTTTTACTTACTGTTTTATCCATCTTGGTCGTGTTCCCTAAAATGAGAAAAGGAAGTCAATTTCAGTCTAAAATAAAATTTCTAAATCATTCAAAGTTCTCATTATTAAATTTGCCTTTAGTTCTTGTCCATATGTTGACTGACACAGCAGTTATTAAAGTTGCTGCTAACCCCACAGAGACAATAACGGACCTCAAAGATACAGAAGAATCTGAAAAAAAGAATAAAAATGTCAACTTATTAAATATTAACCCCGATTCTTTTGTCCCCATGATAGAACAGAGAAAAACTGACTCATAGTGTGTTAAAACATTTATATTTCTTTTTATTCAATCATCTTCTGAAAGAGGGAGACCTCTGCACAGCCCAAACGCCAGTTGCAGGATCTCTAACAGTTTTAGCTCCACATATGTCTTATATGGTGTTATTTCTGTACTTTGCACATCACACAGTTTCAAACATTGCTTATATGGCAAAATTCCTCTTTTCTGTGTCTTATCTATTAATATGCCTGTGCACTAAAACTTCCTGTTTTTCAGTTTGGCTGAGCACTTAGTTTGTGAGTCAAAAGTGGCCTTGCTCTACAAGCCTTCATTATTAAAGTACATAAAACAATCTAATGAGCAGATACACATTAAAAATATCTCTCTATTTCTTAACATTAAATAATTTGTTTAAAGTTTTCTGTTCCTTTTAAATTCGGTCTTTTTAAAGATCCAAATGTTTACCTAACCCCTTGAAAGTATTTTAAAATATTCAGATGCTATTGTTTTTGTTGATAAATGCCAAGCACTTAAAAACATCGAAAGTTTGTGATTGCATAAGTTTTTGCACCTCATGAAATATTTTTTTTCAGTTTTTCTCCTCATGTAGTGCTTGTTTAGGTTCTTCATTTATCAAGTCTGGCACATTTTAATCTAAATTATTAAGTGTCAGAAAAATAATGAATAAAAGAAGGATTACTGATGATGATAAAAGAATATATTTATGGGTGACTACCTTGTGAATTATTATTGTTGTGGTTGTTTCTGAATTTGTGTTGCTTTCAGTTTTTCTGGATGGTGTCTTTGTTGATTTTGTGTCACCTGAATAAATGTATAATATAATTTAAAAAAAGACACAACTAAACGTTTTTGTGTTATAAATATAAGAAAAAAAACATTGTGGTAAAAAGAAACTTAAAATCAGTCAAATATATGTTTATGTGATTTTAATCACATTAACCTCCTAGGACCTGGCATCCACATATGTGGACACCACATTTTGGGTTATTTAGACCAAAATACTCAATTTTGCTCTACAAGGGCCTGATATCCACTTACGAGGACATTATACCGTTACTGTTATATCAAAATTTTAAACAAATCCTCATATGCGACTCTCATTTTCCTAGAAACAAAAATTAGGTAAAAAAAAAAAAAATCTGGTAATTCTTTGTTTTTACATTCATCAGGTCCCAATATGCCCAAATATCAAAGAGAAATTAAAAATGCATGCCGTGAATGAGTTCGGGTCTTAGGAGGTTAAACAGTTGATCATAAACTCACCTGTTTCTTCACCTGTGAGCTGAGAAGTGAAGGTAAACAGCTGCACTTTTCCTGTTTTAGTGTCAGTCACTTCACATGCCAGTATGTTATATCTTGATGAGTAAAGAAAGTTTGACTCTGGAATGGACACCGTGGTGGAGCAAACAGTGTGTGAAGTCACTGTTTGGTTGTTATTTTTGTCTACATCTTTACCTTTAATTTGCCACATCACTGTCTGATGACACTCTCCATGTGTCAGCACAGAGCAGTTTAGCGTCCCCTTATCAATGTCCTTATGTTCAGTCACTGGTGAATATAATGAGAGAAAAATGGGAAAAAAAAAGAACTATAAGGAGAGAAAAACAGAGTAAATCAGAAAAAATTATCCTAATCAATGCTATTAAGACAGTTTGAGCTGAAAACATTTTGATGTAAATACTCACAGGTAATAACAGCGACATGAACAAAAGACTGATGAACCAGAGTGTGTTGAGATGGTGTTTCTTTGACTTTGTATTGTTGACAGGAATAAAGACCAACATCCTCGACTGTGAGCTTCTTTATAAGCAGAGAACAGTTCACTGTAACACTCAGTCTGTCTGATTGAGTTTTGGCTTCTTCACCAATCTGTCCAAGTGTGATCAGCTCTACTGTTCTTGGTTTGTTTGTTGAAGTAAAGATCCACGTAGTCCCATCACAGTTATTCTGCTCATTTATCACATTTAGACAAAGTAGAGTGACGTCATCTCCAACTTTCATAAAAATCGATGTTTCATTTACAGATACTGTTGAGAAGATTGAAGAGAAATATAAAAAATAAATTAGAATACAGAAGTTTTTACAGTCAGACTGAAGATCATTTCAGACACAAGTTTATAAATATGTCCCATGCTCCTCTAAAACAACAGAGCATGCTCAGCTCTCTTATTTGCTGTAAAGGTTATTCATTGTAATAATCGCTAACCTGTAAAGGTTAATGATTATTCTAGTGATCAAACCTTATTAGTAAGGTTTGATCACTAGAGTCAAAACTTAGTTTTACTTCTGTTTAAAATGTTTCCTGTATTCTTACCTGCAATCTGAATCATCAGACATAAAAACATTTGAATCCATCTGAATTCATCCATCGTGCTTCTCTGTCTCACTTCTTTCTTGTTCTCGATCTCGACTGTCACACCCTCTGAACTGTTGACTCTTTAAACTTGTTTCCTTGGAATAGTGAAGTGTCACTAATTCATCATAACTTGTGCAATTTCTGTTATTTTTGTTCTTTTTTTTCTTTATTTAGATTGAACAACAAAAAGAAGAAAAGGAAATTATGAACAAACAATGACTTATATGTTCAGTATAAGAGGGAAAATATGACAGTATAAAACCTGTTTAATAGTTTGAACAATCTGTTGTGTTCTTTTACAGCCGTGTGAGGAGAGCAGGAGGGACGGCCCAGATATACTCAGACTGTCTTTAAGTATGTTATTGATAAATGTAAAACTGACAAAGAAGCACTTACAAACAACAACCTGTTAAAAAGTAGAACTGGACATATACAGTGGGGCAAAAAAGTATTTAGTCAGCCACCGATTGTGCAAGTTCCCCACCTAAAATGATGACAGAGGTCAGTAATTTGCACCAGAGGTACACTTCAACTGTGAGAGACAGAATGTGAAAAAAAAAAATCCATGAATCCACATGGTAGGATTTGTAAAGAATTTATTCGTAAATCAGGGTGGAAAATAAGTATTTGGTCAATAACAAAAATACAACTCAATACTTTGTAACATAACCTTTGTTGGCAATAACAGAGGTCAAACGTTTACTATAGGTCTTTACCAGGTTTGCACACACAGTAGCTGGTATTTTGGCCCATTCCTCCATGCAGATCTTCTCGAGAGCAGTGATGTTTTGGGGCTGTCGCCGAGCAACACGGACTTTCAACTCCCGCCACAGATTTTCTATGAGGTTGAGGTCTGGAGACTGGCTAGGCCACTCCAGGACTTTCAAATGCTTCTTACGGAGCCACTCCTTTGTTGCCCGGGCGGTGTGTTTTGGATCATTGTCATGTTGGAAGACCCAGCCTCGTTTCATCTTCAAAGTTCTCACTGATGGAAGGAGGTTTTGGCTCAAAATCTCACGATACATGGCCCCATTCATTCTGTCCTTAACACGGATCAGTCATCCTGTCCCCTTGGCAGAAAAACAGCCCCATAGCATGATGTTTCCACCCCCATGCTTCACAGTAGGTATGGTGTTCTTGGGATGCAACTCAGTATTCTTCTTCCTCCAAACACGACAAGTTGAGTTTATACCAAAAAGTTCTACTTTGGTTTCATCTGACCACATGACATTCTCCCAATCCTCTGCTGTATCATCCATGTGCTCTCTGGCAAACTTCAGACGGGCCTGGACATGCACTGGCTTCAGCAGCGGAACACGTCTGGCACTGCGGGATTTGATTCCCTGCCGTTGTAGTGTGTTACTGATGGTGACCTTTGTTACTTTGGTCCCAGCTCTCTGCAGGTCATTCACCAGGTCCCCCCGTGTGGTTCTGGGATCTTTGCTCACCGTTCTCATGATCATTTTGACCCCACGGGATGAGATCTTGCGTGGAGCCCCAGATCGAGGGAGATTATCAGTGGTCTTGTATGTCTTCCATTTTCTGATGATTGCTCCCACAGTTGATTTTTTCACACCAAGCTGCTTGCCTATTGTAGATTCACTCTTCCCAGTCTGGTGCAGGTCTACAATACTTTTCCTGGTGTCCTTCGAAAGCTCTTTGGTCTTGGCCATGGCGGAGTTTGGAGTCTGACTGTTTGAGGCTGTGGACAGGTGTCTTTTATACAGATGATGAGTTCAAACAGGTGCCATTCATACAGGTAACGAGTGGGGGACAGAAAAGCTTCTTACAGAAGACGTTACAGGTCTGTGAGAGCCAGAGATTTTCCTTGTTTGAGGTGACCAAATACTTATTTTCCACCCTAATTTACGAATAAATTCTTTACAAATCCTACCTTGTGAATTCATGGATTTTTTTTTCACATTCTGTCTCTCACAGTTGAAGTGTACCTCTGGTGCAAATTACTGACCTCTGTCATCATTTTAAGTGGGGGAACTTGCACAATCAGTAGCTGACTAAATACTTTTTTGCCCCACTGTATAGAGCAAATGACACTAGTGGGAGGAGCTGTGTAGCGGATGGCGCAAAACTTCAGGATCCACCTACACAGAGTAGGCAAGAGCATTGTGACTCATCAGTAACATGTGACACTGTCATGTAGCAATAACATCTCTTCATACAGTGAACGCTTTATGGTATCAAAGTCTCCTAAACAGTGCTTGACCTCTGAACTGAGGTTTTACAACTCATGGTCTGTCCCACTGTTATCCAGATGCATCATCTAACATCTGTATGTTTTGTGAGTCTCATGCGTTCATATTTAGAAAACATATAAAAGAAGAAGTGGTTTGATTTCTGGGTGCAGTGTGTGATTTCACCATGTCCTCATCTGTAGGGTTTAAACTCAGTCCATGAATAACAGGAAGAGTCCTTTTACATCTGGAAGAAAACAGTCTCTATCGAGGAAGTCAAGTTTTTGTTAACACCCACCTAGAGATGATTTGTTTAGATAGTTTAATGCCATTACTTAATATTAGCTATACATGATCATTATCTAGAGTTATTATCCTTGTTAATCTTTAGAAATGTCTTTATGATGAGGCCAAGTTGAGGTATTTTCATCAGAATGTGGCAGCAAAAGCATCAGAGCTCTGGTGGTGTGACTCTATAATAACATGCAGACAATATCAAAAGCATAAATGGTTAACACTCTAAGTTATCTCTGACAGATGTAAGACTAAGCTATACACCATGTTTGATAAATGTGCACATTTTATTGCCTTTATTTAATTATATTTTTGTATTGATTTAGCTTTTTAGAATACTACTACTAATATACTACTGTGTAAATTAGTTAACATCACCGTTTCTCTTGTGTTTGGGAGGCTTGTTCTGCCACTCAGATGTTTCTTTTTTCTAATGCTGTGTAAGATGCAGTTGAATTATATTTTTTCTTCATTAATGCCTCTGTTGGAGCTATGTGCCCTTTAGTAAATGCATTTTTTATATCACTAAATGATCAAGCCAGTTGCATATGTAGTTGGTGTGGTGATTCAGAAAGTGTCACAATCTTTAGATTGTAAAGAAATGTGTGGAAAATCATGACGTGTTTTGACCTGTGACGTAAGGTTTCGACACTCAATGTCTGTTCCACTATTTTATAATGTATATGCTCTATCATTTGCACTCTCTCACAATGAGTCACATACATTTATATTTAGAAAACACATAAAAGAAGAAGTGGTTTTAACACTGTGGGATCTCACCGAGTCCTGACTGATTTGAGGCTTCCACTTTGGTGGCCTCAGAATCTCGTCTCTGCTTTTTGCAGATGATGAAGTGTGAAGTGGCCAGAATGAGATTTAGCAACTCTAAGTCCGAGACCGTGCTTCTCCACTGGACAAGGGTGGAGTGCCCACTCCAGGTCAGGGACAAGTTGCTGCCAAGTGGAGGAATTTAAGTACCTTGAGGTCTTGAGGACAGTGAGCAGAAGACTGACAGACAGATCTACAGTTGTTAGTAAACAACAGATATCAGAAACACAATCTTTTGATACCTGATGTTATTTTATAAAACCGTTTTGTTCCCTTAAATAAAAAAATAATAATGTCAGTTTCAAATGAAAACTTAACATAGACATATGAAGCATTTTTAACATAATAATATCTTTAAAATATAGCTGCATCTGTGTCTTTAGAGACATAACTAAAACAAAAATTGGATTGAGTTGTTGTTGTTTTTTTGATGCATTTCTAAATTTTCACTCCAATTTCCCAGCCTGACTGAGCATTTGTGCTGCTAAAGCTCTGACAGCTCAAATGCTCATTCTGGTCCCACGAACGCCAAGAAAAGCCTTAGATGTTCATATTCATGCTGCTGTATTTCAGAGCTATTTTGGAGGCACAAAGCAAACCTACACTATATTACAAATGTGGTTTAAATGTTTTGGCTAATCAATGTAATGAAGTAAGACCTTAGTAGCACAAAATACGTCCATAAAGAAAGCAAATGGATTACAGAACAGAGACAGATCTTTATTTTATTGCTATTTTAGCTACAGAGAACTGAATGGTTTTTTGGATACATGTAGATATTGTAGCGGGTCGGGGCTGTTCGGGGTTCTGTTTGTACAGTGATGTTTTGTTTGTGTTGCCATGGTGACAGGTGACGCCCTCTTGCTGCGAAGGTGTGTCCTTCCGGGGGTCAGAGGGCGCCCTGTGTTGTTGTTGTTTTTCGCTGTGCTGTGGCCGCGCTGAGCATTAGCTAGCGGCAGTGTTTTCTGGAATTGTTAATAAATGGCTGTGCTCCCTGGCTAGCTCACGGAAGCAAGACCGAACGACACCTCCGTCTCCTCCTTTTCTGAGCTCGCCACATTGGTGTCAGAATTGGGATAGCTCACCCTCGCCATAATGGAGAGAGACATTCAGAGGCTGGAGCAAGCTGTCGAGGAGAACATTCCCCGCCTGGGAAACTGGCGATTGAAGAGAGAGTATGTGAGCGGCCATGTAAGTCCCCCGACATGTCCCGATGGCGCGAGCGCACTGCGGCGGCGGCCCATCGCGACAGATGCTAGGGCAATGCTTCATGGGCTACCTCTGTCGACCCGCACGCCGAGCCCCCAGCCATGAGCAGTTATGCCTACCACGCCAGTTAAGGTACCGAAATACAACGGGCTAACCCCGCTAGAGCCCTACCTCTCACAAGTGCGGCTGGCCACCAGACATAGTGGCTGGAGCGAAGAGGAGACTGCTACACACCTAGCGCTAGCATTAGAGGGAGATGCACTGCAGATACTCCTCGACCTAGCCCCGGCAGAGCAGCATGAGCTCCAGGCCCTCACCGCAACACTCGAGAGGCGATTCGGGCAGCGGCACTCCACTGATCAGAGCAGAGAGCAGCTGACCAACCAGAGCCGTCGACCGGGGGAGGCCTGGGCACCTTTGCAGCAGACGTGTTGCTGTATGCTCGTCGTGGCTACCCGGAGTTTCCAGCAGCAACCTGTGAGGAGCTTAGCTTGCATGCTTTTCTGCGAGGACTTTTCCCAGAGCGACTACACCAACACGTCCGCCTGGCCATGCCTCAGACCCTCCGTGAGGCGCTCCTTGAGGCTGAAAGGGCCGAGCCAGTGCTCACCTCGCGACCTAACCAGCAGGTGCCCCCCCCCCCCCCCCCAAACTACCCCCAAATCAGAGCCGCAGACTGCGACGGGGAGGGGGAGGTCGCCGAGATTTCCCAGCTGCAACCCTCGGTGCCCCGGAGGCGTCCTCGTCGACCGACCGCTGCTACCGGTGCGATGAGCCTGGCCACGTGGCGCGTCACTGCCCAGCACCAGCCCCGAAGACCAGAACTACGCAGCCTCAGGGAAACGAGGAGGGAGCGGTGTAGCGAGGGGACCACCACTCCAGCTTCCTGCCCCCCTCCAAGGACGATGCACAGTGGTGGGCCAAGTTGGGCACCTCAAAGGACTCTACCTGAGCTGCTGTGTTGAGGACCAGCCGTGCCAGGCCCTGGTGGACACAGGGTCTACCATTTCCCTGCTACGACCTGGCGTGCTCCCTGAAACATCTGGGCCACTGGTGAAGGGTTGGTTGCCCACGGACACCCAGCTGCTGACAGTGACGGGGGAGAAAACTGTTATGCGGGGGAAGAAACCGTTGCGGATCCGAGTGAAGGATCTAGAGCTGGTGCACGACTTCTGGCTCGCCGACATTCAAGACCAGTGCATCATTGGCCTGGATCTGCTGAGCCGCTGGAGGGCCTGCGTCGACACCGCGAAGCTAGCTGTCACTCTTGGCGCAGAGACTTTTGCCCTCCAGCCCGGCCAAAAGTAGGGAGTGGGGACCAGACGAGACAGGCGTCAGGCAGCTGCTGCTCAGCAGATTTCGGATGCCGGTGGCTCTGGGTCATCTTCACCCCCAGTCCCCAGATCTCCACTCGCCTCAGCCTCTCAGCCCGACAAACCTCCTTCGACCGAGACCATCGAGGCTGTCGATGACCTTTGGCAGCGCAGTTGCGTAGGCCTCAACGTCGACCAGCGCCAGCGGTTGAGGTGCCTCCTGGACGAGAATGTGGACATCTTTGCCGCCAGTGACAAGGACTGTAGGCAGACGAGTCTGGTCCAGCACACCATCGACACCGGCTCTGCTCAGCCCATCCGTCTGCGCCCACACCGGCTGCCCCTCTCAAAACGGCAGGTAGCGGAGGAGAAGATCCGTGAGATGGCTGCGGCTGGGGTGATCGAGCCGTCCAATAGCCCATGGGCGGTACCCGTGGTTCTGGTGGGGAAGAAGGATGGCAGCCCGAGGTTCTGTGTGGACTTTCGCCGTCTCAATGCAGTCACCAAGAAGGACTCGTACCCGCTGCCGCGGATCGACGAGGCCCTATTTACGTTACTGGCTCCAGTTGGTTCAGCTCCCTCGACCTACGCAGCGGTTACTGGCAGGTGGAGCTAGCCCCCGACGCAAGGCCTAAGACTGCATTCACCATTGGACAGGGGCTGTGGCAGTTCAGGGTCATGCCATTTGGGCTCTGCAATGCGCCAGCGACGTTTGAGAGGCTGATGGAGAGGGTGCTCGTGGATATCCCTCGTAGCCGCTGCATTGTGTACCTGGTGGTGCCCGGTGGTGACTTCGACAGTGCACTGTCTCACCTGAGAGAGGTCTTGAGTGCCATCCGACGAG
Source organism: Aulonocara stuartgranti (assembly GCF_965226115.1). NCBI lineage: Eukaryota > Metazoa > Chordata > Actinopteri > Cichliformes > Cichlidae > Aulonocara > Aulonocara stuartgranti. Next base: position 21,664,574 of record NC_138951.1, read on the forward strand.
TTGGGCTGCGGCTCAACCCCGCGAAATGCCGCCTGTTGGCGAGAGAGACCACGTTCTTGGGCCATGTGATCAGCGCTCGAGGTGTCGCCACTGACCCCGCAAAAGTGGCAGCGGTCCGGGACTGGCCGACTCCCTCGAACGTCCAAGAACTGCGGAACTTCCTGGGCCTAGCCTCCTACTACCGTTGGTTCATCAAAGGGTTCGCGACAATGGCCAGCCCCCTCCACCGCCTGACTGACAAGGGACAGCTGTTTGGCTGGGGGGATGCCTGTGCTGCGGCTTTTGCACAGCTGAAGGAGGCCCTCACCAGAGCCCCAGTCCTGGCCTACCCCGACGCCCGGCAACCTTTCATTGTGGACACTGATGCTAGCATTGTAGGGGTCGGGGCGGTCCTCTCCCAGCAGGATGAGGCTGGAGAACGGGTGGTGGCGTACTTCAGTCGTGCCTTGGGGCGAGCCGAGAGGAACTACTGCGTGACCAGGCGGGAGCTGCTGGCCGTGGTGCTAGTGGTGCGGCACTTCCAGCCATATCTGCATGGCTGCCGGTTCCTCCTGCGCACTGACCATGCATCTCTGACTTGGCTCCTGAACTTCAAACACCCAGAAGGGCAGGTGGCCCGCTGGCTGGAGGTCCTTCAGGGCTATGACTTCGAGATCCAGCATTGGCCAGGTCGACAGCATGGCAACGCTGATGCCCTCTCCAGACGGCCCTGCGTAGCCGTCAAGTGCCGCTACTGCCTGCGACAGGAGGAGCGGGCCCAGGAGGTGCTGGGGGTGGCTACTGCTCAGGCCACAGCCGGCGGAAGGGGGTGGCTCCTGTTGACAGCACAGCAGCTGAAGCGGGAGCAGGAGGCCGACGCGACGCTGGTTCAGGTGGGGGCCTGAGATGGACTACTACAGGAGGCTGAGGGAGCGGCTGCAGGTGGTTCATGACTACACCCGCCAGGCCCAGGCCAATGACAGAAAAGAGCCTACGACACCAAGTGCCGAGGGGGGGGGGGGGGGGGGGGGTTTCATGCCTGGCGACAAGGTTTGGGTGTACTGCCCAGTTCGCAAGAGAGGAGTGTCCCCCAAACTCTGCAGTCACTTGGCAAGGGCCGGCGGAGGTCGTGGAGCGGCTAACTGACGTGGTGTACTGTATCCGCATGCCGGGCCCGGGGCGCATGGTGGTGTTGCACCGGGACAGGCTCTCACCGTACCGACCGCTCGCTCCGGCAGACGGCGGGGCAGAGGATGATGGTGGCACCCCATGTTCTGACCCGAGTGACTTTTCCCCTGCCGGTCGTGACTGGCCGGTGCACCAAAAGAAGGCACCTGGACATTTGTAGGACTTTGTGTGGGGTAATGGGGTCGTCGGGGACGACTGACCCCTAAGGTGGGGGCTATGTAGCGGGTCGGGGCTGTTCGGGGTTCTGTTTGTACAGTGATGTTTTGTTTGTGTTGCCATGGTGACAGGTGATGCCCTCTCGCTGCGACGGTGTGTTCTTCCGGGGGTCAGAGGGCGCCCTGTGTTGTTGTTTTTCGCTGTGCTGTGGCCGCGCTGAGCATTAGCTAGCGGCAGTGTTTTCTGGAATTGTTAATAAACGGCTGTGCTCCCTGGATAGCTCACGGAAGCAAGACCGAACGACACCTCCATCTCCTCCTTTTCTGAGCTCGCCACAATATTGATACTTGCTTTAAGTTATGGAAAAATACTGGTTCAGCTTTATACAATGAAATGTTTAAAATGTCTTGAGAGACAAAGAGAGAAAGAGACATTTATTTACACAGTTGTGTGCTAACCTAAAAAAGGAAACATAAACATGAATATCTGGTGTAATAATTGTGTTCTCTGTTCACCCAGCCGTCTTTTAGAGATTCTGAGCAGTTCATAGTCATGTAAAAGTAGCAACGAAACCAACTGTATTTTCATAAACATTGTAAAAAACGATAATTTTTTAATTTAGGTGTTGATGTTTCTTTGGTTGGGGGGGAAGGGGGGGGCACGGGTTGCCTGTGGGGGTTTCAGCTCGGCACTCTTCCAATAACCAGCATTTTATTAAATCTCTTGGAAACATTAAGCTCAACATCCATGAAAACAACATTAAGACAACCTTGTGAAGCAATCTAGCTACAAACAGCAATAACTTAATTAGCATGTTGCTATCACACTGCCTCAAGTCAAAACCAAAATGTCCTTTTCATTAAATACGAGTCCTTTATTCGACTGCTTCATTAAATACGAGTCCTTCCTCCAACTGTGTGAGCTATGTGATTGCAACATTGACAGTAGAATAGAGGTTGCTGGGATCAGCAGTGGATGCAGAGGATGGAGCATTCACCATGCTGTAGGTCACAGTATCGCCTTCACCATCACGATGAACCTGAAAAACAAAAGGAATTTGTATGATACATAAACTAACATGAATAAATGAATAACGTTGAAGTCCTCAGTGCCTTATTTTGCAATTTTGATGAAAGTAATCTGAAGCCTATCAAAAATGTAATAGCTTCTTCCTCTGCACATATTCAACATTAATCATATTAGACAGTCTTTGCCAGCTTACCTGGGTTTTACTGTTGCTATTCTTGGTGTAGCTGATGGTGGCATAGGAAACTTCAGGCTCCACCTACACAATGAAAAAAAAACAGCAGAACATGCTGTCACCTCACTAATATGTGTGATGCTGTGTCACGTAATAATAACAACTCTTCATCTGCTGAACACTTCAAAACTCTTTAACTACCTTGAATGTCATATGCAGTGTTGGGAAGGTTACTTTTAAAATGTATTCCATTACAGAATACAGAATAAATGCCCCAAAATGTATTCTGTAACGTATTCCGTTACGTTACTCAATGACAGTAACCTATTCTGAATACTTTGGATTACTTAATATATTATCATGCTTTTTACAACAACGTGAATGTACTATTGCTGTGTGATTTATTACCATTACTGAAGGTCCGCGGCTCCGAACCTTAGTAAAGGGACCTCTGACTAATACGGCGGGGTCCGTGTTGGGCTTTCAGCCGAAAAATAGCTTTACTTTGTTGTGTGGGTCAACTTTTCTTGCGAGAGACAGAGAAAGGCGTTGAAAGGCTGCTCCAACGGAACTTATTGTTTTCGGAGGAGAACACGGTGTACAGTCGAGTCTTAATAGCTTACTTACAACTGGGCTCCTCAGGCACTCTTCTTGGCTGCAGTGGTTATTATTATATTTACATGCTTCCAGCTCCCGTTTTTTCTCGATGACAACTCGTACCTTTCCACTCCCCTTTTTCTCCCTCCTCTTGCTCACAGACACGGGTATAACGGGTATGGCAGTCCATTCTCCCTGCAACACGGACTATACTGCCCATGATGCTACATTCTTTTGAGCTATTCTTGTAGCATTCTGCCTGTTAGCTTAGCACAACAACAACAACAGCAAAAAGGTGCTCTCTCACCCAGGAAACACACAGCCGCGCGAGAGATAGAGCGTCGCCCTGTAACCATGGCAACCGTAACGCTGCCGCCTGGAACAACAGAACGTAGCTGTCAAACAAAACCCAAACAGTCCTGACCCGCGACAATATGAAACAGGAAAGTACCGCAGTGTAATCCATTTATTTCAACAAAGTAACTGTATTCTAAATACCACCTTTTTAAACGGTAACTGTAACGGAATACAGTTACTCATATTTTGTATTTTAAATACGTAACGGCGGTACATGTATTCCGTTACTCCCCAACACTGGTCATATGAGGTGGCATATTGTGGTGACCTGCTCTACCTCCTGAGCTACAGGAGGTAGAGCAGGTCACCTGTTGATTGTAAGGTTGGTGGTTCGATCCCTGGCTCCTCCAGTCTGCATGCCAAGTATCTTTGGGCAAGATACTAACCCCAAGTTGCTCTCTGATGTATCCATCGGAGTATGAATGTGTAAGAATGTAGTTAGGAAGCACTCAGTTTAGAGAATGCATGGGTGTGAATGTGGTATGTTGTATAGAGCACTTTGAGTACTCTGGGAGAGTAAAAAAGCGCTATATAAGAATCAGTCCATGTAAACTGTCTCAAAATGTTATTTTTGCATTAAAACTGCTGTTCAGTGTTGAAACTGCTGTTCAGTTGCATCATCTTACTTCCTTATCCTTTCTATAGCTCCAATGTTTCTTATGCATTTATATTTAGAGAAAACATTAAAGACAAAGTGGTTTACACTTTGCTCTGGGTGTAGTGTGTGATCTCACCAAGTCCTGAATGGTTTGAGGAGCAGATTGAGTCTCTGTGGGCTTCAAACTCAGTCCCTGAAAAAGAAGACATAGTCCAGTTACATCTGGAGGAAAACTGTCTCTGTGATGCTAGTTTAGCTCGAGGTTAAGGCACCTCAATGATAAGCTGACATATTGCTTATTTAATGTAAGTTGAACAAACACTTAATTATGTATATTAAAACTCACAGCATTTTCATACTTCTGTGTTTTGTTTCCTGAAAAGACAAAAATATTCACTGTAAAACTCCACATTTGTCAAACCCTCTTGATCTATAAAAGTTTTATCTGTAAATGTTCTCACCCTTATTTTTCTTCCATCTGATGACAAACACAGCTGTTATTACCAATATAACCAAACCAACAGCTCCAGTGATGTACAATGAAAGAGCTGAAATAAAAAGTATATAATGAAACATAAAAACATATTTGGATGAAAGTTCTTACAAATGTTTGAAAAACTTTTCATGCAGCTTAATTGCATACAAAATGCGGTTAAAGTGACATGCTATATATGCACAATAACTTGATGAGAGTTGATGAGAAAAACATGAACTGCATGAAGGTTTAAATTCAGACGTGACTTTATAGGCAGAAACTGTCCGACTACATAAATACTAGGGGTGCAACGATATTCGTATCGATATTGAACCGTTCGATACAGTGCTTTCGGTTCGGTACACATATGTATCGAACAATACAACATTTGTAATTTATTTTATCAACTTTCCTTCTGACGATGCTGTCTGTGTTGAGCGCTCAGTGAATCTGTGTTCGACTACTCCGCCTAGCCTGCACTGTCGAGCGCAGATCCACTGAGCGCTCAACGCAAACAGCATAGTCAGAAGGAAGAGCGCAGGGCAAGCTAGCGAGACAGAAGTTAAGCTCTCCTTGCAACAGGCAAATTGAACCTCATTCAGATCTGGCGTTTGGAATTATTTTGGTTTTCATGTGACGTATGACCCTGAAGGTAAGCGAGTCATGGACTAAAGTAAAACAGTATGTTGGATGTGCCATGCAATGCTCAATTACATTGGTGTGAACTAGTGTGTTAGCGCAGTTAGCTCGTTAACGTGTTGGCCGTCTAGCCCCATGCACGGAGCGATCGGCGGTAGCTCGTTAACGGAGATTTGCCGTGTTGTGGCGTTAAGGTCATTTCAACGAGATTAACCTGAAAGCACTAGTGGGAACACAACGAATATGACTGCACATTTACGCCGACATCATCCTAGTGCAAAGACAAGTGGAAGCAGACAAAAAAAAGCAAGCATGCTACTAACTTTAGCCGAGTCATTTAGACAGCTGTTAGCACATGATTCTCCTTATGCTGCTGAGAATATAGCCCAGAAGAAGCGGATAGTATAGCTTTTATTTTGGAAAGAGCCATTTCTCTGTAATAAACTCTCTTTTCCAAAGATGAGTGATTCCTCAATCAGATACAGGGCTTGCAATATCGCTAGCCCGACGTCCCGGAGCTAGCGATTTTTTTCAGTCGGGCTGCCAAAATCTATCTCTTCCCTGCCCGTCGGGCTATTGTAGGAAGGAAAAATATATGTCAATGCTTTTGCATTCTTTCAGAAATGTAGCTGGGTAATTATGTCATTGGCATCGGTGAGCCACTGTCAATATGTGACATATTGAAGTCGCGTTTGAATTTGCGCTTGTTTTTTTGCTTTCACTTTGCAATCGTGCGAACTGTGTATAGAGAGCGACAGCACTGATCTGTGAGTGATGATAATTTGTGCACCAATTCCTCTGACATCGTCTTATTAATCGTTAGCTTACTATGCAAACATGACAAGTGAAATCTCCCGCAGCAAGCTTAAACATGTGAGAGGTTGATCGCGCAGAGAATCGCTGAGCTTATGTGAGTGCGTGTGTAAAAGCATTTCAGTTCTGCTGAGCCAAATAAGACAGGTCAGGGTGAAGAAGTGACAGCCAAAGAAAAGCTTACCACAAAACGGAGAAGTTATGACAAATCAGACTATAAGGCAAAAAGAAAGTGCAGCTTTATGGTTTCATGGACAAAAGAATTTCTGTGGCTGCAATATGATGAGCTAAATAACCAGGGCTGCACATAAGTGGTCCGCAGGTGCGCATTCGCTGTCAAAATAAAAAACACGCACAAGGGTTAGGGTTAAATTTAAAAACTGTACTTTTGAGTTAAAATATATATTTATAATTTTAATAAATGACAAATTAAAAATGCATGAACATTTTTTTGTATCGAAAAAATATCGAACCGTGACACCAAAGTATCGAACCGAACCGAACCGTGAATTTTGTGTATCGTTGCACCCCTAATAAATACATCTCCACTACATCACATCTCCAATGACTACAAAGATATTCAGAAGTGAATCAATCACTGAACTGCAAAAATCAATCATTTTCTGCTTCCTGTAAGATAAGAGGCTTATTTTGGATGTCTCTAATGTAATGGAACAAAATGGAAAATAAATATTTAAAAACAAAAGTTTAAAAGTCTTCTTAAAGCTCCAAACAAACAGATATTTTTGATGAATGTAGTCAGCTTAATCATCATAATCTAACCTGTTATGGAAGGACTACTTTTTGTTATTGTGGTTGTTTCTGGTGTTGTGTCGCTTTCAGATTTACTGTTCATTTTTGTTGTTGTTTTTGGGTCAACTGAATAAATGAAAAAATAGGGGAAAAGCATGTTCAAAATTTGTTTCATAGTGTGCTTTATATGTTTTATATAGAACAACATTTTTTCTGCTTAAAATGTTACATTTTTCTATCACATAAATATTTAAGGTGATTTTAGTCATTTTAAACATTTGATCAGGATCTCACCTGTTTCCTCACCTGAGGGCTGTGAGCTAAACACCTGTACTCTTCCTGATTTAGTATCAGTCACCTCACACTTGAGTATTTCATCCCTTGATGAGTATAAATAATTATTCTTCAGAACAGACACAGTAGTGGAGCAGTGAGTCTGTGAAATCACAATTTCTTTGTTCTCTTTGTCCACATCTTGACCTTTAAGCAGCCATTTCAATGTGTGACAACACTGTTCATTTCTCACCACAGAGCAGTTTAACGTCACCTTCTCAGTGTCCTTATGTTCAGTCACTGGCAACGATGGAGACAAAGACAGCTCAAATTAGTCAAGTTATCTTAATAACTATGATTGTTGTCATGTTTGAGAACAGTATGAAAATATTTTGATGTAAATACTCACAGGTAATAACAGAGAGATCAACCAACGACTCATGAACCAGAGTGTCCTCAGCTCGTGTTTTTCCTAGTTTGTATTGTTGACAGGAATAAAGACCAACATCCTCGACTGTGAGCTTCTTTATAAGCAGAGAACAGTTCACTGTAACACTCAGTCTGTCTGATTTAGTTTTGACTTTTTCACTAATCTGTCCAAGTGTGATCAGCTCTACTGTTTCTCTGTTTCTTGAAGTAAAGATCCACGTAGTCCCATCACAGTTATTCTGCTTATCTATCACGTTTAGACAAGGCAGAGTGACGTCATCTCCAACTTTCATAAAAATGGATGTTTCATTTACAGATACTGTTGAGAAGATTAAAGAAAAATGTGAAAAATAAATTAGAATAAAGAATTTTTTACAGTCAGACTGAAGATCATTTGAGATACATTTCTAAATAGAGCATGCTCAGCTGTCTTGTTTACTGTAAAGTTAGTGTTGGCAATAATACTGATAACATTTATTTTAACTGCTATTAAAATGTTTCCTGTATTCTTACCTGCGATCTGAATCATCAGCATCCGACATAAAAACATTTGAATCCATCTGAATTCACCCATCGTGCTTCTCTGTCTCACTTCTTTTTTGTTCTCACTCTCGACTGTCACACCCTCTGAACTGATGAGTACTTAAAACTTTTGTACTTCCTGTCAGTAGCGAGATTTCACTTCCTCAGCAAAATGTCTTTAGTTCTCTTTTTTCCTGAAGTCTACATTTCATAAATGAGTATCTCACTCTTTGTATGAAATTCATGGTGTAATTTTTTTTATACAAAGTGACATTATATTTATATTTAGCAGATGCTCATTGTGTCCATTCCCACAGTGTATTTATAATAATGATGTGTATGGCACATCATTGTTATAAAGATTTTTTGGTGAAGGTGAGAAATGTATTTCTTCAACAGTTAAAAGGTCAAACTCCTTAAACCCAATAAAATTTGACTTTTGATGTCTGAGAGATTATTTTAGTTTATAAAACAGAGCAGATAAGATGATTTAGTCAACTGAAATCTTCCTGTTCCTTGTTCTTAATCTTAAGTAATTGCTTCCTGATGAAGTCAAGAGGAAGTGTTTTCTTCAAAAAGTGGCGGCAACAACATTATCAGAGCTCTTCAGGTTTGACTCTATAATAACAACTAGATAAACAAAAGAAACATAAATTGTTCAAATACAGAGGAGATGTGACTAAATTATTAAATTATTATTTCTAACAGAATTAAGGTTGAGCTGTATATGTGCTCATTTTATTGTGTTTTTTTTATTGTGTTTGAGTGTTTGTTTGTTTGTTTGTTTTTTAGCTTCTGAACTTTACTGAGCTCTGATGAGTTTAATTTACATCATTGCTTGTTTTTGTGAGGTTTGTGAGAGGTTTACTGAGATGTTTTTGTTCTGTCTGAAAATAAATCAAGTTAATTTGCATAGTAAAGTATCATAGTCAATAATAAAGAGAATAATGATGCAGACTTGACGGGAGAAGGGAGTGAAAGATGGATTCATGCAGCGGCTGCAGTGATACGTATACTGTACTGGTCCGTCGTGGTGAAGAGAGAGCTGAGTGTAAAAGCGCAGCTGTCAATTTACGGGTCAATCTACGTCCTAACCCTCACCTATGGACCACGAGCTGTGGGTAGTGACCAAAAGAACAAGATCACGGATACAAGCGACGGAAAGTATCTTCTTCTGAAGGGTGGCTGGCATCTCCCTTAGAGATAGGGTGAGGAGTTCGTCCGGGAGGGGCTCAGAGTAGAGCCGCAGCTCCTCCACATTGAAAGGAGACAGAAGAGGTGGTTTGGGCACTTGAAAAGGATGACTCCTGGCTGAGGAGCTCTGGGCATGTCCCACCGGGAGGAGGCCGAAGGGGCAGACCCAAGACACACTGGAGAGATTGCATCTCTCTGGACAAGCTGGAGGAGGTGGCCCAGGAGAGGGAGGTCTGAGCATCTCTGCTTAGGCTGTTACACAACCCTGCCCTGAATAAGCGGAAGAAGATGTATGGATGGATGGACTTCATTCAAAAGTGGTTAGAAAACATTTTATGAAATTCACTTTCAGCGTTTTAATATGAAATAAGATTAGATAACACCTAAATACACACATTAAAAGTAAAGCTTGAAACAGAAAAACAACCAATATTAAAATGATCTCATTTTATATCTAAAAGATTTTTTGTATAAAACCAGAAAGGATGAAATACTGTTGATATGCTGCTGTTGTTGATCAGTGGAGTCTGAGAGAATCAGGAAATTTTGCAACGTTTACAGTTGATTGCTTTTAGTTTATTGCAGCATCATTTTTATCTTTATCATAATGTAACATCACTCATCAGATTTAAGAAATAACTTGTTATTGTTCTAAATATTTATTGATGGTTTCTTTTATTAATTTTCTTTTTTCCTTTGTTTTTCTTTTTGACACTGCATGTATTTGTCTGAAGGTTAGTTTCTTATGTGTCTTTATGTTTTATTTGTTTGTTTGTTTGTTTCCTTTGCTCTGTTGTCCATATTGTAGTGAGCTCTGCTGCTGTTGTAACCACAGTTTGATGAAAATACGTTCTCTGGATGATGACTTTCTAACATATGAAAGGGAAAATCAATCAGCATTCCTGTAAGAAAAAAACTAAAGGCCATGTTCTTTTATTTAACTTTGGACACATTATAAATGCTTTGCTTCTGGAAACGAATCTAAAATGGGAAGCTTGTTTAGAATCACAGTTTGGTGCTTCACTACTAAGTATCTGATTGTCGCCCCCTGGTGCTTCGGCGGCTGAGTGTACCCATTTCTTGTGCTACGGGATGTGGAGCGTCTCTCCTACATCGGCTCTGGCAAAACTGAGCAACTTCTTCCTTCATTTCCTGGAAGGAGGAGCCATACACGAAGCAGCAGAAACCCGCCGGCTACAGTGGGCTGCTAGCGGGCAAACGGCACCGTGATTCCGACCGTTAATTGGGAGTTAAGAGCCTAACTCGGATGCCTCTATGATCCAGCTAACCGTACAGCGAGATATACAGAGTTCAGTTTGCACAAGGTAAGGCGTTTGGGGGCACTAAATTAGCTAGCGTGAGGTTAGCTAACCGTGGGTAGGTGTCACGGTCACGTACACCAAACCCCATTCAAAAATCTGTCAATTTAAGGTTCGCCCTAGTCTGTTAACCCCACCATGAAGCTCATCTATAACGAGTTAGTTTAGTCGGCAGCGAGATATATTTCGATGCCGACTGATTGAAAATTTGAGAATTTGCTCTGCAGTCGAAATAAACCCTGTTTGTTTGTTTTTTTTTACTAAAAAAAAAAGTGCAATCAAAATGAAAAGTCTAGTGAAAATTCTCCTAATTTTAAATTTGATTTTACCATTTAAATGTACTATAGATGGAGGCTGGTCTATCTCCATGTCCAATGCACATTGCCAGCTTTATGGTTGATTAATGCATATTTTTGGTGCATTTATTAATGAAATTATTTTCCATAAATTAAATGAATTTAGTGGTAGAATGATCTCCATAGAAGCAAGGCTAACTATTTGTCATCGCCACAGTGAGGAGGACGACAGGTTTATTTTTAGTTGATTAAGAAAGATGGAGACAAAATTAATGGCAGAATAAACCAAATAAAACAAGGTATCACGGATTTATGAATGGCGGGGTGTAAAATAGAAAGTAGTTCCCCATGTGCTGGGAGATTAGCAAAAGGGATTAGCGCTGCACAAGGACAAACAGACGACAACCACGCACCACTCCTTCCTTCATTACACCCTCATCTTTATCCTAACATGCCACAAAACCCATTTCTCTCAGGGGGCTGCCTGCTGTGGTTTTAAATTATGGTGGTGTAATAGTATTTAGGTTATTTTGACTCTACACATACATGAAAAATCAGAATCCGACAAAATTCAGGTTGTTTAGATTCAGAATTGATCTAATGACCCAATTAGGATAAAATACCATTTTCCTCTGCACTTACTCTCTCGAGAAGACCCTGCTTCACAGCCTACCTGTGAGACGGTTTGATCATTTCAGGTTTGACCTTCTGAAATGTGAGGATTTTCTGGTTTTCTCTGTTGCTGTAAAATAGAATAAGCTTGGTAAGACTGAGTAAATTGAAGATCTGGGTTAAATCCCTGCCCACGTGTGTCTGTTATGTGTAATCGTGTAAAGTAAGAACAACAACAAAAGAAACCGATCATCTACATGCATTTATTTTTTGGCATTTTATCAGAATTGAAAAAAAGAATAATGTTGTATTCATCTATAAATATTGGGAAGTACACAGATACAGGCAAGAATGGGGAAATAATTTTAGGTTTCCGTTAGATATTTGATTGTCTGTGCAGTTAAAGTAATTTAAAGACCTAGAATAGGTCCCACTCGTTTAAGATCTACGTTGTGTACATATAGATTGTTGTGCCCTGCATTCAACATCACAGGAACACCTTACATAATCTCTCACTAAGGGAATACTGATATTATTCCCTGTCTTGCTTCATCACCTCAAATGTGAGGGTTATCTGGTTTTCTCCAATGTTGTAAACTAACTATTGGACGAGGCTTAGCTCTTGTCTTATTTATTAGTGTGGATACTGATTAAGCATCCACTGTATTAAGATCCTAATCTTTCTTATTATATTTCTCTTTGTAATATAAATATTCTCTATATTTGATTAGAAGGCTGTATTCTTCCTGCCCTTAACCTCTACAGGTTTGTTTAAATATGTAAGTCAAGGCCCTGGATTAGACCTCTACTTATTCTCTTTAGACTAAGAAGATTTGAGTTTGTATTTTGATGACAACAGCAAGATGACTGAGTTTTGACATATGAATGAGAAGAAAATTTCTTTTGTCATACATAGCAGAAGTACCATTAGATGGATTCATAAATTAACAATAATCTCAATGATTGAGCTGCTAACTTAAACAGTATCTCATGCATTGATGTTAAATACTCTGAGGTGCACAGTAACACTCATGGTAGTGCTGGCTGTTGTCCTGTTTCTGTGAGCTGTACAGCTGTTCTTTTTTCCCCATAGTAGAAGCTTGGATGCATTCGACCATACATAAAGACAGCTGCTCGTTTGTAGCAGCAGTTGATGTTTGAGGCTGGATTACCAACCAAGCAAATATCCTGAGGCCTTGAAGGTTTACTATATATCACTTAATTTAATTTGACATATTTTATCTACTTTAATAGCCATCATATGACCCTGATCTTAAAGGAGAGGACTGGCTCAGTTGTTTTAAGGCAGCTTTAGTTGTTGTTGTTGTTGTTGTTGTTTCTGTAGGTCAAGTAGTGAACACCCAAAAACTTGAAAATAATGACAAACAACAGTTATTTTAAGACTCAATGCCACTGTCAGATTTTTTTTTCCCCCTTTCAAATCTATAATCATTTAAAAGGTCAATTATCATATTTCCCTTCTCTTCTCCACCCTGTCCTGCACTCAGAAACCTAAAAATCTCACTCATCAAGGGGTAGTGACGTGTGATTGAGATGTTGTTGCACAGTGTGCATATCCTGTATGTTCCTCTTTTCAAACTCTAATAATGGACATAATTGACAAAATTAACTTGATTTTATTTCAGAATAACCTGAAGCTACTGACTAAACCCGTTAGCTGAGGTTGAAGAATGAAAAAGCCAAAGATTGTTTCCTTAAGTATACAAAGTAACAGTGGTGTTGTCTGTCAGTTGCTCAGCTGGTTGGTTGAGAGAGTTTGACTTGGGAAAAACAGGGGCAGAAGCGATCAGACATGATTAAGGTCCTTTACAATGACCTTAAACACACTTAAGGGCAGTAGCTCTTTTGAATCTAGCTGATTTGTCAGTTGAATCAAAATGAAAGGCTCTGCAAATTTGAAAAGAAAAAGAAAAGTTTTCAAATTTGTTACAGACTTTAGGGTGAAGCATTTAGCTTGCTTTTGGGGCCACAATCTTCTCCATCAGCTTCCCACAACAAGATGGTCAAAGTTCAAGTTGCAATATAATAAGATGCAGTAGGCCCCAGTTGTAGACATACTGCATATAAAAGTATGCACCTTTTAAGAGCAGCTGCAGTACTGCATACCAGGAGTGTAACTGTTTATATTCAGTATTGTGTAATAATGAACTCTCTGTTACACTGAATTTCCAGCAGTGTGTCAGAGATCCGTTAAACTGTGTGGCAGGGCGACTGCTTCGATTACATAGTTATCATGTTACACACCTTTAAAAGCCACAGTTATTTTCAACAACAAAGACGTCTATTTTAAACCCAGCAGTGTTGCAGACTGTCTGAAGAGCTGCTGTCCTCACTGATCGAGGACTTTTTAGGGAGTTTTTGCTTGCAGTTCTCACATGATTCTCTTCACTTGTGGTTTTTGACAAACACTCCATTCTTAAGGAATAGAAAAGCTTAGTTCAGCTGGAGCAAAGCAGAAGTCAGATGCCTTTGTTCTTTACTAATAATAACGTTCAGAAAATGATCATTTAAGTACTCCTACATATGGATCTGTGCTCAAAAATATCACCAGTAGAAATGTGCTTGTAAGTACCCTTAAAATTGAATTATGTCAATTATCAGTTATATCAGTGGTGATAAGTACTGTTAAATATGGATTTTTTCATAGCCTGCTTCTGTCTCTTTAAGTTGCTGTTTTAGGCGCTGGTACATTTGTCAGTATTATTATAAATGTATATTTTATTAACTGCCTTTTGGCAGAGCCTTCAGTTTGTGTGGCGAGAGCTCCCAGTTCATATTCAGGAGACAGACACCCTCTCTACTTTTATGACTAAGCTTAAAACTTTCCTTTTTGATAAAGCGTATTGTTAGGGCTGGATCAGGTGACCCTGAATCCTCTCTTAGTTACACTGCCTATGGCATCTTAAGAAGAATAATTCATCTCAGTTTTTTCCCAATACGAGGAAAAGCTGTTGTAGCAGGTCTTCTTGGGCTTATAGTCCAAGAAATGAATGTAAAATTGCAGGAAAAAGTACTGGAAGCTTTCCACACATTATCCCGTAACAAGCAGGATATTTAAAAAAAAATTTAATTTTAAGCTGTAGAATAAGTGCACGAAATTAAAATTCTCTAACATTCAATGGTTAATATACAGTTGAAAAAAGTAACGTAAAATTTTATTTATATAGCACCTTTCAAGAATAAAATCACAAAGTGCTTCACAGAAGCTAAAACATAAAAACAAAAATCAACCAAAAGCAAGTTTAAGAAGATCAGTTTTTAGCTGTTTTTCAAAGCGTTCAATGGGAGAGCGTTCAAAAGTCTGTGGCCACAGTTACAAAAGCTCTGTCACCTTTTGTTTTCAACCTCATGTGCTGGACAACCAGCAAGCCCTGATCACATGACCTCAGGGACCTGCTGGGGATGTAAGGATGTAAAAGATCGCTGATGTATGTTGGTGCTTGTCCATGCAGAGCCCTAAATGTCAAAATCATAACCTTAAAACACCTCTTTTTCTGTGATTCAGTGGTTAGTCTGTGACTGACTTTGTATATTGTGCCGGGCTGTGGTTACGATGGTTAAAGTGGCTTTATCGTAACCATTTAGTATGTCTGCATGTAATTCACTGAGGGTTTTTTTTTTTTTTTTTTTCTCCCATGCATCATTAATCGCAGCTTTTGTCTTACAATTTTTATATGTTACAAGTACAAAAGAGCATCTTTTTAATCTCAGTTGTTTTATTGCTTATTTGCTGGATGTACTCATTTGTTAAAGGCCTAGTGTTGACCACAGAAAGAGGCTTACTGTCACAGTATAGCCGTTTGTGAAAAACCTCTGTGTGCAACTGATGGTTAAAATAAAACATTTCAATTCATTCAGATTTTTTGTGTTCAAAGTAGAAAAATAAATATTGAATGGTCGATTTGAATGTGTATACCAGCGCAATTCTAGGCACTATATAGTTGAAAATAACATTTGTTTATAGAGGTTATTTAAACATATCATGATATAAATATTGTGTATTGCGATATAGCCTAAAAAAATTGCGATATTAGATTTTCCTCATATTGCCCAGCTCTAGTTGGAATTCTGCTGCTTCACAGGGCTGTCAACCTATCTTGCTTATTTACATCTATTTGAATCTTCCCGTCTCAAAAAGATAGAGGCTCTGCAGCCCTGATTAGTGGAAGGTGGTGTTGTAGGTTAATATTATTTTACACGAGTAGATTCATCATCTAGCATTTCTGGCAAACAACAAACATCAAGCAACAAGGTTTGATTGTCTAGTTGACTGTTCAGGCTCATCTCTACCACAAACCTTGTGTTTTTGGCTGAAAGTGTCTCATTTTGTCAGCTAGACCTGTGTAAAACCCATTCACTTACTTTCTCTCCCTCTGATCTGACACTGTCTCAGCAAAAAGCCTCAAACAAATGGTGGTTAAACTTTGATAAATATCTTCCCTTTAAAAGGCTCATTGTCTAATGCTTGGCAGTGACTCCTTTCTCTTTCCTGTGTTTCCAGCTTTTGTACTCCTGTTGGTTCATTTTCATATTGTCGTTTCATATTGGCGAGCTCCATTTGCATACATGCTGGGCGGATTTCTAAAGTCTGCACCACAAAGACTGCAGTTGGCTAATTAACCTAATAGACCTGGCTGAGTGGGTCTCGATCGATTGCTTCGCTGCGAGTTGCAGTTTGATCAAAGCGTAGTACATTTCCTCAGAGCGGTTTGGTGATCACAAAGGATTATTTTAGGAATATTGAAGGCTTGTCTGTGTAAATGCTGCCCCTCCTGCCTGCATGCCTGCCCCTTGTTTTGTGCACCATGTTTCGAGATGTATTTACATCAGCTCTCTTGGCTTCAGCAGTAACGCCATCTGGGCCTGCAGAGCTTCCATCACAGAGGAAAAATTGTCCTTTTTGAACTCTTATTTGGAGGGTTTATTTCAGTCAAAAGCCTTACTGGATTTTGTCTTTTTTTCCAGTCTCCAGTGTGCATTTTTAGCACAACCCAGTTATTATGTTATTGCTGCAGCTATCAATAGATCTGTATAATATTTTGGATATTATTATTATTATTATTATTATTATTCAAATAGATTTTTCTTTAGATTAGATGCACTGTTGTCATTGTGCTTAGCACAGGTACAAAGCCACTGAGCATCATTCTGACATAAGTGCTGGGATTGTTCAGATGAGTCATGGCAACGTGGATCGCTGTGGTGATGGTGTCCTCTGTTGACCTGTTGGTGCAGTAGGCAAACTGATGGAGGTCCAAAGTGGTGGATATACAGAAAGTGGGAAAGAACACAAACGCTTACTTGTAAATGGAAAGTCAGACTGTAAGAAGAATTAACAAATGCTTTGTAATAAAAGGGTGATAAACATACTTTGTTATGCAATATGTGAGAGTCCTCCAGCGGTACAGTCTGGCAGACAATACGGTGGTTGTCACGTGTGCTCATTATGACACTTCTGCTTATCGACTCAGGAGTTCATTCTAAGATGTATCCTTCTGTACAGATTTATTTTATACAGTGAAATATAAATGCCATTTATTTTATTTTATTTTCCTTAATTGAATGTGTTATCCTGCAGAGACACTCCTACCAGAGCAAGGTAATTTCCTAAATCAGCCAGCTGTGAATCCACTGAGCTGAGAGAACTTGAGTTTCACATTCATGAGCTGCAATTTTTCCAAAAATACTCAGAAATATGTTTTGTCTGCTCTGTGTTTATATAAACTCTAAAGTGACCTAAATCTGTTGATCTGACTGAATCGGGAACCAAGTGAATAAAATATGCTACCTTTAAGTGCCATCTGTTAAAATTGCAAATCCACATGAGCAGTGTGAAGCCAATTATTTTGTTCTCACATCAGGGCGCTCTTAACTATCTGGATGAGAACGCAATATCAACAAAGTTGTTTTCGCTCACTGGTTTTGAGCTAGAGTTTGAATTGAATTTGATCTTTTTCCCTCTTGTTAAATGCAAAATTAACATTAAACTGTAGATTTGATAAAAGAAGAAAAGGCTTTTCTTTGAAGGACACCCACAGAAACACAAGATGTTTTTCTTGCAGTTAAACATTTTCTTGCCATTAAATGGCACAAAATGAGGTTTAAGTGCAGTTCAGGTTCAACGTGTGAATATATTCCAGGGTTCCTGTATATGTTAAAGGCAGAGAGTCAATGTTTGCTTATCTGATATGCAGCTCTGTTATGTCTGACCATTTCATTAGCTTTGTTTTGTTTTTCAGACCAGTGAATTAAGGGGCTGGACCAAAGCCCAGTATAACATAAATAAGGATAACTTTAATCTTTGATTCATGCAAAGTAGAGCAGGGCGATATGGCCAAAAATATTTATCACGATATATACCGTATTTCCCGGACTACAAAGCGCACCTGAATATTAGCCTCACAAGCTAAAATCAGGGGAAAATCCTGTTTTGTACATACATTAGCCGCACCTGACTAAAAGCCGCAGGTGTTTCAATATTGACTTATCATATGTAAGAGAATATGCACAAAGCGAATTGTCAGGAAAGAGATGGCTGTTTGGAGACACATCCCTTTTATTAATATTTTGAAAAACAAGTTATGGGTACATATTTGCATAACTTTTTAGGTATATGTACAAGTAGCGGTAATTACAAGTAGGAAACATGTACTGTGCTTCATAAATGAGTAACAAATGTAGTACATAACAATAACCTAGGGCACACCAGAAAAATAGATTGGACTACCTTTTAGGCTCAGGTGCAGTGACATGGCTTTAACAAGAAGAAAAGTCAGTCATTCACCACCATCTTCCTGCGCACTAAAACCACCAAAGTCCTCTTCTCCAGTGTCGGATACGAACAGGCTCAGGATGGCTACGTTATCCACTCTCAGCTTCTTTCCTTTGTTGTCAGTGTCAGAGTCGAACACCCTCTGAAGGGCCGTGGCGGTGTCCTCCTCTCCATCATGCAGCAGTCCAGCCCTTCGAAATCCGTTGGTGATCATGGATGTTTTCACACTTTTCCACGCTGTCAGATTCCACCGGTTGAGTTGGGCATAACTTGCTTTTCGCACGTTTATCGCCGCACATCATCCACGACTCCCGCTGAACGTGTAGCGCTACTTTGAAGTTTGTTTTTCGCGCTACTTGTACGGCACTATGTTGCCTGGCGGATGGACATGTGACCAACATACCACTCTTGAACCCGATACTGTGTGTCTGATGACATGCCCTTCCGCCAGGCAACGTAGTGCCGTACAACACCGGAACAAACAAAACAAATCGTCTTACGATATCACAAAAATCATGGACAATCCATAGAAAAGCCACACCTGACTAAAAGCCGCAGGGTTCAAAGCTGGTGCAAAAAGTAGCGGCTTATAGCCCGACAATTACGGTATTTGAAAATTTGCGATAACGATATAACTGACGATATAATTGATGCGAGACAAAATACAACTCCACAACATTACTAGCGCAAAAAGACATCCTTCCATTTATTTTCACTTAAACAAGAAGCTGGTTTTTATGTACATTAAAGCTTTATAAAAATGTAACAGTGCAAATGCAAATTCCTTGCTGACAGTTTAACCAAAAGGCATTTCCAGTAGAAATGGGCCTGACATATCCTGAGCATAACCATGTATAATATCCACTGAAGTTAAAAAGAGGTGCTTTGCAACATTAAACTGCAATGTGCAGTACGTATTTTTCGGACCATAAGGTACATGGGATTATAAGGCACATTAAGCGAAACAAAGCAGTCAGATAAATCAAACTTTATTAAACTCTTTCTTCTTGCTTCCTCCACTTCTGTACCATTGATTCATTAATGAATGAATTCTGCTCTATTTCCATGTTGTTGCAGTATATTAATGACTAACCTCGTATTGTGGATGGATTATCTCAGTTGTTCTCCTGACTGAAGTTTGGTCCATTTACAGCATCCTGCCATGCGATTGCATTTGTCTCTAACTATCAGGAACTTTAACGTTAACTTTTATAAGTGGAAAAGTGTTAGTGTTCATCCTCCAGCTTCACTGTTTATGTTATGCTAACATAGCTGTGTCGCTAGCGATCACGTAGCACATCATTATATACCAGCTAGCCCAACTTCAGTAACTTTACAAACATCACTGCTGTTTAGTTTCCTGTCTTCATTTATGTTGGAAGTGATAGCAGAGCTGTACGTTTGAATTTTTCCAGAAATCTCTGTCAGAACATGCAATATCATGCTTAGGTAACTAGCGAAACTAGCGAGCTAACTTCCGCTAGCTTCCTGCTAACTTCTAACTCCGTTAAATGTAATAAATTTTGTTTTCATGGATGCCTGGAAGTTAAACTTCATAGTTACACCTGGTAAAGCAGCAATGCTGATCGTTTCATTAAAGATGAAAGAATTTAGACAGTTTTAACTCCCAGTGATGCTGCAGTGTTTGTTTGACCTGAAGCATCACTGAGAGTTTAGGACCCAGATTACTCCCAGATTTAAGAGCATCTTAGTCCGACAAATACGACAATAACGACGGCCGCTTGCATGTTCTGCAAAAAAATGTGCTTTGTCGTGTATCAGACGGACAAACACCAAACCAGTTCCACATCACTGAAGTTGCACCATTTTTACAAACCAATTCTGGTTCATCTGTTTCACTCAACAATCGGCCATGTGCGTATGAAAACAAAGGCACTGCGCATGCGCGTTTTACTCATATTCTATCGCGATAATTAATTTTCCTATCGTTGCCTAACATTATACCGGTATTACCGTGAACGGTATAATATGGCCCAGCCCTAATGCAAAGCTACTCTAGTCCAGGACTAAAACAAAAATAAGATATGGAGCAAGAAATAAGCATAGTAGATCCCGCTTAATTATAATCACTTCAAAAACATGTTTCAGTTTGCACAATTAAATGAGGGGAACTAGTTAATTCTTACAGACATTACTCAGAATGGTACAATATTGATAAAGTTAATATCTGAGTTCATATATTAATGGCACAGAACTTTGTAATGGTTAGATGACATAACAAAAGCCCCATTCACAAATCTGTAGTGTTAGCTGTGATCTCTCTAATTAGTAACTGTTACATATTCATCTAAATTTAATCCTTTTGCAAATCTGCTTCGTCTGTAATGAGTAGAATAAAAATCCCAAAGGCAAAGTGTGCCAGATGGAAAAATTAATCCTGTGTGAATACATCTCTTAGTTGTTTCATTTTTGTGTTAATTATTTACTGTCAAGGATTCCTTGGATTCAGGATGTAGAATTACAAGGGTTACAGTTAAACGCTTATGACAGTCGATTGGTTTGTTGCACATATCTGTGCAGTTGTCTTGCTGGCCTCTGACCAGAACGTTGGCCCTGTCTGACATGGACTTGGACGGGTAATCTGTGAGATCAGCAAAATGTAATCTTCTTTAGTCAATGACCTGGGTGGCATTATTCGTGTGGCTCAGTATGACTCAATGTGAGTGTATTTGTGTACGCGTACAGTAATCGTAGTTCATCAGAAATCCATTTTGTATGGAGTAATTGTGAAACACTAACTCTCTGCTTCTAAATACTTGTGTGATTCATTGCCTCCATAAAGGAGGCTTCTCCTACTCTCTTCTCAGTGGCTTGCATACTCAGGGTTGCTAGTATCATGTTATACCCTTTTCTCTAAACATTTCTCTGCATTTTCACTGAAGGAGGCGGAGAGGACAAAAATAACTGCATTTGCCTCGAAGATGTGCACAACAAAAGCTGTCTTAAAAAGACAGGATTTGCCCAGAAGGTGCAATAGAACTAATTACTGTCAAGTTTAAGCTGATTTGTGAAGCTTGTTGCAGAAAGTTATTTTCAAATCTAGCAGTGTTACAGCAACGTCATCATTGGTGGTTAATGAAGGGTGTTTTTGGAGACGGCCATCGTGATGTGCCACGTTGGCATGTGAAATGCAGCACTGAGCTTTTTACTATTGTGATCTTAGCTTATTGAAACTAGAAGACATGAGGACAGGCTGAGAAATGGGAGAACTGGTCAATCGAAAGCAACTGAGACAATCTAATGCTACACAGATCCTGTGTAACATGCAACTGTACATCTGCAACTTGTGCAGTCACCGTTGCTTGTTATTAGAAAGCATACACTATATTCCCTATTTTACTTAGTCTTTAAGTAAATATGTGGCTCTTTAGCTGGTAGATGTTCCAGTATGTTCACCAGAGCTTGGCCAACTACGTCAGTTTGTCTTTTTAGTCTACATTGGGTTTTTAAAGCTGTTATTTGTTCACTGTTGGAGAAAATTGCATTTGAAGTAAGCACTGTAGTGAACCGAAACAATAAAGGTCAGACGTAAACTTGAGGTATGCTGAACAACAGTAGAGAGGCAGACAAGGAACCAGGAAGTAAGTCAAACCGAGGGTGTTATGATTATGTTTTGTTTTTTGTTTTTTTTGTAGCACTATTTATTTTGTCTGGTGTGTCCTTATTTTCTTTGGTATATTAAACAGCTGATTTATGTCTCCCTATTGTAGTGAAAAGTGAAAAACAGTATCTTTTTCTTTACTTCTTCTTTATTTACACCACCTCTGCCTTGGTGAACCTCACCTTCTGCACTACTTTGGTAATTAACACTGGCCTGAGTATTTAGATTCTTTAAATAAATCATTTGAATTCTGAGCTTTTTATGTATCAGCGCCTCCTAATAAGTTTGATCTCTTTTAATTACAGAGGTGAGCCATGGCTGAACCAAACTCCTCCCGCCCCCAAAGGAAGATGTCCACCTCTGGGGAGAGTGTGTACAAGGTGCTAGGTCTGGAGAAAGGAGCGTCTGCAGAAGAAATCAAGAAAGCGTACAGGTAAGCTGGACTTTAGTTACTTCTCTTTATTAAAGTTCTTTTTGTTGTTTTGCCCATATTCTTAATTTTGGACCGTTAGAGTGGCTTTGCATTAGGGCTGCCACAAACGATTATTTTGATAGTCGACTAGTAGGGCTGGGCCATATTATACCGTTCACGGTAATACCGGTATAATGTTAGGCAACGATAGGAAAATGAAATATCGCGATAGAATATGAGTAAAACGCGCATGCGCAGTGCCTTTGTTTTCATACGCACATGGCCGATTGTTGAGTGAAACAGATGAACCAGAATTGGTTTGTAAAAATGGTGCAACTTCAGTGATGTGGAACTGGTTTGGTGTTTGTCCGTCTGATACACGACAAAGCACATTTTTTTGCAGAACATGCAAGCGGCCGTCGTTATTGTCGTATTTGTCGGACTAAGATGCTCTTAAATCTGGGAGTAATCTGGGTCCTAAACTCCGTATGCTTCAGGTCAAACGAACACTGCAGCATCACTGAGAGTTAAAAACTGTCTAAATTCTTTCATCTTTAATAAAACAATCAGCATTGCTGCTTTACCAGGTGTAATTATGAAGTTTAACTTCCAGGCATCCATGAAAACAGAATTTATTACATTTAACGGAGTTAGAAGTTAGCAGGAAGCTAGCGGAAGTTAGCTCGCTAGTTTCGCTAGTTACCTAAGCATGATATATATAGCATGTTCTGACTGAGAGATTTCTGAAAAAATTCAAACTTACAGCTCTGCTATCACTTCCAACATAAATGAAGACAGGAAACTAAACAGCAGTGACGTTTGTAGGGTTACTGAAGTTGGGCTAGTTGGTATATAATGATGTGCTACGTGATCGCTAGCGACATAGCTATATTAGCATAACATAAACAGTGAAGCTGGAGGACGAACACTAACACTTTTCCACTTATAAAAGTTAACGTTAAGGTTCCTGATAGTTAGAGACAAATGCAATCGCGTGGCAGGATGCTGTAAACGGACCAAACTTCAGTCAGGAGAACAACTGAGATAATCCATCCACAATACGAGGTCAGTCATTAATATACTGCAACAACATGGGAATAGAGCAGCTGCCAGAGAATTCAACATTAATGAATCAATGGTACAGAAGTGGCGGAAGCAAGAAGAATGAGTTTAATAAAGTTTGATTTATCTGACTGCTTTGTTTCGCTTAATGTGCCTTATAATCCCGTGCACCTTATGGTCCGAAAAATGCGTACTGCACACTGCAGTTTAATGTTGCAAAGCACCTCTTTTTAACTTCAGTGGATATTATACATGGTTATGCTCAGGATATGTCAGCCCATTTCTACTGGAAATGCCTTTTGGTTAAACTTTCAGCAAGGAATTTGCATTTGCACTGTTACATTTTTATAAAGCTTTAATGTACATAAAAACCAGCTTCTTGTTTAAGTGAAAATAAATGGAAGGTTGTATTTTGCGCTAGTAATGTTGTGGAGTTGTATTTTGTCTCGCATCAATTATATCGTCAGTTATATCGTTATCGCAAATTTTCAAATATATATCGTGATAAATATTTTTGGCCATATCGCCCTGCTCTATCGACTATTCACCGATTATTTTTGCGATTAGTCGACTAATCAGGTCATGCATCCATTAGACGTAAAACCTACAGCTTATTGCACCAGCATGCATCTGCTCTTATATAACTATCATTAGCTTACAGCTTTAAGTGTTTTGCGTATGTGCTAACTAAAAATGAAGACAAGATGATTTTTTAATTTTTAATGAAATTTGCAGATTGTTTCTGTGAAGTTTAATAAACTCCTTGATATCTAAAATATAACAGGACACCGGTGTATATTCTCGAGCATCTCACACTTCTGATGACCAGTTGTATGCTTGACGTTTATTCAGCTGTGTAAAAACTATAACTTGAATCTCAGCCAAACTGATTTACTCAGGAACAAATAAAATACTAAAAAAAGCCAAACAATAACATTTTAAGTTATCTAAGTGACTCATATACGTTTAACCTGAGCAGCGAAAGACGGCGGTGGGTTTGACAACGATTTGCCGGGAGTCCGGTGTTCTCACGGGCTCTAGTGAGCCTTGAACCCAGGCTAGGTATCGAGCTGGTGGGTAACAGATGTCTCTGAAAACGTCGAAGCGCTTTTGAAAATATGAGATGTCTTGATAAACTGAGCAGATATTTGAGGTTTACACAGCTACATTCTTGCCTGAAAATGTGTTAAACGTTTATTTTGTGACCCAGAAAGAATAATAAGAGTAAAATTAAAACTAACTAGCTGCCGCCATTGTTGGAAACTAAGCAGGGCCGCACTATAAATTCTGGGACAGAGCTTCTTCTTCAGGGTTTAACGGTTGGCATCCTTGTACATGCAGTGCTGCCATCTTCTGTTTCAGTCCGTTATTACACTCTTAAATCCTACTACTTAGTCCTGCGTCTTTTGGGATCTTACAAAGCTTCAAACGACGCGTTGACTATTAAATTGGTCATCGACGATTTTGATAGTTGACGTAATCGTGACTAGTCGACTAATCGTGGCAGCCCTACTTTGCATGACTCACAAATTACAGCTCCCAAGTTTCTTTGTCTGCAAACAGAAGGTTTGAACAGCAGGTGGATTCTGTGCTACTACTCTGTTCAAATGTGTTATTTGTGTCCCTGATAGTGTTTACTCATAAGCTGCCAGATAACTAAAGTGCTGTTCAGAAATATTTCTTTACAAGTTGTCTGTTAATTCTGTCTGTAAAAGTGCAGACGACTGACATGAAAGCATTTCAAATGATATCTGTAATGCATTTACTTAAGATTCTTCAGACACTTCAGATTCTTATAATTCAGGAAATAAATAGGGAAAGTGCAAATTGATTAGCTGCCTCAAAATCACAGTTAAAGCTTTAATTTTACTTTCATGGAACAAACAAATAATACTGCTGCTTGTTTACTTTAATGTAGTTTCATGTGTGGGATAGACTTGTGACATTATAGAGTTTTTATTTATTTATTTTTTTAACAGTTTGAAAGTTTCCAGAACCCAAGCTGACATGTTGACATTCCACCTTCTTTGCAGTTTATAACAGTTTACAATCGTTTATAATTTTCACTAAGGTATTTAACGTTATAGTTACGGCTACAACTATTGGATATTATGATTAGTTCCATGGTCAGGCTATTTTCATCAGTTTTAGATAGGAGTACAGTATACAGTCTGCAATATAATGTGAAAAAGATTAAGCCGGTCATTAGAGTTGAAAGTGGTGGAAAATAATATGGTTGTAATTTTATGTGTATGTAATTTTAAACCATGACATCCTGGGCTTGAGCCTGTGAGGGAACCATGTGATATTTCTTCCTCACTCACACTTGCAGCAGATTCTTTCTGGCACATTTGGAGCAGACGATCAATAATTTTGTTGATCTTTTCCTTTCTCTCCTGACAGAAAACTAGCACTGAAGTACCACCCGGACAAGAACCCAGACAACCCAGAGGCAGCGGAGAAGTTTAAGGAGATCAACAATGCGAACTCAATTTTAAATGATGAGAACAAGAGGAAGATTTACGACGAATATGGCTCCATGGGCCTTTATGTGTCCGAACAGTTTGGAGAGGAGAGCGTCAAGTACTACTTTCTCATGTCCAAATGGTGGTTTAAGGTTGGTGTGTTTGTGTTTTTGTGTGCTATCTCTGACTTCTAAACTGTTTTCAAACATTCTCGAAATTATCCTAAAGAGCTTTGTCTCAGAATACAAAGGTCCTTAACCTGACAGCCCACTGGTGCACATAGGCTCAATGTCCAATTAAGCCTATGTGAGAGTAAAGAAATGTATGTCCTGACTTATACGTGCTCTTCTAAGGCAGCACACATCTGTAGTTGGCTACTTCCTGTGAAATGTGCAGACCTGATTCTCCCAGCATTGTCCCAACAACCCAGCTGTGTGTGAAAGTGGCTCAGCTGGATTTACTAAATATATTTGACCATTTTGGGACAAAATGGTTTATGCCTTTATTTGGTAATGTGCAGTGTACTTCAAAAATATAAGTTAATGTGTACTTAGTGGTGCATATTGTAACAGCAACATATTGTTAATGCAGTTCAAGGTCTGTGTATTAGAAGTCTGGTAGAATAAACTGATCTGCTGTTTGTGTTAAACAGGATTATTTTTGCTTTTATAATAATCTGTAACCGTTAACTGAGCTAATAGGTATTTTTTTAGAGCAAAGTGATCAGGTTTATAAAGGAGTTTCACGCTTGACTAATTTCCCAGCAGCCCGTGCTTTACCAGGCTGATTCCTGATTGGTGGCACTTTTTTTTTCTTTCTTTTTTCTTTTTTCTAATCATGGCTACAGATCATAGTAGGCTAGATCAATCTTTGTAGCGTGAGTACAATATGAAACGTGATCTGGTGTTTTCTTGCTGGTGTGAGCTGTCACCCTCTGCGTCTGCAGAAATGCACCTTTTCCATCTGTGCCTCATAGTCAGTGTTTAGGGATGGATAACAGTACAGTGAGTGCGAACATAACTGCAGTGAATGCTGGCTTTGTGAGGCTCGTAATGTGGTTTTACAGTCCCTGCGCTCAAAAGATGTTCTGTGCCTCTAAAATCCATTTAGGGAAATTACAAATTAAACATTTTTGGGGAGGGTTTTTTTTTTTCCTTTCTTTCTTTATGCGATTGTCTTAGATGAATTATGATTGTTACACATTCATGAGTCTTGAATATGGTGACAGAAGCACTGACTGTGCAAAATGACATCTGTAATCTGTTTATAAAGGATTGGATGAAATCCTCACTGTTTGCTGTCAATAATTTGTTGGAGATTAAGATTAAAGTTCTTTTAGATCCTCTGTGTCATATGGCTAAAAATCTGTTTGCATGTTAATCCCTGTAGGGTCTGGTGCTGTGCTGTACATTATTCACTTGCTGCTGCTGTTGCTGCTGCTGCTGTTTCTGCTGCGGGAAGTGCAAACCTCCAGATGACGATGAAAACTACCAGTACGTCAACCCCGAAGACCTGGAGGCCCAGATCAAAGCAGATCAGGACGGAGGTAAGAAAAATCATAATCCAAGGTTATTTAACACTGTTACTGGTACCTTTGGAAACATCTTGCAAGTGCTTAATTATAGTTCAGTTGAAACCCAAATAAGATCATTAAAAAATGATGGATTTGGTTGACGTCGCAGGGTCAGTGGATTAGACTATGAAGTCTTTTTCACAAGGACAACCACTCACCAGCCAAACCCCCACAGGCCACAGCCTCCACTGTGTGAGGCCTGTGGGCGTAGTTAGGGGGGCAGTATTTAGAAAACTAGCATGCCTCAGGAGGCAGCCACAAAGGGAATGGGCAAAGTTATTGAGGGCTGACGGGTGACAACCAACTGACGCTGTCAGCCGCTGCCAAAAGCAGACCACGCAAGACAAACGAGTGTGCGCTGGTGGGCTTTTACTTCCTCTGGTGTGATTATTTGTTGGCTACAATCTCTCTTTCCATCATTTCGGCTCAAGCTGAACAAAATGATAAATGACTTTCATTTATTTTCTCATCAGATTTGCGCTAAATTGTAATTTTTAATTTGTGATCAAGTCTGAATTGGTATTTGTGCATCCAATAGACAAAACAAAGTCATTTTTTTAAATTTTTTTTTTTACTTCCGTCATAGAGGCAAAAGACTGTAGCCACCAGTTATTAAATGTCAACCACTTTGATAAAGTCATCCAGTAAATGTGAGCCTGAGGCTGTGTGCGTGTGATGTGGAAAGTGGAATCAGTGCTTGTACAAATTTATTCTACACAGAATCATTATGACAAACATGAAAAAATTGTCAAGTTATTTTCTGCAGATTAATCTGCTGATGAGTCTAGTTTGTTTTATTTTTCATCCCCCTCCAGTTTAGTTGTGATCACTCTTGAAGAAATCTGTGACATGTGCTTTTCAGAAACTATTCAGAAGTGTTAATAAATGGAGTAAGACCTGAAGTAAACAGTGTGCAGAGACCAATAGTGCTGACAGCTCAAGCTTTGATTAGACTCCAGCCAGCTGGAGACACTCGGGTAGTCATTGCTGGTATATTTCTTTGAAGTCTGCTTGAAATTTGCCATCTGGGGCACGTACACAGTTGGTGCATTGTAATTTAAAGTCCTACGGGGTCACAAGAAATTGGCCAACATACAGACATCCACACTGACCCAAGCAGGCTCACAGATGCAGAAAGTATAATCAAGACCTCATAAAAGAAGGGAAAAAGGCATTTAATCACATTAAGTGACGTGGCAATGCCCATTTGTAGATCTGTTTAAAAAGAAATGCTGTAAATTCTACAAATATTTCTGTTGGATGTGGCTGTAGAGCACACTACAAACGCCTCTCCTGCGGCTCTGGCTCGTTTCATTAAAACTGTTAAACTGTTTCTTCATGATGTAGCCCTTTTCTTTCAGCAGGCCTGCTGAAGCGGGGACTTTTCTGTGTACACATTTTACAGAATGACCTGTGTCTTTGGTCGACTGTGTTAAAATCTGAACGTGTGATAAAGCTTCAAAGCATAACGAATGCATAAACTGTAACATGCTGAGGTGTTTATTTCTTTATTTATTGCTTTTAAATTGAGCTTTTCTTTAAAAAAAATATTTTACTTCTTGCTTTCTAGAGTTTAAACACTAACTTTAATAAATAAATACAAAAATCAAAGTCAGCTCTAAGGTCTCTGTTGCATCATCAGTGGATTAAACATGCTCTTATGCTTCAGGATTCGTGTTTTCATGCTCCAATCCAACAGGTAACACAGTAATCATAGGCCAGCCTACATCTAATCTGGGTCCAGAAACCCCAGAAGGAAAGAGCATGCCCATCCCCCTGCCTATGCCAATGCCGCCACCTGAGCCCCAGTCGCCAACTTCAGTCAACCCAGTAGTGGAAGATAGACCTGGGGAGAGCGTACCAGATTTAAAATGACTTGTAAGAGCCACGTCTACTGCTTTTTAAATTTTTTTATTTTGTTTTATTTTTTTTTTATGTGTCACGTTGTCATCCATCCATGTTGTCACGTAAACAAAGCCGTCTTGGCCCATCCTCACCCATCTTCACGCTCCATGTTGCATGTCCGCTGGCAGCACGCAGCTTCTGCTTACTCACTCATCCGTTTAAAAGAAAAAACTGCTCCTGCTGTCCACTTACCATCGTCATGCACATTCACTGCATCAGTCACTGTGTTGTTCTAGTCGTCTTGTACCTGCATGTCTCTTATTCCTTACCCGTGTCACATTAGGTGCTGTCATAACGTGAGCATGGTGATGTCGTGTTGGTGGCACTTTGTACAACATTGTTGTGTGCTCATTATTTCTGCTTGTTGTCAGATGATACGATTATGGGATATTTTTAGCATTTGTCCTGTGAAAAGAGAGGTCCAAATTAAGTTATTCAGATGGGATGTGGAGTGTTATATCACATTCACTGAAATGTGGACGTTAACTTTGCACAGCATTACATTTGTAAGATGGGGGAAAACAAACTGATGACCCTTTTGCCCTCTTGTAATAGCTTTGTTCCCTTTGGCTAATTTATAGCTTGCTGTTTAAAACATAAAACTAGTTATATAGATAACTTGGATATTCTTGACGTAATTTCCAGGTCTGTTGTACGATAAGAAAGTTTTTAAAGGTAAGTTCCCCTAAAACCTACAGGTAAAATAAGAGGTTTGCTTTATCTTAGGATAAGACGAGGCCTTACAATAGGGCAGAAGAGTTATACCTTATTTATTTCATGCTCCGTATGTCAATGTTTGGCTTAATTTTGAAAGTGTGCCTTTGTCTTCTACAGGAAAGTGATGGTGTGGATAAGCCTCAACTAGCAAAAGCAGGAAGGTAAGATACAACGGATGATGATTTTAAAAGTGAAACTTGGAATATAAACAGTTGGTTTGAACATACTGAGAAAGTGGTCTGTGTAACTTAATTAGTGGTTGGGCAGACGAACAGCTTATTTTGTTCATTTCTCAGGGTCATTTTGATGTGGCTATTCTCAGTCATTAAATATTAACTTTTAATTCCTTGATCTACAGTACAGTGTTAAATCTACTGTGTGGGCTGTAGACCTGCTAATGTAGATGGATACTAGTTTTCTCTTGCTTTTGAAGTCTTTTTTTTTTTTTCACCTCAGTAAAATATTTATTGGCTCCAATTCCAACATAAACATCTCAGTTTCACATGTGTTGGCAGAGCAGTGCAGACACACCAACACAAGTATTGAATCAAATGTCTGTAACAACAAGGATACCAATACTATAAATTAATTTAAATTGAATGTCTAGAGTTAGGATAACACTTTTGGATTAGGTGGAAGCTATGCACTGCTGTTATTGGCTATGCAAATAATAGCAGTGCATTATTTGCATAGCCAGAGCGTGGTTAGGTTTACGTTGTTAGATAAGGTGTTTGTATGTGTCCTACATACACAGTGGAAAAAATAAAATAAAATATGAAAAGCTCATTCTAAGCAACCTCATAGTTGGAATTTCACTTACTTGTCTCTGCAGCAGTATGTGCTAAGGTTGGATATACAGTTGCCAAGACTGGAATAAAAGACAGAAGCTTCTTGAAGTATGATTAAAATTGTAATTAACCTGATATAACTATTTTTAATCTGATTTTGACTTCCTCTTTTTCCCCCTTCAGCCTTCTGCGCCCCTCTTATGACCCAGCCACATCTGACTGCTGCCAGCGACCCAGAGAGAAACCAGCCCGCTGTCACCAGCCAACCCACAGTTCAGGCCTGATCCACCCAGACCTACCCGAGCCACCAAACAAACCCTGCCAGGTGGGCACTGAAATGCTCCCGGCTCCCTTCATGGAACTTAAAATACGGAGAAGTATTCACGCAGATTAACCTACTAGATGCTACGAGCGTCATGGAGGATAATTTCAGGCCAGCTATTAAGACCACAAGCCATCCTCTAACAAGTCTCCTCTCTTCTTCCACCTTCACACATGTCCAGCCTGGGCTGGATGTTACCTTGATAGCAGTCCAGTTATCCAGGGCTAGGCTTAAAGTCCATCTCTTCTGGTCATTCCATTCTAACCAGTAAAGGTCTGACACTGGCCAGCAAAATTGCAAAAATGGGGACATGAGGGCCGAGAAAAAAAAAAAAAGTCACGTAGAGGTGGCTTTGATTGTTTACCTGCTATCCAAACCGGGACTGGAACTTACTACCTTACTACCTTTTTTTTTCCTGTCACAATCTTAACCGCCTCCCATCATGTTGGATTCCATTGGTCACCAGCAGGAGCACTTATTTTCTGTTTTCCCTCGTTAACCTGCCTAGGAGTTGCCCTCTGAAGAAACCCATACACGTTGGTGGTAAATTCATTGCCACTCTTTGTGTGTTCATATCAGTGGCAAGACAAGAACTACACATTTCTTCTTCTTCGTGAACAATCGCATTTAGTTAAATGTTGCATTGTCGTCCTCTAATGTCTCAAACTAGTCCCATCGATGGTTGTGTAAAAAAAATAAATAAATAAAAAATTAAAATAACCTTCAGAGGCGGCAGGAAGTCTAACAGATGCTTCACCATGTAAAAAGTTTTCAATCAGGACACTGTTGCATTTCATTGCTTTAACAATAAATGTCTGAGCCTAATCTTTGAGCTTCGATCAGGAGTGGACTTGACGCTTCCACCCCGGCGCGCATGCAACTTGTACGGCTGCATGCCTCTTCTTGTACAGCACTGGAACTCACCTCAAACGACAAACATGGGACAATTGCTGAGCTTGCAGACATGCAAACTGTAAATGAACACGAGCCCTTATGACATCATGTGCCACCCTCAGCGGGGAAAAAATAAAAAGTACCCCCCCAATAATAATCTGCCGACTGAAATGGACAATTACAGATGCCATAGTCTTTTAACTAGAAATAACTTTCTGTTAGATTTACTTATTTTTTTTATATATATATTGCGTTGGTTTTTTTTGTTTTGGTTTTTTTTTGTGTTGCAGTCAGATTATTCGGTAGACCAAAGCCGACAGCTTCATGTAGCCCAGGCC
Organism: Aulonocara stuartgranti; assembly: GCF_965226115.1. Lineage (NCBI taxonomy): Eukaryota > Metazoa > Chordata > Actinopteri > Cichliformes > Cichlidae > Aulonocara > Aulonocara stuartgranti. The sequence goes on from NC_138951.1 coordinate 21,696,866, forward strand.
GATAGTTTCTAGAAATGCCATTTGCTCTGTAAGCCACGGTTCAGATTGTCAAAGCTGTGTGTATATTATGCATTTCAGTCTATGCACCGTGTCAGACGGGTCTGTTGCCATTTTTCTTCTTTTATTGTACCTCTTACATTCAGAACTGCAGAAACCCTGAAAGTTACTTGATCTATGAACTCAGCTCCAGATTCACTAAGACTAGATTGCAGGGCAATCTCTTGATTTAATTGCACCACTATTGCTTTCTATTTGGGGATGCTTTGGACATTTATTTGCAGCCTTTAAAAAGAGTAATGAGCAAGCAATCAACCATCTTTACTGCAAATTTCAGGCACTCGCCCTTTAACTGCAGGACTGATCCATTCATTCCTGCATCCTTACTGATCTGTTCTTAGTTTCTGGGCAGGAAAGTCCTCCTTTATGTACTAACCTGACCCTGGCAGCGCTGTACCTTCAAGAATAATTGCAGCAGTGACTAAAAATACAAGCCCCAAATGCACTCACTGTTGTCTGTTATTTTGCAGAATCACCCAGGAATACTTTGTCTAAAGTAATTCAATGCATGAGCACGATTGATTAAATCTAACCTGAAGCATTCGGCTCTCCTCTTCATCTTCGCTCATTGTGCACACTTGGCATCGCTCTTCCTTCATGCTTTAGTGAATCTGGATCAGTGTTTGTGTTGACACACCTTGAATTGCACAATAAATACAGACACTACAGAGATTTTTGGCTTCATCAGTTTTATACACCTTCTTTGAGTCAAACGCACTTTTCCTCTGTATTGTTTTTGGTTTCATGTTTTGTTTTTTTCCTCTTTTAGATTTAAGTCACATTCTTTAATTACAGTTGGTCATTCAGTGTGTCTGCACCTTTAAAGCTGCAGCTAACATTTATTTATTGCTTTTTGCTTGCGTTTAATGTGAGAAAATGGTAAGAAATATCCAACACTAGTTTCCATTATAGATTATTTCATCCAAAATCTGGAGGCAAAGACAAAGAAAAGCGCAGTTGGCAAATTGTTTCAGCTCTTAATCTGGGACACCAGAAACTTATTGAGTCACTGCTATCGTTGACATGCTAATGTCTGTGTTGTCCAGCTCAAAATGTCAGTGGATCTGCTCATGACAAAGCTAATTGCTTCTAGATGGCAAATGATTTAATTGCTTTCCCTACGGGTGATTTGATAGATTTAATGCCATCTAAGGTTGAGACGTGAGGATTACTAATGATGTAATGTGATTTTGGTGAGAGTTTGAGCTGCCAGCATTTTCCATGAATCATCCACTTTGCACTGATTTATTGACTTGTCTGAAACTGATTTTCTTCCTTGACTCAAAAGCTGTAATGGAAGACAGATGAAGCCCAATAAATAAGCAATTTACTTCAACAAAAGCTCAAAACACAGAACACATTGTGTTAAGCATTATTCTGCTACATCTCCATGGATGGATGAATAGATGGCTTTGGGCGTCTTCTGAAATGACAAACCTTTTTTCGTAAAGAAGTAGTTCAACATTTTGGGGAATCTGTTTTAAAAATGTATTTGCTTCAATGCTTTCTTGCCATCAGACTGTAACTAAAAGATGGACATCACCACCTCAGCGTCAACCTTTGTGTTAATGAAGGCTTGAGCCGAGGGGTTTTTCTGTTTTTGCCATTTTTATGATTTGAAACTGTGCATGATGAATGAGGGGTGGGTCTGACTAAAAAACCAATGATATTGCACAATCATAGGTTAGCAACTTGTCAATTACAAAGTAAAGCAGCCTCTGGTTTGTTAATGAGGTCACCACTTACAAACTGGACCCAAAATTAATATGTGGAACTAGCGATCGAGGCCACGTGTTTAATCTGTAAACTCACAGATTAAAAGAGCGTAGAGCCATTTCCTTTAGACATCTATACGGCGCCGTCTCAGATGGCAGCCTGTCTAGCATGCTCTCTACAGTTGAAAATTACTTTGAGCATGTACATGACAAAAGAGTTTCCCTCGGGATAAATAAAGTTCTTATTCTTATACAGTTGTGAAACTGGAGTTGCTGCCCTCTGTTGGCCACTAAATGAATGATGTGTTAAGGCCCTTCACTGGCTTAATTTTGTTAGTGATTTAAAATGGTATTGATGAAACACGAAATGCACATTTCCCAAAATGTTCAACTCTTCCTTTAGTAGTGCATGCATTTTAAAATGGGGATGTAACGATTTTGAAATTGTGATTCGAAACAGAATTTAAAATCATATACCAATATTATTACTCTGCAAGTTTATTTTGTTCTTATTTATTTGCCCCTCTCTACAAAAGAAAGGAAAAAGAAGATGAGCAAATAAAACCCCACTAAGCTCTTTTAAGGTCTTTTTTTTTTTTTTTTTTTTTTAAAGCGATGACTCCTAAATGGCCTCTTATTTTCTGATGTTACTGATACTTGGCTTTTTTTACTGCTTAGTCTCTAATTTAAATAAAAAACGATATTTTACTCCCATGTTATTTTTAGATTGTTTTAACGTTTTCAAACCTCAAGCATTGTTTACTGACATCATGTGGAAGCTGTTCAGTTGTTGTCATGTGGAGCGTTACAGTCCTGTTTAGAGTACTAATGCTAGTTGGTCTTTTTTTGTATCTGTGCTGGCCAAAACTATAGTTGCATCTAAATTCGGCTTCTAAAACTCTTCTGTATTACCCGGTGTGTTATAATAAATGAATGCAGAGCTACGTGTACGATCATATTGTGAAAAAACAAACCACCTTTGATAAGTTTTTATCAGTCACTTCATATCTGCTCTCTTTATTCACATATCCGCTTGTTTCTGAGTGAAACCGTCTGCAGACGTCTGCATGTCATAGTTGTTTTTAATCCATAATAACATCCAAAAGTGAAACGGAGCACTTCATTTTCATTTATTGCTACATGATTAGAGTTTAAGCATGATGGTGAGCACTCAAAGTCATACTGTTTAGTTTTTTAAACACCATAAAACAGCAAAATGATTTTTTTTTTTTTTAAATCTTACTATTAGGCGACATGTTTTATGAAAGGATTTAACAGAATTGCTGATGTTTGACGCTAACATGTCAGCATGCACTGTTCGTGTGGTGTCCTCGGGATTCCCATGTACTTGTTTGCTATTCACCTAGGGACCATTTTTGACCCGAGGACACCACAAGGGTTACTACAACCACTGGCGTATGCTAAAAACAATTAGCATGGAGCTAATTTCTTTTTGTGGATAAGCTGAGTGGTTGGAAAAAAAACGTTGCACTCATCTTTTTTAAGAAGAAGAAATTTAAAAAAAAGTGAACAAATTTAGAAGAATTTGGATAAAGACATTTTTGGATGAAACTGGGGATTGATAAATAGGAGAGCTGACTGTTGTGGTTCCCTGTGGACCACATGTAAAATTTATTATAGAAACCAAATAAAACAACAGGATTTTATAACTTCTAGTGTGTAACTTTGTCTTATGTTTGTGCTTGCTTAGTAAATTATGTCAAGGGTTACACTTTTAGTTTTTTAGCACCACTTAAGAAAATAAGATGCATAAAGCTACTTTCAGCTTGCTCCCTGGCCACAAGGGGTCGCCACAGCAGGTCGCTTCACGATTTGTTTATTCAGTTATGTTGGCTTTTGTTGTTGTTGTGGTGTTTTTTTTGTTTTTGTTTTTGTTTTTTTCAGGCTCTTCCCGATGCAGTAAATTTAAAATAATACTACAAAGATAATAATACAAAAAAATGGAGATAATTGAAAATACAGAAAAAAGAAGTAATTGAACCATTAGTGAATAATAAAGAGCAATTCATTGTCATCAGAGCCATCAATAGATAATGAAACGGCTGCAAACAGTACCAAGAGAATAGCATGTGTGGTGGTGCTGGTGTTGACAACCATTATCACGTTAATAAACACTAAAGCAAAGGTTATATGGTAAATGAATGAGAGCCCAGCTGCATTTGGTGTTTGTAAGGGTGCAGGGTGGGTTTTATTTTTATTTATTTATTTTTAATAAATAAAAAGTTTGTTGACAGGAAGGTAATCACAGAACAGTCACACGGAGGTCTTCAGCTTTAATCCCTGTGTTTGTATGTTTGGCTCACTGCAGCAGCCCTCCACTCCAGACTATTAATAGTCCCGTTAGCCCATTAGCAGCTTAGTTCTGCCGACTCCATTCTGTTGATTAGCAAGTACTTCAGGGTTTTTGTTTTTTTTTGTTTGTTATTTTTTGTCTGTCCCTGGGAACAGACCTCACTGCTGTATGCTGACAGGTTGAAGGCCACAAAGGGGTCTCTGGGTCACATTGTGAACGAGATCAGGCTTAGATTCTGCATGAGTAATCAATGATAGTTTACCAGGTCAGAGCATGAAAGCATAAAAGTGATTGTAAAACAGTTAATTCATAGTTACAGTGTCAGACAGTGACAAAAAGAACATACACAATGTCCCGCCTCAATGTGCAGATAGTATACAGTGAAATAAATACAGATTCAGACTGCTTCATACATTTATAGACTTTACTATTCTTAATTTTAGGCCAGTAGTCATCTTACCTCTCAAATCAAATCAAATCACTTTTTATTGTCACATCACATGTGCAGGCACACTGGCACAGCACATGCGAGTGAAATTCTTGTGTGCGAGCCCCACAAGCAACAGAGATGTGCAAACACAACAACACAAACGAGCAAAATACAAGAATGGCCAACCTGAAACTAATAAATATATGTACAATATATAATAGTGTATGCATTTCTGGATGTGTATACTAAATATTTTCCTACGTGTGTGTGTGTGTGTGTGTGTGTGTGTGTGTGTGTGTATACACATTTTTACAAATTAAATAGTAAAAAAATAAAATAATAATAATAATAATAATAAAATATATAAAATATACAGAGTTGAATATGTGCAAAACAAGTGGCATTTATATACAGTGTGGAGTGCATAATGTTGAAGTTCCAGTAGTGAAGCTGAGGTGTCTATGACGTGTTCAGCAGTCTGATGGCCTGATGGAAAAAGCTGTCTCTCAGTCTGCTGGTACGGGACCGGATGCTGCAGAACCTCCTTCCTGATGGAAGCAGTCTGAACAGTTTATGGCTGGGGTGACTGGAGTCCTTGATGATCCTCCCCGTTTTCCTCAGGCACCGCTTCCTGTAGATGTCTTGGAGGGAGGGAAGCTCACCTCCAATTATCCGTTCAGAGCACCGCACTACTCGCTGGAGAGCTTTGCAGTTGTAGGGGGTGCTGTTGCCATACCAGGTGGTGATGCATCCAGTGAGGATGCTCTCAATGGCACAGCGATAGAAGGTCCTGAGGATGCGGGGGCTCATGCCGAATCTTTTCAGTCTCCTGAGAAAGAAGAGGCGCTGCTGCGCCTTCTTCACTGTTTTGTTTGTGTGTACTGACCACGTAAGATCCTCAGCCAGGTGTACGCCAAGGAACCGGAAGCTGCTCACTCTCTCCACAGCAGCGCCGTTGATGGTGATGGGAGTGAGTACAGGAGAGGGCTCAGTACACACCCCTGTGGAGCACCAGTGTTCAGTGTGATGGGGGATGAGGTGATGCTGCCCAGTCTGACCACCTGGCGTCTGTCAGACAGGAAGCTAAGGATCCAGCTGCAGAGGGAGCTGCTCAGTCCTAGATCCTGCAGTTTCCTGTCCAGCTTCGAGGGAACGATGGTATTGAATGCTGAGCTGTAATCTACAAACAGCATCCTCACATACGTGTCTCTCTTCTCCAGGTGTGACAGGGCAGTGTGTAGTGTCAGGGCTATGGCATCATCAGTGGACCTGTTGTGGCGGTATGCAAACTGTAGAGGGTCCAGTGAGTCGGGTAGTGCAGAGCAGATGAAGTCCCTGACCAGCTTCTCGAAGCATTTGCTTACGATGGGGGTCAGGGCTACAGGTCTTTAACATGACTGCATTAATAAACTTCACGTCTTTAGTGTTTAATATTAATATTCACAACACATTACTTGATTTTTCTGATCACATTTTGCCCTCACATTAGTTAAAATGACTTGAGTGGTCCATAACATGATGTAGTTGTAGTAGTAATCAGTCATAGTCTGTTAAGTTTAAGCCCCAAAAAGAAATTCCTCAGTTGTAGTCACGTCCCTGCTTTGATGTCCAAGCTCCTGTATAAATGTGATATAATCTGAGGTTTTCTTGCACATTTGACACAGATATTCAATAAATGCTTTCTCCTGAGGCTGAGGGTGCTGAGGGTAAACAGTAGATGGCGTTCTTGAGTCGGTTATCTAGTCTCTGACTGATATTTCTGTATTTATAGAGTTTAAATGTCCTGTGAGCCGTTGTTTGTTTGGAGAGACGCTTGGCCAGTGATTCTGTTCAGCTTATTATTAGGATCTGGTTACTGACGGACTTTGTTTTTTTCTTCTTCTGCCTTCCTGCTTGAAGACTCAGTTGCACACCTCACATTTATATATTTAGTAGAGTGGAAAATGAACATTAAGTTAAGAACCAAACTAAAATTTTAACTTTATTAGAATTTCTTTTAAAATTTGAACCATTTTGGTACATTTAAAAAAAAAAAAAAAAAGTTCTTACTGAATTGAATGTCGTCAAGAAACATAAATCAGCCGTGGGGGGAAAAAAATGCTTTATTGTGTTGACTTGTACCCAGCTCATTATTTAGCAAAGCTTTGCTTGTTTGTTTTTAGTGGTTTCGATATTAAATATCTTTGATTAAATGATATTTTCACACTTTGCTTTGCTCCAAATAAGAAGGAGGCTTGTTGGAAAAATACAGCACAACAAATACTCCGACTTTCTGACTAATCTCCTGGTGAGATTAGTCAGAAAGTTGGATGAACAGAGATGTTGCATACTCAGATGTCTGTTTGTTCCTGCAGAACACGCTAAGTTGAGTAATGCTTCAAGCTGTTTATGCCAGCATGCTAATCACCTGAAACTTTGCTGTCACAGGTTGCATTATGTCACCAGGATCCCCTCTGAAGTATCAGACTTCATAAAAATAGAATAATTTGAACCCAGATACCGAACCCTGCTGTGATCCCCTGCCACTCCCAGACTTTCAGGAACGCAGTTTAGACAGTAACCCAAGCCAGAACAAACTGAGGAGCTAAAAATACCAACAGAGGGACAGGCTGGCTGCTGTGGGCCTGAGGTGTGTGGGGGGGTCTTTACATGGGCTTCAGGCAAGCTGGCTGTGGCATAAAGTGTTGGACAACTGGGGTTAGAAATGGCGCAACAGCTAAGTGGAAAATACTAAAAGCAACTAACTTTACAGCCATTTGAGAGTAGAAGGGCGGAACTTCCTGACGTCTTTGACATCTTCCTCACCACTGGAGGTGATGAGCTTTGCTCTCAGCTTTAAGCACCCGACAGCAGGCAGCTCTGGGCCCGGTGCTGGAAGCGGAGCAACCATGGAGAATCTGGAAAAGCAGCTGATCTGCCCCGTCTGCCTGGAGATGTTCTCCAAACCTGTGGTCATCCTGCCCTGTCAGCACAACCTCTGCCGCAAGTGTGCCAATGACATCTTCCAGGTGAGACTAAAAGAAAACAGGAGACGACCTTCTGGGTTAGTTTTAAAGGTTTTAGATGGCGTTCCCCTTTATCTACACTCATCCTCAGAGTCTGCAGTGAGCTTAGATTCACGCTACAATGTGATGGAGTGAAAACCCAAACAGACACTATTTATTTTGTTCTAGTCCACTTCCATGTTAGCAGATAGTATCTGTATATTAAATACGCTTTTGAAATTTAGAAATCAGATTTAGTCATTAATCAACACCAACAGCAACCTAAACTCAGAGGCTTTTTCTAATGTAAAAATATTTCTTTCTTCTAGCTGTTTCTTTACATCAGGTACGAGAATCTATGAACACATAACCCCAATTTTAGCCAAACTACATTGGCTCCCTGTTAAATATCGTATAGATTTTAAAATTCTTTTTTTTATTCACTTTTAAAATTCTGAATAATTTAACGCCCAGCTATCTCTCTGAACTACTCCACTTATACAATCCCATCAGAGCACTTAGATCGTCCAATCACAGGCTCCTAGCACAACCTAGGTCTCGACTGAAGTCGAGAGGTGACCGGGCCTTTGCAACCGTGGCACCCAGACTCTGGAATAACCTCCCTGTTCATATTCGTACTGCTGTGTCTCTCCAGTCTTTTAAATCACGTCTTAAAACTTATCTTTTTACTTTAGCCTTTGATTCTAACTAGTTGGCTGTTCTAGCTTATTGTGTTGTTACCTATTGTTTGTTGTCCTGTATTATTGTTTGTTTTAATTGTCTCATGTTTTTACTGACTGTGAAGCACTATGGTCAACACTGTTGTTTTAATATGTGCTATATAGATAAATTTTGATTTGATTTGATTTGATCATATTTTAATGTAATTTAGGGGCACAAACATTGCAGTTAAATGGCCAGATGTCACAACACACCTAACATCTGGCTCATGGAAAGTGGATCTGTGGCTGAGCTGAGGCCTTGACTGACAGTGCTGACTCACCCTGAGTCAGCACTGTCAAGGCCAAATGTGGCCTGTGGAAAACTGCAGATGTGGGTCACATTTATTGCCATCTGGCTATAAATGTTTAATATAAGTTTAATATAAGCCAAAGCAGAGTCTTCCTCTCTCTACACTGATACTGGGTTCATATGTGCAACCAAACAGAAATGCACCAGAAAGCAGTCTGAAGCAGTTTGTTTCTTTTCCCCTCTTAAATCCAGTCAGCTAATCCTCTGTGGCATTCCCGCGGTTCCTCCAGTGCGACGGCCAGTGGCGGTCGCTTTCGCTGTCCATCGTGCCGCCATGAGGTGGTGCTGGACCGCCATGGAGTCTATGGCCTCCAGAGGAACCTGCTGGTGGAGAACATTATCGACATCTATAGACAGCAGGAGTCCTCCAGGTGAATGACCCACCGAGGGAGGGTTGAAAGAAGGGGTAGTAACCCAGGCAAATGTTTCTTTTAGTGAACTTTTTAAGTCATCACATGTACATATTTGAGGGTCTTCAGGGGCACACTAGCATTGTAGTGATGCCTCAATACAGCCACAGGATTGCTCTGGTGAAGCTGTGCCTCTTAATAAAGTCTAAGCAGAATTGTTCTTTTGTTTTGCAAATACCAGATACAATGGTGTGGTGGAGATAAAATACTCAGTTTGAGACAGTTTTTTCTACTCTTGCTTCTGTATGACGTCAATGAGAGGGTACTAATAATGCGCTCATCTCAGGCCCAGACTCAGTGGCTGGAATTACAGAAGCCCCACCCACCTACTAGTCAACCTTCTATTTGCAAAAGCTGGCCAATCAGGAGAGGGTTGTTTTGAAGGGAGAGAATCTGAAACAGCTTGTTCAGTCTTTGAATGCACTTTCCCAATAATATTTGTTAGTTGTATTAAACCAAAATCAAGTAATTGTACCATTGGACACCCAAGACAACCTGTTTTTATTTCTTGTTGTTACTATGGGACTCACCTTCCTCAGAAACATTTATCTCATCAAACCAATCCTGATTCACTACTAACTGCCACATCCAATCCGGGTAACTCACAAAAGTTAATCAGGGCAAGTTCATCCAACTAATTTATTTTATATTACATTATAATTATGTAATGAGATTAATACAAATCTAAGTAATCAGAAGAATCATTAAATTAAACATTATGCTGATTGTAAATCTTGAAATTCTTCGTTCATCATTTAAAAACACTAACATGTGTATTGAGTGTGCACTTAGCTGTAGTAATGAGTGACTGCCTGCAGAGTGCAGCATCGTATTTTATTACAGCAGGTTTCTGGGTTTGCATGTTTGTCAGCAGAGCAGAAGTGATGTATGCATATACTGTATGTTGTGTTCTTGTTCATTGTGGCTGATATAAAGTATATTTAGCAGTAACGACAAAGCCGTGCGTGCTTACATAATCAACATAATCATAATCAAATAAACAACAACATTGTAGCGTTCATTTTTGGGTTATTTGTCTCCTTTATTTCCAGAGACATATTTAAAGACAAAATCAAGCACAAGTCACTCAGTTTTGAAGTACAGACTAAAATATGTTAGCCAACACGTGTCTTGAGACACGTGTTGGTTTTATATTTTATTGTATTTTCTTTATTGCTATATTAATACATTTTGATGCACAGGTTGATGATCACAGGAGAATGATGTGTTGTGTGCACAAGGAAAGATGTTGGAGATATGAAGAGTAACGAGAAACGCCTGATGCTTTCTCTGTAGTTACAGATTATTACAGATTGTTGCAGGTAACACGTTTGATTTTTAATAATAGGTAAACAGAAAGATGTTTAATATTTAGATTTTGGCTGAAGAAACACAAATTCTGAACAAGGTCTAAAAGTAGAGTCGTTTTTAATAAGTGTATCAACCAGAATCAGTTATCAAATATTTCCCCAGCTTGACTCATGTGGAACCTGACACAGTAACTGTTCCACCTGAGTATAACCAATACCCGAGCACTGTAGAAATGACAGTATGACAGTTGTTTCCACATGCATCCACTTCGTATAAAAAGTAAAGCGTTTCAAGCAGAAGGCTCTTTAGTACATCTGCTCTCCACACTTACCACAACAGATCGTCCTCAGTGTAAATATGCCTCTCAGAATAGAAGCTGAGTGAGTCAGTGATAAAAAAGAAGAGCGACAGTAGGACAGGAGTCCCCTCTTTATCCGTGTGGGTTAAAATAGATGTGATTGTTCACACGGATGTAAACAAATCTTTTGTAACTTGTGGTTTTCTCATCATTTTTTCACATGCGAAAAATATTATCATAACTTAATCATCGTTTCTGTCAGAGATGCCTGCGTCAGAGTACAAAGGACAGTTTGTTTCATTAAATTTAGCTGTTGTTTCTCGGAAGCTACGTGGCACCAGAGTTATCCATGTCCGAGTCAGCTTCTTTTTTTTAAGTGAAATGTCTGGCAGTGATCAATCTGGGAGGAGAATGATGTCAAATCACACGCGCAAAAATAAAGGAGACAGCAATGATAATGACCTTTAAATGCATACACTATTCTTGTATATATTAAAGCTATAATAAAGGAAACCAGCTGAGCTGTAAGTGAGCAGTGACATTCCTGATTTGCAGGTGGCAAAGGGACAGCTGCCACCTCTGGCAAAATCTTTATGCAGTTCTTCCATCATCCACTGACGTCAAAGTACGTCAGTGATAACAGAAGTAAACTAAGCTGCTTCAACAATACAGACAATGATGCCAAGTCTTGTGCATGCTATGCATGGGAATGAGATTAAAAATGAGCCAAGTTTCCTTTTAGTCACATTTTAAGGGTATTAAAATGATGGCTAACAGCTTATAAAAAAGAGCTACTTTTGGATTATTTTGTAAGTGAAACACTGGTTTTCATCTGAACTTTCTATGTGATTTACTGTGCAACTGCCTTTGTAGCTGTAGGCTGCTGCAGGCTATCTGCAGGGGTGGGATGTTAAATTTAATTTCTTACAACCTTATTTAGATTTACTGTAATGGAGTTTAAGACATTTTAATTACAGGCTGCTTTAAGTTAAAGATTGACTTAAAATATACTTTTTTCACTGCTAATATGTTAAGGTAAATATTAAAACTTACTACAAATGGGTGTGATATTGACAGAAACCTGTTATATAAACCTACCAGGCTTTTATGTCCACATCCAAATTTCCCTGGAGCAATCTTTACATTAAACGTGATATTTTTTTTGTATCTTGCAGACTTGTTAGCATGAAGCCAGAGCAGCAGCAGCTCATGTGTGAAGAACATGAAGACGAGAAGATCAACATCTACTGTTTGTCCTGCCAGACGCCGACCTGCTCCATGTGCAAAGTGTTCGGACAGCACAGAGACTGTGACGTGGCTCCGCTCGGCACCGTCTACATGAGACAGAAGGTGAAGGACGGTTACAGCATACAGTTTCTACTTCGCGCCACTTCACGCTTGACTAAACCAAGTTGTTTTCGCTCTCCTACCTCTCCTTTTAACCAGTCTTTATTCTAACTAGCCGACCCTTGCGATCAGGTTTAAACAACAGGTGGATGATGCTCGTATATTATAAATATCATGAAAAATTACATTATAGCGCAAAGAGTAGGAAAAATACTGTTCAAACAGTTTGAATAGATCCACTTTAAACTCGCTCATAGCACATCTAAATATGAAGTTAAACATGTGAAGATCACAGATAATCCAGTCAGCTTTCAAAATAAAACACTGCTTGCTGATATAAATGCCCCATCTTTGTTTTCCCAGGGTTCATTTGTGATTCTCACCCCTTATTTCCATCTCATACTTTAAATGAGCTCAGTCAATTCACATTTCCACCCTCACATCAACTTCTTTTACCTTCATTTAAGTTTATTTTCAGCTTATTTGCAGAGAGCCCTGCTCCGAGAGCTTGAGCTTGTTTAAAGGTCAAATCACCACAGAGTTGGTAAAATAGTTTCTACCATGAAAAATACAGGTAGGTGTGTTCTTACGATGACCTTTATCTTCCAGCATTTTTTATCTTATTTCTATTTTTACATTTTTCCTCTTCCTCCTCGGCAAAATGCACACCAGCTCCCACTGTGGAAACCAATTCATGACTAAAAAGAGAAACACAGCAACTGTTAGGATGTGAAAATTTAAGACATTTTTTAACCTCAATTTTGATTATTCTGATCAAACTTAAGACCTGACATGACTTTGTGTTTATGATGCAGCTAAAACGAGACCAAGAGCTGACTGATCGAATACCCAGAGCACACGAACAGGATACATATAACCACTAAAATCAAGGCTTCAGTACATGTACATGATCATCTGTCCATCTAAACATCAGTGGCATTGCTCTGTGCACAGATTAAAAGTGCAACTTCTGTTTTTCAACACACAAAGTCACACAAAGACAAAGTGCAGCAGTTTTGTCATGCAGATGGCAGCAGCAGCGTCCGGCATGTTATCGAGCAGTTGGCTTTGTTGACATTTCAGTGCCGGCCTCTCCATCTCTCACTCTGCATCTGATTCACTCATCTGAAATTTAGATGAGGCTCCTGAAAGTTGTTGATTCCCCATCTTTGTGCAATCTGAAAAACAAAAGTTTGGTGATCTCATTTGGCCGGCACAGAAGCGAGAGTGTTTGTTACACGAGCAGCTCATCAAATCGCACTCTAACTGTAAAGTGGCTATAAAAATATGCATGATGTCATAAGATATTCTAAACAGATGCATGTTGATGACTCATGTTGTTGTTGTGCTTGCTGGTGGCGGCGGTTACTAATGAGAAAGTACTCGTCCTGCGGAGCAATCCTGCGATTACTATGAGAGAGGTTTGAGTTAAAGTCAGCATCTGCGAGAATGATAAGACACTTAGCAGTCGACTGTCAGATTTTCTTGAAGGTGGAATTTATTTCTAGTTTGTGTCTGTCCGAAAGCAAAAGTTGAAACCGTCTTTGCAGTCCAAAGAGAAGTAGTTTAAATATAAAAAACAAACAAGGAAAATAGTGAAAAGCTCAAAGTAATCACGGACCTCTGATCAGAATTAAAGGATTGAAACCAACCATATCTGAACAAAAGTGCATTTTTCCAAAACACAAATCACACACAGACTGTTAAATATGAATAACATTTAAAAAAACAACAACAACATTGTATTTAAGAAAAATAGCGGTACTGAAGTGTTTTACTTTAACATATAATCATAGAGGCAGGAAAAAATGCTGAAATTTTTATTTTATAAAATATAACTGGGGCTCCGACAGTATTTTATCAGCTTATAATGTCACCATGAATACAACAGAGTGCCTCTCAGTTAAGAATACCAGAATAACAGTGACGCAGTAGCTCATCTGGCTCATGGCTCGTCATAATTCACAGGTTACTGTAAAGTGTGAAGTACAGAAAGAACATGATGTTTTCTCGTCACTCGCTGTATCGTGAGAATTAAAATTCACTGAGAATGGAAAAAATGTGACCTTGACATTAAGCAGAGTTTGGGTGAAGACCTTTGAGGTGATTGCCAATGTTTGTAAGTTTAGTAGCAATAAACGCCTCACCACTGTGTAAGATCATTGCAGCTTTGGTAGGATGTACTAAAATATAATGTCAAATATTTAGAAAATATGTAGGGAAACATTTAAAAATTCATTTTAAAGATCTGCTCTGGTAGATCGCTCCATATCTGAGGAGCCTCAAGAGCAAACATTAGATAAAGCTTAAAAATCCCTCCTGAAACGCATGTTGGGTCATTAAAATCTGGGTAATGGGCTCACTTTTTCTGCATTATGATGAATTTAACACTTGTTGATTCATTTTTAGTTGGTAGGTGTTAAAAGATGATTGCAATAGTCTAACTGAAAGGAAATAAAATAATTTATAATTGTTCTAGTGTCTTGAAATTTGAATATGTCTTGAATAGCTCTTCTTGGACTTGGGCTGGATGACATTTATTTGTTTATTCACTGGTAAGAAATAGCAGACATTTTCCTGACAGCTTATTTCGTTGTTGACGGATATGATGTTATCAAAGCTGACGATTTCAAACACATTAGGTTTGTTTTTGTAATTTTTTTTCCATGTTAACTTTAAGTTTCCGTATTAACTGATGTCAGTGATGCTCTGAATGTTTGCAGACGGAGCTGAGTGACGGCATTGCGATCTTGGTGGCCAGTAATGACAACGTCCAGGCAGTCATCTCTCAGATGGAAGCAATCTGCCACACCATAGAGGTTAGACATGAACACATGAGGCGCAAAGGATGCAATTTCATGTCTAAATCCAGCCGCTTTAGCTGTACGAGTATATAAGGGTCGCTGAAGAAAACACAATGAAAGGGCTGAGTTAGTGTCAAATACTGAGAATAAAAACTTGAACGTTTTGGGATTAAACTCATAAATTTGTGAGAAGAAAAACTGTTAAATGTAAGAAAGAAATTATACATTTATGAGGAAAAACTAATTTATTAGAAATACGCAAAAAATACAAGTTACAAGACAATGAAAGTTATATGAATGAAATTAACATAAAACAACTTGAATCAGTTACTGAAGAGAGATCATCACCACATCACCCTCATTGTTAGTCTGTACTGCCTTAAAAAACACAATTTAATTTTGTTAAGGATAATTATTTCCTTAAAGAGACAAACAGTAATCAGTAGATGAAATCAGTCTATCCTGGATCAAACTTAGCTAATGCAAAATGTGGTGTGATAACATTAATTTCAGCAATAAACTGAAATTGATTTCTCAGTTACAAAAAAGTTGCTGTGACTGAGGCTAGGTGTAAGAGCACACAGACTAGCTGTGTTGTGGTTTCTGTGATTTAGTTTTTGCATCTTAAAGGAAAGACACACTGGTTTGGGTGATGTCGTGGTGGCTTCATCCATGTTTAATAATTAGTACTGGAAACAATGATGGTGAAGTTTAAGTGGGACTGATGAATAATATTAGATATCTGACATGTTAGTTAGAAAATGACTAACACTGTCACGCCATCATTCTTTAGGAAAACGGCCAGCGGCAGAGAGAACACCTGAGCGGCCACTTTGAACGTTTGGTGGCCATCTTGGAGGAGCGGAAGCAGGAGCTGGTGGGTCTCATCACCAAAGAACAGGATGAAAAGCTCAAACATGTTCAGTCGCTCATCCGTCAGCACAGCGATCACCTGGAGGTGGGCGTCACGCTGGTGGAGTCGGGCATACAGTCCATGGAGGAGCCACACATGCCTCTGTTTATACAGGTGGGAAAAAACTGCAGTTTCACAAAAAGATTCCTTGTGTTTCCAGACTTGATCAAATATGACTCTACAGTGTTTCTCACAGTACACCTCCTAATTTTGCAAATGTGAGGTGTGTGTCTAAACATTCACATTTAAAGATATGTACATCTTTGAAACATAAGGTGAACATCCTAAAATCTAATTTCTGCATCTTTACAAAGAAATATTTCTGTTGTAAATCAAAGTAAGGCATCAGCACGGCTCCTCGTCTTTCCCATTGCTTCTGTATCTTTCCACAGGACGTGGTTATTGTTCCTCTTTTCAGTAGGAGGACTGTAAACCTAACCATGATTCAAACCTCTGGCTCAGATGAAATGAACAGCTCACACAATAAGCCTCATTATGCAATCCATTCTAAGGGCCTTGTAACGTCACACTTCCTGGTGCAAAATACAAACGAGAGTCCAGAAATTTCTGCCTCCAATTTTTACACTTCTAAGTCTTCCAGCAAGAGATTGATTCATTGATTCGTTATTGTATTTTCTTTTATTGAATATTATTAGGTGGGCCAAAGATTTCTGCTGGAAAAGGGACCAGCAGTGGACAGACCTCCGGGGTCCAGGCCCACTCTATAAGTCGCTGTACTTCTTCACTTCAATTATAACGTGCATTAAAACAGTTTGGTAATGGAAAACTTAAAACACCAATATTGGGTTTGCAAAAGTTGAGTGCTTCTGTAGCGATCGTGGTAACCAACATGAGGGAGGAGGACACTGAGTGGACGGGCTTGTGCTGGTCAGATTTGTGTGCAAAGTGTCTCTTTGAAATTAAATAAAAGGTCATTTATCGGCTTGTCAGACTAGTTTTAAAGCTTTATGCTCCTTGAAAATTTGCAAAACAATTAGAAATGTGTTGTTCTAGTGTGTGGTGAGTTCACTTGCCTCCATTGCCTTTGGTTTTGGATACATTTCTCTATGATTATACTAGCGCGCTATACATATATGCTTGTAAATATGTATTGCATTTATTTAATTACTTTTTTGAGAATAGCAAAGTGGATTGAGTCGAATGCCTCTCCATGAAGGTTGGCTGCTGGTCCAGTTTGCACGCTATGCTGGTATCTAGTTCATGATGAAAATTTTTACAATTTACTAAATTTTTACTATAAATTTATACACTCCAATTTTAATGTACTAAAATCATTACTGCAATTTTTTTTGTCCCATTTAGAGTCAAACCTGTACTACATTTAGCTTCTTTTTAAACCATTATTTTTTAGCTGTTCCATTACCAGCAACCCCACTATCATTACTCTTTGCTGTTTATCACTTTCAGATGTCTGTGTCTAACTACCTGAAGTGTTCGTTAATTACTTTGAGCTTTTCCATCCTAATCTATTTATATTGACGATTCATCCAATATTTATAGCTAAGTCAACATGTTATCTGCTACTTCAGAGATCTATTTCAAACATCTATTTTATTGATTAGCACCAGCAAACCCTTTATTACTTTTAGCCCATCATTAAAGCCTTTAAATTTAGCCAACAGGTAATTACTGGTCATTTGTTTTCCAACCACTCGGCTGCCCTTTTAATGCCTTTTCTTTAAATACGTTTCTTGGATTTGTTCACATAATTACAGTAAATACAAGAACACATAATTACCGGAAATGGGAAAAAAAACTCAAAAACTCACTGCATAATGTGCTAAAGTATGCCTGAAAGATGGTCAGCGTGTTATTTACCATCAAGAAAGACTGAATATAAACGTTTTATTTTTATATTTAAATTCTAATTCCTGTTTTTAGCTGACAGCTTAATTCATTTTTCCACATCAGCCTCCAGGCTTCCTTAAATAACTCGCTGCTCGATGACACCTGGCCCTCTTTTAATTATGTTAAAGCAACCGATGACACAACAGCACCACAGACGGATGTTTAAATCAACAGTTTATTTTGTTATTTATTTAACAGTCTCACCGCACTCTTCACGTGCTCCTCCGCTTTCCCTCTACTCATCGATATTTTCCCAGGCTCAGCTCTCATTAGACAGGATAATCCATGCTCACTGATGATCAAGAGCTTTATGTATACAGCCGCAGGGCGAGGAGGGAAAGTGGAGGAGCGAGCCCAGCGGGACGCCTCTCCATCGGGCGCTCTGCTTCAACAACACCCCCAAGGACACATGAGTCTCCTCCGGTCCTGAATAGCTTAAAGGCAAACATCATGTCTGACGCTCCCGTGATTAATTCACACTCGTGTAGAGATAATGAGAAGCAGGTCAGCCCCTCAAGTACACCGCATTGATCCACCAATCAATCACACGCTCATACATTTTGATGTATTCCATATTCAATGTATGGACTTTTAAAACACACTTAATTATGTAGAAAACACACAATAACTAGCCCGGCCTGAGCACGGGGATGCTCAGCAAGAATAAATTAAATTAACTGATTTGTTTTCCTGCTGTTTTAATCACTGTGTATCTGTAGGTGTTCTTAAAAATTACTACTTCAGCTGTAGCTCAAATTAATAAGAACCGGGCTGACGGAGCAGCAGCACGGTGTGATGGTGATAATGAAAATAAACACCATGGAGTCACCGCAGGAGACGAGTTTAACTCATGTTGAGGAATCTCAAAATTACTCACGAAGCATCTTTGAACTTGTCATCCTTCGTGACGTGCCCTTGTGTAAGTGGACCAAATTTAACAACAACAGCTGAAGAACATCAACAATGACCTAGAGCTATACATGAGTCACACTTTAGATAAAAAAGTGTGACTTTTTTATTTATACTGGCATTGCATGCAAACACTCAGTTCGTCCTCGTTCTAAAACATGATCTGAGGATATTTCAATTGATGCACTTTTTGCAGACTGGGTCTTACCTGTTAAATAAGTATTACCTTCTGTATGGAAGGAGCCATTTTACCCACAGTGTTCAATGCAGTCTTCTTTTCATGGTCAGAATAAACAGGTACAACTGAAATTTGTCAACTTTTTCAATTTTGGGTTTTCAACAATAGAAATGAAATGAAAATACTGGTGATGGAACATTCTTTTCAATCAGTTTTTCTTATAACCAAAAAAAAAAGAAGCAAAAACACAGGAACACACTTCCTATACACTGGGTGTGAGTGGAGCCCTCTAGTGGTCCACCACAAACTATTCTTTTAGTGGATTTTATGTTAGTAACTCAAGGATTAAACACATCTTTGCTTATGAAATAATCAGAAATATGTCTAGACGTCTAACAGGTACTGTAAGGGTAACATACCCTTAACTATATGTAGAGCAGCCACTTCTCTCGGTTCAAGCCAACTTTCTTCAGATTGGCTGTCCCTCGTAAACTGACGGTTTGAACAGCGGGTGAGTGGGGTAACTGTGTGACCACATTACGAGTATCCTCTCTCAGTGACATCATACAGAGCCAGGAGTACAAATAAAACTGTCTGAAAGTGGGTTTTTAGAGTAGTCTGAAGCCAACGCTTACATACAGTTACCTCGTTATTTGAAACTTTAGTATGTTCAATATGATCATTCATTATTATAACAGTATGCGTACACAATAAATAATATACACTTTAAGCTAGCTCCATATTTGGGTTTTGCAGATGTTAACATTGGATGTGCTTCCTGATGCACTGTGTCCCTGCCCGGCCAACCAAAAAGTCACACTTTAGCATTTTTTGGATCAACTTTAGCTTTGATGACAGCTCGCAGTCACCAAGGTATTGTTTCGATATATTAAGGCATGGTTACAGCGTTTTTCATTTTCCGTCCACAGTGGTGTTAATTTTTAACCAACATCTTGTACTGATGATGCGTAAAGTCTTCTCCAACATGTGCCAAAGATTCTTAATGGTCCATATGTGAGAATGATGCCTCATGCACCCCGAATCATCCTTTTAAAATCTGAGCCAAATGAATTCTGGAATCATCTTGAAATACAGCCATGCCATCAGGGAAGAGATAATCCAATCATGGAAATCCTGGTTCATTCAGTGTATTCATGTAGTCAGTTGACCTCATCTTTAAGAGGTGAGAACTCAGTGGGAGGTTCGTACCTCTTAAATATAGCGTAAGTAGCTCAGGCTGGAGATGCTACTCGTTACATCAGAAATAACCTGATGATGTGGTTTAAAAATCTGATAGTACGCCTCGTTGATGCCTCCTAAATAAGGTGTTTTGAGCAAGTCCTGGAGGAAGACCCTGGGGCAGACCCATAACACACTGGAGAGATTGTCTCAGCTTGCTTGGGAATACTATGGTTTCCCTCCCAGAAGAGCTGATGGACATAGCCAGAGAGAGGGAGGTCTGTCCCTTATCTAGATCCAGATAGACGACAGAAACATCCCATCCATGATGAATAATTCTGGCAGAACGGGTAAAAGCACAACAGGTTGGCATTTTTCAAGAACCCAGCCAAGGGGCAGTGGTCAAATGAGTATTTCAAACCAAACAGAAGCCCTAAAATTTCAACGATGGTGTTTTCAGCTGGACTAAAAGAACAGGCTACTTTGCCTGTTTGTGAATATTTTACCATTACAACACATCAGTTCCACTGATCTAGATTTATGCAGATTGTGTCAGAATTAATCCAGCTACAACTTTCTCAGTCGGCTGCCTGAATCAGTTTTTACCACCTGAAAAAAGTCAGTAATAAAGATCATATTCACGCCTTTCACTTTGGACAGAGCACACATGATTAAATACGATGTTGTAAAATGTAGATGGACTGACATAAATGTGTTTTCATAAGCTTCAAGTATTATTATCACTACAGATATTCAGGCTCTTCTATAGAGAAAAGGTTTTATGGCACACTTTGAGGACTGATGAAAACCTGAAATAAGTTCATAAAACCTGAGAGCCGACAGTTGGATGACCCACGTGTCCCTGACCCGATTTTAGGTTGTTACTAAATTCGGCATCTTTACTGCTGATGTCTGCGTCACTGCGTCTCCACGGAGGAAAATGTGTTTGTCTGCCGGTGCGTTTGTAGGAGAGAGAAAGTCTGAGCCTCAGGTGTCGCTGTTTTATGCCAGAACAGGTGTTAAAGAAGATAGAGCAAGTGGAAGCAGGTAGTAAACACCATCAGGCCATTCTGGCAGCTGTCAGTGTTAAAAAATCCATGTTTTCATTTAGCACGGTGACGTCTATGACAAATACTTGTGACAGATGTTGTTGGCAGAGATGACTGAAGCACAATGTAATTAACTTTCTCTTTCCTCTTTTCTACTTTTCTCCAATACCAGAGCGCTGAAGCCATACTGGAAAAGTAAGTGCTCGTGGATGAAGCTCTGATTGTGAATGTGACCTTTCCATCCTGCATGTCAAATATTTTACTTTTTACTCTGAGAAGTTGATCTAACCTTAATTTTTAACCCAGCCATCTTCAGTCTAGATGGAGTCCTGTAAAAAGTGTCTCACAAATACATTTCCATAGGTTTGGGAAAGCTTTCCAACCTTAAGGTGTTCAATCATTTCACTGATATGACCTCCAACATTAAATCGCTCAACAATCCACGCTGATATGGACCGAGTAATGTGTTAGGAATGAAAGGATGCCGCGTTGTTTGATAGGAGTAAAAATTCATCAATCTACAGAATCCAAAGACATCTTGAAAATCAAAGTGAAAAAAGTCAGTGTTGCCGAAATTCCATTGCAGAAACTCAAGGTGGTAGTTTGTAAGCCCCCATATGCCTGTATACCTCCATAGCAGCGTCAAGGCATGCACCTATTGAGACCACGGATGGTGTCCTGGAGGATCTCCTCCTAGATCTGCACCAGGGCATCGTTGAGGTCCTGGACAGTCTGTGGTGCATCCTGGCACCACTGGATGGACTGATGCATGTCCCAGATGTGTTCTATTGGGTTTAGGTCAACATGGGGCACAGTGTCACTTCCATCATCCTCCAGGAACCAACTGTATGCTTCTGCCACTGCACTAGTGTAGGGTCTGACAATGGGTCCAAGGATTTCATCCCGATACCCAAGTGCCGTTGCTTAGCCTGTAGAGGTCTGTGCATCCCTCCATGGATATTCTTCCCCAAAACATCACTGAACCACCACCAGGCTGAACGATGTTATAGGCGGCATAAAGTTCTCCACACTGCTTCATGTCTGTCACACATGCTTGAGGTGAACATGCTCCTTTTTTTTAAAAAGGAAAACAAACTTTTGTAGCTGAAATGTTTGCGTACACGTGCTTCTCAAAGACATCTCCCCTGGAAAAAGCGTTTGCTTTTGCAAAGCACAACAAGAACGACCAATAAAAAGAGCAAAAATGAGCAGAACACAGAGACAGCTCACTTCAAAAATCTATTTATAGTGATTGATACAAAATTAATTGATTTATATATACAATGTAGATTTTGTACTGTCTTAACCTTCCCCAACAGTCGTTCCCTCTCTGTCAGATGTTTGGCCCTTTCATACTAATTACTTGTGGAGCAGAAGACCCTGCTGGGGCCACGAGATCAAAACACCAAACAATGCTGCAGTCAGCGAGCAGCCACGCGGGGATACCTGGAGGTCAGCGTGCGTTTGCTTTGCTGATAGATCGAGTCACATTTGGCCTTTTACTTGAAATCTCCATCAGTCTCTGAGATGGAAGTCTGCCTGATTAAATACTTAGCGCTGGTTTTATTGATCCAACACTGGCTGCAGATTAGAAGCAACTAAAGAAAAATGAGTTTAACACGACTGAGCATGTCTTATTTTTAATATTGACCTGGATATAAAAGGTGAGAATATCTATAGTTTGCCAGCGCTGATAGACTCTGTTATTACAAGCAGCAAGTCTGAGGGATTGTTAAGTGTTCTGATTCTGATTTTCATGAAGAAGTATGTATTGCTCGAGTTTGATTTGAGTTTAAAATGCTTCAAAATGAAATTTTATTTTGTGCTAAATGCAGAAGCCTTTTATGTTCTTTACTGTTTTGTTGTCGTTTTACTCGTGTGGAATTTACACTTCAAGTAAGAATAATTCATTTAATTTATGACCATTATGATCAATTTCTTAAAAATGTGCAGCTACTTTTTATCTGCAATAAACTCATAAATTCACTTTCTTGCTTTCTGCAATTTTCCATGTTAAAACTCAGGCTTACAGTAAGGTGACATTTTAAATGTTTTATTGGGTTTGGCTTTTGAAAATAAATTAACACAAAGTACAATGCTTCACTTTTATTGCAGACGTAGCAGTTTAGTCTTATGCAATGCATCTCTTTACATGAGAGTTCAGGTTTTTGTATTTCTTTTTAAAGGGGAACAAACTTTTGCAGCTGAAATGTTCGGTACAGTACAGCTTTAATGAAGTTAAAAGCAGTACAGCTTTTAACATGAAGTCTCTGCGTTTGTTTACAGAATGGCGGCGATGGCGAGAGCCTCGAAGTTGGAGCTTCCAGAGCTCGGTTATGAGAGCATGAGCCATTTCATCATCGATATCGATGACCTCGCCGACACACTGAGAAACATCAGCTTCTGCTGCGGTATGTAGTTAACGTGGTTATATACACATTTTAAATAGTTGGAAAACAAAACAAAATCCTCACACGGACTAAAATCATTGACCTGAGCACATTAAAAACCACACTGAAGTTTCAGCACAAATAAGTTGAGTCTGACGTCACTCTTACTGGTATATGAGGTGACTTCAACATGTTTGTGTGTGTTTCAGGTGTGGCGGCTGATGAAGAAGATTTTGAAGAAGTTGAGGAAGATTTGGACTTTGGCTCCAGATTTTAAGACCGAAGAGCAAAGAAGCTGATCAGTTTTGACTGACTTCAGTGGAGATTTTTAAACGTTGTCAGAGATACTGACCGAACAGCCTCTGCAATCGATAAACTGGAGTTTTGTTTGGCCAAGGCTGGAGAGTGTGTGCGACTTTGGTATCGAAAGTGTCAGATTCCTCACAGTAGTTATTCCACTTCTAGTTCTTGCCCATCAGTCGTAGAAGAACAAAGTTTGCAGAAATATAATCACATTTTCACAATTAGAGGACAGAATGTATTTATGAGTTTTAGCTCCAAGGACCAATTTTAATAGTTTATTTAATACTAAATTTGGGAAATGTGACAAATGTTCATTATACACCTTTCCACAATAAATAGGGAATGTGTTTGAAACAAACAAAAAAAAAAAGTTCCCTAGAGAAGCTATAACAATGTTTATATATTGTAATAATTGTATGATAAAGAAAGGGGGTGTTTGTACTTCTGCTGAGGAGGCTACGTGATTGGTTTGTCTGTTTGTTACCAGGAGTTACTCAAAAAAGTCAACAAACGGCATGAAAATGTTACCAGAGGTGAGCCTATGATGCAAAATGCCAAAAATTGGACATTTTGCACCATATTTACAGAAATATGCATAAAATAAAAAAGAAACAAAGAAGAAAACCCATATTCACACATGCCATGACGAGAATTTTAAACCATAGTTGTACTAATGCTCGTGTTTACTGGTGGCTGTGAAAACAGAGGAAGCTCATTTTTGATGCTTTTTGGTGTAACTTTTTTAATCAGGAAGTGAAACTCTTGAGATTAAGAATCTCCTTTTTGCAGCAGCGTCGTGGGACAAGCAGGATTAACCCAGCATGCTTTTCACTCACAGACTAATTTGCTTTGAAATTGGGATGAGGATCTCAATATTGTTCCCATCCCTGCTTTAGTCTCAGGTGCTGAAACACATTTGTTTTGCTGTCGGATTTTTGCAAATTACTTGCGCATTGGTGAAGTATGGATATTTCAAGAGACCGACATTATGCAGAGAATCCTGAATTAAAATCAGAGGGAGTGTTTTAAATCTGTATTTTGTGGCAAAGTCATTAAACTGTTTTCATGTTTCTTATCTTTGATTTGACTGGATTTGACTGCTGAACCCATACATGTAGTTTTTAAATCGTATTCAACAATAAAATGTAAACTATTTTAGAAAATGCTTCAATTTTCCAGACGTGTTAAGATCACTGCCGAGTGGTGGTCCTGCTTGTAGAAGGACATTAGTAATGTAACTGCATTTTTTCCTCATGTTGCTTCATTGTCAGTGAATATGTTTGGTGGCAAAGTTCACATATTAAACAAATGACATCATCTCAAAGCTCATCTCAACACCAACACTCGGGTTGTTCTGGTAATATTCCCAGGTCATGATGCTTTTTGATAACATTCAGAATCCACAATTCTGACCAAAAGTATTGACCTTTTACAGAAACTGACAAGAGGCACTGACTGTTGAAGATATTATTACTATTATAATATTCACTACCAGTCAAAAGTTTGGACACGCCTTCTCTTTTGATGGTTTTTCTTTGTTTTTACTACTTTCTAGATTGTAGATATATCAATTACATGAAGCAAGATATTTGGAATTATGAAGAATTACGAATTAATTAAGAAAAAATTGATTACCTCCCCCAACTCTTACATTTTAGATTTCTCAAAGTAGTCACTCTTGGCTTTGACAGCGCTGCAAACCCTTGGCCTTGCTCTACAGGTTCCCACCGTGAAGCATGGAGGAGGTGGTGTGCTACCACAGCATCCTGCAGTGACATGCCATTCCATCTGGTTTGTGTTTAGTGGACCCTCATTTATTTTTCAACAGGACAATGACCCCAAAACACACCTCCAGGCTGTGTAAGGGCTGTTTGACCAAGAAGGGGAGTGATGGAGTGCTGTGTCAGATGTCCTAGGCTCCACGGTCACCTGACCTAAACCCAGTCGAGATGGTTTGGGATGAGATGGACCACAGAGGCAAAAGGGCCAACACGTGCTCAGCAGCTCTGGGAACTCCTCCAAGACTGTTGGAAAACCATTTCAGGTGATTACCTCATGAAGCTTATTGAAAGAATGCCAAAAGTGTGCAAAGCAGTAATTACAGAATCAAAAATATAAAACATATTTTGAGTTATTTCCCACATTTTTGTTTACTACACAATTCCATATGTGCTCATTTATAGTTTTGGTGTCTTCTGTGAGAATGTACAATGTAAATAGTCATTAAAATAAAGAAAAACCATTAAATGAGGTGTGTCCAGAATTGTGACTGGTAGTGTATAATTGTTATAGGTTATTGTCTAATATAGAAACCTCTGCTAAAAATCATTATGTGTCTTTGTTTTAAATCAAGTCCACTCTTCATCTCACAACGATCTTCGTCATAGCAGAAAGGAAACCTGATTGGTTCCTTTTTTTGTGAGTCTGCTATCCAACCAGAATCCTAAACATATTTCTAACAGTTAATAGTTTCAGTTTTATAACATCAAAACGTTTGAATATGAACTGTAGGCTGAATAATTTACGTGACGCGGTGACCTTAATTTTATCAGAGTTTAAAAGAAGCTTATTGTTGGTTTCAGCGGCAGACTGTAAATTTGCAATGGCCAGATTAAGGAGACAACTATGAAAAACGGAGCAAGACTAGAAGAATTAAATGTGGCAGACACTTAATGCCCAATGTGACAAATTAGATTAACTAGTTTTTGCATTAAAACTATAACTACTGAACAGAAAAACATTGTTTCATACCTGCCGTAGATGAAGGAAACAGTAAAGTTGCAGTTAGCACAAACAGAGTCAGTGAGAAAGAATTCCTGTATGAAATCTTGGTGGTTTGAGGTTAAAAGTGCAGAAACTCTGAAAATTTCTACAAATGCAAAAGGAAAGAAAAGAAAAACATGTCTGATCGCTTCTGACTGAATTAGTGCAAATGTGTCAGAGGCTGTTTGTGGAGGTTCTTGTTGCTGTACAGAGAGGATGTGTGAAGACATCTCTAACAAGACCACTTACGTAAAGCAGCGTGAAGGATTCCCCTCATCAGTGTGTTTATGCTGATTCAGTCAAAAGGCTGAACAACAGCGTCCTCCTCCTCCTCCATCCGTGCTGCGTATGCGTGGAGTACAGGAACATGAGGCCGAGCAGTTGGAGAGTCACTGGTGATTGTTCAGACGTGGGATGGTGACACTGATCTCATGATATTTGTCTTTTGTTCTGTACTTGAGGTCCCTGCAGTCCTGAGGGAGGGAAAAAACCCACAGAGATGCAAATAGATGTTTTCCATAATCCTCGGACATAAAAGACCACATGAAATCACACATTTATGTACCTCTGTGTTTCCTCCTGCAGCAGCAGATGCAGGGAGGACTGACTTGGCCACATATCTTGCCTCCCACATCATTTTGTTTAGCAGAAGAAGCCAATGCATTGTGTGTAAATATATCTGTGTGTGTGTAACTCACAGGAAATGCATCCAGTGGATTTAGCACTGTGTTCTGTGCTGTGGGTGGGAAAGGGAAAAAAGTCTTTTCCATGTGTTTTCTTCAGGATTAAATCTTTCCAAAAGCTGCAGTACAGCTTTTAACATGTTAGGTAAATTTTAAGAGAAAATAACGTAGAGATTAAAGTCAGTGGGATCAAATGTGTGTCTGTATGTCCTAAACCTGGAAATACAGCAATAGATGATTTTGTTAATATCTGGAACGAACTGTTTTTAAATATGTAAATGGCAGGATATAAGCAGGGATGCTTTATCTGCTGCTTTTAGTTAAAGAATGAATGATCATTTATATCGTCACTGGTAAATATGAAACAAAACCAACAAAGAATTGATTTTCCTAAAGACAAATACTCTTTGTGCATCCCAATTCTGAGAGATCTAATTCTTCTGTGGCATTCCAAAAGCTATTAAAAAGGCATCAATGAGCAATGCTGCCGGAAATACCCACTAGAACACCAAATGTGTATTAATCCGTGGCTGAAACTGGTCCAACAATCGCACAAATTTAACATAAAAAGCCTCAGAGCCAGGATGATTAAAGACATTCGCTCCATGGGTGGGAATGTTGGTTGATTCACCACTTTGGTTTAGATCAAAATATCTCAACATTTATCAAATGGATTGCTGTTGGACCATGCAAAGATGTTTATAGTTCCAAGTAGAGTTA
Source organism: Aulonocara stuartgranti (assembly GCF_965226115.1). NCBI lineage: Eukaryota > Metazoa > Chordata > Actinopteri > Cichliformes > Cichlidae > Aulonocara > Aulonocara stuartgranti. The sequence goes on from NC_138951.1 coordinate 21,724,524, forward strand.
TTGTTTTATTATCACTTTTTTTTTTTTTTAGCATTTTTGAAGTTACAGAGAAGGATTTGAGGGTGGTGCAGGATATGTCTGAGGACAGTGGTGAGGTGTGCTGTAGGAATGACAGATGACAGGCTTCAAGGTGAAGGTGAGGATTACATTACGGATTGACTCAGAGCCCCTTCCTGTTTACGATGGTGATGGACAGTTTGATAGTTGAGGGCAGGCTGGAGTGGACGATGATGTTTGCAGATGATTTTATGATCTGTAGAGTAAAAAGCAGGTTGAAGAAAGCCTGGAGAGGTGGAGGTGCGCTCTGAAGAGTGGAGGAATGAATATCAGTAGAAATGAGACAGAATAAATCTGTCGCAGATGCAAACACATGGAGTCACACATCCAAAGAAAAAGATGAAGTGCAGGATGGAGTGGGTGGAGATTCGATTTTATTTATACAGCACCAAATCACAACAACAATGGCCTCAAGGCACTTTATATTGTATTTAAACTAATTAAACTAGAGTAAATGGTGAGGTAGACCCTACAATAATACATACAGAGAATAACACAACAATCATATGACCCCTATGAGCAAGCACTTTGGTGACAGTGGGAAGGAAAAACTCCCTTTTAACAGGAAGAATCCGGCAGAACCAGGCTCAGGGAGGGGCGGCCATCTGCCGAGAATATTTGGGATGATGAGTGTCAGCGGTGATTTATGACAGAAGGATACCAGCAAGAGCGTAAGAGAAGGTTTTCAAGATGGTAGTGAGACCTGCTGAAGTAATTTTTTTGGAGACAGTGTCACTGACAGGCGACTGAGCTGCAGGGGGCAAAGCTGAAAAGGATAAGAGTTTCACTGGGAGTGACCGGGATGGACAGGATTAAAACTGAGTGGACAGCTCAGGTTTAGCAGTTTGAAGTCAAAGTTTGAGGGGCAAGGTTAAGTAGATATATTACAGAGGAGGGTAGTGTGAATATACTTTATTTGACAAAGGATGTCAAATATGGAGCTGCCAAGCAAGAGGAAAAGAGGAAGAGCACAGTGAAGACTAAAGGATGTAATGAAGGAGGACATGCAGAGGGCTGGTGTGACAGAGGGGGGTGGTAAGGAAAGGCTGAGATGGAGGCAGATGATCCACTGTGGCGATCTCTAAAGGAAACAGCCAAAAGAAGAAGTAGAAGTTAATTAGCCCTGTGATAGACCGTCAACCTGTTCAAGGTGTACCCAGCCTCTCACCCTTTGACAGCTGGGATGCCTGTGGGAGTGCCTGGCAGACTCAAACCTTTCTAAACAAAAAAAAAAAAGAAAACCAAAGACACAAATGTGTCTCTCGACTATGCATACTATGTCTATTGGACATATTTTACATTTTATATTGTATATAGTAGTGTTGTGATTTGCTTGTCTTTCTTTTAGCACCAATGTGGGACAGGACCAGAATGTCAGTGTGCCATTGTACAAAGTATAATTGTGCAATGACAACAAACGTCAAAGTGATGACAGTCAAATGATTAAACAAAGGTATAATCAAGTTACAAAAACACACAAACACAATTAAAAATAATAACAATTAGCCACACACTGACTTAAACACAACTTGGGATTATAATAGCATGGCTGATTATCATGGGAACACTTTCATGTTTGGAGAAAGACTTGTAGATGTGGATTTGTTTTCATGTTGTGTGATGAATGCTAGAAATTTTGAACAAAGCCACAGTTTTTTGTTTTTTTTGTTGGTGCTTTTGTTGTAGAGTGAATTGACTGAACCATGAGATACACAAGGATGGTGGTGACTGGAAGGAGAACTTTCAAAGCTGGTGGCAAAAGTTATTCCATGATTTTACATTTTCTTACCTTGACTGCAGGTTTTGACGTCAGCATCCGTCAGCCCTCCTTCACTGGTTCAAGCCAGGTCACAGTGAGTCAGCTCTGAGAGATTAATGATCATGCTTCTCCTACACCAACCAATGCATTGATTTTTTTTGTAACAATATTTTCAATTTTTAAGGCTTTGGTCAAAAATACATTATTGATCTGTTTTCCTCTCATTGGCTGGTCTGTGATTGGCATTTCTGGGTCAAACCTGATGGTTTTTGTGGTCAGGACAATCAGACAGTCCAACTTAAGGTAGACACGGACCTTTTTCTATTTCTGTATCTAAATACCACAACACACACTGTAGATCATCACTTTGTTCGAATCACATTATTATTAATAATTGTCAATATAATTTACTGTACATTTTAACAGGTCTGTGTTATATGGATTCATTTAGAATAAATAGATATTTGCTGAACCAGGGGACAAAGCACTGTCACAAGAAGCTTCTACGTATAATAATATTAATAATATTAACCTCAAGGATGCTTTACAGAAGAGTAAAAATTAACAAACATATATTAATAAATAAAACATCTTAGGTTTGCAAAGTAGCATCTAAACAAAACACAAAACGTCTGGAATGTCCTTTAGACAGGCCCGAGCAAAGTAGAAATATGCACAACAGCACAAATACAGCTGTCAGGCTGTCAGGAGGGGTGATGGTTTGGGCTTGTTTTGCAGCCATAAGGCTTCGGTACCTTGCAGTCATTTAACTAAAGATGGACTCCAAAGATCCAAAGCGTTTTAGGGTGAAATGTGAGCATGGTTGAAAATATGTTACACAACCATCCCAATGATCCCAATCTAATAGAACGGCTGAAAAAAAGAAAGAAAAAAATTGTTACGACGGCCCAGTCAAAGCCCAGACCTCATCCCAGTAGAAATGCTGTGATGTGTAAGTGAATCCTCACAAACCTCAATGAACTGAAGTGTAAACGAGAAAATTCCTCCAGAACAATGTGAGAGACAAATAATACAATGATACTGAATCATCAAATTATTCATTAGTGAATTCAGATGATGTCATTCTTGGAGAGAGATGAGTTGCCAAATATGCATAAGGGGTGGTTTTAACGTACGTGGGTACACCACCAAAGTAATGTCTATATGTGAGAAACACTGGCCATGTAGAACAGTGCCATCTGCATAAACATGTACATTACAATTTTTCTTGGCTGAGGTAATGGCTTTTTGTGTGTGGAGTTCAAAAGAGGTCCAAGAATGGATCCTTGTTGAACACCTGTTTGTCTGATTCCAGATAATCAATCAGTAACCATTTAATGGATTGTTCATCTAGTTTTTCCAGTATTATCTATTATCTGATGTATGCAAACATTTTTAACTATTGTCCAAGGCTTCAGTGATGTTAAGTACTGTTATACAGCTGCTTTTTTATACACACATAATCTACATCCTGACTACTCTGATTTCAGTTTATATGACCCCAGACACATGAGAATTTAAAAACTTTATGCATGTATAATTAAAAAAGACAGGAATTTTTCACCAGGCCCAATCCAAAAATATCTACTATATCATAAATAAAATAATACATGACTTAGCATTACCTCATAATTAAAATAAGTATAAGTAAAAATAAGTAAAAATGCTTGTTGGCCTTATTTACTACTTGAACACATTAACAGAGTTGAAAGAAATACGATACGTTTGTCTTTCCTTTGATGCACAAAGTGAAGTGCGATGGCATTTGTGAGGCACAATGTACACACTCACGCAGACAGCTGGTGAAGAATCAGCCACACACCCACAATATGGACTGAGTCATAGAAACACAGGACCCAGAGGCCATTTTCACTTCTGCGTTTGTTTCTTCTCTGTCTTATCATGTTCAACAACTTGGACACAACTCCACTAACTGTCACTTCTATCAAGCCTGAGCCTAATCAGCTGCTGCTCCTATGATGAGATAACAAACTACTTAAAAATGATGACACATTCTTCGCGGATTTTCTTGATATATTTTACTGGTGTCCTTCAACAGCTGTTCTAATTCAGTACTTGAAACTTCACTTAATTTGCTTATTAGAATTTCTGCCTTGAACACAGTCCCAGGTTAAGACCTAATGAAAACAAGCTTCCCAAACAGAGCCTCCTTGTATTGGACCTAAACCAGAAAGTAAAAGCTGAATGCAAATGTAAGGCTTTTAGATTGGAGTGGCATCAGAGAAAAATCAATGGAGGTCATTTGAATTCAAACTAAGGCACCTTCATGACTGAAAAGTTTAGGGTGGGCCTATGCAATCTTTGGCGAAATGTTCCATTAAAAAAAAAAAAAAAAAAAGAAAGACTATGAAGAGATGCAAATCCATCAAAAATAATCATAAAGTCCTGCACAGTAATCACAAGGAGATGAAATATCAAGATAGGGAGGAGAATTGACTGCCACTTGTTTCATAATCATTCTATGGACCAATAAACCTGCCCATTTCTGCCCTTCGGCCAATGAAGACAGGAAATAACCCTAAACTACTGTAATGTAGACAGTGAATATGCTGAGGAAAATTCCAAAAATTGCTGTAATAAACACTTGATGACACTTCATCAGAGTATGAGGTTGTATTTTATGATCAATACACACACATAGATGGCAACAATAACAACATCAAAGGCATCCACTTTTACTTCAAACTTTTTTATTACAAAATATAAATGGCAAAAAGCTTTGTTTTTTTTTCATTTGCTAAAACAAAGAGACTGGTGTCAGACATGAATGTTACAGTAAAATTAAGCATTTTTTTTTCCTTTTTCTTTTTCTTTTTTGTAGGTTACCATGCTACAGTAGATACAGTACAGGTGATAGTGCTCCCGCTCAAAGAAAAATGACAGAAAGGGGGGAAATTAATGTAAAAGGTAATAGCCATCTGTCTATTGAGCTTGATCAAGAGACAAAGTGATGATATACAAACGAGTTGGGCCGACAGAAAAAAGTTTGAAAATTTGTCCTCTGGTTCTCAACAGTGACAGAAATTTAACTTTGGGCAAGCAGATACAATTTCTACAACTCTGTACAAACATGTAGTTTGCTTAAACTAATCTAAATGAATCTGAATGTGCATTTGTATTACTTTATACTTAACTAAATATTAATAAATACATATTTTTAACATTTGTGGCTGCTGGCAAACATAAACTCTTTCTTTTAATCTGTCACATCTACAGCATTCAAAGGTCAAACTAAAGCACTTCTCAGTGGGTTCATAGATTTCCAGGTCAGCTTAGTCTTTCTGAAAACATTAAGCTTACAACACATACACACAAACTGCTTAAACAACTTATTTTAGACATAAATTCATAAAGAAGTGTTGATTTCCAAGTCAAACCACATCCATTACTTCAAAGAGTGAAAACGACTTGATATCCAAGGGTTTTCCCTTTTTGCCACGAGTCCACCACAAGTCCAGAGATTAAGAGGATTGTGTGTGTTTGAAATGAGCGGGGTTCTGAGAGGTCCTTTTCCATATCTTCCAACAATGTCTTTAAATAACATTTAAAACATTTTACATTTTAATGACAGCTGCTGTGATGCGTAAAATGGCACCAAATGTGCGTAAAATGATGTGGAGAGGAAGGCAGGCGCACGAACAGAAACTAATGTCAGAGGTCTGGAATATTGATACAGCTTCTGGGCTCTGTTAAGGAGGCATTTTCAAAAAGAAGCAGAGATTTACTTCCCCACCTCGTCGAGCACTTTGCGGTTGAGCTGAGCCTGCTCTCTCTGGCTCTCCATCTTGGCCATTTGGATCATATTCCTCAGCAGGTGGAAGGTCAGGTCGATGGAGAGCGGCGGCTCTTCGCTGCGTTTCAGCAGCTGCGCCGCGGTCCTCATAGCCGCTTCCTCCGCCTCCTCGCTGTCTTCTTCTGGCGGGAGCAGGTGGAGACGATCCGGGTTCCTCCTCTGGAGAATCCTCATGATGTTTTCGCCCAGTAGATCGGAGGCGGCGTTGTCCCCGGCGGCAGCCGCTCTGAGGAGCACCTCGTCCAGTTGCTGCGTTTGAAGGCGACCGCTGCCATTCATCCAGCCAGGGAAGGTGCGCGGTCTGCCGGCGGCTGGACGGAGGTGTGATGACAGGAGGACCGAGGAGAGCAGCAGGAGAAGGGAGACTGGCTTCATGTCCTGCAAGAAAATGAAACATTTAAGATGACATTCAGGTTTAAAAGTACGTTTCATAGTGTATCTTGGAAATGTTGTGTTTTATTTACATTCTCTCTGAGCTAAGCGTGACATTCATACACTTTTAAAACTTTAAAGTTTGGTTTGGGTCGTGATTCGGCAGATGTAAAGTCTCATGTTCGCTCCAAAGGCAAAATAAATGTTATCTGTCAATCTGATGGAAAACCTAAATCTTCTAGAACATTTACTTGAACTGGAATTAAAATTACAAAAGAATATTTAATGGCAACATTTTCTTTTGTAGCCAAAGATTGTTCAAGCTAAAGCGCATAAGATGACGAGCACCTCGCTGCGCGGTTATTAAAAAGTTTAAATGATGAACAAAACTTTAGACTGAATGAAAGAACTACTGTTCTTACTTTACTGTCTCCAGATGCTGCAGCTGGACTTTGCGGTCGGCCGGTGAGATTCAGCAGAGTCTGAAAAGTCCCTGTGAGCGGAGACTAGAGGGGACCGGAGGGTTTTATACGTCCTGCCCGCTCCTTTGACGTCAATGTGAGCACAGATAGCGCATTGGAAACCGGACAACTATCGAGACGCAAAGCACAGAAGTCCCGAGGGACAGCTGGGGAAGCTGTGATGGACGGCGAATAAAGGACGTGATTTTTTTTTTTACAGCTTCATTTCTTTTTCATTCTTGGTGGGTCATCAAGTTTGATGAGGTAAACTCACAGGGGTACAGGAGGAAGGTGCCAATAGGTGTGGGATTTCTGGGGCGATTCAGGAACCTGCCCAACTTTTTATTCTTATATTATCAGAATTATTTTGTTGTGCGTGATTATGTTTTTTCTTTGCAACCCGCACTGCCTTAAATTCTCTCTTAAATATGAATAATCTGAATAATAATAATATGAATCAAAATCTGTGAAGAGCCTGTCTCCCTGCACTGCATTGCTAAAGGGCTATTTCACTTTCAGAAGTTCAAATGAAAGAATTAGAGGTGAATTAGAGGCAGAAACTAAGCGCTGAAGTGATGCAAGAAGATGTAAAAGACAATAAATCAGCATTAATTCAGCTCACATTCACCTGCCTGAAGTTAAAACTTTATTTTTCACCAGGCTGTGCTCTAAAGCAAAGTATTGCTTTGGCCAAATGAGACAAAGAAATGACTTTTAAAGATTAAATAGAAGCTGTGAACATGAAAAACGTCTTTAAACTGCAGGCATGTCATGTGCCTGCCTGCTTCAAGTCCTCCACCATAATCCCTGTCCCCAAGAAACCTAGGATCACTGGACTAAATGACTACAGACCCGTGGCTCTGACATCTGTGGTCATGAAGTCTTTTGAGCGCCTAGTTCTCTCCCATCTCAGGACCCTCACGGCCCCCCTCCTGGACCCCCTGCAGTTTTGCATATAGAGCCAACAGGTCTGTAGACGACGCCATCAACATGGCCCTACACTTCATCCTGCAGCATCTGGACTCCCCAGGAACCTACGCCAGGATCCTGTTTGTGGACTTCAGCTCTGCCTTCAACACCATCCTTCCAGACCATCTCCGAGACAAGCTTTCCCAGATGAATGTGCCTGATCCCATCTGCCGGTGGATCACTGACTTCCTGACGGACAGGAAGCAGCATGTGAGGCTGGGAAAGAATGTCTCGGACTCCCGGACCATCAGCACCGGCTCCCCTCAGGGCTGTGTTCTTTCTCCTCTGCTCTTCTCTCTGTACACCAACTGCTGCACCTCCACCCACCAGTCTGTCAAGCTAATCAAGTTTGCAGATGACACCACCGTTATTGGACTCATCTTGGACGGGGACGAGTCTGCCTACAGGAGAGAGGTTGAACGTCTGGTGTCCTGGTGCAGCCACAACAACCTGGTGCTGAATGCCCAGAAGACAGTGGAGATTATTGTGGACTTCAGGAAGCACACAGCCCCACTCCCCCCCATCATCCTGACTGACACCCCCATCACCTCTGTGGACTCATTCCGCTTCCTGGGTACCACCATCACCCAGGACCTGAAGTCGGAGCCCACCATCACCTCCGTCATCAAGAAAGCCCAGCAGAGGATGTACTTCCTGAGGCAGCTGAAGAAATTCAACCTGCCAACACGGACGATGATGCAATTCTACACTGCAATCATCGAGTCCATCCTCACCTCCTCCATCACCGTGTGGTACGCTGGAGCCACTATCAGGGACAAACAGAGACTGCAGCGTGTTGTGCGCTCTGCTGAGAAGGTGATTGGCTGCAGACTCCCATCTCTGCAGGACCTGTACACCTCCAGGACATTGCGGCGTGCAGCTCGGATCTCAGCTGACCCTTCTCACCCTGGATACAGTCTGTTTGACCTGCTGCCCTCAGGCAGGAGGCTCCGGTCCATTCGCACCAGAACCTCTCGCCATAAGAACAGTTTCTTCCCCTCTGCTGTTGGACACATGAACAATAACCATATGACTGTTCCCACCACTAACACATGACCCTACGCTGTGTTCACTGCATCATTTCATGTTTGGCACTGATCACCACCTGCACTCATGTATATATCTTTCAACGTAGCACTTTTAATTCTTATCCCTACTTTTATTTTTTTCCATGTCTATTTAAGTGCTATTTATGACACTATGTTTGCACTGAAGCACCGCAGCAATTTCCTAATGTTGTAAACCTGCTCAACATTTGGCAATAAACCCCATTCTGATTCTGATTCTGATTCTAAAGTCGGACTGAATGGGTGAGGGAGCTGTCTATGGTGCTGAACCTTCACGGGATTATTAGTAAAAGCTCACTTTTTATACCAGTCAAACCAGAATATAAAGAAATCCATAGTACATGTTATTTACTCTGAGTGAGTCACAGAGCTGCATAGTTAAATATTATGAATCACGTAAATAGGGGACAAAAGTAAATAAGGCCAAACACAAGTTTACATCCTCAAGTTCAACTTTTCCTTTTACAGACCTGAAACATTTCCCAGACTCACACTTAGCTATTCTTAATACACTGCACATTACATAAAGGTGGTCTGGCATAATCACAACAAAGTTTTCTTCTTTTAAAACACTTCAAATACTTGGGGTTGTTAGCTCTGTGTGCACTTGCTGTTCCCTTCTTTTTTAAAGAGGGAGATTATTTTTAAAGGAGCAGCAATTGTATTTCCTGTATTTGCATTTCCTCTGATTCATTAAACAACTCAGTTGTTTGACTCAATTCACTGTGAGCTAAACAAACCGACTTCTATGGTGTTAAATCATGATAGTAGATGAAATTAAAGAAGAAACTTAAAGAAGTCTAGTTTCTTTTCTTTCTAATCTCCTTAGATTACCTATAACATACACAGACAGAGATGAAATGTACTCCCTAAATGTTATCTTTGGGTTCTACAAATTTAGACAATAAGTTATAATATGGGAATCAAAAGAGCATTTTTGTGCTTTGACACACAACAATGCCTGCTAGCAACAGCCTGTAGAACAGTTTGATAAAGAAAATTTGTAAATATCATCTTTCATATGAAACTGTTGCTGTTTTCACTTTTTCTTCAGGACAAACATGAAAATGAGGAGAAAACGACTTCTTTCAAACACTTTGAGGTCACAAATTATGTAAATCCACACAAATTATGAGCCAACATCAGTAACTTCAAATTACAGATCAGATCTCATTTTGATCACAGATGTCAGCCCCATCACACACTGTTTTCAGGTTGCGCTGCTAAAAAGCCTACACACTGTATCTTCGTTTAATTACTGGGCCTTAATTCTCAAACACAGCGAGCCTGGGAGACGAATTAAAAAAATGAAATCCAGCTTTCTGGGGAGAGGCTCATTTCCCTCAGGCAGGCGGTGGGGATATTTGGCAGATTTTCAATCGATTCGTCAGACGTTTTCCGCTTGTTTTTCCCTGATATGGACCATGAGTGTGTGCGTTTGTGTGTGTGGGGGGGGGGAACAAAAAAAAAGAAAATTTGTGCAGTTAATTTGGTTGGCAGCCCAGCTCAGCAGCCTCCACATCTCCCTCCAAACAAACAACCCCCACCCCATCCAAAGCAAAGTTAGCGAGGTCAAACACACCACAGACTCATAAACTCAACTCGTGTAAAACTTTATTAGCTCTTACACCAGACGTGACCTTTAATTATCAAAAATGTGCCCATTATGGATAAAGCGATTCTTCATATCCTGAAAAAGGGGAACGCAGCACTGACATGATCCTGGGTTATGTTGCGGATTAGTGGTGACTCTTCAGCAGCTACAGAACAAATGTGACGCTGACTGTTAAAGGAACAGTTTGACGTCTGAGTAAATATGACTGTCCTCGCACAGAGAAGACTGATCTCACTCGTGCTTTTATGACACGTTATGTTAGTGTTGCATTAATGTATTTGCACTTGCATAGCAGTTTTCTCTCCTTACTGAACACTCAGAATGCTTTAGACTAGAGGAAACAAACTCCCGTTTATACAATGGTTTATTCTGTTCACTTTATTTTAAATGCTTTCTTGGGGTGAGGCAGCAGCAGTGTGAACCACTGGACCACAGTGATAACCAACCCAATAAAAGACTGGAAACAGGAGTAAACAGCTGCCTTGCTAACAACCACGATTTTAAAGCAAGTATGTAAATCTGAGTATAAATGTCTGACAACAACTGTCCAGTTGACAGTTTTCTGTTTCCAGCCTTTAAAATAGGATAAGCTTGGTGGTTGCAGACACCAGAGACGTATTGAGCTTGTATCATTCAACTCTCTGCAAACTATTCCTTTAACATTATGTTAAATAAGATAAGGAACAAGGCTCTTTCTTTACATAGCCATGATGTTAGATTAGGTACTTTAACCACAGGAACCTCGACCAACAAAATAAACTCAAAGCAGATAAGAGTTGGTGTAATCTGAGTGAAGACAAACTGTGGCATCTTGTCCATTTATATCAGCTTTTTCCTGAGATCTGTCAAATGTAGAAGAAAAGTAGAGACAGCTGACACAACCTCACCTGTTTGCAAACTTCACAGAGGAAAGGAGACAGTCTGAAGATGTCAAATCTGCTGCAACACTTCTCGAATGTAGAAAAACGTCACTACTCTTTCTTTCTTTTAAAAAAAAAAATCAAAGGCCCCAAGCCAAATGAATTTAATCCAGTAATGCAGCTTTGTAAATGCTGCAGGAGGTTTGACCTCTTCATCTGTCAAATTAGGGGGAAATGAAGTAAAAGATGAGGCAGGTTTAGACAAAGCAAAAAAACACAACTATGTAAACTAAAATCACATTATTAGAAACTCTGGAATGCACTTAAAATATCTGACTAGAAGTCCATTATAGAAAAAAACCAACACATTACAAAAACAATGATGTCAATACACTAAAGAGATTAGAAAAGTTTCCTTTGTGAGCAATAGGTGTTAATGTATGAGTGTGTATGTGTGGATACACTGCAGCACCACCGCCAAATCCCATTTCCATAAATAAGAAACTTTCACAGACATTTCTGCAAATGCAAGTTTGACTTTCAAGTGTGAATTTGTCACTCGGAGTAGACGAGCCGTTTCTCCCGACCTTTACGCGTGACTCAGTCACAGCTTTACACATTGGAAATACCAGCAGACTAAGTAGCCTAAAGTAAGTTACGCCCATGTCACACACACTACGAATGAGTGCAAAGTAATCATCAGCGAGAACGACACAGGCTGGACTTGTGAGCGTCCTTCACATCTTATTGGCCTTCCAGGTCAGGTAGGAGTTCCAAGCAACAGCAACGACCTGGACGACAGCCAGCCTGCAAGGAGGACGAAATCTGATGTGTCTGGTTTGGATGCAAGTCGGAGAGTTTCATAAAGACGGAAATAAAGGCTTTCTGAGACAATTAAAGTTGGTTTCATGTGACATTTTCACAAGTGAAACAAATGATGTCTTATTTAGACGCAGAAGTAGTAAAACTACAACTTCAAAACATGTTTTCAGGTTTAAAATAATCCACTAAGATCAGACAGAGTATGTATCCTAAAAGTGCAGAAATGACTGTGTTAAAGCAGTCGAAATGTAAAAATAAAACCCTTAAGATTTGACTCTGTACACAAGCTTCTTCTGCTCTCACTAACCTTCAAATATGATCAGAGCTCACTGCCTGCATGCTAATGAAGCCATCAAACTCTCACCTGTGGTGCAGAGGGATGAAGTAGAAGTTGGCAATCTGGACTGGAGGCCAAAGCTGAAACAACCAGGAAACATTCAACTGATCAGCGAAACATATTCTGAAGAGATAAAAAGAGAGATTACACTGAACACTTACATAGTAATTAGAGATCAGGGCATCTGTGTAGTCCTGTGAACACAGAAAGAGAAATATTATCATGTCGGTACCATCTGAAATTACTTTAATGAAAAACATTCATGCTAAACTCAATTTATTACGAAAACAATAGAAAGGAAATGGTTATTTTGCTGCTTTCTTTTTCAGGTTCTCGTATCGTCTTCTGTTATAATCAGAGCATCACGCTCCTCTCCACTCCTCTAAAACCCCAAATAAACAAACATGGTCCTGACAAAAGTTCAACATGAGGTTTCAAATGTGAAGTTATTGTGTTAAATTAAGCAACTCTAAAACATAATTTACTATCCAAGAAAGAAGAACTATTTCTTTATTAGCTAGCTCTTCATGTGGAAATCAGAGGACGTCCAGAAGAAATGTGACACTGTCCCGTGAGCCTGTAAGAGAAACTCTGTTACAGATTCTAAACATACTTTCTTTTAATAAAAAGTAAACTAACTCAACATCAAAACAATCCCATTAAAGATGTGATTTGGTCCACAGTTAGCAGCACAGATTGTTTTACATAATTGAACAAAGATCTGTTTGTTTCTTTGTTCCTTCATCAAGCTCCTGTTCATGGATGAATATTTTATTTCACATTCACTGCCACAGATCCAAGCTTCTGGCCCCTGAGATCATCAGTTAGATCGTGGATGAACGAGTGTCAGAAGACTTCCTGTCCACCTTCCACTGCAGACACTGAGAGTACATTAATTCATGAAAGCTGCACTCCTCTCCCTCAGCCTACTAAAAAAAAAAAAAAGACAAAAATCTTAAGAGGAAACTTTTAGTTGTATTTAAAAGACAGAAGTAAAGTGTTTCTCCACGCAAACATGACGGACAAACTCGTGACCTCCTGCTTAGGTACGAGGTTCAGCCCTGCAGCGTTTTCCATCAGAACAGTTGAAGCTGCCGGTGGGGGAGGCAGTGAGGAATGCTGATGTGCTCAAACTACAGCTGGTGAGTAGTTTCTGTCCAAACGGAAGGTAAACTGTATGCATGAACACCTTCATCAGCCACACATAAACACACTTTATTTCACTCATTTTGTTAAAACAAGAAAAATGTATTTACATTGTTACAATAAGTAAATAAATATGACGTGTTAATATATTGCTATATTGAAACTTCAGAGTAAAGGTTATTTAACATAGTTTCCTTCTGCAGTGAAACAAAGAGCTTCACTTATTTATTTGACACAACATTTATCCACCTGTGTCTGCAAGTCGATTACAGGCTGTGCTGTCAGCACGCTGTCTGATCTATGAAATAAAGCATGCTGCCCTCCTCCACCATCGCCATTCATTGAAGTTAATCTGAAATTTATACAAGTTAAAGTTGGATTCTTAAAAGCTGCGTGCAAGCGTTCATGTAGCCACTGCAGCATATTTACAGGTAGGCCCACATTTTTTTGGACACTGACACAATTGGCTGTAACTCCTCTATATTTAATCAAATGTCTGCTTTTAAAGCCCTCATTCATCAGATAACCCTAAATTCAATATACTCTAAAACCCTGACAATACTTTTACAGACCTAACTGGATATTACAGACGATTTGTGTCTGAAGTCTGCGTGTATTGTCTTAAAGCCCTTTGAATCATTGCTCTGACGTTAATGTGACAAAAATGATGCTGACAATATACCTAAACTTGCACATACCATTTAAAGAAAAAAGAAAAGGCTTCTTTTATTTGTTCCCTTATTTGACGTGGTAGAGCTCAGCAAAAAGATTATGAATTATACTTAAAGAAATGTTTTGGCGTGAGTGCGTCGTGTAGTTTAATCATGTTGTTATGCTGGCGATGCAACCTGAAGGTAGAAATCAGGTGTTTGTTCTTAATAAGCAACTTTCTCTCTCAAACACACGATATTACAAAACACACACACCGAGAAAAAAACCCAACCTGTCTACTTAAAGGTCACCCTGACATCTCCTGGCATATAAAACCAACAAGCCAATGTTCCAGCTATAATATTTTTCTGCCTTTTTTCCAGGGTGAAAACAGTGTTTTAATTACGGTCAAACAAGCTAGTTTGCCACCTGGGGTGAAATTACGTCAATGTCTTTACCCATACATGACGGGACCTTTCTTACCTCTTCTAGGAGCTTTGTAGGATGCAATAAATATGAAGTTTTGTTGTAAAACTTTAAACCCCAAATTCAGCTAAATTATTCATTAAAAATGATCTAATAAGATTGTCTAAACATTCAAGTTTTAGGATCCAGGTCTTCTCAGGGCAGCACGTGGAAGCTAGATTTGTGTTTGCACTTTGCACACTGTACTGTATATGCAACATCTAACACAGGTCACACTTTTCTGCTCTTCCTGTCTTTACACTGTGCAGAACATTATGAATGTTCAGACTCTGATCAGTTACACAGCACAGCATGTGGTCTGACCCTGACATCGTGGAGTTGATCTTGGAAGAGAATGACGGCAAACGGAACAACATGCTTCAAAACCCCAACCTGCCAAGTGCCTCGAAAAACTGTGCAGTGATAAAGTTGTGATGTTTGAAAAACAGAGCCTCACACTTCTCACCTGTTTTTCTCACTTTTTCTCCAGCGTACTGTGTTTTATTTTTGAGTAATGACCAAGACTCTGACCAAACAGTTGCAGGTAAAAAGCAGAACAGGTAAACAAGAGAGGCAAAGCTGCGACTGGAACTCTGTCCAGATTTATCAATCACAGCGGCTGGTTGGTCAGAGGCTCCATTCATTTTCATCTCACATTTCCTCAGTGCCAGACCCCGTTGTAACGAGCGCATTTGTCATTTATTTTCTGTCCTTTGTGACATTTACCGGGTTGGCCTTTCAGGTCTGCGCCTCTCCTTTTGTAAATAATTGATGGTGATCAGCAGCACGTTGGGAAAGCAAGGCGGCGACGGGCGTTTGAGCAGCTGGCACAAGATGACAGTTAGCTCTGACCTGGCATACAAACACACACTCGCACACGTATATATGAAGGTATGAGTCACACTGGTTATTTCCACACTCCCTCCCTCCCTCTCTCTCTCGCCTCTTCCTCCATCACAGGAAATAGTTTCCAATAATAATGAGAGGTGAGTGTTGGAGGTCAGATGAAAACCAAACTTCCTCTCTGTGTACTGTCGTTTACCTGAGCTGTGTGCGTGCAGGAAGCTTACTGCTCTCTGACCAGTTTGTTCGTCTCAGGTTTAGTTTTAGTGCTTAAAAAGGTCAAATTCATGCCACACAATGACGACTGTAAAACTCTACACACGAAGAACAAAGAAAGGAGGGTTCGACGAAGACTTTGCATCTGAAATCTGAATCATAGATTCTTTTTTCTATGTATTTAAATGCAATTTTAGGGTAACACAAAGTAATTTATCTGTGCAATTCAAACTGATACCTTTCAGGCTTTGGATAAACCTATTTTTACGTGACGATGTAACATTTATAAATAAAAAATGAGCTGAAGACACATCAGGTCAAACTCTAACCTTTTACCTCAAGTGGAGTTTTTCAAATTGATCAACGTCACCTGGAAGATTTTCCACATCACTACAATACTGATGGACTCATTCAACACAGGGTTAAAGGTGACCATTAAAAATGGTCAGAAAAATGTCAAGCAACTGTACCAACCCCCAGTTTATTGCCCTAACTGCTACCAAGCTTCTTTTTGAGGCTCATTAACGCCCTTTTTCAGACTTACACTTCACAAGGGTCAAAGGGTGAGAGACACATGACACAGAGTTATTTCTAGTGTTTTGCATGTTATTTCCCATTTTACACTGGATTGTTTTTCCGCTGGGTAATGATGTTGGGAATGTCAGGGTACTGAAATAAAACTCACTCACCCTCCTGAGCTTGGTGACGTTCTCCTCGACTGTCAGTCCATTCAGCGCGCCAGAGATGCAGAGGAAGGCTCCCAGAAAGCACGGCGCAAAACACAGCTGTAAGGAAACAAACCAACAAAACAAGAAGAAGAATCATAAGTTAATCATAAGTGTAACTGCTGTGGCCTAAATCAGCAGATTTCAGGTCAGTTTTATTTAAAAAGCTCCCCTCTGGCAGTGTGACATCAACCTAAACTGAGCAGTAAACGTGCA
Source organism: Aulonocara stuartgranti (assembly GCF_965226115.1). Classification (NCBI taxonomy): domain Eukaryota; kingdom Metazoa; phylum Chordata; class Actinopteri; order Cichliformes; family Cichlidae; genus Aulonocara; species Aulonocara stuartgranti. The sequence goes on from NC_138951.1 coordinate 21,740,919, forward strand.
ACCTAAAAACAGAACATGACTTTTGATTATGAGAAATTGGGTGATAAATATCTAATTAATCTACTTGTGACAAAACATTTTCCTGCAGCACATCCGGAAAAGGAAGTCTTTAAAGAAACATCATGGAGGATGAAATCTTTCCTTCGCTGTCATTCTTCTTTTTGTCTTACTTTCTTGATGTTTCATTTCCTTCGATTGGATTTTTTTTCCGAGGATCTTGGGATGCTTAGCTGCTACTCCATAGAAGCTGATGGAGTCCAGAAACAAAGTAACAAACTGAGTCTATAACTAAGTAATAAAATACATACCAGTGATAATCTAAGAAATCTGAAAGACTGAGGTTAAACTGTTCCTAGTATGAATCTTACATGAACAGTCACTCGACGCTACAGCTGCATCACCTTAAATCTTTCAAGTGCTGCTGTTTGTTATGCACACTGAGGTGAAGCGAGCAGCGCTGACAGTGCGACTGGATCACTATTCAAGCGTGCAAGTGAACCCTTTGCTCCAGTAAATATTTTATTCAGTAACAAGCAGATACTGCTTTTTTTTTTTTTTTTTTTTAACATTGTGCTCTGCTGCAGTTTCACTGAAACACAGCAGGGGGCAGCATGAAGCTACCAAAAATGACTCGTTTTTAGACATTTACAGAAAAGTTGCATTCCAAGTTTATGCTATATAATTTTATTGATATGTTTGTGTTCCTTAATCTAAAGTTAATGATTCATTCAGAAAGCATGAGGTACAGATTATAGTTATGTGCAACTAGTCGACTGAACATTTAAACGTTGCAGCTTTTGCTACTCAATGCCAAAAATGATAGTCAGTTATATTCAGCAATATTCTTATTTTATTAAATTACGACAGGAATTCCTGGTTCAAAGTTGTTCTACCACCATCGGCCACTCCCTGGGGCTGAACCCTGTTTCCTCTCTTTCTATGAATGAAGCAGTAAATAAACAGAGGCTTAAACTAAAAAGATGACAGCTGTTCTGCAGCACTTATAAATCAATCAATGCAAACTAACTGTATATCAAGCTTTGTCAGAATAAACTGGAATATAACTAAGCAACCGAAGTCAGATGTAGTCAAACTGCACCTGCAACTCTTAACTAATCTGACATCACATGTGTTTGAAACATTATACAAAGTAAACAACATTTCAAGTATGTTCTGCTTTAGATAGTTTCTTAGGTTTTTCTATCAATTAGGCTATTAAATCTTTTTTTTGGCTGTCTCATTTAAACAACTAAATGAGCAACTACAAAATACCAGTGCTACCACTCAGCACCCTAGTAGATACACCTAAGGTATTAATTTGAAAATCCTCTGTGACTTCCTTCTTGAGTTATCGCATTCACAAACGTGGGTGTCCGCACCGCCCGCTCACCCTGTAGATGACAATGATACCCCACCAACCTACAGCTGAGGGGCAAAAACTGGAGCTCTGTTGCATAACTCAGCCTCTCCACTCAAAAGCTTCACAAAAAGGGAAAACAGTCTGCTAACAAGAGTTTCCTCCCATCAGGACAACAAAGACTCATCTGTCAGTCAAAACGATCTCAGCAGTCAGGCTTCATCCACTCTGTTTGCCACAACTAACAAGCTCAGTGCGAGTGGCAAATACACACTTACACACAGAGAGCTGTTTTTATTGCTGAGCTGGTGTTCGGTTTGCTTTGCTGAGAAGAAGAAGAGGAAGAAGAAGAGGAAGAAGAGGAAGAAGAAGAAGACGACCATTAAGGGTCCTTAAGATGCTCATCTCACCTGGTCGACCAGCATTTTCTTCATGGCAGCGCTTTTGGTTCCTCCAACAACTAGTCGGTCCAAAACCTTGTACCAGCTGCCGATGACAGGGCCCTTTATTGCAACAGAAATAAAATTACTCTTGAAATCCCCCACTTAATTCTCTTCTAATATCTTTAACTGCAATGGAAGCAGAAGACCGATGATGGATTTCATGAAAAATAAAAACATCAAATCTTTGCTTTTTGGTTTGTGCATTAAATACTCAGCCATTTATTCACAATGAACTCACAAAATGAACCAAAGTTAACAACTTGCTATGTGAACTATACAAACCTTTGTGTCTAATTGCAATTTTCTGTAAATGTGTGTCCTTCACAAATCAACACAGGTCCACAAGAGAGAAACTGACACTGACATGGAGTTTGTTCAAAATCAGTCAAAATTTAACAATATTTCTACAAGGTGCAATCACAAAGTTCTAAATTGCTGCTGATAAAATTAAAAAACATGACCTGGCTTAGATTTGGGTTCTCTCCTCAGACTGCTGACAGCTCAGCTGCTGTTTTCAGATCACTCCTCCTCAAAGTCACATTGTTGTGTCCATAAAACTACAGAGTACTTCTTGAAATCAAATTCTCCAGCTTTTATAACACCACTGTGGGCTGTGATCCTCGTTGGCCAGATCAAGGAAAGTATTTATTAACAAACCCATCATACTTGCTAGTTTTGGCCCACTGCAACTCCTTCCTGTTCCCAAAATAAAAGTTACAAAGATGGACTGACATAGTGGGGAACCAAGGAAAGTATAAGACTCCAGCTGAACACCAAACAAAAAACAGATGTCCAGAGGTGCAAAAAAAGATGATGTTGAAGATGAGACTGGCTAAAAATCAAGTATTTTTTGTTTGTTTGGGGGGTTTTTTATGTGCCGAGTCCTGTAACTCTGTGTTTGCATCTTGCAGAAGATGCACAAGTAACAACAGAACAGGGAATTCTTCTCCACTACCAAAAAATACAAAACTTAGGCCATAAAGGTACAAAAATGTTTTATCAAATTTTTACATTAAAAGTTTTACATTTTAAATTAATGTCCAATTTTAAAAACATTTTCCAAAAGAACTCAGCAGCTTTCTGTCAACAGCTTCCCTCCTTAAACGGAAGCACGAGCAGGCTGGCTGAAGATAAACCGAATTCAACCAACAAATGGATGCATTATTTATGTGAAGGAGAACGATACATGATGCATGAATATAGGTGCCAATAAACATGTGTCTCAAGTCCTGTGTGTGCTGAATAGCCACCCTCCAGACAAGACTAAATATCTATACATCTTGCGTGTATATTTTTGTACGATGGAGGAGCTTCAGATAATTACGGAAACATAAATAAACTTTGCCTTCGTCACAGCGACGTCAGAAAGAAATGAGCTACTTGGAGGGCGAATTGTGCAGCTGTCACAGTTAGTGAAATACTGATGAATTAAACATACAAAGACATGAATGAGTGGTATACAACAAGTAACACAGATCAGACAAGTACATCATGAACACACACACTTAAAGTCATTAATTACAGATGCACAAACAAGCAGGAATCTTTTTTTTTCCATGAACACAATAATTTTGCTTTATATTAACTTCCTCAATTTAAACAATTAACCAGACAGTAAAAACCTGTGGCAACATTTCTTCTTCCAGGGAGCCACACTGACATGGATCGAATCAACGAAAACACATCACGCAGTTTAAGTTAAACTCTAAATTTGCACAGCACAGTGTTGTACAGTGTGTTATCTGCACAGTAGAAGGCCTGCCTCTGTATGTTTAAAACTTTGTTTTAAAATGTTGACTTTGTTTTACAAAGGTGCTCATTTGGTGTCCTCTGAGGTGGCAAAATAAATCTTACAGAAAACCTTCCATATTGTAAATCCCCTACTGCATTATATCATATATAACTAGTTAGCACTATGTAGCATAACACACAATTTCGGGACACAGCATTTGGGAATGACTGCTGTGAGTAACTGTGGTTGTCTATAATAAAGAAGCATGATTCAGTGGTTGAGTTTGGGAACGTTTCTGTATGAAATGACTTGGAAGTGTCAGCATAGCGACCACAATAACAAATGTATGAATTTTCCAAATCCTTTGTTTCCCTTTAGCAGAGGACACACTGAACCATCATTTATAAAAGAAAAGGAGATAATGCCTCCCATGATAACAAATTTTAAACACATTTGATTCTATGATGCCGTTTTTATGTCTTGGTGAGCACTAATTACTGTTTTAAATGCTTAACATAATGACCCGGGTATGCACCGACAGGCATCACAAAAATGGCTGCTGAGAGGCTAGACTTGCTTTCATATGAACTAAAATATTATTCTATTTCACCATGATTCACACAGTTTCTCTAGATCTAAAAAAAAATCAAGCATGTAACACCTTTTTAACAAAATAAAATCAAAAGTATTTAGAAAATTTTAAAAAGTAAATGAACTGAGAGTCAGAAGGATACTTACCACAAAGAAGAAACCAATACTCATCATCTTAGCCGTCCTCTGCACGTTGTGGTTAGCCAATCCTCTCCTCTCGATCAGCTGCTGGGAGATGACATCACCGACACCTACTAAAGACCCTGGAGGTCAAACAGAGTTGATACTGCATCTCAGTCCCCTGAGCACAATCTTCTACAGATATGATCCGTGCAGACATGTTACTGTTCCTGCAGTGAGAATCTGATTAGGCAGCACTCTTGTAATTACTACATAATAACCACAAATATGCCAAAAAATGTATTCAAAGAATCAACTTTACTGTTAATATTGAAAATAATGTGTTAAAATACTTTATAAGCCTTCCAAAATTAACAAAAGCACCCAACCAAATGTGAACTACTAAAAAAATCTGCATTGTCTTAAAGAGAGATCAGCTGAAGTCAAACTCGACCTGGAAAAAAGGAAAAGTTTCTTGAGATCAAATTTTAACACAACTTGTGATAAAATGCTGCCACCCAGTGGTGAAAGTTTAAGTGACATTTTGCATGGGGCGTTTACAAAAAGTATCTTTAAATGCAACAAAACAGTCCAAAAGTACAAACTCCCATCCGAGTTCAACTTGGCGATGGTCACGCAATGTGTCCCTCAAACAGACTCAGTTGTTTTTCTTCTCTGTAATTTATCTTATTTATACGAACAAATGAGATTTCATCACCGAGCTCTTGTCTTCATTTGTTTCACACTGTTTATTAGCAGGCATTAAAGGGTTGTCACCAACAAGCCACCATTAACTCATCATCATTGTGTTTTTACTTTGAACTTGGCGCCATCCATGAATTTCCTGAGTCACTGCTAATTTTTTATTTATAAACCAATTTTAGACAAACAATCCTGCTTAACACTGCAGAGATTTCACAGAGGTCCTCTTCAAGTCTTCTGTTTGTTTCTAACAAAAATCCTTTAAAAAAAATAATAAATTGGTCCAGCAACTCATTTAAAGGCCTTAATATCTCCAGCTTGAGTCAGGACCTCAGTAAGCTCTGTGGTAAATTACTCCACTTATTAGCTTTTCACTTTATTATAGTGGGCAGCTAAAACTTCTTGGGTTTGGTACAGACATGTCACCTCTCATCCATGAAGCTTCTTCAGTTCTAAAGAAAAATGGTGGAGAATCCTAAACATTTAAGTCCTAGTGAAAGTTGTGCCCCTTGGAGGCAGCCCCGACGGTCGTTGACCAACTACTGATTTATGCTTCAGCAGGAAATCTACACCACAGTTATGTAATCACAGTAAACCCCTCTGAACCCCTGTGCTGTAACCTGACGTGCACCTACCTGCAGATGTAACTACATGTTAGGTCGATGCTGGCTGTTCAGCTCCATTGATTAGGAATAATAATCATAGTATCAGTATAAATACAATTGTCAGCTGATTAGACGTCAGCTGGACGTAATGGAATAATAATAAGATAAACTAAATTCATGTGTCATAACATGTAGTTATAACAAAAACAATTTAAAAACAGACCAACTGCTCAGAAATTCATGATGTGTCAACACTAACCTCAAATCTTTCAATAAATTTGGGTTGGTTTTTTTTCCCCTTTCTTTTTTTGTAGGAAACTGAATGCAAACTGAAATTAAAAACTTTGAAAATGCATGAAGACTGTCAATAGGGAAACTGATTTTTCTTTTTTTAAATTCCTCAGAGAGGCTCCTTTTAGCTGCTCTAGCTGCAAGGTCAAACCTCTGCCTCTATCTAGTGGCGACTAAATAGTACTGCAAACAGTACTTTAAAACTACAGCCTTCTGAAAAAAGTAAAGGGTTAATGCAACACTAACTGCTTAGGTTAGATCATTTACATCTGAAACTTGCTCCAATGTGTGAATCCACCAGAGCTCTAAAAGCCATTTTCAACGCTATGAAATCCAAAAGTGCTACACAACAGTTACAGAAATATTTTTGGTCTAATACCTGCATCATATTAAACTCATCAGCATGCTTTAGCTCTCTGTATCACGTTTTAGACATTTTGGGCAAACAGAGTTCAATTCAAATGTTTTTGTGTGTGTGTTAAATCAATATATTTATGGTTTCGTCTGGATGTTCTGATCACTTATCCTGTAAAAATATATGCAAACTTGATGTTCTCATGAGTATGTACGACTCTACAACCTTCTTGAATAGATGTACATATCATACACATATTATTGATTCTTTTTTCATTTGCTTTTATTCCTGATCACAGTACAATGACCTTTAGCCTGTGTCTATTTGTACACTAAACTGGAGCAAAGGTTTGTAAAGTCAACCAGAAGCTGAAACGGGACCCTTCATTTTATTTTAATCAACAAAGGTCAGTGTATGGTGTACCCAACTGCACCTTCTCATGTGACATCTGTCTGCAGCTTTTCTACATTTACGTTTGCGCATTCAGCGTGTAACTTATTTTTATGTGCAGTGACAAGGTTGTCCTACCCGCTGTCACTATCTGGACTGTCCAGGGGTATTTAGTCATCAAGACCTGGTAGCCTCTCCAAAGGCCTGCCATTCCTCGTCCTAGGAAGAAAGAAAAATAAAAGCTTGTTGCAAATGCAGACTTTTCTGCTCAATCACCCCGCCCGCCGGTTGTAACGTGATTCAAATCAAGTGATACCACTAAGAAGTTCCGTTAAACTGTCCATTAGTGATTGCCCATTAGTGTAAACTTCGGGCTTTTTTTAAAATTATTTCAGGGTTTTAAAACACTTAAATGTATCCAAGACCTATATCGAAGAGGTTAGCTCACTCTTTCAAATACAGTCAAACGGCTAGCTAATCCTCTCCATTCAGTTACATCACACTTATGGTCAACTGCTGACTCAAAGTTAACATGTTATTAAAGTATTCGTGTTTCGGTAAATTTTGTCAATGCCGAATTCTAACACTGGGTCTAACATTTTCTCTCAAGCTACCGAAGTTGTTAATAGATGTCTAGTTTTACGACAGCTTAGATTAACTGTAAAATCTATTTTTTTTTTATGACGTTTGGCTTGAGGCTCGGTCTCGTGCTGGCTGGCGAAGCTAACGTTGCACGGAACCTACGACTTGCACAGTGCGTCATTAGCGTCTCTAAATCACAGCACTAACTTTTAATCACTCGTTTAGCTTACGAAACCAAACTAAACTGCACTCCTAACGCACTGTAGCAACTCACAGTTTAAATCAAGAATAACGAACTGCTGAGTCTTTCATCGTTTCTGTAACTTTCCGTTTAACATTATTGCAGCTGCTGTTTAACTCACCTTTACAGCTCACCGTAGTTAACTTAAAGGTCCGTAAACTAGCAAGCTGTGGATAATGTAAATAAAACTGTACACATGCCCGGCTTCCCTGAGGAAACAGGCGGAGATGCTTTCACGGCACGGAATCAGCTCCGACTTTGCAGTACTCCAACTGTACAGCACAGAAAAATATGAATACAAATTTATGTGGTATACTGTTGTTTCTATTTTAAATACACTTACTTCTTTAGGCTTAGCTCACATCAGTTATATTTTTATAGTTTAAAGAAGTTGTCAACCAAGTTGGGTCTTATTAGTCTCAAGTTTTGTATTTATTATATTGGTAATTCTTCCAGTGCAACAATTTAAAAAAAACCTGGTACACAATTAAAGGTCTTCTAAAAATTCCAATACAATAAAAAGGGGATCCAGGTAACACAGACATGTAGGCTTCCCAGTCTCAAAGATATTTCCTGAATTATTTTAGTATTTTAAGTACATGATGTTTTTATTAGTTTATATTAACTCTATATTATTGTCATTTCAGTTTAAGTGATTTTTACAGATTACTTTAGAGTTTACTTAACTTTGACTAACACAGTATTCATTACATCTGCGTAAATTGATTAGTAATCAACAATTTATTTAGCTTTGTTGCAACCGATAAGGGCAGAAGAAACCATGATCTACTACGACCAGTGAATGTCTTCACTGGTCGCATAGGAACTGTAGTCTGCGTCAGTTCCGCTGTACACAATAACATAGGCACACCCCTGCCCTCTAGAGGACAACTCCAGAATAACAACATGACAGGAAGCAAATTGCAATGATTTTTATTCTGTTCAAGTGAAGTGGCACTTACGATAAATGAAACAAAAAAGAAAGAAAAGTTATTACAATGGGACTTCTGGTTTACAAACAGGTGTAACTGGCATAAATATGACAATGGAATGGCTTACCAGGAAACCAAAATGTAAATCACTCAAGGAGAGGTCAATACTGTCCCCAGAACACATTTTTCAAGTAACGTGTTGTAATTTGCTCTAACGTGACCTTTTTTATTGACTCAGTTTGCATAAAGTCAGAAGAAATAGAGTTATTTGAGAGCACGGGGTGTCAAACATGCAGCCCGGGGGGACCAGAACCAGGTCCATTTTGGCTCATTTGATGACTTCACAAAGTGTAAAAACTGGGAGAGATCTCAGCTTCACTAGCAAGGAGTGACAACATCTGAAAAGTTAATAGTTTTAAATCTAGACAAGTTAACACTTTCATCATTGGTAACTGAAATGACAACAGACTCTGTGAATGTGGAAAAGCTGAGGCATACTGTTGAGATTGCACTTTTGTAGGATGCAGAAAATGTAGTTTCAAAATGGATGACCAATTAGACAAGAAAATGTAAATAAATAACAAGTAACGAGGGAGTGGGGTAACTGGTGTGGTGTGCTAGGGACAGGGTGAGATAGGGGCCGATGTGGTGACCCTGAATTAGAGCAGCTGGAAGAAGAAGACAAAGACGACACATACATAATCTTACGGGCGTGGCTCACTTAAGATTATTTGTGGCCATTCGTGGGCTGTGAACTGATGTTTGACATCCCGGCTTTAGAGTTTTGCTCACAGTGGACATTTGGCACATGTGTAACAATATCCACACAGCTGCTGCTCCTGCTCCCCAAAGCCTCATCATCAACTTTACTCGCTTTTTGGTACCAGCTTCCCACTTCACCTCAACGTCGAGAAGAGCAGCCATCACAGCAAGGTGCAACATTACACGAAGCAAAACACATGAAGAGCAACGATGGCACGTATGTGGCTTTGGAAATGCAGAACTTCAGCATTTTCTTAGCTTGCTTAAAACACCAAAAATGGTGGTACCAAGAATCAGTCGCACTGTGTGGTGGAAATGAGGCCTTGTAAGGAGCAGGTACGCAGGTGAGGCTTTTAAGCATTGAAGCACCTGAAAGAGCTAAATTTAAACTGCTTTTAAATCTGTGTTTCTCAAATCAAACTGTCATTAAATAAAATGATACGGCACTGGATAAGAGCACAGAACTGAAAACATATAACATGCAAACAACATTTTCATGATGCAGTTTGAATAAACATCTGTTATGTGTTGAATGTGTGAAGAACCCTCATACAATACAATAAATAAATAAGAAAACATTTTTTAAAAATGTCTGCAAACAGAAGCAGTGTGTGGCATTTACACATGAAATGCTACTAAGACTTAAAGCCAATCAAAATCTGGGAAATCTGAATGCAGCTCTGTTTTAAATCAAAACGTTATAGCAGCAAAGACCCCTGCTGTCATTTGGTTTAAGACGTTTTCTGTTGATGAGAATCAATAAAATCTCACAGTAACAGGGGCTTCAGGTCAAGAGCTGACAAGAAATACAGTACAAAGCATTCCCTAGTTGTGTGTTGATTCAATTAGCAGCTGAAGCTTGGCAGAAATGTTTAAAATCTCAAAATTTAAATTGCTTCAATAAAAAATAACTAACTGGGATATCCTGGCTCTCTTATTGCTGTACAAGAACCATAAAGTCAAAGACACTGAGAAAAAAAAAACAATTTAACAGGAGAGTAACCGAATAAAAAGGAAGCTAAAACCTTTCACCTTTTCACTCGGTCAGTCTTCTTCAAGTATGAGTCATTGCTGTCCCTTTCAGTGGAAGTCGCCTGAGATAAAAGTGTTTTACAGTACAGACAGCTGCAGCTTCAGCAGCAGAGCAAAGCTGGAATACACTGATTCTTACGAGAGCTTTAAGCTAGGAGAGAAAAACACCAAGCTACACCGCTAACTAGGCCAGACGCATCACCTCCACGCTCGCCTTTATGTATATGTGCAAAGCAAATGATAACATTATTATTGACTGACCCAGCACCAGGAAGTGACCATTTTCATAAACTGCTTATACATCATTATAACTGAGCGTCGCTGGAGCTGGATCTTCCAGTTAACTTAGCGGCTGGGTTTTAAAATCTGTCAATTAGTCATTTTATTTACATTATGCAGGTTATGAAGGTCAGCTTTTCCAGTAAACTGATGCAAATCTAAACATCACCCCTGAAGGCTCACGGGCTGCAGCTTCAGCAACAAAAACACATCACTGGCAAAATTATTAACACCAGAATTAGTTCTCTTTTTCAATAGGTAGCTTTAGGTTTCCCCTTTTTAAATTATAACTTAATGGTATATCATCTTTTTAGAAGCATCCCGCATCCTGCAGGACAGCTAACGCTTTCAACTTTGGCTCCTGACTTTTTTAATAACCAAACTGACCTTAAAGTATATCATTGTGAATGGGAAGCAGTTTGTAGAGCAACAGCTGACTGTTCAGGAGGACATCAATGGCACCAATCAGCTGTCTTCTTCTTCCAGTGACTAAGTGCTTTTGTAACAACCCTGCACCTCTCTCCTCAGAACTCCATCCCCTCGTCACTTTCACACCAGTCCGACGGAGCATCGGTGCCGAAGTAACGATCTCCGAAATTCCCTGAGAGGAGCAGAAGACGGGACAGAAAAAGTTGGACTTTTCTTTATTGTGTTCTCTGTAGTGGGTGACATCCGTTGCGAATATGGAAGATTTTAAAGAACATAACTGCCTTTTTTTTTTACCTTTTTCCTAACTTAATAAGATTATAAGCTACACTGTGTACAGAGAGGCTCATTTATAATCACAGTGGGAAATTTCTAAGATCATTTTTGCACCTTTGCTGCCACTGATTTGGATGTGAGACTACAGTGTGTATAAAGAACAGAGCTCTTTCGAGCAAATGTTTACATTGTAAACCTTCCCAATAACTCCCTTTACCTTGCTATTCAAATATTTATAATCCTGGCTAATAATCTACTTTAAATAAACCTAAAACACACCACTGACTTTTCTGTGGCTTTCCCTAACTCGCAAACACCCTGCAGCCGCTCTGCTGGTGCTAGATTTTGTCTGCAAACGGTAGAGCTTTCATCCATGCAGCAGTGGTTTTGAACTTTGTGTAATTCACAGATGATTTACCTTTTAATGCCTCTTATTGATTTATAGGTGACCTTTTCTTATAGCCTCCCACTGTTTGTCAATAAAGGCTAAAAAATACATTTCAAGGCCAGAGTGCAAAAAACAAACTTGGTTGTTGATCTCTTCCAGCTCTGCAAAGTCCATTAATTTCTTCCATTAAGGCCTCTGACACAGTCCTTGTTTCTTATCAGGACACTTTACCCTAGATATGCTGTCAGTAAAGTTTCTTAACATACTGTTTTGTTTTGGGCAAAACCAGAAGATTTATGGGGCTAATTATGCTTAAAACTCTATAAATCATGTTAATCGTCTATTAAAAGTACAATGTTTTTCAAACAGATGATAAATGAACTTTGATAAAGCCAGAGTGCATGTACTCACCGATGCCTGGTATGATGTGGAACTGGTCGTTGACCTCCTTGTCTACGGCGGTGGTGATGATCCGAACTTTAGGGAAGGCGTAGGCCACCGAATGGACCCCCATCTCAGCCATAAGCAGGGACAACAGGAAGATCTTATCCTCAGCTACATCGTGGTCCTTCATGTGGAGAAACACAGAACTTATTTCTAGATGATGTCGGTGAAAGAACACATCCAAGCAGAATGAATAATTTCATATATTTACATAATAACTTCAGCTTCATTAACAGCATCACAGGGTAATAAATACTAATGACCTGAGCCTGCACAATGTTTGATAATGGATAAAATAAATCACCTGCAGCACTTTTATTAAACTGATGGTATCTTTTAAAAACAAGCATTTCATTGTTTGCCTACCCTGAAACAGACACTTCAGCCCTGAAGGGTTGGAGCTGGCCAAACAGCCTAATCCCTGCAGTAATCACACTAAGGTAGCTTAGAGAGAATTTAAAAACATCAGCACTTTTTAGGACACCAGTTTTCACCCTTATTTAACCAGGAAGTGAAAGTCTGTTAGCATAACAATGTCTTTTTGCTCTTGGGTCAAGAAATGCAATATTAACCTAGCACGTATTTTGAGGTACGAACAACTGAGCTGTGAAGACGTGGGGCCAACCTACCAGCAGAACTCTGACCGCCATGAGCGCAGCAGCTCCAGTGGACACGGTGCTGTCCATGAGGATGACGTAGTCTTCACTGATGTCTTTGGGCAGACGAAGGTAATGAAGCTGGAGGATGGAGAGAAAAAACAGTGAGAAAGCTTATTAAATCTATACAACATAAAAATCTAACTTGTACAATAATTAGCACTGTGGAAAAAAATAAATCAAACAAGCAACTTATTAAAGAGACAACCCTGTTTGAACAACAGAGTCGAACACGAAGAACCAGCTAGATCTGACATGTAAAATTGTGTTTTTAATGTTGCCACACTGATAAAACTTTTATAGTATTGCCTAAAACACACACACACACCTCTGGTTCTCCTGTGTCATGATTGGTCTGAATGAGGATCTTTCCAAGTCTGATGTCTTTACACACAGCCATCAGAGCCTGCTCCATGGTCTCTCCCGCCCTCAGGATAGAAACACCCGTTATCTGGAAAAACAGACATTTTTGTGAGGTTTATTAGAGCGATGCAGCTTATCTGGACCAGAAAACACTAAAAGGTTTAAAATTTATGTGCACTTAAACCTTCGGCTCCTCCAGATCTTTACATATGTGCAAAATTATCATCTTAAGTTAAATGTCCTCTTATTATAGTAACTGTTAATGTCATCTTAAAGGACTTACTCTGTTACCGCACAGCCTCTTCCCCTCATAGATGCTACCCTGTGGCGTTTCCACAGACACTGACTGCAGAGGAGGAGAAAGAGCCAAGAGGAACAAAAGGAAATTAAAGGCTGAAGTAAAACAATCTTAGCAAAATCCCAAAACGTTGAATCTGTTCATCTGGACGTAGCATTTTCAGTGGGAGAAACATTTCGTCAATCAGTCTGAAAACGCGACGTCCAGATGAATGGATTCAATCTAGCTGGATGACTGAGCAAGCATCAAGACAAATCTTGGCAAGAGTTGATGCTGCTACTATTGAAAATGTTATTAGTAGACTTCCTGTTCAGAACAGAAACGCCAACCTGCTACGGAGCATAAGCAACAGTAGAAAAAATGTGCTCTACAGCAGCGGTCCCCAACCTTTTTTGCGCCACGGACCGGTTTATGCCCGACAATATTTTCATGGACCGGCCTTTAAGGTGTCGCGGATAAATACAACAAAATAAAACTAGTACCGGTACTGAAAAAAAAGAAAATTTATTCATAACACACGTGAAAAGACCCAGGAAAACCGAGTAAACGATAAAAACGATAACAAAATAATGCTGAAAACCGATAAAAACCATACATTTCACACCTGAGCCTCAACTCTCGCGGCCTGGTACCAAACGACTCACGGACCGGTACCGGTCCGAGGCCCGGGGGTTGGGGACCGCTGCTCTACAGGAGTAAGAGCAGGAGTTCAGTTAAAAATCTTCATGCAAAAACTCACCTTGAGAGGCAGGAAGGAGAGGGCATGCTCTATCAGGAGCCTCATTAATCTCTTGGAGTAGAAGATAAACTCATCTCGGTTAGTTTCCCTGTTCCTACACAAACACAGACGGCAGATGCAAACAGGATGAGCCTCTGCTTTTTTATATTTTTTAAAAAGAAAAGATTTTTTTATGGCCTAATAAAAAGTCAGCACCATTACACTAGCAAGCTCCTGTTTGATTATAATTTTTAAAGAAATAACTTTTAAATATTTTCTTCTCGTGATCCACATCCCAACTGCAGCGGCTCTATAGCTCAGAAAACTGTCACTATAGAAAGGTCCTGTCTCTTATTTTATTTTGAAGTGGTGCCCACAGTAGGCCTGTAAAAACGTGTAAAGTACAAGAGGTGGTTTGGTTGCAAATCTGCAGCTTCACAGGTAGGTGTCTCTAAATCCTACTCACTGGCCAATTTTAACAAGACTTTGCTTGTGAAATGAGCGTATGAAAGAGTGTTCGTTCTGACCTGATTATGGTGTGCATGCCACGGACTTGTGGCGTGCTCTCCATCACGCTGAGGGTTTTGGGTAATGGCTGACCCTGGTGAGCTGAGGCCAGAGCCGATCTGCGGCAAACAAAACACATTCATGCATCCAAAGTAAGAGACGTGTCTACATTCATTCAACTAAATACTTTTACTGGATTTGCAGGTTAACTAATCAGAACCAATCAGTTCATTTTTCATCTCTTTTTTTATTATTCTGAAAGAAAATATTGAAAACAAACTAGTATTGTAGGTTCTGTAACAAATATTTCAAAATGCCAGGTATTGTACAGCTGCTCAAATATGTACTAATACAAATGTAACCTAAAATCATTTCATTAATTCAGGAATTGATTTAATTTGTACTTATTTGTTTTTTTTATATTTAAGTGACATCTAATAATCATCCAGCATAGTGATGTAATCAGTCAGCTGACCGATGAGCCAGAGCTACCCTGATGTAAACAGAAAGGCTTCAATAGATGCACATCAGTTCTCATATCTGCTGTTTAAAAAAGGTTCAAGTGTCATTTTCATTAACTGACTTGAAATATCAAATCTGTAATCAATGAGCAACTTTTTACACCAATAATCACAAAATCACACGACACAGAACGATGCTCAAAGAGGTTATATTAAGAAGCTGCAAACATCTTAAGTCCTACCACTACAGAGAGTGCACTGCTTACAAACACCAACGACCAAACGCTCTGCAAAGCAGACATTTTAAGGTTAACTGATGAGGGGCCGGTTTCACAAAGATAAGCAGAGTTTCCTTTTTTAAATAAATTAGCCAAGGCGTCCATCCATCTCACCAGTCTGTGTAGATATTAACTGCTATAATCAGGACTAATGTCAGTGGCACTGCTTCCTACACGAACGATAAACATGTAGAGCGGGCGGCTCTACGGGATTACAGCGTTTGGCCACCCCAGCATAAGCATGAGGCATCTTTGTGTAACTCGCCCCACATTACACGGTTTAACAAGCCTTTTTGATTTTAAAGCAAAAGTCGAGAAAGAAGCTGATTCTGTGTGTCAGCTGCCAGACTTTTAGAAACACAGCATTAAAAGCCTTGCTTTATTTAAATCAGTGTTCCCCCTCAGACACTTCAGGAATCGACAGCATCGCTCTGAGGGGCAAATTCAGAGTGCAAAAGTACATGTCAATAAATGAAGGACTTGATCCTGCCCTGGCTTTTCACCTGATGTAGAGTCTTTAGATTTAGAAACTGTGGACTCTTCAACTCTATTGCTCCATTGTTCGTGGCACTGGAAGCTTTCTTAAATCTAGCAAGGCTTTTGTTCTCAGAACGTTTTGATCATAATGCCAGATAAAAGTTTGCACTTAAATAAATCAATGCGTGCCATGACCTTGAGGCCACAAACAGAAAAACAATAAAAGCAATCATGAAAAAATTAAAAATTTGGCATATGTGGCGCATACCGTTTCAAACACATGCTACTTAGAATACTAAAGAGCAATGAAACTATTCTGCTTCATGCACACTCTGGTGTTGATAAATACAGCATGCTTTGTTTTAATTGTGCACAGCTTAGATTAATGGAACTGTGACATTTGTGGAATCAAACCCAGCAAACGTGTCGGTTTAACTACAGTCAGAATATGTAGTGCATAGTTTAACAAGTTAAAAAGGCTTGAGTGCATTAAATCTAAGACTACAAATCTGTATCTTTAAAGACTACAACAGTGAAAAAAGGTGCACGAGGTGAGGCTCACATATCCCAGCGCATCTTCCTCTGAAGAAGGTGACAGATATTTGTTTGGTGAGATTAAGTGTTTAAAGGTGAAGGCAGGAGGAAACACAGGGAGGAAAAAAAAAACAAAAAAAACACACACACACAAAGGGACAAGAGGAGGAAAAAAACAAAACAGAGAAAGGAAGAGAGAGAAGAGTATTAGCAGTGAAACAGCTTCACCACATTGCTGCTGTACAACACCGAAAAAACACATTCCAGCTCTGCACTGAGGAGCACGCTCACTTCAATTTATCTCATGAGTGGGGTTCGCTTAAGGTGACTCAACTTCAGAAACTGGGATTAGTTTCAGTAAAAGCTGTGAGGGCAGCCGGAATTTCTCCACATTCAACAAATCCATCTAAGAGCTGACCTTAGATTTGCTGAACCATTTAACCCACTGAAACTTCAGCTGAAGTAGGCTTGCAAATTCATCTTCGTTCAAGGGTGAACTGAAGCTAAGAACTTCTACTTCTCAGCAGGTTTCATCTCACACATACAGGAGCACATGACCATCTGTGATCACACATAATTTAGGTCTCCACTCCAGCTTTTCTGCAAGTTTACAGCATCCTGTGGACACCAAAAACTGATCTTTCTCCTCTATCCTGCACCATAAAGTCTATTCTGTGCCTCTGGACCAAAACATGTCCCATTTCTGTTTTTTTAAATGATGTGAACTGGCACAGGCTTCGCCGAGCTGGCTGCATGTTGTTGTGGTTAGGTGTGAACATGACCTGAGGAACTTCAGCAAACTAGCCAATCTATGTCTGAGAGAACCAAATCAGAATTTGCCTAAGTTCTGTTAAGGTTCAAAATATTGGGGATGGAGACAAGAGAAAAAACCACAATAACAACACTGGTCCGGCCGGGTTGAGTCAAACGATGATTTAATGATCACACACGTGGGAGATGGACACTGATGCAGACAGCCTCAAAATCTCAAAATGGTGGAGCATTGCTCAAACTTTTATAGCCTCTGGTGCCTCCACCTTATCATAAAAAGCCTAAACATTCACATGCTCTCTCTCACACAGCGCCTAAGCTACGACCTTGGCTCCCTGTTTATCTGCTCCTGCTGAAATGGGGCAGAAAACTCCAGCACACTCTGTTCTCTTCTACTCAGACAAATTAGACAATAACCTTCTGCGAACAGTATTTCTTATAACTCAGCAATATAATGCATCATAAAACAATATCATTCATTCACAACAAGTCAGCAATTTAATGTAATGCAAATCAGTTTAACTAATGCAATAGTTATCAGCTTCTTCTAATTCAGGAGAATAATGCAAACTAAAACTACATAATAATTCACAATCTTTAATTAGGGGTATAACATGGCATAAAATAATATCATAATTTTACAGTTCATAACCATGAAAAACAGGTTGTTGGTCCAGAATAGAAGACAGGACATAACGACTTGTCTTCTTCTGACCAATCACATTTGTGCTGGATGTGTTTGCATACAATTCATGTGGAGAGTAGAGACACATTTCTCAGTGATTTTGCTTTTCTCCTTTCTTTCTATTTTAAAATCTAAATATTTAAGCAGCTTAAATAAACAGTTCACAGAACAGGAAGTCTTGGCTCAGATAGATCCTGTTTCAATATTGTTTTATTTTCCAGACAGTATTACATAGTGGATAGCACCTGGCTCTACAAAAACACTCAAATATTGCCTGTTGTCCTGCATTAGCAGACTAGATGATAGTTTTCCAGATTGCTTCTGATCCTATTCACTACCAGGACAAAATGAAGGGAATTTCATTTTCTTTTTCAATTCTGGGATCTCTATGAGACTTTTACCTGAATAAATAAAAGATAACAAGTGTGAATAACTCATTCATTAACTTGTTATCACAATTTCTAAACTCAAACTATGATCAATGGTTTCCAGTGACTTACAGGAAACTATTAAACTCACTATTCAGGTCATATACCGTAGTTATATGACAGTACAAGAAATATTACACACAAAATGTGCCACTGGTCATGACGCTTTAAATGATGTTTAATGACATGTTTTTATTTTAATCCATGACTTGAAAAGTATAGGCTGATTAGGTGTTTTCACAATGAATACATTCAAATATTTCTGCTGAGTAAAACAAATAAAAGATTAAACAGAGACAGAGATGATAAAATCATTATAACCCTCTGACCATTATGAAATGAAATCGGGATGAAACAGAATTAAGTGAAAAGGCAGGTGAAGCACTGACATGTGTATGAGTTTGTAGTAAAAACAAAACAGTTTAGTCTTTGCAAATAAAAGAGTGAGGCATTCTTGAAAATGTAGTGGCATAAAAGAGCAGAAAAAAGATGACTCTGAGGATGTGGTAATTAAAAAAAAGCACCAACAATCGTACCTCACAGTGATCTCACGCTGGAATGGTTACACAGCATTCAGCCAGGAGAGGAGGGGTCGTGCACGTACAAGGAGACACACACACACACAGACACGTGTGTGCAAACAGCGAGAAACATAAGAAAAAAACAAAAAATGAGACAAGCGGCTTGTCAGAAAAAAAGGATCATTCACAACATAAACCTCTTCCCAAAAGAGAAACAAAAAATTCACAATACACAATAAATGTTTGCCTGTGGAGAGTCGTACATTTGAACAGACAAACACTTCAAGTGTGAACTTTAATTTCATGTTTGGCTGGACAAGAGTTTAACTGTCATATATCAGCTTTTTATGACCACTTCATTTTACTGTAGAAACAACAAGTGAAAACAAGCGAATTATTTCATGAGCTGTCAATTTTATATGACCAAGTGTGAAATAATGTAGTTTAAAACCACAGTCGTGTCAGAAGTACTGATTTAAAAATCTGCAACTTTCTGGATACACAGCACTATGCAAAGGTCTTGAGCCACCCCGTCCTTTATATATCAATGATTTAAAACACAAGCAAAGAATAGTGGTAATACAGTTCAGAAGGCAAAGAAGAGTTGGTATTCTTTCCTTGGCCAACAAAGGAAAGCGCATAATGCCAACGTTTGTACTTTCCATATAAATATAACCATGAATGTGTTTTTTAATTTAAAAAAGGCATATTTTAGTCATTTTAGTAAAGGCAAAGAGAAAAATATACATGCTGACCTGTGTGTGCCCGTCTATTTCTCATTATTACATACTGCACACACGCCTGTGAATGTGACAGATGCTGTGGGTGTTCCGGCAGCGACCATGACTGAATGTGCTGAATGTGGAGCAGATCATTGTTAGCGGTAGATCAAAAGGTGAGTGGATGACAGAACAATGAGGTGAGCTAAGATGAAGGACACGATCTTTCCTTAAAGGGTCATTAATTTAAGGTACCTACTTAAGACCTCCAACCACGAGGTGTAAAAGGAAAAAAAAGCATAAAAAGACGTCACAAATCTTCCTCCATCACTTCAAATGGCAAAAGGGAAAAGTGTCCAGGAATTTTACTTTCCTGATTTTTAGTACCCTTAATTACTTTTAGTACTATTTTATCATAAAGGCCACTGTCGCTTAACTTCATCCAAACTACTAAAGCAGAGGAGAAAAATATGACATCAGCTAATGTGCTCTACCATCAGACGGGAAAAATAGCAGCATGTGACATCGTGTTATTGTCCACAGCCCATCCTGTTCACCAGGTTTAAATTCCTGCAACTTCTTCCAATTTTTCAAAAGTTCAAGTCAAAAGTCTGCTGTGTTCGCACAACAGAGGCAATCCAGCACAGGACAAATGCACACCTGCAAGTGGTCAAGTGGTGTGTGTCACTACCATGAAGGTGCCAGCGTTCAAATTAAAGTGAAGTGTGTTTTTCATTTTCTTTTTTATAATAGGTGAAAAAAAGAAAAAAAAAAAATCAAACTTCACCTTATTGTTTGTCCCAACTATGGACCTGACATGTCTGATGAATCTTAGATGTTGGGATGTTTTGGTAAATTTGCCTCCGTCTTTTATTTCTGTATCATTTCCCCCAAAATAAAAATAAATAAAGAAGAATCTTTTGCAGTCAACGCCCCATAGGCCATGTTCACACTATTCCACACCAGCCAGCACCACACTTACTTTGAAAGGTTAAAAAAAGATTGTGCTGAAGTAATCATAAAGGCATTCCCACCTTAGAGTTTTTAGAAGAATATGTACCTACAGTGAAAGCCGGTCAGCAAAATATAAGAAGCTCTATCTAAACATGTAGGAATAGTTAATGCCAGCTTTAATACATTCCACCTGTCTGCAGAAACTACAGATCATAGTATCCTTTATAAGCCCATGCAATTAAAGCTGCAATTTTCCAAAGTAATCCCTCACATCCTCAAATGACAAAATCATAAACATTCCTTACCTTCTCCAGCTGACTGTGTACGTGCTGAACAATCAAATCCAAAGCTACAAAGTTCTCTCCACCTGCACATAAAAAACAAGCAATGTGTAAAGTGCTGATAGAGAAGAGCGCTCCTGTGCTTTTCTATGGTGAACTAAAAATACTGCCACTGACCTCTGGGAACCACGATGTCAGCAACCTGCACAGTGGGCTCAATGTACTGCTCAAAGGCTGGCTTTACAAATTTATTGTACTGTTTGATGATGCCGCTGATGTCCCGTCCACGTTGTGATATGTCCCTCTTCAGCCTCCGTATGAGGCGGATGTCTGAATCTGTATCTACGAACACCTTCATGTCCAGAAGCTGGCAGACAAAAGCCAAAAGGAGGAATCACTCATCGACCTGTAACATTTTTATATGCGCAGTTTTTTGCTTTTGCTGCATTTATTTGATCATTTTATAGTGATTTCATGTTTCTGTATATGTATATACATATTACACACAATGACTATCATTATTGATATTAGGATATTTTTGTAACTCTTTATGGGGTCAATACATTTAAGGTGCTGGCCCCATAAAGGCACCACCAGTTCAGGTTTTATATCAATACTAGTAGCAGGCTTTTCCTGCAAAGTTTTTGGGTATCTTTAAAGTTTAAGCACCTGTGCCCCATTTACTACAGTAAGCTGCAGTTCTCCTTGATTTGCAAAAGTATCGATAACAGCATCACACACCCACATACATTAACAAGACGCTCCATCAATGGTCCAGTACTTTTTTTTTTAAATTGCTGGCAGCGGACATATTTATATCCTCTAATAGCATTTGTTAACATATGTCCGCCCCTAGGATTCTGTTATTGTGGCCATTTCCCTGTAAATAATGGTTAGTCGGGCTGAGTACATAAAACTTTGGAGTTTATGTGAACAGGCTGAATCCCATTCAAAGGCATCTCTTTTTGCGCTACACATACTTTACTTATGCAGAGTACTGTTGGATCCACTGAGGTCACTTCTCTAAGGTGAAATATGTTGCAACTTGACTCTATATCTGTATATCTTGACTGTATGTCAAGAAACTTTGACATATAGACTGAAGGAGCTAAGAATCATACCACAAACCTTCCTCATCATCAATGACCTCCTGATCCACAGTTGCCCCTGAAATGTAGCTCTGGTGTGTGTATGTGCTTTTAATTAGAAACTCTGGTGATACACTAGTGGCTGTAGTGCAGGACACTGCAGTCATTTATGTTTGAAGAGTTCTCTGTAGGCCAAAACAAAGTTTCCGTTCATAGAATTTCTGAAGACGATGAATGAAAGATGTTTTATTCATTATTTTTCTGATAGCCTTAGATTACTGTCTGAGCATGAGTAAAAATGACAGAAACAACTCCTGAGAGCTGCATATTTATTTTTTTAAAAGCCTGAACGCTTCTAACAAATGTCACTACCCATCAGTTAGGGAGTGTTTTATATTCCCAGCTCTCTGCAGTAAACACTTGATCTTGATATAGTCAGAATTTAAAGTGGGACATTAAATGTCCCATTTCCATTTTTTATCCTTATATGCGACTAAAATAACATAACACGACTCTCAGTGAAAAATATTATTAATAGTATTTTTTATCTTGCACAAGAAGGATAAATGTATTAAAGAAGAAGAGGAAGTAAAGAGCACAAATTGCACAGACTTCATTTTTCAGTCTCAATAAAGTCAGTGTCCGTGAAAAGGCACTTTGAGCTGCTTCAATGATTTGACATTTTTACATCGGAAGCTTGACGCTGGGGTCGGGACATGCTGAAGAATCTGAGGAAACACCAGTTATCATTGCAGCTTCAAAGAGAAAGTCAGCCCCGATGCACCAACTAAGCTCCACTAAACTGAACCTCAATTCAGCAAAGCCAGAAGACAGAAGACAAAAATCAATGGGGCAGCATCACAACAAAGGTGGGACAACAAGGAGGCAACACAAAGAACTATAGATGACTTTTGAAATTAAAAGAAGTCTGTGTGTGATTTAGAGGAGGACGGCAGTGGGAGCGCAGTTATAACTCAGTTGCACAAAAAGCCACTGGCTGGCAGTTCAGGCTGCTGTAAATCTGACAGACTGACCAACCAAAAAGGTGGCAGGTTGCTGGATAAGCAGTGCTGTCAGCTTGGAGCAGGTGAATGAAGAGTGGCCTGGTCCCAAAGGTTAGACAGCAAGGCTGTGGCTCTAGATCATTTCCTAACCTAGGAAAGCTCCCAGTTTTCTTTTGCCAAAGTGATGAGGCTGGAAAATTGGAAAGTTTTCCTTTGATGCAGCTACAAGCCTTGAATGTGCAATGAGCAATGAACACCAGGGAAATTTGTGGATTCGTTGATGACATTTATGATATAGTAAAGAAAAGGTGGAAATTTGTGGATTTTTTTGGTTTAAGTACAAGTGCAGGATTACACAACATATCATACAAACAATATTGCTGGTGGGTTCAGGACTGGGCATGAATACAACTGAAAAATGAAAAGCTATATCTGTATCAGGAACAATACACAAAATCTTTTGCTCTACACTTACTATTGTTCAATCCAAACAAAAAAATAATCTCAAACAATTTTTTTTAAATTAAATCTGCACATTTTTCTACTGGAAATATGCCTAAAAATGAAAAACCAAAGAAAAAACACCACTGGCTCGGTGTCCAACGCTGTCTATGCAGATGGTTTGTGCCAGCACTGCTTTGACTTCAGGAACTACTTCTTTTGTTTTTAGCACGGGCAGGTCAGATGTCATTTTAAAGACCATTTGATGTCCATTCTCACATAAGATGGTCTTAATGGTACCACGTGCACCTACTTTGTGTATTATGTATTGTAAGACGAAACCTTGAGCCAAAAACCAAAACAAGAACAGCTACAGAGCAGAATTTGGCACAACTGAAGTTTTATTTTGATTGGCTTCTAATTGTTTGAAAATAAAATTCTTTAAGATTTATTTTGTCTCATGTGACAAATGCATTACTGCAGCCACTGTTTGTGTTTGACAGGATAGAAAGATAAGGACTCCAAGTTAATTCAACTTGATTTTAAATAAAATATAAAATAATATGGAAGGCACGTGTGTATTATCCAAGAAAATCATTTGAATGAACCCTTCACTGATGTAGTGAATCAAATAATATTTTTCTGTGCTAGTAGTGTTTTATTAAGCCTAAATAAATGAACGGGGGAAGCGAGATGGAAAAGATCTATTATAAAACATATGCAAATTTAATCTGCAAAAACAGCTACTGACATTTAGAAAATACATATATCAATCATGATTCAAATTCAGATCAACAACATACAGACAAAAACATGACATCTTTAGAAAATCCAATGAATAAATTATCTGAAAAACAAGCTGCTTCATCACAATAACTGAAAATTCCTCCTACTATGAAGCAGTCTTCCATAATGATCTGCAACACTGACCACAATGGTTTGATAGCGTGAGAGAAGCACCAAATCCTATTATTAACCATGTCCTTTTGCAACCTCTTGGTTTCTTAAAGGAAACCTCTTTATTAGCATATCGGATCTGCAGCTGTAATTGAATTCAATTACAAGAATGGACAAAAAACACCATTGATCACATGAGACGCTGACTGCTATTAACTTAATCAGATGGTAATCAGCTACACAGCCGGGTCTCAGGAGAGGCTGCCTGTCTTATCATCACAGTCCAGCTCTCCTGCTCTCTCACACTCACTCATACACAATAGAAGAGGCTGGAGAGAGCGACTGCAGGACTGATTAGCAATGAAGAATGCCTCTTTTTATAAGTGTTTATTCCCTCTGACCCTCAAGAGCATTGCAATGATGGCAGTGTCTCCTTAGCCTCCTAGCACTAGTCTTCTCTACACATCCATAAAAATGGATGTAAATATCAGCTTTAGGAGCCTAAAAAGCAAACTTTTAAAATAAAGCTTAATTTGAGTCAATTTCTGCATCACATCTTATTTTTATAGTCCAGATAAATATACACACACCCTCCTACCAGCACATCACCCCTGTTCTTCAGGAACTTCACTGGCTCCCTGTGAAATTCTGGATAATATAAAAACTTCTTCTGCTCACCTTCAAGGCCATTCATAACCTCGCACCTCCTTAACCTTTCTGACTTGTTAAGCACCACCTTTTCTGCCCGCTCACTTCAATATTCTTCTATCCAGCTTGCTGTGCCTTCCTTCTGCCTCACCACCATGGGAAGCAGAGCTTTTAGCTGCTCTGCTCCCAGGCTGTGGAACGCTCGACCCCCAGATATAAGGAACACTGGCCCTTTCCCATAGTTTAAATCTCAACTCAAAACCCATCTGTTCAAATCTGCATATTCACTGTGAACCCACTGTCTGTTAATTTTATCTTGTGCTTTTGTTTTATTGTTCTTCATTTTGTCATTTTTCCATTATGTGTTTTATCCTATTGTAAAGTGTCCTTGGGTGTCTTGAAAGGTGCTTTATAAATAAAATTTATAACCATTATTATTATTATGACATAAATATGAATATACACTCAACTTCTTGTTAACACTAACCAGCCAATCACATCTCAACAACTCATTTTAGCATCAACAACGAGCTGAAGTTCAATCCAAGCATCACAGGTGATTTAAGTGATGTGGTATGTGGCTGTTGGTGCCTCAGACACGCACATTCGAAATATTCTAAGGAAGAAAAATGTAAAAGAAAAGTAAAACAGAGTGGAGGGGATACTGATATTCTTACCTTGAGCAGCTCCTTGTTGGCGAAGGCTAGGATTCCCTC
Organism: Aulonocara stuartgranti; assembly: GCF_965226115.1. Lineage (NCBI taxonomy): Eukaryota > Metazoa > Chordata > Actinopteri > Cichliformes > Cichlidae > Aulonocara > Aulonocara stuartgranti. The sequence continues at coordinate 21,766,312 of NC_138951.1, forward strand.
AAAGATGACAACATTAGCACCATACACAGTTTTCTGTAAGAGGACAAATTTAAGGACAGGTTCACATTTTTCCCCCCACTTGAAGCTGCACTTGCAGTGTGTTCATGTTGATTGTACTGGTGAACACAATGTTTCTTAGGTTATTAGTTACAAAGGGATAGGGGTCAAAATCCTCCAACCCCGCACTGTGTGGACACCTTGAACTAAGTGGTTCATTAACTAAAAATAATTTCAGTGTCATAAGTGAGGATATGAAAATTATTCACAATTAATGAGCTACAACGAGTGTGAAATTAAACATTTATGATACAATACGGATGCGTTTTAATTAAGAAAAAATACACTTGAAGGTCAGAAAAAAGTTGTTTCCTTTTTTTTTTACCCAAATATATTTTTAAAGTATTCATTCTTCATGCTGGTCATTTAATGTCCTTTTACTTTGAAACACAAAAATAAATCGAATGTTTTGTTTGTACAGTTAAATTTAAGCTGTTAACTATGGATCGAAGAGAATTAGAGATGTCTGTAAAATAGTCTTCTTCCACACAAATTGAAATAATCCACCTTTACTTTTTGTTTTGGTTATCCAATTCAGAGTCAGAGGGTGAGAGTCAGGGTACAAACAATAAAATAAAAAGAAATATATGAAGAATCTATGCGATATTTTACATTTCAAGGCACATGAGTTCTGGTTTAATCCAAGTTCAAAAACACAAACAGCACCACTGTAAGTTGCAAAATTGTCCTCCAAACTATTTGTGATATCACAAAAACCCAAACATCTGGCCACATCTTGGACTGTGACTTAAAAAAACTTAAAAAAAAAAAAAAAGCCTGCATCTACTTGATTCTGTCAAATTGTCCTGGTCACATACAGAACTGGGAACAATAAGTTTAAACTTGTGGGTTGTCTGTGTTTTCTTTGTGAAACTATGACTTGCCAGATGCACAAGCCTGGACAGCACACTGCTGAAATCTGTGACATATGCAAATCTGGTCTCCTGCTCTCAGACATGAAACCCTTTGCTTTCAGATAAACATGATTCCTGCATTAACTCAACGTAAACCAAAGAAAACTATGAGACTTAAGCAGTTATTTTTTCTTTTTAAATTAAAGGAAACACAATATCCTTGGTAAGGTGCAATAAATGAGATAAAAGACACTGCCCAAGATAACACAAATCTACTGTATATAAGATGAAAGCATAAAACACATTTACAGATGATTTTTATTTGCCTTCAGACTTTTACAGATGTCAGTTAAACACTGTCACTTGCATGTGTGTGCATGACATACAGCCACTGACGCACAAACACAACCTCAACCCATGTTTGCTTTACTAACTTATCTGATGAAACTCACCCAGAACCAGTTTTACTACCAGGCGTTTGAGAAAGAGGTTAATAACCGATTCAATCGCAGACAAAATGGTGCAGAGTATGTCACAATCCTATTACCTTTCCACGACCAGCTTCATGCTGAAGTCAATAGGCTGAACACTTTGCTATTGATTTTGAGAAAGAGCGGCGAGAGAGGCAGAGGCAGTGTGCACAGTTTGAGAGAAAGTGAACTTTAAACAAACAGATGAGTGTTTATTGATTTATTCATTTCCTCCTTCTTTACTAAGAGATGATTTAGTGGCTCTTTAAAATACTTACGTGCCAGTGCTTGAAAGAAAGAAAGAGAGAGAGAGAGGGAATGTGACCTAAAGTTTTACCAAAGAAGAAAAACTAAGTTGCTCGCTCTTGTCCATCTGTATTACTGCTTTATAAACACAGCCTGCAGCTTGATGGCCCTCGGCACCCTTGAGGCCTGAGTCTTAATTACATCCTCCCCGTTACAAAAGGCCCATAAAATGATCTCAGATCTGAGGCGATTTCCCATGTGGTGTTGTGGCTTTTAGCCATGAAATTACATCGCAGAAAAATAGACAGTGAGCTATGCCGCCTGATTGATTCCTCACAATGCCTCTGGGAGGAGATGCTGGGCTTAATGTACTGTACCCTAAAATCCTTAATAATTAGCAAATTAGCAAGCATCTGAATTTTCACCAGCTTAAATAACTGAAGCATCCCCGGAGGTGTTAGGTGATTTGTAGCTGTAATGTTCATTTTTCTCCTCTCAAGTGTTCAGTGCTTTTATTTCAATGAAGACAGACTACACTAAACTAACCGAACTCAAGTGAGTGGAAAACTGCTTCTCTTCTCACGACTTTGACACATTTGGGAATATTCTAATAATACACATTTTTATCAAGTCATCAGCTTCAGTAGCTGAAATAGCTCACAAGTTAGTTTAAAGCAACAACGCCACTGAAAACTACTCCTCTATGTGGAGTAAGGCAGGGACTAGTAGGTGGTTTATGGGAGCAGACCAAGTGTTTCTATGTCTTCCCACTGTAGAAACCTCGCTGGTGTCTCATGCTTAGGCATAACTGATGACTCTGTTCTGGTCAGAGTTTGCACCAATCACATGAAAGTCACAAATGAAGTTTTTTTTTCTTCCTGTCAACATCGTGTTTTCACATTAAAGGAAGCATAGGAGGGTTTTTTTATGGAAAAACAACAGAAAGGTTCAGAATTCAATAGAAGTTCACTTGCATCTGAGACCTCTGGAAAAATAGTCACTGTCGAATATATTTAGGAGCACATTTGCAAATATCAAATATAACATATTCAGCCTAAACTGTTTTTTAAAAGGCTGAGTGAGGATGTCTATGACACACACAGGCTGCAAATACACGATGTCCCCACCCAGACAGTAAACCCACACTGGGAGGAAGAGAAGCTGAAAACAGCAGCGCCTTTTATTGTGATTGCCATGAAAACCTTTGCACCTAAAAAGCCAATAAGAGACAGTGGGGGGGAAAACATTAAACTGGACATTGCCTGCTGGCAGTGGGCATCCTAAAAACTGAGAGGGAACAACAACATTAAGAACCACTTTAAAAAAAAAAAAAAGCACAGCAGAAACAAGACCAAGAACAGCAGCGCAAAAATGAAAAGAGCTCAAAACTAAGTCAGAAATTGATCTATATGGTGGGCGGGCTTTTGGACTTTGAAGATTAAGTTCAAGGAGATTTTTTTTATTTGATTTTATTGATTAGCATTCAAATATCTCAGAGATCTAATGTCAAAGACTGTGAGTGAAGAGAGGAAGTGGTGCTGAGAACAAAGCAGTGAATGTGAATACTCTCTGTCTGTCTCACAGGTAGCTGAGATATCAGGTTTAACATTTATACAGTCCTGCATGTCAAAACAGCTGATCCTTCATCAGTAGACCAGCATCCCTAATCTTTGTGTAAACAAACAAACAGCAGCCTGAAGGACCTTTTAGTTCCTGGGAAAAATGTTCCTGAGACAAGCACTCCTGGGGGCTTTGGATAGGAGACGTCTGCAGATGACTAGCCAAGACCAACCAAGCAAAGTTATGGGAAAAACATCTTCTGTTATGCTTTACGAGTGTAATCATCAATTACACTTAATCTGTTTCATGAGGACTTTGTGGATGGGATTTGATCACATGACTGACTGAAATTTGCAAAGTGTTCACAACAAAAAGCAGATTATTCTCAACTGAACCCTCCCCACTTTAAACCAGAGTACAGAGCACAATGTGACGAATTAAAACACAGAGGTAAACCAACCAAAGCTGTAAAACCTCTGGAGGAAAGTTTGTGTTAAAAATGCAAATGACAGTAAAAATGGTGCTCCGATTGGGGGAAGGTTTCAGTTTCAATCACGAAACTGAAATTTTCAATCACGACCCAACACAGTGTTAAAGTTAATCAGAGGGTCTCACCCATTCTTTGCGTCTGGAGTGAGTGGTGAAGTCATAAACTGGCACTTTGATGCTTTTTCCCTTCTTCAGCTTTCTCAGGATGTTGACCAGCAGCTCAAAGTCGAAGGCATCGGGGTGATCGAAGTTGTACTCATTTTTAGCTGCCAGCTCCTGCTCTTCTTTATTCAACACCTGAATGACAAAGAGATATAAAGAAGAAAGGAAATTCACACACTGCAAACCAACTGAGCCCTTTGGTTTCAGGTATTTCAGGTGCCTGAGATGGATTTTACCGGCCAGTTTGCATTATCTGTTTTCTTGGAAAAAAAAATCTGAGAGATGACAGATATCCAGTCACAGAGGGCTAAGCAGTACAATTTATATTTTCAGCAAGACTCTTTTCAAATCAAAAAGCTCATTACTTATTGTGGCTTAAATACAGTATGTGAAATAATAGTGTGTCTTGACTGCAGCACTAAAGCTGCTAATGAGCTAAAATGCTATTAATCACAGTACTTATTTACACTTCAGTGCTTTCAGCTGCTTTTTGTACCTTGTAGAAAGAGTCCATTGAAAGCAGAACCACCCAGGGGACATCCAGCGCCTCAATTATCTTATTGGCTACTGTAGTTTTCCCAGAGGCACTTCCTCCACACAGACCTGAAAACGATGGAGAGAGAGAATCACAACACTATTACTGATGGATAACGACAATCTGCTCGACTAGTACAGAAACGTTAGTCTGTTATATTAGAAGCAGACAGCAAAGCTTTCACTGGATACTTTTCTTTAAGTCAAAAGTCCAACACAATTCTTTTGATAATAATTTTACTTCTCATAATTTCTTCCACCACTTCTCTGAGGTGCATGAAAAGGAATAAATGAAATACTTGGGATTAACAATGACTGCAGCATGAAAGGCACCCAGGAAAACTCATGCAGAAACATTTTATTCAACATCTTGATATCAAGGACAGCAGGAGTAAAAACGCAGGACATCCCTCTAATAAATTAGCACCTCAGTCTATTATATGAATGTCAGTCACAGTTATGCAGTTTTATCTAAAAGGCAAAAAAGTCATGTCATTCATAATTAGGGAGACTTATCTCAGACACTACTGGGTCAGTTTGACTAATGGAAAGATGTGTTTTAAAATATCCTTCAATCCTTGAAGGCCACTGACAGTAACGCTGTGCAGAATAATTAGGAAGTCAGAATTTCACAGTTAAAATTACTTGCTTGATTTCCCACTTGGAAAGCCTCAGCAACCCCGTGTGCCCCACAATCCAAGTTGGCGGCACTGAACACAAACAGTAATACAACTGTAACACTTTTAATCTGCAGTGCCACTGTTATGTATTTGTGACTCACTAAATAAGCCACATCCTCCTGAGAACCGAGGAAAAACATTTTTCTGTTTAACTTTCTTGGTCCACTACAGACATAATGATTGGCTGGGACTCCGAGCACTGACCGAGCTCTATCCATGAATGCGCTGTGGTGGTGTTTTTAAGAGCAAAACGAGTATAAAAACATTTATGTATATTGTTAGTGATACCTGAATGGATCTACCTTGCTAAGAACCAACACAAATCCTGTTTTCTGTGCTTTTTCTGGAAAACGGTAACACACTGGAGTGACATCACTCCTGTGTTCCAACATCCAAGTTTGGAGATAAATGTTACGACGTCAGCTAAAGATAATCCTAATCCAGTACTTTTTTTTAATTGTTATGGGACAACAGACTGCAATGTTCCTGACCTTACTGGTACACTGCTTCTGTTTCCGATTCATTTTCTGTTTTCCTGGCACATAAACAGAGCGTTCTCTTTACAACTTTGGACACACCGTGCAGATTATGACCCAGGTGATCATGTCTGACAATCATCCCAATCATCTATTTATCACTGCTTTCAAGTTAAAAATCGCCAGACCGATAGATTTTTGTTGCATTTAAAAAAAAGCAGAAAATACTATTTTGTTCATTAAACAGCTGAAAACCACAGGAAAATGCACAGATTTCTATTAAGCGACTATATGAAGACTAATCATTCTTATATGTAGTCACCACAGCATTCTGACCCAGAAAAAAACCACGAGACAACAAGTGTTTATGCAATAAGTTTAACTGTACGGTTGGTATTCTCAAGCTCTTTTCAAGCCTAACATATGTTGAATGAACTGATGAGTTTGTTTGACACAGATGTCCACATGCTCCATTATTAAAACTGTTACACTTCTGTTACACATGTTATCTTTTCTCTGACTGCTCTGATTGCTATCAGCAAATGTCCCCTGACCACATTATACAGTTCTATTCAAATTATCTGTGAAACGACACCAAAACATAAATGCAAAATCAAAATGTATTCAATATCAAGAATTAACCTGACTGCAGCTGCCTTAATAACTGCTGTCACTATTTATTTAATAGCTGATTGGTTTTTTCATTAATCACTGACACATTCAGCTGTCAGATGCCGACAGGTGGTGAGATAAAAGCATAAAATCAATTATCAAAATTAGAGCTCTTACTGACCCATTACAGTGGCGTAATAATGGCTTTACGTATTTGGGTATACAAATTGGTTAATCCGAGGATCAAATGTTCAAACTAAATTATATCAAACTGTTGGAGCAAACCAAACTTAACATTCAGAGATGGATGGATTTTCCATTATCTCTCATAGGGAGAATTAATGTTATTAAAATGAACACTTTGCCTAAGTTCATTTACTTATTTCAATGTCTCCCTACAAATGTTCCTAGAAGTTTCTTCAAAGAGCTTAATAAACTTATAACTTCTTTCATATGGCAAAAGAAAAATCCAAGAGTCAAACTCTCCTCCCTACAGGCCCCATAATCAAGGGGAGGACTTAGTTTACCAAACTTTAGGAACTATTATCTTGCCTCCCAGTATCGATCAATTTGGATCTGGCTACATGCAGAGAGGAGTGAGGTTCGATGGGTTCCAATAGAACAACATGAGGTGAACCCCATACTATTAAAAGATGTTCTATTTTTAGGTACAAAAAAATGTCTATCCAAGCTCACAAACAATTTGATAATATTAACCACCTTCTGCGCCTGGCAGGAATCCCACTCACTTCTGAAAATAAATATCTCTTTTCTTAGAAGGACACCCCTATGTGGCAACCCTGATCTCTCTCATCATATTGCTGACCCAATATTGCAGGGATGGAAGGACAGAAATATTTGAACTGTTGCCGACTTATACAATAATGATACATTTATTGACTTTCAACAACTAAAGGAAAAATTCAAACTCCCAGGACAAAGTTTCTTCAAATTCCTACAAATAAGAGATTGGGTCAAAGAGAAATCCAAAGGGTTATTCCCCGAGATACCAAAAGAAACTCCTCTTGAAACGCATCTTTGCACCAAACCATGGAAGTCAATAAAAGGAATAGCATCATCTATATATGCTATTATCAATGAAAAGTTACCTGACCATAACAAAGCGTCTATAAAAAGAAAATGGGAGACAGACCTGGGCCATGTCTATGAAGAGGTAGAATGGCACCATTTATTGGAACAGGCACAGACCATGTTAATTTCTACAAATCACAGGCAAATGCAATTTAATATATTTCATAGGATATATTACACCCCTTATAGGTTACATAAAATTGATAATAATTATTCCCCCAAATGTTTGAGATGTAAGGTAACAGATGGTGATCTCCTGCACATGCTGTGGAATTGCCCAGTGAAGAGGTCTGGAGACAGGCCATTGAAATAATCTCAAGGGTAATGGGGATCCAAATTGAACTGGACCCAAAACTATGGATTCTAGGTGACACAGGTTCTATCAATGTGAATTACCATAACAAATATTTTATTTTACTTGCGAGTACTGCAGTGAAAAAATGTATTCTGCTACATTGGAAATCTGAAAATTCTTCAACATTGAGACACTAGATTAATGAGCTAGCGTCCTACTGCACAGCTGAGAAGATATTGCATGGTGTAAAAGGGAAATATGGAACCTTTGAAAAAATTTGGGGGCCCTTCCTGGCAGTACTACCGTCTTTGGACCTAATAGATCATAGAGATGACGCAAATCCCCCTGGGTCTGCCTTGATTTGATCCCTGGTTAGGCCTTCCTGACTCGATTTCCTGAATGCTGCAGTTTTATCGTGGGGGATGTTGATTCCTGTGCATGAGAGTTTCTATAGATAGGTGTAAATATGGGCTGTCTGGATACACGAATGTGATGAGGTTGAGAGCCATACAGGGGTAAAGGGGTGGGGGGATGGTGGGAGGGGTTCACATGATGTGTTTTCTGTTTTCTGTTTTGCTCCCTTTTTCTCCTGAGTTCTTTTTTGTTTGTTTGTTTGTTTGTTTTTAAAATTATGTAATTATCAATGTTGTTATGTTATTATTATTATTATTATTATTATTATTATTATTATTATTATTATGCTTGTATTTTCTGTGTTTGGTTTTCAGATGTCTGAGGTTATCCTTGAAAGGCATAGATACAAGAGTGTGCACCTGGGAGTGCTTCTGTGGTCACAATGGCCTGCCATGTTGTGGTTATTTGTTGATACTTGCTCTGTCCCATAGTTGTGAGTTTTCTGTTTGTTTGTTTTTTGCTTTGTTTGTTTGTTTTTGTTTGTTTTCCAATTTAAAAATGAAAATAAAGCTTAGGGGGGAAAAAAACGTGTCCTTTCTGCTTCACATTTAGCCATCATCTGGATGTGAGGTTAAAAAATACTGAACGTGATGGCGATGAACAAAAATCATGCAACACGCTTTATGCTTAAGAGTGCAGAAAAATCTGTGAACGCAAACATATTTTGAGCTGAGAGACAAAAAAGAAAACATGAAACCAATGGGACAGATGTCTAAAATAAAAGTCAATCCCTGCCTCACCTCCCTCGACCTCCTGGGTTAAAGACCAAAACAGCAATCTTTCAGGAAAACAATCCTGGGAACGGGGCCAGAACACCCTGCTGGCTGGCAGGAGCGGGTGAAAAGCAGGATGAATTTGCTGTTGTGTCTTTGTTGGTGCATGTGTGTGTGTGTGTGTGCACACAGGAACAGAAATAGCCTACAGAGCTGCTTCAACGACATAAACAACTCTTGGTGACGTGTTGAAATGGGTTTTTTTTTTTTTTTGCCCTGATAAGACTCATCGGGGTCGAAACTGCTGACTAGGAAACCGGTCAAAGAACACTGTGGGGCTGCTTATTTCCCGATTACAGCTCTGAAGATGTTCTAGAAATACTAGCTAATCCAAAGTATCACAAGCTCCTGCATAGACAAGAAATTCTCAGCACGTCACCCAGCAGCAAAGCCTAGCCACTGGAAAATCCTGTTAAAACAGATAAAACTGCTTTTTCTATAAGCAATAAACCCAGACTGTAGAGACAGCAGCCACCTTTGATACCTATGAGGCTTTACAATGTTTTTCTGCCATTCACTTTTGCTTCCATCCCTAAATCCATCTGTTCCTGCAACCCCAGTACTTTATATTCTCCATTGTTTCTTGGGACCAGATCAGCACAGTCCCCCTTATGTTACACAGACTGCTCCTTTAAATTGGGGGCCACGGTACAGTCGAGTGTGAAATTGTAACCAGTCATTGCGCGCCATTGACGGTAACAGATTGCCAACTAAAGATAATGTCCACCTCTCCCTCCACCTATCACCAGTCATGCCAGTCTGATGCGTTTAACCACGGTACGCTGGCTCTGCGGCTGTTAAACGTGCACAGGCACACACAGGTTTAGTGTCTCTGTCACGCTCATTTTACTGCTGCTGGGACTTGTCCCGATGCAGATATTTTACTGAGCTGATCAGCAAGATGGCAGCCTGCTGTAAATGCACACACAATGCACCCAGAGCCTCATGAAAATGTTAGATTTCAGTCTGAGAAAATGCAAAGCTGCTGCCCAAGATAACTGAAATGTCAGTTCATTTTGGTAAATAATTATTTGTTTTATCAAGTAACAAGACTAAGAACCAGCAGCCATGCAAACATCGCACTAGGGATGTATTTTGGCACAGCAGTGTTTAGACTTAAATGCCAACAAGATCTCACATATGCCTCCTTTCCACCAGCAGCGAGTGCTGAGCCAACTTTCCCTCAGTGGCTGTACAAAAAGAAAAGACGCCACATTATCGCGGGTCTGATAACCAAATACTTACACAGCATTACCTAGCATGAGTTAGGCAAATATTTCTGGGAATAAAACAAAGACTGACCAGAATCTGCTGACTGCATCTGTACAACACAGTTGCAAAAGCTTCTCCCAAATTCCAGTGACATCACTGGTTTTATTGATAGTGCGCCTGTTACAATTTTTTTTGGCAACTAAAACCAGTTTTTTCTTTTGTGTGTGTGTGTGTGTGTGTGTGTGTGTGTGTGTGGGTGGGTGGGTGGGGGGGGGGGGGGGGGGGCTCTACATTCAACAACAGCACCATGGTGGTCAAAAATAATAATATGATTCTGTCCCCAGGTATAATGTTCATTTTAATGCACTAGCTACAGGAAGCGGACGAAAGCACCTGAGATTTTTAATCTGGAAAAACTCAGATAGCTATATTATTGATAGACTCTGGCATTCACTTCCTCCTCATCAGAATGCCAGGAGAATGCTTGGCATAATTTTAAACAATTTAAATGAAATAAGATGTTCTCTCACCTATAACGAAGGCTTCTTTGAAGGTTGTCCCAGTGACATTATACCAAGGTGGTCTGCCAGCAGTGTAGATCGTCCTTTTACTAGTCCTCAGCAGAGGAGGCTCTGTCTTGGACTGGCTTGTAGTCCGTTTTCGTGGCGATAGCGAAGGGGTCAAAGGACAGCGGGGGACATGGTTTGAGAGGCCATCCAAGGAATCGTCACCACTTCCACTGGGGTAAAAGAAAGGAAGGTAAGCGAGCAACATTTAACCCTTTTAACAGGTTTTTAATTAACAGGTGACATTAATGGGAAACTAGGATTCACATGTAAATAAGTATATATCACGCAATGTGTCCCTTGAAGGCTACACTGGACCGGTCCCCAGGCTGTGATGGGGCAGGACTTATAAAGAGACATGACAACCATTCATATTCACACCTACATCCAATTTAGAGTCACTAATGAATCTAAATATGATCTGATATGGGTGAGATTTACGCCATGGAAAAAACTGGACAGGGGTGGGTCTGTCACATCATATCACAGCAGCAATGCAGTTATGCAGCTTCAAATAACACCAACAGAAGACACATGTTTGGGCACCGCAGGGCATCGTATTTTGAACACTCCTCTACATTTCAGGTGTGCGGCTTGACTTTCACCAAAAAACAGATTGTTTGCGTATTTTTAGGCAAGCAAAGAAACACTTGTGGGATGTTTCCAAAGTGCCGTGAGATCATTTAAAGTAATTTTTAGACTCATACTAAGGCTAAGTCCTCATGTTTGCCTGCTTTTTGAACAGTTTGTGTTTGCAGTATGCCATCAGAGATGCCTTGTTCGCTCATAGTGGACCCCCGCTGCTGCTCCAATACAGGCATTTTCATTTTTACAACATATCTGCAGGTTTATGACCACCATTGTGTCAAAAGTAGCCTTTTTCTAACCAAAAGAAGCTCAAAGATGTGAAGCTATAAATGGGTATAAAAAGGGAAAACATTTAGCTAAATATATTCAAAATATTAACTCTTGGGAACCTGCAGATACACTGTTGTCCTGCAGAGAGAGAAGAGGGTCTCTGCTCACTCCGGAGACCCTCTATGAACTCTCCTCTTCACAGGGAAGCATCTGCTGTCGGTGTGGTTGAGGGGGAGGAAGGGGGAACTTGCCGGCCCTCCCCAGGAAATCACACCGCTGCCCTGGACACAGCATGACACTGGGTGGGGAGCCACCATTCACATGAGTAAGGCTGTCATCATTTGGCTGGACTTTATGGTTTACAAGTCACTACAGTTCGAACATGCAGTCAGTTTCTCAGATCGTATTTAGAACACTAAGAAAGCAAGTGTGAAAGCTTCACCACAAGGTTTCACTTCACTAACCAGTGGATGACCACCTACTGGCTATGTCCGTTTTTTATTTATAGTCTAATGCTGTAGCTCAATGGCAGAGAAGGTAGGCCATTAAATATTAACTTGTAAGCCTGCAGAAATAGGCAATAGGTTGCTTTTTGCAGAAGCAAAATATTATGCAAATGTAACACTTTTTAGGCTGATTTATGATTTTATGGATTTCCTTTTGGGGTTTTTTCCCGCTTCTGTGCTTCATGCACATCTTTGTCCCTGTAAAGATAGACACCTAACGTAGATAACTCGCTGACCTAATGTAAATACAAACTAAATGCAACTTTGTATTTTATTTACAATCAGTGCAGCCAAGTTAAAAGAACACCTTCACAGTAACCATCAATTTTTTGAGTGGTTGATATGCATCAAAGTATGCAAGGATCCAAGGTTTTTCATTGGTGCAGTGACATTTCAATGATTCAAAAACTCATGCATTTGTGCATAGATTTAACACCCAGCTGCACTACAGCTACACAGCCAGGTCACCAAGCTGCCAGACAGACACCTGATCCCCAGCACATCCTCAGTGCTACGTGTTATGAATAAGGGGGCGTTAGCAACAAAGCAACACTAGCTTCCGTTGTGATACCATATGGTCAGTGAACATCTAGAAACTGGTGGTAATTAACAAAAACAGACCCTGGTTAACAGTAGCCATTCCTAAAAATAAACATTTGAAATACACAATTTGAAAGTGAATATTTTTTTTGAGATGTGATGGTTAATACGGCCGAATTTAATAGGCCGCACTGAAAAGCTGCCGAATACTTTTAAATGATGAATAAACGCTTTGTAAGTTGAAAACGTTCATAAAATCGTCATTTGTCGCATTAGTCTTGCATACAGAATGAGAGGATCTGTACAGATGCTTATGGAAAGAGACGAGGGAAGAAAGTGTTGATGTAACCACAGATAAAACCTCCATAGAATATTTTACGACCGGGCCCAGGTCTCTCTGTCCTCACTTAGGTGTTTTTTCGCTAATTCTCCCATGTTCTTTATTAAGCTTTTGTTCTCTGCACCCACGACAAAACACAATGCGTGGGTTACACCGAGTGTGGTAGCTAGCTGGACTAGCTAGCTGCCAAGAGCAGTTTCCACCGCGGGGCTCGACAACACCCCGCGTGCCACAACAGCCATATTTTATTCCTTCCTTTTTTTACCTGTCTGACCTCGACATGGATCTATCCCCTTCCGTCCCTCCATCTGTCTGCGGCTCATCCGGTTTGCTGTCGCTGCTGGTTGCTGCCATGTCTGCTCAGTCAGCTCAGCGCGGCGCGGCGCGGAAACCAAACACTGGGAGCGTCGTGACGTCAGCGGGCGTAAACTAAGATTGTGTTCAAGGTAATAGAAAAAAAACCGAAACTTTTTTCCAAAATTATTTCGAGGATAGTATAAAAGAAATACTATCTCCTGGTTTAAATTTAACAACAACAAAAAACACTAATAATGTATTTAAAGACTTCTATTTATTTTAGCTACTTCTATTAAGGGTTGCCACAGTGGATCATCTCCATCGCACCCTATTCTTAGCATCCTCCTCTCATGCCAACTCGCACCCGTTAATCTCCTCTGAGGTTTTCTGTCCGGTGTATTCATTATACATCCACTGCACATGCCCAAACCATCTGACCCTTTCCTTAACTTTGTCTCCAAACTGCTCATCCTGAACTGTCCCTCTTTCTAATCTTGTCCATTGTGGTTGCCCCCAATGAAAATGTTAGTACCTTCAATCTGCTCTCTCTCTTTTTGTCAGGATCCCCATCTCCAAGCCATACATCATAGTAGGTTTCACTGCCATCTTGTAAACGTTCCCTTTCTCTCTTGCTACTATCATTCTGTCACAAATAGCCCCTGACACTTGTTTCCACCTGTCCTACCCTACCTGCACTTTCTTCTTAACCTCTCTTGTGCACTGTCCATTTCTTTACATGGTTGACCCCAGGTGCTTAAATTCATCTACCTCCCCTACTCCTGCTTCTTGAAGCTTTGCTGTTATAGCTGTCTCCATGTCATTTGGAGATGCATTCTATCTTTCTTCTACTCACTTTTCATTCCTCTTCTCTCCAGACCATACCTCTGCCTGCCTGGTCCCTGATCTCACTACAGATCACAATGTTGTCTGCAAACAGTCCACAAAGACTCCTGCCTGACCTCAACTGCCACTTATCGCACACCTCTATACTGTCTTGCTGTCTTCATAGTTTCATAAACTTTTTCCTCTGTAGTTACAACAGCTCCGCACATCATTCCTGTTCTTAATATAATTAATTTTAAAATAACTTTTAAAATAATTTTTTGGTTACCTTGTTCTTTTGTCTTAGTTCTAATGGTCAATTTTGTGATTAATTTAATTTGCTGGTTTGCCACTATGACAAAATAATGAATTGATTTGTGCTATTATTACAGTAAATTAAACATTAACTATTTTGTTTAGCTAACAGATTCTATCGTTAATGCTTACATAGTAAATAATCTTTTACGTGGTAAAAATACAGGTTTAGAACAAGAAATAATTGCTTATACAAAGATTTAAATAAATTGTTAAGTTCAAATAAAGTCTTGTCATTGTTTTGCCAAGGACTGTCATTGTAAACTGGCAGTTTAAGGCACGCTTGGAAGTCTTTGTTTTACGCTTGGAAAAAGATGCACACATGCCACTGACTGATTACAGGTAGTTTAAATTTACTTTAAAAGCATTTTGGGTGAATTTCTGTGTTTAAAACAGTTTGAAATCGTCCACATATTCCACATATTACATTAGAGTAATACTAGTTTGCACCACAAGATGCTGTGGTGAGTCAGAGTAATCTAAAATAGGCCATGAATAACTTAAAATTATTTTCAATTGGATTCAGATATGTGGAAAAGTTCTTGGGAAAACAAGGGTAAGGCTAGATATAAATATTCTAATAATTAGTGAAAGTTAAAATATGAAAAAGAAAATCCCACTTGCACTGCCAAATAGTAGTAAAAATTAGTTTTTGTTCCAGGTGGTGATTACAAAAAGACAGGTTTCTGCAAATCCAGAAAATTTACGTTTGTCCCATTGGAGCCTGAACGCAGCACTGGAGCGCTGTAGTGCTGAATTTGAGACGAATTACAAGAAAAGTCTCACAACTTAAAATAATTAGCGTATCATGCTGTGTAATGAATAAAACGCATTTCAAAAATAGAGGATTTTGCATGCTCATTAATTCAAATTCTTCTTTAGTTAGAGCCGCATTAACCTGCAGGTACAGAGAAGTATTATTTTAGAATTTTAGAAGCAAACAAATATTTTGCGAAAATGTTAATATGAAATCCTCCTGAGAACAGAGGGGGAAAGGATCTTTCAGTTTAACTTTTTAGGATTTGCGAGTTCACTACAGAGGACATGAATGAAAAGACTGGCGCCAAGACTAACTGAGATTTTATGTACAGGATATTAGTATATATGACTGTGTCCTTGTATTACTTTAGTCGTATGTTTTACTTATTTGTTTATCTATTTATTTATTTGTTCATCCATAGCTACATAATGATAATTTAGGTATAAGAGCTATTTTATTAATTGTTACCCATCTGTTTAGAGTTACGCCTAAAATGTCCTGTTTCCCTTTGTCTAACAACAAACACAGAAATTGCACAGAAATGTCCTTTGGCTTTCATATGTATAAATAAAGCTGTAATGAATGTAAAATGTGACGGTGGATCTGAAATATATATATATATATACATATATTTGCGTGGGGTTTTTTTTAAGCTGACGTTTTCTGCTAATTGACTTTCTTTCACGCTCGTCCCATTAGCATTCACCAATGATGTGCACCGGGTGATCAGTCAGGCTCTGCGCTGCAGGTATCTCTGCTGTCCAGTCACAGCAGCTGCAGTGATCAGCGCGCTGTGTGCCTCGTTACTGCCGCTGCAGCTCCACGTTCGAACCTGCAACTCAGACCAAATTAAAACCTCCCTCAGAAAAAGCCGCATGTGGTTTCCTCCTCCTGCCTCTCAGCACTGCAATGAAGGAATTTCCTCGTTTGTACTGAAGTCTCTGCGCTCACAGAAATGAGGTCTCGGCCTGAGTTTTCCCCGCGCTAACTACACAACAGGAAGACCGGAGCGGTCGATTCTCACCTGCATCATCTTCACCTTAGAAAAAAAAGTCGTACTTTTTTGCCTCTCGGACAGGACACCAACTGACTGCTGGCTGCAAAATGGATAATAATGCTGGAAATTCGGAAAAATCTCACCTCATAGACGAGAAGAATGCCAAGACATATTCACTAAAACTGCAAAGGTGGGGAAATGCTTTGCTTCGTATCACTGCAGCCGCATGAAGAATAATACCACATGTAGGACGAAGTTATGTGAACACATTTAGTCATTTTGGGGCATAAACTGTGTATAAAATGTGTGTGTGTGGGGGGGGGCGCGACAACAATTCTTTGTTTGCTGACACTTAAAGAAAAATGCAAGTAAGCAGATTTTGTTAAGGACATCAACATTTTTAATAGAAAACTCAAAATATTATTTTTTAAATTATAATTTTAAGATAGATGCAGGAAGAATCCACTATTGTTGCACATTATCTTATAAACGTGCGTAATGAAGGCGCACCGAGAGTGGTTGTTATAGTGCACGTTGAGCAGGCTTTGGCTCTCACGGGTTGTTTTATGTGAATGAACAAATTCATTTCCATGCTTGGCTTGTTTCTGGACAGCCTGTGACAAATGGCCCCGGGGCCAGTTCACTGAGCAATGCTAAAAACTCATCATCTGTCATTAGCAGAGGCTCCAGCCTGCAATCACAGAGGGTACACACACACACACACACACACACACACACACACACACACACACACACACACACAATCCATAGGTGCTTAAACCTGCTGATACAAAAAATACACAGCAGAGAATATTACTAAAAAGCATACACAAAGCTGGTTCGAATTTTTAATTCTAGGATAGGATAATAAAAATATTAAAACATAGTTGGAATGCGCTCCTTTTCTGGCGTATTTAACAAATAGCTCCCACATTATAGAAATAAGTTGTATAGGATTTTAAAGAGGCCCACGTGTAAAAACACCACTTTTAATAATTTAATTTAAAAAACCACCGAGTTTAAAATATAGATGGCGGAGCAAATGAAAGAAAAAAAAGACGATTTTATGCGCACAGTCAAAGCTGATGCAAACATGTGCATCAGCTTTGTTTGCTCAACATCCAGCCGGCTGCTGCAGAAACACACCTGGTGATTTTTCAACGCGCTGCAGAAAAAAACAGGTGGAGACGCTCTCTCGCTTTAATATGAAATACGTGAGGAAAATCAAATGCAATCGCCCACTCAGCCATTAATCATAATCCTGCAGAATTATCTGTTATTTTCAGCCTTCAGAGGCCCTCATGATGCACGTTTCCACCTCTTTGATCAACTGTTTTTAAGTCAGTGAAGCTGGTGGAAGTGAATCGATGCCTTTGATTTCACGCTTTAAAACTGGCTGTTTTATTTATTTATTTTTTAAAAGATAATTTCCAGATACAACACGATTAAAAAGAGATAAGGTGGCAGAAACTTTACGCGTTATAAAGCAGGAGAAGAAAAAGGGAAGCTCCACCGGGTGGGAAACACGTGTTTTACAGGGTTAGTTACTTGCAAATATTAGTGCGAACTTGCAGGGCCTTTGTATTGTATTTATTTATGTATTTTGAATCAATCAAATAAAAAAGCACATTGCTCTAACATGATTTTGTAGAAATAAGTGAAATAGGCCTACTGATCATTTGGGATTCAAAGAAGTGTTCAGAAACACAGACAGATGTGCATATGGCGCTACATTTGGGATTTCATGCACCATTTGCGCCGTTCTTGTGCAAGTGCACGCATGTGTTTACAGTGTCACCTTTAGCATTTTCCTCCCCAGCTGGCAGTAAAGTGACCTTTATTGTTCACAAATGTTTCTACAGTATTTTTGATGTATTTTAGAATCAGCAGAACTCGTAATCAAAAACACAGGAATAGATGTAAACATTAGCATTAAAGTTAATAAAATAAATACGAGCATCCAAGGATTCCAAAGTCAGACTTACTCAGTCTATCACTTAGAATTCATTTAATTTCCACCGCCAAATATCACCGGAGGGCTCAACCCGAAGTTCTGTTTTATCAGCTTGAATCTGCTGTTTTGTTTTTCAAGTATAGTAAAAACGAAAATGATAAGAAAAGAGCTTGCATAAGTTTGGAACAATGATTGCTAATCCATTTATAAAATGTCAGAAAATAGAGTAAAAGATCATTACAAATCAATTTAACATGGATGAGTAACAAATACAAAAGTGATTGGATGATTAATTAGTAAGTTGAGATAAAAAAAAAAACTCAAAGTATTTGTTTGTAAGTGCCTGACTGTTTGAGGAGGAAAGAAGGGATGCGCGAACTGATCCTTACCCAGGTACCTCTAATGAGGTTAATCCGTCCATGTAATTCACTTTTAAAGTGTTTGCAACATCTAACTGATGGCTATGCTGATGATGTTTAAACTTTGCTTTGTGGACCACTTACAAGCTTTAGCCATGAGTCTGAGGTTACCAGGGTTAAAAAGAAATACAAAAAATCTTTCACTCCGTTTAGTGATCAGTAACTACTCTGATGACCAATTGATGGTGCTGTGGATTCAGTAAGGCTGTTTCCATCTTCCTGCAGATTTGTTAAATGTTTGTCATTAATCAGAGTAAATGTGCAAAATAAATTCTGACCATTAAAATACATTTTTAGTCAAAGCCAAAATCAGGAGATTAAAACCTTTGATATTAAAGGCACAGCAGTTCTTGTTCTTGTTCTTGTTTTTCAGTCAAATGTCAGTAAGTCATTCAGCACCAAGCAGGAGTAGTTATAGCTAAAAGGCATCTACAGTACTGCTTTAAATGTGCTGTATTCATTGGAGGCAGGCCTGTGATTCTTTGGTTTCCACGCACGAAACATAAGCAATAGGTGTATGTGTATTCTTTTTTAAATTAGGCATCTCTGGATACACCGAGTTCAGCTATTATGTCAAAATATGAGGTTGATTATCTCAAAGTTTGAACTAATTCAAATTTCTGAGAAAATCACTCAAAACTTAAAATTAAGTAAGTATTTATTTATTTATTTATGTGGCAGGAACAAGCTGTCATACATATCTCAACAATTTTTCAATCTCCCAGAACTCAAAAGTCCCATTTTTGAAGAGTGAACCATTGACCACCAGAGGGAGATGCATTGAAACTGGGGTATTTAAGTATTTAATGTACACTAGTGGTTACTTAATGTTTTCTGGCATGCCCAGAAAACAAAAAAGAAGGCAAAAGGTCCACACCCCAGAAAACTTGAATTTGAAAAAAATAAATAATAGTCAGCACATTTAATTTCAGAAAAAACAGATCTATTTAACTTTAGTCCACTGCATATTTTCCTTGATTGGTCAGACTCCACCTGTATCAGCTCCCACAGTTTAAAAACCACTGATGTAAGCAAATAATTCCTATTCCTGGTATTTCAGTGGGAGGTCCCAAGGCTGAGGCACATCAAGTGGTTGTCATTTTAATGGATGCGACCATATTGGATTTTATTGAGAGTTTGAAAACAAATTCTGTTAATATACATTTTAATATACAACATAATAGGCGTGTCACTAGGGATTTAATCTAATCCATGAGAATAAATATTACAGATTGAAGACCAGTGATGAAAAGGAAATGTGACTTCGGTCTGCAATGTGATGTGAAATCATCGTAAACTGTAAACATGACTTATGGTGCACTGATGTGGACCTTTCTTCTCTCTGGGGAAAAACAAAGGCAAATCTCATGGGTCGTTCACAAACATTTAAAAATAAATGTTTTTGTTTACATAAAAAAGCTGGATCATCTGGATAAAACCAGGGCCTTTTATTAAGGTTAAAAACATGGACTGTTGACCAAGATCTCACCAAGTGTAAAGCTTTCAAAACCTCTAATTAAAATATTAGAAACAAATGTAGCATCTGTATAAAACACAAATTTACAACACTGTAATGTGTGTGTTTGTGTGTGTGTATATATATACATACACACACACACACACAAACATATATATAGACACTGCCTATTTACTAAAGCCTGCACATCACAAGTGATAAAACAAAAAGATGAGGATATAATAAGATGATAATCACTTTCATTCTGTACTCCACTGATTTGTCTGCTGAAATATTAATATGCATATCTGTAAAAATAAAACACTGCTCAGTAGTTTCTCGCTGCAGAGATTCTTCTGTCTGTTAACAAAAGTGCTGCGGGATGTTCTGATACAGCAGATTGCAGTTGTAATTAAATGCTTATGATTTTGGTTTTTTCCCCCGCTGGACTTCCAAGATCTCATTTCATTTCACAGATCACTGACTTTTCCCCGAGGAGTCTCTCTCTCTGTTTGTGCTGCCGGTGCTGGGCAACAATAAACGCTGCTTACCTGCCCTGTGGGGTATTGACAAAGACATGAAATCTACTTTGAAAAGAAAATCTAATGTTAATAATCTTAAGGAGACTCCTTGGGTCTGCCATATCGTCAATTTGTAAGGGTGGCAGTGAAAAAAGTACTTGAGGATGACTGCCAGAGGAATATGAGCCATGTATCATTAATAATTACTAGTTTTTTTTTTATTATATTTGGAGTGCAGAAGCAGGTTTTTTGGCAGTTTATAGTACCATCTCATTCTTGTGCTTATGTTAGTTGTATTTAAATGAAAAATAATCATTGATGCCAGACACCAAAAGTGAGGCGGGGTCAGCAGAGGGCTGTAAATCCCTAAATACAGACCACTGAGTGAATTATCCCACTCAGGGAACGTCTCAGTGACGACACTTTTGATTGTTTCGATGAATATTTTGGTCATTGTGTTATTTTTCCCCCCCTGCAGAGTCAACACGAGGAGCAATCTCTCCTACTGAAAACGCTCAGACACAGTTATGTTTGACCTGCGATCGTCTGACTTAAACCAAAGGACTTAAAAACATTAAGACTATTAGCACTAAACGCTGAAAGCAAAAACTAAAATGCACCAATATATTTTTTTGTTGTTTGTACAACTTTTGTTCTTTTTAAGGTCTGTAGTGTTACACATAAAATGCATGAACAGGAAAATACACATTACAAACAAACATAAAAGCTTTTTCTTCAAATTTGTTTTTATTTCTTAAAAGAATTGAAGCCCAGTCACCACCAGGGTCAAAACATCGTCACCACTTTGAAATAAATAGACTGCAAAAAACACATAATTGTAAACTTGTATTTGCATTTCAAATATCATTTTAAACACACTTTTTTCAATTCTCTGGGGGTGTTTTTTGCAGGTAATATTACAGTCACAATATGTCCACCTAATTAATGGATTTGACTATTTGACTTGACAAATTAGTGCTGAATGCTACTGAGCCAGTTTAAGGCACAGCTGCGGTATTACTGCGGTTGGCTGGGAGTGTTTTCAGTGTTTAAAGCCAAGGAGCCACTTGATTAAGGAGTGCTGACCAACAACCATATAGTTTCCAAAAGAACAGTGCAATTTACTACCAAGATCAAATAAAATAAGCAGTAACTTCATGAGGTATTCATTTGCACCAGGATTTTTGGATGAGAAAGTAAGAAAGTGCAAACAAAAACATTTCACCCTTAATAAATGTAAAACCACCATTAAGTCCACCTTTAGTCAAATCAGCTTTATTTGTATAGCATGTTTAAAAGACATCAGGTGTTGAACAAGTGCTGAACATAAGGATAATGTAGGCAAAATAAACAGAACAGATTAAAATAAATGGAGTAATAAGATGACAAGAAATCCATATACAGTGGGGCAAAAAAGTATTTAGTCAGCCACCGATTGTGCAAGTTCCCCCACCTAAAATAATGACAGAGGTCAGTAATTTGCACCAGAGGTACACTTCAACTGTGAGAGACAGAATGTGAAAAAAAAAATCCATGAATCCACATGGTAGGATTTGTAAAGAATTTATTCGTAAATCAGGGTGGAAAATAAGTATTTGGTCAATAACAAAAATACAACTCAATACTTTGTAACATAACCTTTGTTGGCAATAACAGAGGTCAAACGTTTACTATAGGTCTTTACCAGGTTTGCACACACAGTAGCTGGTATTTTGGCCCATTCCTCCATGCAGATCTTCTCGAGAGCAGTGATGTTTTGGGGCTGTCGCCGAGCAACACGGACTTTCAACTCCCGCCACAGATTTTCTATGGGGTTGAGGTCTGGAGACTGGCTAGGCCACTCCAGGACTTTCAAATGCTTCTTACGGAGCCACTCCTTTGTTGCCCGGGCGGTGTGTTTTGGATCATTGTCATGTTGGAAGACCCAGCCTCGTTTCATCTTCAAAGTTCTCACTGATGGAAGGAGGTTTTGGCTCAAAATCTCACGATACATGGCCCCATTCATTCTGTCCTTAACACGGATCAGTCGTCCTGTCCCCTTGGCAGAAAAACAGCCCCATAGCATGATGTTTCCACCCCCATGCTTCACAGTAGGTATGGTGTTCTTGGGATGCAACTCAGTATTCTGTTGAGTTTATACCAAAAAGTTCTACTTTGGTTTCATCTGACCACATGACATTCTCCCAATCCTCTGCTGTATCATCCATGTGCTCTCTGGCAAACTTCAGACGGGCCTGGACATGCACTGGCTTCAGCAGCGGAACACGTCTGGCACTGCGGGATTTGATTCCCTGCCGTTGTAGTGTGTTACTGATGGTGACCTTTGTTACTTTGGTCCCAGCTCTCTGCAGGTCATTCACCAGGTCCCCCCGTGTGGTTCTGGGATCTTTGCTCACCGTTCTCATGATCATTTTGACCCCACGGGATGAGATCTTGCGTGGAGCCCCAGATCGAGGGAGATTATCAGTGGTCTTGTATGTCTTCCATTTTCTGATGATTGCTCCCACAGTTGATTTTTTTCACACCAAGCTGCTTGCCTATTGTAGATTCACTCTTCCCAGTCTGGTGCAGGTCTACAATACTTTTCCTGGTGTCCTTCGAAAGCTCTTTGGTCTTGGCCATGGCGGAGTTTGGAGTCTGACTGTTTGAGGCTGTGGACAGGTGTCTTTTATACAGATGATGAGTTCAAACAGGTGCCATTCATACAGGTAATGAGTGGGGGACAGAAAAGCGTCTTACAGAAGACGTTACAGGTCTGTGAGAGCCAGAGATTTTCCTTGTTTGAGGTGACCAAATAGTTATTTTCCACCCTAATTTACGAATAAATTCTTTACAAATCCTACCATGTGGATTCATGGATTTTTTTTTCACATTCTGTCTCTCACAGTTGAAGTGTACCTCTGGTGCAAATTACTGACCTCTGTCATCATTTTAAGTGGGGGAACTTGCACAATCGGTGGCTGACTAAATACTTTTTTGCCCCACTGTATATGTACACACACCTATATACAAATGCATATACTAGCATATGTATACACCAACATTCACTGTTGTTCAGTTTACCTTCAGAAAGAGATTAAAAAAAATCTTGTTATGTTTGAATTTGGCAGAAGGGTTACAGATGTTAATGGCACAGATGTTTGCTTAACAGGCGCCCCCCCCCCCCCCCCCCCCCCCCCGCCCCCTGACAATGTTGCGCTGCAGGCCACACAGTGTGTTTAATGTCTGAGGATATTTTGCATGAATCTTTTGAACAGGATATTTTTTTTCTGCACACTCTGGAATTTATCATCACCCCAAGGTTTCATTGTGTGTGTGTGTGTGTGTGTGTGTGTGTGTGTGTGTGTGTGTGTGTGTGTGTGTGTGTGTGTGTGTGTGTGTGTTTTTCTCTCGTGTCCCGGTGGTATAATTGAACAGAATCTGTTTTCCGCCTGGCTGCTTCTTTTGAGGTTGGACATCTTCGAAGACGAGTGTGTGTGTGTGATAATCGTACAGCGCTCGCAATCTCCTGTGTGAAGAGTGTGACATTAAAGTGTGTGTCTGGTTATCTCAAGTGAGGCCAAATTAGCTTTTTTCCACCTCATTAGTCACATCATCGAATCCTCCCCCACGCATGATAAGAACAGCAACCTGTGTGTGTGTGTGTGTGTGTGTAAGAGAGAGAGACAAAGATAGAAAATAAATGGAAAGGTCAGCATTTTCTTTTATTCTCAGCAGTAATCCAGTCGGGTCTGCATCTTGCTAGGGTTCAAGTATACATAGATCTGTAATGTCCCGATTGAACACTGAAAAATTGACTTTCAAATGAAAAGCATCTTATTGTAGATGGGCAAGATGGTGTTAAATGAAAAGATTCTGTATTTATGTGCAAAATGAACAGAATGGCAACTATTAAATGATTACAGTATTATTTATTTTACCACTGCTACTGTTTTAATTTACTAAATTACCAAATAAACAGGCCAGATTATTAGGTATTAGGTCAACTCAGCAACCTTTAGACCCAGAACCTTGTTCCATCTGTGCTATAAGAATTAAGGCATTTCTGAAGACAAAAGATTGTCCAGTGTACACATGTTTTTGTATTCTAATCAACTTCCTTCAGATTCCTTTGGAATTACCTGGTACTGGGTTTGAATGGTTGTCTGTTGTCTCTGTGAATCTCTGTGGTTGATGGGTGACCAGTACTGGGTACATCCTTCTTCTTGCCAAACAACAGGTATAGTCTCCAAACCTTGGCAGTCCTAATAGGATTAATGGTAAATAAAATAGATGGATGGAGTATTAAAAAAACATTTATCTATTTGTTGTTATATGTTTGATGTTTGGGCAGTGTCTGGCTTCAAGTTTACAGTCTGATTTATTATACACAAGAAGCACTAATTTTATAATTTGCTTGTCAAAGGATTGTTACACTTTCTTAAGGTTTTTGTTGTTGTTTGCTGTTTGTTTATTCGTTGTTGTTGTTTGCTTGTTTTACAACATTTTGGATAGATATGACTTTCATTCACAAATTTGTTGTCAATTAAAACACTGCTGTAACCTGGATGAATAGAAAACAACACAACGCACAAGACCTAAGATGGAGCGCTTATGAGTTATTAAAACTCAGGAGCAGTCGTGACGTGAAGTTCTGGACTGTAAAACAGGGCAGTCTGTTCACCCTCCTTCACTGTCAACATGAATCGATTTTAATGGGTTCTTCATCGAACGAAACGGCACACCATTCTTTCACTTAAGTGAACACTGACTGCGATGCACTCTGTCAGGTTTCCACTTTGTAAACCATGGGGACTCTATCAAAAGATGATCTGCTGCGCTGTAACATCAGCTAAAAAAAACCCACCTCAGCTGTGCTGCTGTTACAAGGATGGACAAAAAGCCGGCCTCCATGAGATCGGACAGGGGGTTTTACTAAGGCTGAAATTACATTGTTTTAACAGACATGTCGGTCAGAAGATACAAAAATAATTTTTTTTCTTAATAAGTAGATTTATCTTTAAATGCACCCATCACACTGCAGACTAGCTCACATCTTCAGATATAATGTTTTCTGTCTGAACAGCCCAGTATGATTTATAATATTTATACTGTATATAGTGCTTTTCTATTTGCACTGACCTCATTTAACAATGCATTAAAACTGAGCTTTGGAGCACATGTTATCTACCTCTCATTTATTATCAGTGTAGAATTACCAGTTAACCCAGCATGCTTGTCAGTTAGGGTTTGAACTGGGAACTGTCTCTGTGACAACACTCATATTTATTATTTTATATTTATTATTTATTTAATAGTCCAAGTAACTCACATCATTATGCAGAAAAAGGTGAGATGTAAACATGCCAAAATTGCTAATTTCCTTCTTTCCCAGGGAAGGTCACATAAAAGCTTTACAATAAACAAATGCGTAAAAATATATAACAAATGAAACATCAAAAACCACAGCGAACAACTCTGTTCATTCATTACCTGAAAAAAATCAAACATTACAGCTGATACAGGTGATGTAACCAAGTATGTTTAAATGTGGTACTGAAAGCTAGAGCAACAGCACAATACTGCAGGTGTAAGATTATAATGGCAGCCCTGTGCATCATAGGTAGGTTCTTCAGGAGGAACAGCTTGAGGGTCACATTGTTTGATCAGCAGCAGCTAAGTGATAATAGCATCCTTCATGGCAAGCTCACTCATTCAAGCTGTGAAAATATACTACTGTTTATTTTCTGCCCCCTGCAGCTCCTTTCCAGACTCCAAAGAACATTATTCAGACTTCCCTTTAAAGAATGGAGGCATGTCGGGCGCCATCGAGCTGAAACGACCCGTCGGCACTCACTGCCACGGCCCCAAAGCGTCGGCATGCGAGGAGAGCGTGGACAAGCTGCTGGCCAAGAAGAAACTCTACATCGCTTCAGCAGTCTGCCTCGTCTTCATGATTGGCGAGGTCATAGGTGAGAAGCACCAAGAAAAGAAATGAATGAGAAAAGAAAGCAGCTTGAATGGTGACCTAATTTGTTATGTGCCTTCTCAACCATTTGGACATAAATAAACTTCCCTATATTCACACACCAGAAAGTGTGGAGATTTGTGTGGGACACAATACTTATGACAAGAAGATGGTTATAAGCACTTATTAAGCATAGGAAGCTATTACATTTGACCAAATGATCACTTTTGACAGGAGCAAAAAAATCATGCAGACAAGTGTTCATGCAGACGTTAGTATCATTATAAGCATCATAGCAAGAAATGCTTCAGTGGTGAACTATTGAGGAACTCCTTTATTTCCCTGTAAAAGTGTAGGTTCATTTTTCTTTTTATAGTGTAACTTTTTTACTGTTAAGAGAATAAAATGGTGGCTGACATTCACTGGCTGGTTGCACGGATATTTAAAATGATCTAAAAGAATAAAATCGCTCTTTTACCTGAGGCAACTGAGGCTTTAAATCACATGTTTAATATACCTCTGAGTGTCTAAGATGGGTGTATTTAAAAGCTATTAAAAGAGATGTTATTACCCAGCAGGTACTTTCACAGTTGGCGAGCTACGACACACTTTTTAATAAAAATCTTTTTTATTAGCTAAATGTGAATGAAAATAAACACAGCTTCACACTTTCTGTTTGCTCTGTTCTGTTTGGATATCGTATTCAACATTTATGTACATACCACAAAAAAAAAAGTGACATGAGTTGGATTATGTGTCTTTCCTTATCTCTAAGCAGACTATTATAAACGCAGTCTCCTGGCTCATATACATTATCATTTGTGCCCAGTGTCATTTTTCCTCCTGATTTACAGGAGGCTACCTGGCCCACAGCCTGGCCATCATGACTGATGCGGCCCACCTTCTGACAGACTTTGGCAGCATGATGGTGAGCCTGTTCTCCCTGTGGATCTCCTCCAGACCGCCCACCAAAACCATGAACTTTGGTTGGCACAGATCAGGTGAGAATAATAAGAATTCAGCTTCAGCTTCATGTCGACTGGATGCTGGAGACAAACATTTCGTATATGCATTATATTGCTGGTCATTTGTAGGAGTTCCTGGGCCTGAGTTATTTTGTGTAGATTTTCCTTTATTTTGTCCATGTAAACTGCACATGGGCAAAATAAACTCTACATGGCCTCAACTTGCTTGAGTCACTAGATGTATTGTGGCTATTCTGATTGCACACCCTGGTGTATCCCTGTGTAAAGGTTGGGGCAGGTAATGTCAGCCTGGATTGATGATCTCACTTTTTAAGAAAAGGAACTAGAGGCTGTTTTCTATCTTCAAGTGATCGCTCTCATCAGCCTGCCTGAAAACATCTACACCAAGATACAGGAGAGAATAATCTAAACAGTATAAACTTTGGATTCAGGAGGAATGATGTGGCCTTCCTTCAGTTTTGATGTGTTTTGTGAAGAAGGCATTTAAACATGTCCCTCTGGTTCTCCAAGAGTCCAGTGGTGCTGCAGTTTGGTAAAGGGTTGCTCTTTGTTACCAACTTTGTTCATAATTCTTATCAACGGGATTTCTAGTTGCAGTCAGTCTGCTGCTTCTCCTCCTTGAAAGGAGACAATTAAGGTGGTTTGGCTATCTGAGTAACACACCTACCACCTCCTAGCTGAAATGTTTCTGGCATAGTATGGGATGAGGACCTGGAGTAGACCCAGGATACGCTGCAGAAATCATGTCTCTCGGCTGGCTTGGGAACACTTTAGTGTCACAAGAGCTGGAAGCTGTGGTTGTAGAGAGGGAGGCCTGATTATTTCTGTAAAGACTGCTAGTATCATGACACAGTCCTATGCAGGTGGCAGAAAATGGATAGATCGATTTTCTGCTAACCTTCTCCTGGGAGCATTTTTATACTAAGAAAAAATACTGTCTTCATCCTTTTTTTATTTAAATGATTTGTCCTATATATCAGGTGCATGATGTTCACGTGGTGGCTTACACAAGGAGAAATTATATAGACAGATTCCAGATACAGATTATAGAGAGCGCAGTGTTTAGCCTCAACCCTTGGAAAAACAAACACCTATTAAGACAGACTTGGCATCTATGAAATCATCCATTAGTTATGAATTCCTGTTTTAAAGCCTTGATCTGAACTCTTTTTGCTATTTTGAGACCACTTGTTTTGAGCAAGTAATGACTCTGACTGAAGTACAGCGGGAGGCTCATATGGTGTAGAGTTTAAGTGTAGCCTGCTATATTGACCATCATTTACAAGATGAACATTAACTTGCATTTACTAAGACAGGGAACTGGTGATTGAGGCCATCAACGTATTAGTAAAGTCAGTTTAGTTTAAGCTCAGAAGAAGCAGTTTAATTTTAAAAGTATATGGTCAGCAGCATACAGTAGATGTGCCTCCTTATTATCTGTGATGAACTGCATGACTACAATAAAGTAATAAAGGTTCATGATTTTCTTCTCCTTCCAGAGATCCTCGGGGCATTCATCTCCGTCATGTCCATCTGGATCGTCACTGGAGCTCTGGTCTACTTGGCCATTGAGAGGATCGTACGTAACGACTATGAGATTGATGGACACGTCATGCTGGTCACCTCTGGCTGTGCTGTCATCGTCAATATTGTGTGAGTGCTTCACACCTTTAAAAGTATATTAACGCTTGTAAAAACTTTGCTCTCAATGTATGCTGCTGCTATTGACACCATTACATAATATTACCATTACTTTTACTAATAATAAAAAAAATTACAAATATTTTACTAACAAAAACCATAGACAGTATTTAAAAGATGGCTGTAACCATGGCGTCCTCACTCACATTTCCTCTACTGACATCTCGGTCTAATGAGACCAGATGCAAGAAGCAAAAGGGAGGATCTGATTGAGAAAAATGATGGACTGTTTCCTGAGTGCCATGAAGCAAGGCATGCGAA
Organism: Aulonocara stuartgranti; assembly: GCF_965226115.1. NCBI lineage: Eukaryota > Metazoa > Chordata > Actinopteri > Cichliformes > Cichlidae > Aulonocara > Aulonocara stuartgranti. Next base: position 21,795,484 of record NC_138951.1, read on the forward strand.
TACAACTGATGACCCTTTGTCTCGTTTCCTTTCTCTAGCATGGCGTACATCCTCCACCATTCGACCACCTTCCACGCTCACGGCAGCGGTTACCACCAGATCGACGAGGATGGTCAGAGCCCCGTGGTTCATGGCCACTCGCACGCCCTCCTCGGCAGTCATGGTAACACAAGCGTCCGTGCTGCCTTCATCCACGTGGTGGGAGACCTGCTGCAGAGTGTCGGCGTCATGGTGGCGGCGACCATCATCTACTTCCGGGTCAGATAAACAGATATATTACATGATATAAAACAGAGTCATGTTAAAAGCACAAAGACATACTTACAGGTACAAGCATATTTGTATTCTGAGCATTAGAGAATTATATTTGAATGTGTACAAAGAAACCATGTATGGTTTCTTATGTATTATGGATGAAAGATTCAAGCGTTTCTGTTGTGTTGCAAGATGTTCTTGTTTTTGTGCCTGGAGCACTTTAGTGCCTCATGACTGTGGAAATCACCATCTGACGCCCTTTTCCTTGCTCTTTAAAGTGTCCTTAACCTCTTTTCTCTCTTTCAGCCCGAGTATAAAGTCGCAGACCCCATCTGCACGTTCCTATTTTCTGTCTTTGTTCTCTGCACCACTGTCACCATCCTCAGAGACGTCTTTAGGATACTCATGGAAGGTATTAAACAATCAACAGCTTCTTATGTTCGAAATACTTTTTCATATTTTAATAGTGGAATCATATACTGTACCTGATAGTTCCCATGAAGTATAAAGTATTTTTGTTATTATGCAAAAGGGGTACTTCACACCAGATTTACATATGTGTTTTTCCTCTTGCTTGTTGCGCCACTGATCTATCTACATACTGGGTTCTCCAGATAGAAATGCCTGTCTTTGAGTGCAGGAGGGAACTGACGTTGTGGGCTCAAAATGGAAAAACATGTATTTGAAAAACTCACAAACTCTTGTCAGAAATTATAATGCAGTTACTCAAAAAAAAAACCAAAAAAACAACCCATGTAATGATAACAAACCCTGTTGTAAGTCAATAAATTTGATATTTATTTATTATAATTTAATTAAACACATTGAAGTTCAAAAATTTGATTCAAAGCATAAAATGTACAATTGCAACATAATATCTCCAGAAGTTCTTAAAATGGAATTATAACAAATCCAATCCAATAAGTCCAGTATGAAGTCAGGCCAGTTTTTGTGTCCTAAGGTTGTTGTCCTGAAAGAAAAACCTGCATCACACTGAAACTTCTTAAAAAGATCGTCCAGAAAAATACATTTTTCAATACTGTGATAAATGTTTAATGTGAAGATGCTTTCGATACAACGGGTTCATCTGTAGCTGGATTTGACATGAATGATTATTATTTCTTTTTCTTCTTTTATTGTGTTAAATCTGAGGTTTAAAATCTAGTTCACAATTTTCCTTACATGATTGTGGCATCAAGGGCAGATGTTATATAAGCTGTAGCTTCTGTAACACCCTTTCAGTTTGAAATCTAAATAAAGATAAAATAAGATGAAATAAAAATATAACTGTTATAGCGTCTCCTCCTCTAGGCTTGGCTTAGAGTGACTTAAATTTCTTCTTCATGTCTGTGCAGATGTTTGCATGCCTGCTTCATTTTTCTGCGAGTGAAGACTCAGCTGCAGGGACTTTGCATTACAATGCACCAAACATGGATGCAACCCAGGTGGTTGACTTTAAAGACGTATAGCAGAAATGACTGCTCAGCCGTGGTTTCTCAAGCTGTTTGTGTTTTCAGCAGAGTATAATCGAGGCCTTACTGTGCAGAAGAAACTGTGCAACTGCCGGTAACAAGAAGCTCAGGCTAACAGCAGAATGTAATGATTAATGGCAGCTCCCTTGCTGTAATTTCAATTACATGCTTCTTTTGGTTAGCAATAGTTTAGTATGAAAAAAACAACAACACAGTTCCCGGTGAAACTGCTTAAAACTAAATTGGTGGATTTGATTTCATTTGTACATTTTTTTTTGGTAAATCTATCACAGTTGGTGGAAAAATACATTGTGCAGTTTTTCTAATTATATTTTTGTTGCCTTAAACACCACAAACTACCTTTGCTATATTCATGGGTACCCAGGTGCCCGATATCGCGAAAAGTAGATAAACAGGAATACGAGCCAAAGAAAAAAACACAAAAAAATCCAACAAACATAAATCTGATTTTTATTTCCTGACTCTTCAAGCTATAAATTCAGTGTCTCAGCTTGATATGAGATTGGAAAAGGGAGAAACCGCCAGCCTACCAATACCTATAAAGTTCAGTAACACTGTTGTTAAAGCCAGCAGCTTGTTTTAGGTCAACGCTCAGAAACAAGCATGCAGCTACCCTGCATCAGTTTATGCTGTTTATTAGAAAAAACTCTTTTGAGAAAGGTTGAATATTGCTTTAAATTAAGCTTATGAGATATTTCTGACCATGATGCCTGCAGCTTGGATCCAGCTGTCAGGCTTTGACCTGGTATGAAAAAGGTTAACATCACATGTTGCAAAGGACAGTTATGTCACGTAGAAGTGCAAAAAACAACATATTTGGAGCCTAACTGAAGTATTCATGGCTTCAGATATGTATGTCTCCAAGCTCCACATGGCATGTTTGTGTAAAACAGCAGAGAAACGCGTCTGTGGTTTTCCTAGCACAGAACAAAGAGGACAGATGGTCACATCCTGGGGATGCCCTGAGATGTTAGATCACCCAAGTCTCTGCACGTCACTGAACTTTCACACGATGACCCAAAGTAGCTTTTGGGCATCTTTGAAACAGTTTGGTGTCAATGAGCAAAATGATAACGTGCATGAGAGCCATGTATCTGATGTAATACTGTATACATACATCAGAGTTTTAATACTTGTATTTATGATTAGTTTGCATTTATATTTCTTTTTGGGTTGAATTTACTTTTTTGTTTCCCTTTTAGGTTTGTCTGTTTATATAGTTTGAAATGTCCAATTTTAGCCTATTTTTATTACTTTCACTGTTAGTTTTAGTGTTTTTATAATCTTAACGTAGAAATATTTCCCAGATTTAAGATCTTCAGAATAGATATTGTAGTACACAAAACAAATTTTGAAGGCAGTCATGCAACTACCTTAGTCTCATGTGCAGGAATGCCTCCTACACATTGTCTCTATAGTTGTAGTGACTAGTTTTAATTAACTACTGTATAACTAGTCATGATTTTAGTCAAATTTGACTTCTTTTCAACCTGTAGATCAGTAAAATAAAATATATCACTGTGTGCTTATCAAGGAATAATATTGTTCTGTATACCAGGCCATAATCAGCTCTACAAAGTCTCTGTGTATCTGAAGCAGACTGTTTGCATGTGAGCCACACATTCACAGACGTACTGTTAACTTGGTGTGTCTTAATTTTGATGGCCCGTTGTTTTTCAGGGTCCCCTAAAGGAATCGAGTTTAACTCGGTGAAGGAGGTGCTGCTGTCTGTGAAAGCTGTGAAGTCCATGCACTGCCTGCACCTCTGGGCTCTGACTCTGGGCCAGGCGCTGGTTTCTGTTCACCTGGCTGTAGGTAAAGTAACACACTGATCTACAGTGCATAGTACAGTGAGAGGCACAGGGAATTAAGGCTACTTTAACCCGACATTAAAAGCTCCACATGGCTGATGAGCATTAGCCGGCATATTCCGATATGGGAAGAGAAAACTGTGATACGAAATGTGGATTTCTGAGTTACACCCCTCACAGACCACAGTAGAGTAAACCACACTCACTCTGTTCATTTTTACCTTCTTGTTTCACCACCAGAGGAGGGCACTGACCAGCAGTCTGTGCTGCAGGAGGCCACTGACCTACTCCACACCAAGTTTGGTTTCTACAGCATCACCATCCAGGTAGAGCTCTACTCTGAAGACATGAGCTACTGCTCCCACTGCCAGGACCCCAGTGACTGATAAACAACCAGAGTGGACTGGACCCAGCAGGACATGGATGACTAAGACAGATTGTCATTCTCTCCTGGTGGTCTGGAGTCGTGAGGGATGTATTCACAGAGCAGCTTCCCTTCAAGGAAAGAATTTTTGGGTTGTTTTTGCCATTAAGTTTTAAAAGATTTGACAGTGAAATCATCCTTGTGCTGATAGTAGAGTCCTGATACCAAAGCTCCATGCTAACATGGAATATGCCAGTTCATTCAAAGTCCTTCAAAAAGGGGTGGCCTGCTTTATTTCCATCACAAACTGAGACAATTTCACAAGAATCATCAGGGTGAAGCTGTCCTTGGGGTTGCTGGTGCTAGCTTGTAAGGAGGTTTTCAAGAATAAAGGAAAGTAGGGCCCTGAAAAAAAAAAACACATTTTACCAAAAATCTGACCTCTTCTAATTAATTTCCTCAACAAAACAAAGATCACATCACAATACTATTTATTTAAGGACCACTAATATCTTATTTTCAGTAATATGGTGCCAGTTCTGCTCTGTTCTACCTTGGTGCCTTTTAAGAATCAGCCCACTGGTTATCTGTAAAGTTACTGGCAGAAACTCGAGTACTTATCATGGAAATAACTTTATGTGGTAGTTCCTTCATAATGACAGATGTCCATCTTTGGGATAAGACATTTTGTGGTGTAGAGATGGTGCCCACTTTTGGTCACAAGTACCACTTTTTTGGTGGAAATGCCTGTGCACAAGCTCAAGGTTGAAAATAGATATAAGTGATGCATAGAAATGATCAATAATAGTAATTGTTCTCCATCAGACACCCTATTTTAAATTAAGAACAGTCATACCAGCTAAAATTCAGAAGTTATGAGTTATACTTTACCATAAATTCTGTATTAAAACACCCTAAAGACACAGTGACATTATTTATTGATGTCACTGTGTATTAAGTTTTTATTTGTTTCTTTTAAAAAAAATAACAGTTCTGTTTTACTTGCGCCTCAGCATGTTTCATTTCAGGCTTAATGTAAGTAAACAGAAAACACTGCCAAATAAATGAGCACATACAGTGATTAGGCTTATAGCTATTCCTACAGTAAGGTAAATCCTTCCTTTGTGAATCTAATAATTAGCACAGTTTACAAAGTTAATATTATGTTGCATTACATAAGAAGTGTTACTCGATAATGAGACAATAGACGTTCAAAGAAAGTGTTTATTGAGGTCCTGACTTAAGAGAGGTGACGCTTCTTTGTTCCACTGAGTTCTGTACAACCAGAAGCCTCATTGAAACTCAAGGAGTCGCCCTCTGCTGGTCAGAAGGAAGGATGCCCATGTCAGACATTTGAACAACAAAGAAATAAATAAATCTGAGGAATTTTCTGAAAATATTTTTTTCAGCCACTTCTTGATTAATGCAACTTTCTTACTCATTTTAAATGATAAAATGACTTTAAAAAATTAAGCCATTGTGGAGGGTGATGAATTGCACGTTTTTAATTTTGCAAGTATTTTTTTATAGTTGTCTTCTACAATTGAAAGGCAGTAATTGTAGTAAAATCCCTTCTTCTTTCAAAAAGATGCTGAATCACTCAAACACTTTAATTCAATCAACTGTGAAATTAGTGTAAGTTAAGTTCCACAAAACAGGAACAGTCTCCTCAAAGTCTTCTTCAAATTGCTAAAAAAAATAAATAATTAAAAACACTTTTAAAGCACCACAGGAGATTGATTTTGCTGACGTGATTAAAGGCATCTGTGCAGATGTTTGTCCAAAGTAATTTTCAGTTTATCTTCTGGGCTATTAATTAAATGTTTCCAATTAATTTATGAACATCAGCTTTACTCTGTAACAAGAACATAAGGTAATAAATAAGAGGCATAAGCTATATCATCTGCTGCAGATGTTAATATGGAGCACCTGATGAAACTCTACTACAGACACATTTGTTGTATCAGCTCTACCAGACCCACTATAGTGTAGTCATCTCTATGCAAGGCTTGCAAGCATAACATATTTTTAGTGCTAAAGTGTTAAAAAGCTCACTGATGATTGATTTCTGACATTTCTTTGTGCATGTTTCAAGTACCTGTAACATGCTGTCTTATGAGTAAGAATAAGAATGACTCTTTAAAAATCTTTTAATTTTGTCTGTACTCTTGGTCACCAAAGACCACATTGTGCTGTTACTAAAGACCACAGGGACGTCATGAGACACAAACAGGAAAGGACATAACAATTAAATTGTTAAAGAACAATGTTCATCCTTAAAAGGAAATGTTGGAGGCATGTGGCACTAAATGTGTCACATGCAAAATGTGTGCAGCTCTTCAGTAATAAACTCACATATAAGTTCACACTTTTGTTTTCACTTTAGAAAATACATAAAGACGTATTCATGTTTCTACCAAACAAAGGGAAACGTGTTCCTTCTCATGATTGATAAGCACTTTGACAACAAAGAGTTTCAGAATCACGATTAGCTTTCCAAAGCGACCTTTAAAAACAGACACGATCAAATCTGTGTTGCATGTGTAGCTCAGAGCTGTTTATATAATGGTGGGCAGAGTATCGATATGGATTGAGCAGAAGGAAAATGAACGGAAAGTGTCAGACTGAAAAAGCATTCACCTACCTCCACTGTCAGATCTGAGTGGACATTTGGGTCTGAGGGCAAAAATGATTTAGTTCTGGAGCCGGACGATTAGTTTCAGCTGCGGTCATCTATCTCTCTCTCATTCTTCCTGCAGACATCCATCTACTGTATGTTTCTCCATTTCCTGGGCTTTCATCAATCCATCTGCTCTCCATCCATTCATGTTTTGCAAGTCATGAAGCATCAGCTTCCTCTTACCTTTTTATAGACTGGGGCTGGGCTATAACTTTATGCATATCTGACACAAATCTGTTATATTTTTGTTTTGCTTTGTTTTTGACCACAGAAGAAGGCAATGCTTATTTTTTGTACTGGGATCCAACCAATCCCAAAGAGCTAGGAGAAATTCAAAAGGCATTCCAAATAAGAGACTGGGCCTAGAGACCTAAACATTTTGTTAACTTTCACCAGAATTGTAGACAGATTACTGAACATAGACCAAGAAGCCCAAGAGATTAGTCCAGGGTCCAGTTTGTTTAAAGTGACTGTCAGTCAGTCTACTACAGAGAAACACATAAATATGAAGACAAGAAAAACTATATGAACAAAAGTAATGGGACACCTACACACCACACCTACAGGAGCTGCGCCACTTGCAGCTGATCATATAATTTCTAGGAGGGAGAAATTTCATGAAATACCTTGTTGCTGTGGATCCTATCACTGTACTGTGTTCAGATTCATTGGGCTCTTTAAAGTGACCCATTCTTTCACAAATGTTTACAAAGGCAGGTCGCATGGCTAGATGCTTAATGTGATAAGCTTATGGCAATAGGACTGAAAACACCTCTATTTAAAGATTAAGAGGTGTGGTCCAGTACATTTACTCATATAGTGTAGTGTTCATATACTGTACTTTAACTAAAAACAATCACAGAATGAATGCAGAGGACCCCCCCTCCACCCCACCCCCACTAAATTTACATCAATCTGGCCAACAGTTTGTTTTGTTTGTGTTCAAAATCATGATGTAGCTGTTGGGGTGCTTAGAGGACAAGAACAAGCTAGCAAGCAGAAAGTTTGGGCTGATGATAGTTTTAAGAATGGGCTGTAATCACATTGTCCACTGGGGACCATGAATATCCACAGGAAGTTTCACACCAATCTTTTCAAAAGTTATAATTTGGCCTAAAGGGTCACAAAAAGACAAACTGGATAATTTATAAAGAAAAATGTAAAGATACCTCCTCTGGGGAGCAGGAATGGGGACATTTTCATAGCAAGCTCTCCATTAAATTGGTTTGTACTAGTTCATTTTGCACAGTGCAGAAAATCTGAGCTGGTGATGGCACTGGGAGAAGGGGTAATGCAATCATCACAATCAAAGTTTAACTGAGACATCCTCTGGGGACCATGAATATCCACAGCACGCTTCACAGAGAGGTCATTAGTTACACTGAAGATGGCACTTAGAACCGAGCACTTAGACTTACAATTACATATATTTACATAAAAAATACACAGCATTTTAATGGAAAATATCCACTATTTTAATGTATCCATTGCTTTTGGTGTGATTTACGTGTAAATTCACGATAATTTTTCTTTTTTTCTATTAGATCTAATCCTCTGGGGACAATGAATATGTAAATTAAGTCTTAGAGCAACATGATTATGGTGATTATCTATTAAGTGCCTCCCTCCTTTGGCATGAGAGGTTAAGCTATTTTATGACCAAACCGGAAATTTTAGAGGGCATCACCTTGGGACTTGCTCTCTGGTTGTTTCATTCTAAAACATTTTGAGGTGATGGTGGAGCTGGGTATCTTCAACATTATAAAAATTCACTGTCTTAGATCCGCAAACACCCACAGCATGTTTTATGGAGATTTCAGATTTAGTTTGTATTTTCTTTCAGGTTGAGAAAATATAATAATAAAAAAAAGCTATTTTACACCCATAAAAAAGCCAATGAGTCCGCCAACATGCCTGTAATGCTTCCCAGCTGCTATCAAGTGTTACTGTTGACTGTTGCTTTAAATTAAAGGACAATTATGCATTGAAATTGCCGAATTCACGTCCATTCTGATCCAAGAGCTTGCATGGTTGTTAGCTGTTATTCAATATCATGTACTGTAAGTAGCTTCTTGTTCAACTGCCAGTCAGAATATGTAGACGCACCATGTGGAGGTTCAATCAAAGAATAAAATCTTCTTTAAAATTCTATATTTTCACCAATTTTTAGAGATCCTATATATTTTTTTCCTTTTAGAAATTATAAAATGAGAATATATAAAGGACCCAACACCTACAGATTTTAGGTTAAAACCAAGTAAATATAATAAAGACCAATGCATTTTACTGCACTGGTTTTGATATACATGCAGTTCTCCTATACGGGCTCTACTGTTACAATTGAAGCTTTATAAAGTTTATTTCATTCCAAGAAAAAATAAAATAAAGGAATAACATTTCCTGTTTGTTCACTCTGAACATCTAATGTCTGAGAATGCTCTGTTATTGTGCCGTTGCCATTTGTGACAATTAGAATTTGTGTAACTGTTGTAAATATGTCAAATAATGTGATTTTGTGTGTACATGTGTAAATACATCTATCTTCCATGTACAAAAAGTGGTTCCCAAAAAGTCCTATTTGTCTGTGTTGTGATGTCACATACGATCCACTTGTCACATGTGTGATGTTTGATATTTCATTTTTATGTGTGGCAACAGTTTTTGTAAAGTGAAATAAAAGACTGCTGATGATGGAAAGAAGCTGGATTATTTTAGTTTAAAAGTTTAACAGGAAATAAAGACTGGAGCCACGGTCTTGCTTTATAATAAAATTTATTATATGTAACATTTCAAAAAAAGCAAAAGCGAGCAGGGAGAAGAACATTTCGATGCTTTTATGAATAAGTTAAAGATAATGTTGTCAGTAATGAAATATGGCCACGGCTGACAACACTATAATGAAATATTATTGTGAAACTGTCACTAAAATTTATAATTAATCAAAAAATGAAGCACACTTTAAAACCCCTAATTTAACTCAGAGGGAAATGTGTCTTTAAAAAAAAGTGATGCCAGTAATTAATTACACCTCACTATTATTTTCTTGTAGACAGTTAAAAATAAATAAAGTTGGAGAAAAACAACAACGGGAAAATGTACACCAGGTAAGAAAAAGATTTAACATTTCTAAGTGTTATATCCTGTAGATACAAAAAATTCAAGTATTTTCCCTAATTAGAGCCTGAGTTGTTTGAACAAGCAAACGCAGCCAAAATTAGCTCCCAGCCTGCTACCGATAACGTGAGAGGCTGATAACAAAATGAGGGAATGCACAAAAAAAAACCCTCTCTAAAAACAAAGTCACAAATTAAACAACGCGTGAGAAAGTCTGGAAATATTACAAACACCAGTGGGTTTAACTAATGAAATTACTTATGACGTTCCAGAACACTCTTGCTAGTAAGCCTAAGAAATATTGGCATGACGCACCAATTCTTTGGAAAACAACGCCATCCTCACTTTAAAAAAAATAACGTTTTAAACGTCTTTCAGCTCTCCGTCGCACTGAGAACATGTGCCTTCAAAGAAAAGGTTGCGCTTTCCTGCTGTAACTAACAGGTTGTAAAAGGTCCAACTTTTACTTTGAAGGTGAGCATTCTCCACGTGTCGCGCTTTTCAGTTTCAATGTTGCTTGGAGAACATTTTGCAAGTGTTTGCAGACAATCTGGCGTCTTCCATGTAAACTATGGGCAACTGTTGTAATGTAATCAAAACGACCAAATCAATCACCAGAAGGTTTTTGTTGCAGCACCGTGTTCCTCTTTGCAACCAAATTCATGTGCAAACAACCACTCTCCAACCAGGTGGCGGACACACATTTCATCACTGAAATGGTCTCTAGGCCTGTGTGAGTGAGGGTTATGAAAGGCACTTAACTGTCAACTGCTGCAGTTTTTCTGATGTAGAGAACAGAACTGTCATTATTAGGACTTTTATTATAATTTGATAAGAAGAAAATGGAAAACATGGAAACATTTAATTGCCAGGAAAAATTAAATGGCTTTGAATTCAACAGATTCTGGTTGGGTTTGGTTTACAGAGAGAAAGTCTTGCTTCAGTTTCTCAGGGTCAACGATGACCAAAGATCAAAAGAAAAGCCCCTAAACTGGTCATGAGCGAGTTTTACTTTTGTTAGCTTGCATACTGTAATTATGTCAATTTAAAGTTGAACTTCATTATATACGGAGTGACATTCAGACAATTTGGATATATCTAGCCATGTCTAGATGCTTCAAAACCTGGACCAATTAAACCTGTAGTACCTTCATGGCATGATGTCATTAGTTTTCGTTGACTGATTTTCAACATATACAAATGTATAAGAATAAAAACGTAATATTCATACATATTTTCATTATTCACAGCTGCGTGTTTCAGAGGTCACTTTTTTGACTGTCTCTTGAGGGAGTACAACCCACCGTAGCAAAGTTAAACTCCTGCTATAGCTGCTCTGTCACCGCTTGGCCCGGCGAGTACAGAGCGTTGAACTGGGCCTGACTCTCACCAATCATCTTCTTCAGATGAGAGTTCATCAGAGCCCTTACACAGTTAAATCTAACCAGTCCAGTCTGACCCCCGGATGCAACCCAGTCGTGGCAGCTCATGTTTGGGTTGAAACGAACCTGAAGAAATGAGAAAAGACAGCTGAGAATATTTCTCGTCTGTGCTCTTCAACCAACAACTGAACATCAGAGGTCAATTTACAGAAGAGCAGATACTGGCATTATTTACAGGCAGAAAAGCAGAGGACCAAGTGTGGATCCCTGAGGGACTCCACATTTAATACAAACAGCTTTCTTTGTGTTCTACTAAGGCGACAGTGGTTTTTATTTATAGGCTAATTTCTTGTTTTCTCTGTCCACAGTGAATGACGCAGCTGTAGCTCTGAGTCAATATCATCACTTCCCCCTGATTTCTTTACAGACGCTTATCCACCCCACTCACCACTATAAATCCTCCTGGTGCACGCCTCCCTATATTTTTTCACTTCTCCTTCCCAAGTTGCCATCCTCCTCTTTCTAATCCATTTATCCCTCTCAGACAAAGAGCCAGTCAAAAACCTTTCCCGTTTTGTTTTGGAGCCTGTCCCAAGAAGTCTCCGTCCATCATTTCATCCCAGAGGGCACAGCGACACCCTCCACTCTGCCTCTCTTAAAATTAAACACATCAAATCCTCAAATGGCTGCTTTCCATCTCCCCCTCCCTCCTTCCACTGAGGGTGACATTTTTCTCATTTAACACATCATTACATTCAGCCCCTTTATAGCTGCCCATCAGAGGAGGAGGCAGAAGAGGGAGGAGGAAGAGGCTATTCTTACAGATCTCACCTCCATTTCCTCTCATTGCACTGTTTATCTTTTCCTGCTTTTTCTCTTTGTGTTGCACTACAGCTGGAGTCTGATGATACCCGCCCTGTGTGTGTGTGTTTCAGATACCTTATATAGAGCAGACAAAGGCATGTCATCCAGGATGATCTTTGCCTTCACTTCTGTGTCTTTCATGCGTTTCCACACAGCTCGCCTCTCGCTTCCTGCAGTGGTCCGCTGAAAGTCAGAGTGTATGATTATTACAGTGTCAGTGTGGTCTTCCTCTTATTTCGTTCTCTATTCTACTATAGCCTTTTTCTCCAGTTTGTCTTTGGCCTACATATATTACTTGAACATTCCTTACTTTTTAATAAATATCTGTTTAATAAAAAACAATGAAACCAAATGAAGATAAAAATTAACCCACAAAATCAAAATCTGTATAATGGAGGCAGTATTTCTTTGTAGCCTCTTTGTAGGTCTGGAATTTCAGCGGAGGACATTTTCGTCCAACTCTTCCTCCTTCACTGTCGTTCTCATTTCCTGCTTCCTGTGTAGCATCTGGTTCTTCTGTCTCTTCTCCCTGCTGCTCTTCAACTGCGTTTCCTTCCTCTTCCTCTCCTCCCATTTCTTGTTTTTCTCTCTCCGTTGCATCATAAGGCACCATAGATGTGAAGTAGATGGGCTGAAGGGAACAGGTTAATAAAATGGACCGTTAGCTTGTCTCTAAATCTGAGCAATTCTTTCACTGCAACTGGCCACATGTTCAATTCATGTTCTTTGTCTTATTTTCTATGAACACTACCAATTTTATATGACATCTGATATAATGTAAAATGATATTTTTGAAGTAAACATAGGGAAAAATAAAGAGCGATAAAAGTAAAGGAAAAGTAAACTTACAAATCGTCTCTCTATTGTGCGTTTGATGTAAGGAGCAACGTAGCTGATCTGAGGTAACAGAGAGAAAATCACCTCTCCGAAGCTGTCTGCGGTCACCAGACTGTTAATCCACTCGGTGTATGACAGAGACTGCAGGGACGCATAGAAAATGAAATATTAAATCACACAGCACTGCTAGGAAAAAAAGTTTCTCTCAGTAACTTAGAGCAAATTTCAGACACTCAGGGATAGTTTGAGTAATGAGACTAATTACAGAAGCACAACTAGCTACTACTACTACTGTATCAGTTCCAGTAGTTTTTTTCAACTCACACACAATTAAACCCAAAACACTGCAGCAAAAGGAGGTTTTCAATGATTACAAAGGGTAAAAGAAGGTAGCAGTCTTTATTTTCCTCATCATCAACAAAACGATAAAATACTGTTTTGAATCCATAACTGACACATCCTATACCTTTCCTATTGCTCAATGCCACCTCGCTCTACGCCTGGCCTAAACTATTTAACACCACACTGTTGTGATGGGGGACGTGTTCATTAATCACAATAAAACACGGACTGTAGTTTATTTTAAATCAATTTAATACTAGAGGGCAGCTTTTCTCCCATAAATACTCACTTAAGAAAAAAACGTGGACTAATCCACTGCTGGAGACGGTTCCAAACGAAGGCAAAATGTCCTGACGCTTGGAAAAAAAAAAACTCTGAAACCTACCAGAAAAACTTCTAAAGATTCACATCCTCAGGAGGAAAAAACTGGCTGCAGTGTCAGCAAAGACGAGTGAAATGCAAGACTTGGATTTGACCTTTGAGAGGAATTTCTGACAGTAACAAAACTATGGAATACCTTTATACTCCAGAAGTCTGTGTTGGCCTTAACTACCTTTTATCCATATATATTGAATAATATTAACATCCTCAAACTTTCTTCATCGTCTCGAAAATGACCGTCGTGCCCCTGATTTAAAGGTTTCCTGAAGTTCAAAGCTATTTTATTTTGTGCTCTGTGACTGAATTATGGGCTGCTGATGACTGAAGAATGGAAGATTACAACAGCTACACTCACCCACACAGTGCCGGACCGGGGAAGTGCAAAGAGCGAGCGCATGTGATGGTCGATGTAATGGACTCCTTGTGAACCTTTCCTAAATTAAAAAAAGAGAGAAAGAACGAGTCATAATGACTTTTTTTATTCTTACTTCAAGACTGCATATGTTGACAGATCGCAGAGGAGAAGTGGGGATGTGGAGCTTGTTAGGAGGCAGGAAGGTCACACTATGGCTAGTGTAAGCTCCACTACCTTTGGAGTTTGAATCACTCTGAAAAGTAAGCATGAACTACGATATTATCTTTGATGCTGAATTTTTGTTTTCAATGCTAAATGCAGCCACTCTGTTCATCTTCCAGACTGTTTCTACTACAGAATTTACAAAGCTGTAACCTGAAGTTCATAATCTTTGGAAGGTGCTGGCCGTTTTCCACACTTTAACTTTTTGGGACACAAAAATCACAAGTGAGTATGCCAAATGAAACTCAGTTAGGACACTGATACAGTGGAAAGACTTCTGTAAATAGGAGTTTCATGTGGTGACTTTTAGGTTAGGGCTGACACAGTTAGTCCCATGAGCTAAAAGAGCGTACATGAACCCAGCACCAAACCAGCTCCCACACTCTCACCTCTGTCAGTGCGCCACAGGGCAGCTGTGGCTACAATGTAGCTTGCCATCACCAGTGTGTGAATGTGTGTGTGAATGGGTGGATGACTGAATGTAGTGTAAAGCGCTTTGGGGTCCTTAGGGACTAAGTAAAGCGCTATACAAATACAGGCCATTTACCATTTGCTGACCAGGTGAAAATCTCAGGAGAGGCTGAGTACCTGAGGGATGTGCCAGCAGCTGTGGATCCTACTCTTCAGATTCCTTCTGAATTTGAAGAAGCGATTGTGAAGAAGCTCAAGGGAAAAAATGAACTCTGATATTTTCATTCAAGAGAAAGAATTGCTATTAATTTCATTATCAGTGATTGTTTTGGTTCTTATTGTGACAATTTTCGTTTCCATTAGCTGTCAAAGAATTCCTTTCCCAGTACTTTTGTAGTCTTTTTATTTTAAAGTGCACCTTAGGAATCTAGAATCCAAGTGAACAGTGACTGAGACAAATTTTGATTTGATTTCTCAAATCCTTTCCCAAAAAGCTCTGGGGTCTGATCGTGGATGTTCTCTAGTGTAAATGCTAATGTGTCCCTAACAAAGACAGAGGTCAGGGATTTGGCTTTGGTTCACCCTGGAGTCCACTGCTTCAACATACTGTCTCTTTTCTGAGCATGATTAAATACATATAGCACTGTATTGATAGACTTGTGGCTAGACTGCCTCCATGCTTTAATGTTGGACTCACTAACTCTCTAGTATTTGTTCATTTTGGTTTACAACTGTCCAACATATCTTTCAAACCTTAGAGGCAAATACCAGAGATACAATGTAAGTGAGTCAGATGTAAAGTTGTAACAAAGAAACAGAGACAAGCTTTCTTACACCACGGTGCCATTGTCCTGGGCCATCAAAACCCCCGGTGCATTCAGTGGCCAGTTGATTTCATTGGCCAGACAGCGTTTCTGAACCGTGATGGGATCGTAGAGCCTCCTCAGATCCCATGTCTTCACGAAGCGGTCGTCACCTGTCGTCACCAACAGGTATCTAGAAGACAAAAAACAAATGAAAAGTTAAAGACATGTTGACGATGGGAAAACAGACCAGGATGTTCTGTTGGTGGAAAATATAAATAGGCTGAACACAGGGATTTAAATGTGATGCAGTGCTTGAAGTGAAAGTCATTATTCTCTTTACATTGATCAAATCTGACAGCGGCGTCTGCCATAAAACAAATGAAGGCAGAACAATCGATATAGTCGGATTTCTTTTGTAAGACAAAAAATGCTTTATGAATGTGATGACAAAGGAGAAAAAAGACTTTGCAGTGAGAGAAAAAGAAAATACAAAGGTGTTAAAAACCAGAGCAAAGACAAAGAGAGGGGAGATTTGATCTTTTTCAGCATGACTGTGTAATTAAAAAGCAGTGATCCAGACAAGATACGCGTCCTCAGAGTCTCTCTGCTGCCAGCCAGGAGCTTTTTCTCTCTCTGTGGGATTAATCTTGATCATTTATCCACCTTTAATCCAACTTTAGTTTTATCTTTAGAGAAAACTAAAGTCTGTGGTTCAGAAATGAAGAAAATAGTTTAAAAAGTGGAGGAAAACTGGCTGCTATCAAATTAGGTTCACATCTGCTCAAATGAAGGCTGCAGTTGTAGTTTTAATGGAAATACTAATTACCTCAATCATTACATCTGACTACTTGTATTTGCCAGCTGTTTTAAAGCAGTGTTGACTAAAATGGGTCATTAGTTTGTTTTAAGAGGTTACAGCCCCACAAAATGGGCTTTAGCAGGACCATGTGTTTGAAACTATTGTTACCATTATCTCAAATTCTGATCTGAGGTTAAATACACATTTACAAAATGTTATTTGGCAGTTCTTCAAAAAAGCAAAATTCATGACAAGGCAGAAAATCCTCTGTGAAAGCTTTTACATCACGCCACAATATAAGCCATATTAATCATGCTTTAGGTGAGTCGGCAGGGCTGGATGGGTTTAGAAGGAGATGACGCTGATGACCTCACACTGACCTGTTAGTGGGAAAAATGACATTCTGGACAGTTTTTAATGAAAAACCAATTCTGCTTCATCCCCGATACTGACTTGCAGTGTATATCTGTGAATACTCGTATTAGACACAGGTGATTTCAATAACCTCTCCAGCTCACTCCTATCTGCACATACATCAGCTGACTAACAGAGCACAGAAAAATGATTTCAGGAGACACAGTCCGTAATGGGGCTAAAGTCAAATCCTTAGCTATGACATTTTATTATTTTTTAAATTGGCCATCCCGTTTTCACTTCTGTATCGAGCATTTAAAAAGTTTACTCACATCAAGAAAGTTGCGAGCAGTTCATCTGAATTATTTCCACCTGTGCTTTAGTTAATTTGGTTAAGTGATTATGTTGGTATACATACTATAAGAAGATCCAGCTTACACAGTGCAGTCCCTCAGATATCACGGGATAAAGATAAATAAAAGTCAGAAACTAAGAAACCAAACAAAACGAATTCTTAAAATCCACATGAACGATTCTCACATAAGCCCATTATCATCTAGAACCTGTAAACATTCAAGCGTCAGGTTTATGTAACTTTACATACCTTTCAGAGAGCCAGTTGCATACCTGCAGCTTGCCTATTTCTGGGTGTTTATTTGTTATAAGATATGAAGAATAAATATTGGTGACATGAAAAAACAGCACAAAATGTCCTCCATAAACACTTGAAGTTTTTGAGTCAGTTAACTATTCCAAGCGGGGAGAGTGAACTTTAGATATGAATGGAAAATCACACCAGGCAGTGAGACCTCAGCAAGGCTGCAGCCTGAAGGTCAGCGCATGTTGACTTGCATAGAGCTAATTCAGGTTGCCTTGTCTGAGTGGTGATAAGGACGTGGCTGCTTGCCCGGCCTTGTACCCTACATTCTGAATTAGTGCCTGAATACAATAGAGGGAGGGCTCTACTGCAACTCTGTGCGTTCAAAATTTATCGTCTCGCCTTTAGCTCCGAGTACCAGAGGCGCCAACAAATCGCCTTTTTAATTGGCTGCGAATAACAACTACCAGAGTAAAGTAGATGAAGGAAAAACTGATGAAATAAAGACACAAAGATGGGATCACTGGGTGACTGCAGTATTTTCTTTAAGTTTTACTGAGCTTTGAAATTCTATTGTACTGTTACACAAGCAGTGACCTTTAAAGCTGAAAATAAGGCCAATGTGAAGGTGCTAAAACACTGCAGTCCCTTGTGACGCTGCCTCAAAAAGTGAGTCAGTTCCCACAGACTCCCGTTAACAGCATTCAAATTTACAGCCCAGTCTAAAATAATGTATTTATTTCCTTCAGATATAATTTCTCCTTTTACAGTAAAAGTACAGCTTTTCTGAATAACTTGTCTAACTGGATACAGGCAAGACTTAAAGTTAGACGTGTGTTTACTTTGACTGACAGCTGTAGCTGGCATCTTGACATCTACTGGATTTGTCTGCCATGTTTGTGCTGCTGGAGCCTTTGCATTATGCAATATGTATATTTGGTGTGGAAGCTGGTCACCTCATAGCATGAAGGTCCTAGGTTCAAATCCAGTGGCCAGCTGGACCCTTTCTGTGTGGAGTCTGCATGTGTGCACACCTGTGTGGATCAGCACACTTGTATTCAAAAGGTTTCTCCATGTAACGATCTGCTAGGGAGTGTGGAGAGTCATAGCTCCGCCCCCCAGGGCATGAAGCAGGTATGGCGGAGTTACAGGCCCCAGACATTCAGAGGCCCCAGAATACGAGGACCCAAGGAGGACCACCACAGGGGCAACCGTGCCACCCTCCTGGGAAGAGCTGAGGAGAGCCCCAAACGAGAGGTCACCCAGCAGCCATGGAGCAGAGGCCAGAGGGGGTTGCAGTGACGTGCCCGCGGGTCTGCCGGCAGCCAGCTGTGCCAGAGAGGCCTGAGGGCACCACACCCCCTGGAAGGGGCCCAGCTGGGCGCCAGGCCCCACCAATCAGCCACCAGAAGTGAGTCGGTACATACATGATGATTGTAAATTTACTGTAGGTGTGAACAGCTGTCTGTCTCTATGAACTAACTCTGTGATAGACTGGTAGCCTGTCCAGGGTCTAGCTTGTAACCTCAACAGTTTATTCTTGGATATAGTTTTTAAGCAAGCATGTCACCTGACAACTTAGTACTCCACCCTCTCGTCCTCATAAGCATGAACTGTTCAGCTATCAAAATTCAATAAAATGCATACGGCATAGAGGCATGACAGATTAAAATCTTGATTTTGAAGTCACAGTGTTTTATTTTGATCCAGAGAGAGTTTTGATATTACGCTCACCTGGAGGCAGGACAGAAGGCCAGGGACCGGACTCCATTGTTGTGAGCAAGGATGCATCTGTAGGGCAGCAGACTCAGCGACCTGTCTGACTCTCGCACACGCAACAGCGCAGACTTCGCTGTCAGATCCCAAAGACCTACTACACCTGGAGAGAGAGTTGAGGAGAGAACAAGAACAAGCGGAAAAGTGAAACTACTGGCATAAAACAGTTCTTTAATCCATAATCTTGACTTATAGTTGAATCAGATCAGCTCAGGACTGCTCCTTTGTTTATTCTCTCAAACAGACAACTAGTTAATCAAGAACATCTGCAAGAAATCAATTCATACCATCATAGAATCCAATAGCCATTATATTGTGTGGTTTGTCAGGAAGCCAATCCATAGACAGGACGAGCCCGCTCATTTCATGGTGAGGGGCTTTGAAGGCGCCCAGCTTCAATGTCACCACTCCTTTAACCTGCAGAAAACAAAGGTCATTTTCATTTATGTCCTGTCTCAACCTAATGGTAGATACACAACATCGACAGGGCTGTGACATTATGAGCATCCTACCTTGTATACTTGAGGTGTTTCAATGCCTTTACCTGTGAAAACACATAAAAATCAATTTCTTTAATACCCAGAGATTTTTTGCTAACTGTTTTTAAAAAGTTTCATTTTTTAAACAAATGATTCACTTTGATGCACAGGTAGCATGTACCTTTACTGTACATGGACCCATCATATTTCTGTCATGTAACCCAACTCAAAGTTCCACTCTGCTATCTGAAATGAACCCTGACAGCTACAGTAATGGTTTACTGATGACAATAACATGAAAACTACAGAAATTCACACAGTGAGCATGAATGTAGTGCTGGATGTCCCTTGAAGATTTTTCTGTAAGCAGTGAGAATAACAGGCTCAGCTAAACATCGACGGCCCTGACTCGGCTGTCTTCAATCTGAGACGCGTTCACTTAGTGTCAGATGTAATTAAAGCTCAGCTGCAGAGCTGTGATGTTACATGTCAAGAAGCCCATTTCTAACGTGTTAATATTCTGACATTTTGGGACAGATTTTCTAACAAGCTATGCCAGAATAAAACCCTCTTTAGGTATTAAAAACGTCTCTGTCAGGATTTACCAAAGAGTCGTAGTATTAACTGAAAGGTGTAGGCGTGGTTACTGCCGTTTGGCTCTCATTATTGCACTGTGCATTTGCAGGACTTTCCCTTTCAGAGGGTTAAAAATATTTAAATTAATTGTAAGCTTTTTCTTTCCTTTTTTTTTATTTTGTGCACAATGCTGCTGTTACAGTTGCTGCTAGGAGCTTTAATTTATTTGGACTGACTGAGAGAGATGTTAACAGACTGAGTGCATTACTAGTGGAAGCCCACTCTTGGCAGATTGTGTTGGCCATTATTGAAATGATGCGTTTCAGTTTATAAATTAGCACATTGACGGTACATCACCTGCAGAACTTTCCCATCACTGCATGTTGCAATTTTTTCCCACATAGTAAATATGGCCCTTTGAATGCAAATCTCACCATTATCATAGAGCAATGCCAAATGATATTTTACATGCATAAAAGGCTACAGGCTATATACAGTATGAGCAAAAGGAATTGACTCTGTTATAAAGAGTTCACTGAGAGGTGTAGCAGGAGTACAAAAGCAGCACATTTTTACCCTCACCATGTTTTTGCTATACTACGTGCCAGCATATTTAGTGTTGGTAATGTACCTTTAGCTTGTTAGCTAGCTTTTCATACAGATTAACAGGAATCCTGACATAACTAGAAGTACAGACAGAAGGTCTTGTATTCAATTCAAGGATGTAAGAGGGCTGATGAAGCCTTTCACTGCTATCATAGGGCGAGAGGCAAGGTAGGCTCAGTCACAGGACTAATACAGAAAGATGCTACGGCCATCACCTATTAACACCACATAGGTGTTTTTTTTAACTATGGTAGAACATACAAACTTCAGCCACAGACTCAACTCGAACCCAGGACCTTGTTACTGTGAGACTATACTGCTAACCATCACACCACCCTTAAATAACCTTAAAGGTGGAAAAAATATATCTTAGAGTCAAGAGGATTTGCACATTTATAAGACCCAAACAGATAACGGATAAACTTTACGAAATGACTGGATATTTAGTTTGGCAGAAACTCTCCTATCTGTGTTTAGGCAGTCGCTGTGTTTAAAAGCGAAAAACAGAAACACGGTGTCAGACTTTTCCAGATCATTAATTTTCTCTCCTCCTCCAGTTTAGATTACTGAGAGTTTAGATTAATAGTGTCTTCTTCGCTGTTCCACTCCCTCCATCACCTCACCTCTGCCTCAGAAAAATACACAATAATATTTTATATAAACCTTGTTGTAAATCAACTCTTGTTCTTTTGGCCCTCCAGATCATCAGTGAGTGATTATTCAATATGATGTCATATGTCTGACTAGGGTGTAGCAGAAGTTTGAGAAGGCTGGTCTGACAGCGTGAGGGTGATAAGTTTTAACCTTCAGGGACATAATTGGCTCTCTATAATTGTAAAAATCACATCAGTCACATTAAAACAACCTCACATTGTGCAGCCTTCTACCAGCTCGGCATGCAGCAGTGTTTACTCACTTTTCTTGTGAACAGTTTTAATGTTGTGAATAATTCATTCCTTCATTTTCTGCAATTTAAAGTCTGGATCGCAGGAGTAGCTGTACCACCAGAAATGTCCTGACCTCCCTCTAACTAACTAACTATAGATTTTCCTTCTATAATTCCAAGGCTACCGTGACCTGGGGGTACCTCCGGGGTGTCCTTTTTGTTAAACATGCCCAAAACACCAAAGCAGGTATCCTAGTCAGCTGCTCAGACTGACCAGCAGCCCCTTACTTTATCTCTAAGGCTCAGATCTTTTGAATCCCAGTCAGTTCTACACAGTTAAATAGCTGCCGTCATTTGTTTTAACACAAACTTCAGAGTTACTAATGTTGCAAAAAGAGAAAGTATTATAATGAGCTGTGATGACAGATATTCCCATATGGTGAATGATTAGACTGTATCAGTTTTTTCCCTTTTCTTAATCAACATTTTCACATACTTAGCTTTATAATTATCACATAATTTCCTCCTCAAGATCCACTGCACAAAGCACTTAAGAGTTTGACTAACTCTGGTTTTGACTATGGTGCAATTAATAATGATTATCTTAAAATTTTTCACCTGATAAA